>NC_041016.1:10173161-10834928 GCF_004193775.1 Glycine soja
GATATAGTAACTATATCACAGCATGTTTGATTTCTTGTTTCCTGTTTCGAATGTGATTGTCCACATCTTAGATGTGATCAAGATTTTAAAAAACGGTACACGACCATGATTTGAGTTACAATATCTAGGTTTTTTAATTGTCCATGACTGCAATCGGACCGCATCAATGCATTTATTCGGGATATCAACAAATGCGATGCGACCGTGACTGATATTTAAAACCTTGGATGTGATTTTTAGAAACTAAATAGTTATATTGTGTGTTTAGATTTCCGTTTCAAATCCTCTCTAAACTGAAGTTTGCTGGTTCCAGAGCAATAAACGGAAAAGTAACTCCCTTGTTACTTCAGTGAGAACGTAGGTTACGTCAAAGGTAACTCTTTCTCAGACATACCCAAGTTTTTACATCCTAAACAAACGTAATTTCTTCATTTTCAACAAGTTTCCAAACATGCACTCAATGTTAAGGTTAAGGAATGCTCTACTGCTACGCATTCGCAATCCTATTGATGCTATTGTCTTATTCAACTGCATGATCCATGAACTTCCCACCCCATCCATCTCCCTGTTTAACCACGTTTTACGATCCCTTGTGAAGATGAAACACTGCCCCACCAAAATTTCCCTTTCTAAACACTTGGAATTAAGGAGAATTAAGCCCAACATTGTTACTTTGAACACCCTCATCGATTGTTTCTGCCACTTCCGTCAAATGTCCTCTGCATTTTCTGTACTTGGCAAGATTCTTAAGCTGGGTTATCAGCCAAATGACATAACCTTCACAATACTTATCAAAGGTCTGTGTCTTAATGGCGAGGTTAAGAAAGTACTCCACTTCCATGACAAAGTGGTAGCTCAAGGGTTTTGGATCAAGTTGGTTATTTTGTCTTGTTCGATGGGTTGCGTAAGCTAGGAGAAACAGGACTGCTGTGCAGTCACTGAGACGGATTGAAGGGCAATTAGTCAAGCCTGGTGTGTTGATCTACAGCACCTATGCAAAGATAAACTTGTTGCCGAGGCTAATGATGATTTATATTCCGAGATGATCGCTAAAGGAATTTTCTCCTGTGTGTCACTTACACTACTTTAATATACATGGTTTGTGCATTGTGAGTCAAATGAAGGAAGCAGTTGATTTGTTTAATAAAATGGTATTGGAAAACATCAACCCGGATATTTATACCTTCAATATATTGATTGATGGGTTGTGTAAGGAAGGAAGTATGAGAGAAGTTAATCATGTGTGGCTGTGATGATGAAAGCTGGTGTAAAACCTGATGTTGTTACTTATAATACTTTAACGAAAGGATATTGCTTAGTTCGTGAGGCAAATAGGGCCAAAGATATATTCAACAAAATCTAATGAGGGAGTGAATCCCACTTTTTGGAGCTATGCTATCTTAATTTGTGGATTATGTAAGATTAAAATGGTAGATGAAACCATGAATCTTTTTAAGAAAATGCATTGCAAAAATACGGTTCTTGATTAATTTATGGTTTGTGCAAAGCAGGAAGGATGTCTTGTGTTTGGGAGCTTGTTGAGGAGACGAAGGATAGAGGCCAACATGCTAATATATTCCCTTACAATTCTTTATTAGACTGTTTATGCAAAAACAACAATGTAAATAGGGCAATTGCATTATTCAAGAAAACTAAAGATCATGGAATTTGACCAAATGTGTACTCATACACAACAGTTATAGGTTGTACGAAGGTAGAAGACTTAAGAATGCACAAGAGGTTTTTCAATATCTTTTGATTAAAGGCTATCATCTACATGTTTGGACATATATCGTTATGATCAATGGACTTTGTAAAGAGGGGTTGTTTGATGAAGCTTTAGCCTTGTGTCAAAAATGGAAGATGCTGGTTTCATTCCTAGTGTTGTAACTTATGAGATAATTATCCGTGCTCTCTCAGAAAAAGATAGAACGACATGGCAGAGAAGCTTCTTCGTGAAATGATTGCTAGAGGCCTATAATAGCAAAACTAGTTAAGACACTTTCTAGTTACACAAGTTTTTCTAGCTTTTGATGACGACTAATGACAGGCAACATTAGTACAGGCAAAAGATCATCCACCAAAAGCTGCACTTCAAAATTTTATAATTTCCTCAAACACTAGAGAATACATCCAGTTTGTCGTTTAGGTTCCTACAAAGAAACTTCCTATTTACATCACTTCTTACTTTCAGAAGTGATGGAAACTGCAGTTGGCAAAATATCCATCAAGATGCACATAGACAACAAGCTCAACTTGTTTCCAGGGATTCTCAAAATATGCTACTACTACAAATATGCTGCTACTACTACAACCACCACCACTTCTTACTCTCAGTGATTCTCCAAATATGCTACTACTACAACCACCACCTCAACATGTTTCCAGCGATAAAGCTAATAATCCATCACCACTGTCAGAACTTCATGCAGGGGATTAGCAATCTAAACATAGCTCATAGTAGCTATGCAATCTTTGCTAGCACCGCTCTTTATGAAATTTGTATGAACAGGAAAGTTTTGTTTGATCTTTTACAATGATCATAATGAAATAACCAAGCAGGCCTTGTACTGTCTCTTCTAATGTTTGTTTCTAACTAATTTCTTTTTTTGTTTAATAGCATATGTATTTGAATGACTCTGTAATGCTACAAGTGATTAGTGTGACACAAGTTATGGTCACATTGAATGAATTGTATCAACAAAACTTTACGTATAATTTGAAACTTTAGATGTGTTATTATTCAATCTTATCTATTTTAAGTGTTCATGCTTATTTTTTCTGTGTATACCAATGCTATTGGATGAAAAATAATGCTGTTAAGATGATGGGGGAAGGCGTTTGTTGGTGTTTGCCAGCCTCTTATTTGCTGATCTGTTTTTCTCATTTGTCTACTTAAAGAAGACACTTGGACTCGATATATGTACTTCACAGGCCTCTGATTTGGGGGCTTCACCACGATTCAGAAACTTTCTCTGAATGTCAGTTTGCTTGTCATGTTTGTCTCGCTCATGAATAAAAAACTTGCAGGTGCTTTTGTTTTGCTAGGGAAGATTCTTTGGCACACATGCATTTTTACCAATTTCCAAATCCTTTGTTGCAAAACAAATAAAACACATCAGTACATATAATAGTTTTTTTTTCAAATAATTTTAACTGTCGTTCACTTTTCATTGAATTGTATCTACTACCATGTAGAGAATACATTATTAGACATACCTTTAGGAATTCTAGTGCCAAAAAAAAAAAACTTGAATCATTTATTAATTGTTAGCAATTTGATAAATATTTTTATAGTCATTCTCATTCATTTCATAATAGTTTTTTTTATTCAATAATCCAGTGGGAATGGGAGCATAACTGAGGTTCTTCCATTTGTAATTTCAGTTCTTAGTGCTTTCTATCCAACTCTGTTGTATAATCTGAAATGCTTCTTTTTTTCGGTAATATTTTTTAACGGAAGTATCCATTTTCTTCTTGTGTGACTTTCGCCAAATTTGCTGCTGTTATGATGAATGAGCAGAGGAATGAAACTTCTGATACCATTAGTGCTTTGAATAGATTGAGGAAAGTAAGAAGCTCCTTATTGTAATGATAAGTTTATGGACAAACTATGGAAGGTTATTTCTGGCTTAGCAAACCAAATTGTGACGTACAGAGGTTGTTTTTGATCAAGTAGAGCTTCATCTTCTAATGTGCTTTTATTTTGTATTGGTTAGTTGCACTATTATCTCACTACATTTCAGAATTTAATGGACCACCTACTCATAGTAAACTATTAATGATACCAAGGCATGTGATCTTAATAATTCTAGACAAATGGACCATCTTTTGCATTATTACTCAATAGCCAAATGGATTGAGTTAGGAGTTTGGTAGCTTCATGGCCAATTCTTTGCTGTTTTATCTTGGTGTTTGTGATATGACTTCAGTTGCAGAATGTTCCGTCACTTGTGCCTTTTTTTTTTTTTCATTCCCGTGGCTATGCATGGCTTAAGCATTTGGAATGACTCAGGTTCTCAAAATTTTGATAGAGCCTCTTTGATATAGTTTGACCATTGCTGTTCACTTCTAATGTAATAAAATGTTTGGCTCAATTCAAGTTGGGCTTTTTCTTGTGCATTGTCTATAGTCAGTGAAACTCATTATTTTGCTCCTACACTACAATATTTGTTCTCATTACAGTCACTGCAACTCGAGAGGCTCACTCATCATCATGATTCCAACAGGCTTCTTGGGAGATAGATCAAATGTGGGAGGACATTAGTCCAACATGAAAGGATTATTTTAACTAGATTTTGACCTGTGTTACGTGGATTTATTCTTTGTGGAGAATTAGATGGTCTTCTACAAACAGTGAACTTACAAATTAAAGTGACTCACGGTGCATGGAATGCAAAAACAAAATTTATTGAGACAGATAATTAATTAATTATGGCAGCTTATAAGCCAAATGTGAAGTCTTTGAAAACTTTATCCGAGTCGGTTGGGATATAAGGCTAATGTTTGCCTGGTCTGTAACTTAAGTGGGCATAGGGAGTGCTGTGGTTTGATACAAGGTTGTCTTATTGTTCACTATTTTTGTGGGTTATGCAGAATTTGGATTTATAATACCCTGACTTGTTCACCTTCGAGGCTTTGACTAAACAATTTTGACCTTCCTTAAAATGTTCATAAACATAACTGTCTGATGAGTGAGATGCAGCTCTAAAGGTTTTTACACAGTACTGTGTCCTATATTTTTTATTATAAGCATATTTGGATATATCATATGGTGAATTGCGAGTGTGCAATTGGGGGCTAGCTGCTTTTGTAAGCATATAATTAAACCATCGGAATTCAGAGAGTATTGTACCTATGCTTTTATCTATTAAACCAAATTTTGAGTTTTTTTGAAGTACTTGTGTCACCTTGGATTTCTAGAGTGAAAAATCAAAATTGTACAAGAGGATTGACAATTATTTAAATCAGCTCTGGCAGTTCCAAAACAATCTTTGTCGTTTACAAAATTATATTGCAAGTATAAAATTTTCTGATGTTATTATTTTGATGACGAGCTCAACTTATCCTTTGTTTATTGTACTTGATCTTTCCTTCACAAGTTTTCGCTTATTATACAACTATTTGCACACTCATCTATAAAAGCTTGAATGAGAGGAAAAAGGAAACTTTGCTAGAGAAAGAAGAAGCACTTATGAATGTTATGTAATCAAGATGTACCACATTATATTGTCCTGCATTATCCATTTTGGGCCTTGGATCTTATGGGATCCTTGGGGGACAAGGTAGATAAAAGTGATTGCATGATTTGTCTTTGTTGGAAGATATGTTAAATCATATCTGCACCTTTTCTTCCCTGTGTCGAAAGACATGATTTCCTTGGTAGCCATGCTTTGTTTGCTCTGTGAAGGGCATGGCAAAAAGGTTATGATAGGGACCCTCATGTTCTAGTGAAGATATCACTTTGTATAATTTTGTGAACTGTCACAATTTTGCTCCTTTTATGTGTCAAGAAATTTATCATTTCTACTTTAAATTATAAATTTTTACAATGCAAAGTCTCTATGGAACGCGTAATATTATACGAGGATTAAGATAAGTAATCATCGCTTTGCGCTCTGCTCCCTGTAACACCCTCTACCCCGACATATATATAAATAAATAAAATATATAAAAATATCGGTAACCAAATTCATACGGGTAAAAGGTTCACATTCACTTCACTATTATCAATTAAAACTTATTAAAGCATATTCGGCTCAAAATAAGGCCGTCAAAATTTACAAAAATATTTTGTTAAATTAGTGAGATTAAATAAAATAGACTAACATCATGCAATTAATATAAAATTTATGCCACACTGTCACATCCTATCAGAGCATTGTGTCCCGACGTCCTTCAGCATAAGGTTCCTTAAAGCACTTCACCTAGTCATCTGCTCCCCCGAACACAAGGTTCAAGATCATCACAGGATCCAAACACAAACAACACACAGGGAGTGGGTTATCACATTCCTAACTAATAGAGGAAAATAAAATAATATATAGGTATAAATATTATATAACAAAATACAATTTACTTGAGCATAACTCAAATTATTTCACCACACGTCTCATTCGTTTTCACAACATTCGCATACTCAATAGTCAAAACACAATATAATCAAATCAATCAATATAGAACAATACACAAACGTTATGCAGCAGATACACCAAGACTCAATTCTATATGCAATATGGTATCATGTCAGTGAAAAACTTCATCGGGCGCCTAGGAGTACATGACAAGACAAACCACACACTATCAAGTCAAGTCACTCTCACTAGGTAATATCATAGGGAGACCAGTCAAGATCACAGTGTTTTGCGAGAATGCTCCAACCATATGGGATCAACATAGGATTAAAGGAGCACTCAAACTGGGTGACCCCCAATGCCTACACTCCGAAGAGTCCGTCAGGGCCTCTCCCTCCTGATTCAGATCCAACCCAGAAAACATTTTAGCACACAGACTCTATCTATGAACTTTACAAAACACACAACTCCTCAATTGTTCTCAAATATTTTTAACTCGTCGCTCTTTAAGGGTCTTAGCATTAATTCGTCGTCATTAAAGGGTCTTAGCATTAACTCGTCGCCCTTAAAGGGACTTAACATTAACTCGTCGTCCTTAAAGGGTCTTATAATTAACTCATCGCCCTTAAAGGGTCTTATAATTAACTCACCGCCCTTAAAGGATCTTATAATTAACTCACCGCCCTTTAAGGGTCTTAAAATCGCGTGATTGTACAATTCATAATTCATAACTCAATGCAAACAACGTTACAATCACGTACATACTCAATTTATCACATACACTCGATCTTAATCACAATGGTATAATCTCAATCTAACATGTCATCACACTTCGTGAGTCACATACACTTTACCTATGAACCATGCAATACACACAACTATTCAATTGTTTTCAAAATCATTTTAACTCGTCGGGTTCCTATAGTGGATTTCATCACAATACTCGTCGCCCTTAAAAGGTCTTACAATTGTGTGATTGCACAATTCATAGCTCACAACACAATACACATCTCAATATACATGTATTCCATCATTCATCACATGTTCAATTCACCACATATTCACAATTTGAATCATCATTTCATATCCTCAATATAACAATTTATACAAAAGACTATCACAACCTGGGGACTAAACCCTTCAAATAATATTACACAATTATATCAAAATCATAGGTCAAAATATACAAATATCAAGAGCACAATTTATCAAGCAATTATCATCAGAACATCAATATTTTATTTATAATCATAAAGGAAAAATCGTAATTTAATAAACATCCCAAAATAAAACCCAATTTAATCCTCTAAGGATCCCTACACATGTTCTTACTAGCCCCCAATTGTGAATAACTCATCCCTTTCCTCTAAGCGGACTCACTTCTAAGCGGACTCACGTGTCTTCCGACAGCGATAGCAGCATCTCTATCGGTTCCCTGAGATTCCTCCAATTTTTCCTCTGACTGCTCCGATAGAGTTTCCAAACGTTAGAGAGACAAAGAAGGGATTGAAGCCTCCACTTGTACTGTCTTCATGCGATTCCTTTATCTCTCTCCACGAATATTATCTCGCAAATCTCAACGGTAAAAGTGTGTGAAATTGAATTTCAAACAACATATACAAATTTCATGAAAATCCAACGGTTAACGAAACCGAAATCTTAGTTTTACTGAGACTGTTTTGGGTTTATGCGGGAAAAGAGAAAGCTACGGTGCGAAGGGTATTTCTCTTAGCTCCAACATGTTTTTGCAATTCCCAACGGTGAGATTTCTCATAATTGGGTTTCGAACGTGCTCCTAAAATTTTGCGACGATCCAACGATAAATGAGTTCGAGATCGTCGTTTTTCTGATATAGGTTTTGTGGGCTGCAGGAAAAGAAATGATTTGGGGAGGAGGAGAGGGAAAACGAAAATGAGGGGAAGAAGAGACATCGTCAATCTAAAAACTGAGCTAACATCCCTATTTATACCTAGGATGCACACAACTTATTATTACTCTATTTATTTATTTTTAATATTTTATAAAAAAGAACTTTATTTTATTCCCTATCAAATGAATAAATCAATTTTTTTTTCTTCAAACCATTATTTCTCACTATTTATTTATTTATAAAAACATGATCATTTTTCTAAAACTCTATTTATTTATAAATAACAATTATTTATAAATTAGTTTACGAAAAATGGGATGTTACACTCCTAAGGATGTAGGCACACTTGCACCTCGTTAACTCTCTTGTGTTTGTGTGTACGAATGTGATTTCTCTAATCCCTTTAGAATTCCGGCTAATAATTGGTATTAGAGTTCGACTTGGTAATCGGCTCAAACGAGTAAAATGGAGGTGATGCATTCATAGACATAAAGATTTCTCGTATCTAAAGTCTACATAACAGGTGAGTTCATGCATGGAGACCAGACAACGAGTTCTGCAGGTATTGCAACGGTGCAAGGAGGTATTAGAACATGTTGATGACAATGACTAGTCAGGGCGGGACAATCACAATTAAGCTTTAAAAGCCACCATGAAATACTCATGGATTGAAAATGATTTTTGCTTGAGAGAGAAACGATCATATGAAAAAAACTCACTTGAAAAAAGAATTTTTGAAATATAAGTGTTGCATGAAGTTTCACATCTGGTAGGAATGAAAATATTAAATATCAATAATATCCATAAATTTGAATATTAAGATTTTGGGTTAAGATATAATATAAATTTATTTATGTAATTACACAAAACTAATTAATTTAGATCTGCTTGTGTTTAAAATTACCAAAGCGATCTAATGCACTTAGATTTTGTGCTTTTTAAAGGGACCACTAAGTCATAGAGATTTCCCAAAGTCAAATTCATGTTCCCACTATCAACATATCCGTAAAGAAAGATAATAGCCGAGTGTGCTTACAAAAATATGATTAGAGAGAGTCATGACGAAAAATACTCTAAATTATGTCTTTAGAAATTTTTAGATACGGTATAAAAATGCTAAAGATTATATTAGTTGATGGTGGTTAAAGTAGATTATTTAAAAAACTCCCTAATGGCTTACTTAGAGAATCATGGAAACTGGACCCATATAAAGATTTCCTTAAACAACAAGATACTAACGTTAATTATTGTTAGCATTTCATTATGTTTATATGAACCTTATTAGTTCAGTGAAACATGAGCTGTCTCATCCAGGCAGCAAAAAAGCCAATGAAAGTATCAACTTTCGCAAATATCCCCCATTACCATATACCAGTGGAAAGACAGAAACAATCCATATTTTTTAACTAAAGAAATTCAATTTAAAATGCACTGTAATAATTAGAGGATATAACCAATTACCGCTTTACATATTCCATATCGTTTAAAATGAGCTACAAGGAAATTAGTTTCATATATTTTGTGGGTACTAGTTGTTTTTTTTAGTCTTGGACAGTCAGTTATTAATATAAAATGGACATAAAAAATATGAAAAAAAATTAAATGAAGTCATAGATTATAGATATAATCATATAGCTTATAAATATCACATATGAATGAAGGTTGTTTAAAGTAATTCACATGATCATTTACTCTTAACATAATATTTGAGATCATCACAAGATTCAAACACAAACAATGAAGAGTGAATTATCATATTCCTAAATAAGTAAAGATAAATGAAAACACATATATATAATATAAGTATCACAAGTTCAACTTAACATAATTCACATCATTTTACCATTCATTGCATAACATCACTTGTCTCAAGGATTTAATCACAAAATTACATTCCACACCTTTACATTAATCACATGTTCAGAACAACACATCTCTAGTACAATACAACATCTCACACTTACACAATTCATTACTCACCATCATGTAACAAGTCGCAATGATGATTACACAAATGCTATGTAACAGATACACCCTATATGTAATATGATACTATATCAATGAAAAACAACACTAGGACGCCTAGGAGTACAGACACACCACACAATGGGTATGTCAGGTCATACTCTCACTAAGTGAAATAATAAGATGACCAGTCAGGATTACTCTGTTTTGCAATAATGTTTCAACCATATGCGATCAACATAAACTTAGGGGAATATTTAAACCGAGTGTATTTACCCCTAAGGCCTAGACTCCGGAGAATCCGTTAGGGTCTCACCTTCCTGATTCAGGTCCAACCCCTAAAACAACTTTTGCATGAAGACACTGCTCATGAATTATACAATATCACGACCTCACACTTATTTCAAACACGTTTAACACAATGCACTTCAATTTAACACCTCAGATTCCTAACTTGGAACCCTACACTTTCCTTTTAACACCTTGCGCATAAACACTTTTCTCAACGTAAATACCAGATGAGTTATTGTATAATTCACAACTCACAACATAAGTAATATCACATCAAGTATTAACCACACACTTATTGACAATCATATCTCATGTTCACAATTTTAACATCTCACAACGTCACAATCTATTATCACATGTTTTCGTGTATCTTACAAATTAACCATGCTCAACTTGTCACTTATACTCAATCTCAATCACAATTTTATAATATACAAATAGTATTACATATATAGACGTACACAATATACAAATAACTAAACAAACAAATATTCTAATAATGAATTTACAAAGTGAAATATAATTAAACAAAACTGCACCAAGAATTCACTAAAATTTTTGAAGAACCTTATAGTTAAATAGACTTTTGCCAATTTTAATGAACAACAATATAAAACAGTATATAAACTCATACTAAATATTAATTCCAAACTATATAAAAAAAATTAAGAAACACGAAAAGGAAAAAATACAAAATCAATATCTCATTTCCTCTTACGATAAATCCTTCCTTACTTAATTTCATCAATTCATGTTAATTAGAAGAAAAAAAAAATCAAATTTCTAGGGTTCACACTCAATACAAGAACATATCAATTTCACAACAATTTTGCATTGGTACATCAAATGGTCCATCAAACGCATTCAATTTGCGATCAAAAGCATGCAAAAAAAATTGAATTTTATAAAATAACCCAAAATTAATCCTTTAAGGATTCCTACACATGTTCATTCTAATCTCTAAGCGTGAATAACTCATTCATTACCTCTAAGCAGGCTCACGTGTGTAATCCAACAACGATAACGACGTTTCTAGCAATTTCCTAAGATTCCTCAAGCTTTTTCTTTGGTTGTTATAGGTAGATAGATATAGATGTTTACTAAGTAGATTATATTGAGCCGCAATATATGGGTTTCCAAGCATTAGAGAGAAGGAGAAAGAATTAGAGCCACAATTTTACTGTCTCCGTGCGAGAGATATTTCTCTCTCTACAAAAATTATTTCGGAAATCCCAATGGTGGGAATGTGTGAAAATGAATTCTAAATGTGGTGTCCAAATTTCAAAATGATCCCACGGTTAATGAATCCGGGATCATAATTTTACTTGGACAGATTTGAGTGTATGCCGGAAAAAAAAAGAGTGTTGGGAGAGGAAGGGAGAACGAATTTGGTAGGAAATAAGAGCATAGAGACGTATTGTAATTATAAAAACTAACTTAATATGTCTCTATTTATAGTCAGGATACTTTCAGTCAATTATTTACTTTATTTTTTATTTTATAAAAAGAAATTATATTTTAGACATCCTATGTTTAAAAGAAAGGTTTCATGGTCTTCAAAAGCAGTCATAGTGACCAGAAGAGAGGGGGAAAAAAGGAAAAGAGAATGGATTAGCGCCATTATGATTAATTTGGTTATCAATATCAATGGAACATATATGTGACAACACTTCAAAGAAATCATGAAAGGTGAAAAAGAACAAGATATGGCATAACATTTATGCAATTGCTCTCTTACTTACATGCTAACACAATTAATGCACCCCTCATTTTCACACATGGAACTAAAGTGGGAGAAACCAAATCAAGCATTCAGTATAGTGGAAGGTAATCAAGGTATATGTTGGGGACAAAAGGTTCACAAATTGTCCAAAATGGGCCCCCCTCACTTTGAATTTGATACATGCATGCCTTCTTTGATTTCAAACTTTAGCTTTTATCAAGTCTCAAGTCAAAATAACCGAAAGAGAAAGCTGTTTTTTTCTCCAATGGTCGAAGCACTCCTCTTCATTTTGACCATCAAATAGGACACACACTTTCTAGTTTCTGAGCATAGAAGAGATCATGCATGAAGAGTTGTTGCATATGCATCTACTATTGTTTTGTTCCCATTGTACTATACACAACATGGAGTTTGTTTGTCAATAGTTGATCCTTGAGAGAAAAAGGAAAATGGAAAATCATTGCTTCACCTAACTCACCTGCCTAATGCCTATGAGTTTCTTTTGCTCCCTCTAAAGCTCAAAGGCCTGCAATCATTTCATTCTTCAAAAATTGATGGTAGGTTGCTTCAAAAAGTAGCCCAACCTCCTCTGCTTTGAACAAACACCTTGCATTATTCTCTTAATTATTTTGCAATAAAATATTGCTCTTTGAATTTTATTCATGTCTTAAAAGGAGAAATTAATAATTTCATTTTTCCTTTATGGTCTTCTTCCCACTAGCATATTTCTATGCTTTCATTATCCGATGGTTACACTACTAACTTCAATTTCAACGTTCACAACATATTTAGGACTAGCATTATTAGCTTTCTATAGAACTGGTCAACAAAAACATATTGGTCAATGTGGATTATTTCTAGATAGAATGCTATAAGGACAATCAATTCGTGTATATAGAAAATATTTAGAGAGAAAGTTTTATAAACATATCTACATACCTAAGGGATTATTCTTTAACTTTCGAAGAGAAATATTCTAGGTACACACAAAAAAAAAAACAGTTACAGGACCAAATTTCATCTAAACTTTTATGTCCATCATCGAATTACAAGACGTCTTCCCATGTTTCTCTAAATGCATATAGTGTGCATATGTATACTCAAAACTAACACTATCAAAGTGTACAAAGTAAGGAAGTAAAAAGAAAACATTCACTGTTATTTGAATTGAAGTACTCCACTTAAATTAAGGATGGATTTCTTTCAATAAGTTTTAGCCATTTCTTATGACATTAAAATGACACAAACATTTTGAATTGATAAGTTTTAGCTTATGCTTAAGACATGTCCTCTCATTAGAACAAGATAAATTTCCTCTCTCTAAACTATTCTCACCCATTTGTTTTATTTCGATTATCATATAGTAAAATGACTGGTTGGGAATAGCTTTTGGGGCCAAACTTGATTCTCAAAGCAGAATTTAGAAGGTGTTTTTTGTACCATTTATCATCATTTAATCTACCTTACAGAGTAACAGAGACCATCTTATAGTGATTTTTTTGTCACTTGTCACTTTTTTCAAGGTGGAAGGTTAGAAATGTAACACAAACATACTATATGTCAATGAGAATTAACAATTTTTTTTTTAAAAAAAACGTATTGAATTCGTTTGAGTATCATTGTCTTCTCTTAGCTATTGCTGTCTCCTTTTAGGGTTTATGTCCCTTTAAAACAGTGGAAACCTAGGTCATCAGTGCCCCTAAAGCATAGTCATTGACTAACTACCAGTAGACCCCAGAGTTGACTGAAAATAATTATTCGGGTTCACAAACTCAAAGATCTTAACAATGAGCATATCATTATCATGTGCTTCAATTTGTGATGGCAGGCATAGGCGTGTAGCAAAGAGTTTAAAATTTCTGCATTCAATATATAAATGTATAAAATTCATAGTGGAATTCATTCATATAATTGAATTTAGTTTCGTATATTTAATTTTATTACCAATAATATAAGAAAAGAAAATTAACAATGCTCGTTATTAAAATAATGAAACTAATAATAAAAGAATGGTGTCATCAACTATGATGTTTTATGTATAAAAAAAACTATGATGTTGGAGCTATTGAAATTAAGTGTGGCTTTGGCATCATCATACTGCATGCGCTAGTTATTTTTGAAGAATAATAAAGGAAATATAATCCTTTTAACCCTACAAGCAAGATGGGAGTGATTGCAGAAACACTAATTAAAGGTATAACTATTCCTTTAATTAAGAAAGTATGCATCCTCTCTATAATATATTGCGACGTACGATCGAACACATACGGTGACATGTTACTTTTTTTGTCGTAACTAATTAGTGTGTATTTTTCTGGTGAAGTGGACAACCAAGTATGTATTTGAATTACTTTATTCTACATTTAAAATAGTTTATAAAAAAATTTAATATTTAAAATAATTATATCAAGCAATTACTACTTATCAACAAATACTAATTAAAACCTAGCATATACTTAATTTTTTTTATAGAGTGGAGAAATAAATCCCTTGAAATGACACATATTTAATATATGATACGTTTTGTAAGTAAAGGATTACAAAAGAGAGTTTATTTTTTATAAACTAAAAATATATATTATTTTATTTGGAGAACTAATTAATTAAAAACATATTTAATCTTTAATTTATTTAGATTTTGATTTAATCTCTTCAAATTCTTTTCCCCTGTATAAAAAAAAAACTCTTCGACTTAAATTTCAGGTGAGCCCTGCATCTGATTATAAATCTCTGACCTACATGTAATAATTGATCATTGATTAATTCGTCACAGTTAATGTGTAATTTTTTATAATTAAAAAGTGTAAAAACAATATACAACTTTCATGGGTTAAAAAGCATTACTCTATTGTGACGTAGTGGTGGCCCTCCACTTTTTTCCCTTTGACGTTTTGGCCTTACCTTATAATAATAACAATAACAATTATATAATGCTTGCCACTCCTCTCTCCCACATGCTTCTCACTTTTGTTAACTTTCCAAAGTAATTTTCATCCATTCAGCATTAATTTCCCGTTGCCTCACTAACTGGGTATATATATTTGTCATGTCTTATTAGCCATATTCTTTTGTACCGACACTCCTTTTCCCTCTCTTTATATTTTGTTTTAAAGAGAGGGCTAAAAAAGAAAAGGGTTAGTGTTGTACATTCTTGTAGCAGCTTAGAATTGATGAAGGAAGGTGGTGGTAGAAAGCAAGGTGCAGCCTCACCTTGTGCTGCATGCAAGCTTCTGAGGAGAAGGTGTGCTCAGGATTGTGTTTTTGCTCCATATTTCCCAGCAGATGAACCCCAAAAGTTTGCAAACGTGCACAAGGTGTTTGGTGCTAGCAATGTCAACAAGATGCTTCAGGTTCACCTTTTTAATTATTATTAATTTATTCCAACTATTTCTCTTGTTTTATTTCTTCCCTAATTTCACTTGATATAGATCACTACTCCACATGCACGTCTAGCTTAGGCAACTTTTGGTTGTCAATATTTATAAATAGTTTTTCGTTGGACTTTTTTTTCCTCATTTCCCTAAGAATGCATACACATATCCTAGCATTATCTTTCACATAAGAGTTTAAATTTATGAACACAAAGCCTACAAACAAGGAAGCTTAAAAAATATCAGATGTTTTATGTTAGATATACCATGAATTTTTAACAAAATAAAAATATACTATGCTACTGTCTTATTTATTCCTTAAATTTTTGTTAAAGTAGAACTTGACAGCTTCTTTATTTGAGATTTTTAATTTTTAAAGTAAAAGTAGAGTTTATTCGATTTTAAGATGCATGAAGGCATATATGTCACGATCGATCTATTAATAGAAACATTTTTCTTGTGATATAAGATTTAAACTAACGGTCAAAATCTACCTAATTAATTTAATCAGATTATATAATGATTCTAACAAGTTAAAAATTTTACTTTTGTTACTAAAAGTAAAACATTTAACACAAATTTTATTTAGTAACATTTATTTTACATATGTCAAAATTAAAACTGACTAAATTAAAAAAAAAATCAACACTTGAAAATCACTAAATGTATAGTCAATATAGTTCTCCCCCTGATAGACTTTAATTACGGTGGAGTAACTCAGAAGATTTATTAATTATATTAATACTACTATTTTTTGTAATATAATTTCAGCAATTAAAATGAAAATCTTCAAACATCATAAATTCAACAATAAAATACTCACTTTAATTATTTATTCCTCTCCAAATACTTCGGCCAAACAATATACCACTACATTTTTGGGGGTGGGGGTTAATTTGTGCAAATATTGAAGTGGTTTTTAGTGTATTATTAGAGTTAGAATATACATGAGTACTATACACCTTGTGTCTATATATAGGCTTTGTCATAAGCATAGAACTTTCCTTTACAAATATCTTAAAATCTTTAGAGTTTTTGAATTCTAATTTTTTTTTACAACCATAATTAATCTTATTTTTCAAGTTGTAAGATTTTTTTACACTTGTCAACAGAGTTTTCAAGATTTACAAACATTAAGAGAGTTTTAGATTCTCTTTTAATTTTTTTTAACCACCGTAATTAAAAATTTTGTCTCCCCGATATGATTTCGAGTTTTGGATTCTCATGATTAATTTCTAATACATGTGTTCGGTATATATATATAAAGTGCGGGCGTAATGTTATTCCTTCCTCCAGATAAAACAAAAATTTTCCTAATGTAACTTGAAATTTTGATTCAATTTAAGACATAGATTTATGTGAAATTGTTTATAAGTTAATTTCAATCTTTCGCCCCTTCTACTTGGCGTTAGGACGTTGAAAACTTTTCACTCTTTTGAGCATCATGGAAAGACACCTCTACTAAATTCTTGGGGCACGTCAAATTAAGGGGATCTTCAAATTATTCGGATTAAACACTATCCAAACATAATTAATTGGTCTTTTGAACTATTTTTTTAAACCTAGATGTCGTTTTTAAGATAAATGTTCGATCAAGACAGATATTCATTTTTTCATCAATTAAGAAATGGAATTGGATGCTAATTTTTTTTTTTTGTTAAGTGAGTGCTAATAATTTTGAACCATATACTATACATATAAGAAGGAATGGTGCTATTTCTTTTATGAGGCTTTTAATAAGTAATTTTAAATATTAAAATAGTCTGTAAGATAAAGAAAAGGTAATTTCATTGATACATATAATAAAGTTAATTTAAACTTTTATCTCAACAAATGTTTAAATTACATTGTCTTTTCATTTATTTTAAATTTTTTATATATTTTTAAAAAATAAAATAATAAAATATTTTATATAATTTTTAAAAATAAAATATTTTATAGTTAACTTATTTTAACATTAGGGAGCCTTTTAGGATTATTTGTGTATGATCTCAAATCAAGTTGACAGTTAGTTTTGAAGAATAGTAGAGACAAAAATATGATTAAAAGACCTTTTCATAATTATTATTTATTATCAATTCTTTTGTTTATATTAAAATAATTAAAATGCATCATATTTGTTATTTCTTCAAAGAGCTATAATTCTTAAAAACAAAAATAAAAATACTGCAATTTAAATATCTCTTAAAGAAATCAATATATTAATTTATCTAAACAAAAGAAGGATGGATCATAATATCGATATTTTCATTATAAAAACTAAGCAAATATTTTTCAAGTTAATCACTTCCACAGCAACGTGGCTTTTTCTTAGCAACCCTTTGAAAGTTTAGGAAAAGACCAAGAAGATTGGATGCATTATCTTTCATCATCATCTCTTTGTCTTGTATTTATTTTTCATATCTCAATAATGACAATGCGCTCTGCCGCTCAAAGTTCACATGTGTGTAAATTGTAATTTTCAATTAATCAAAAAATAAAAGTATCATAAGTGCTTTAAAGTTTAAAGTTAAACCCCCACCACCACATCTTTAGCAAAAAGTCCTACACGCAAAAACCCCACCGTATAAGTGTTTTTATTTTCCAATATTAATAATGTTGTAGAATATTGCATCATTCGATTGTAAAATGTTTTATAAGTATATTAAAAGATAAGTATAAATAAATCTAACATATTCATAAAGTAAATATAATATGTCTTCCAAATTCTTCATCAACAATAATAATCTAAAATATATTTATATATTAACATTTAATCCAAGTTAATCTTTGAAACAAATTTATTATTATATTGATTATTTTGTGGTGAATGATTAACAGTTTTATTTGCTTGAGTACTCTTTCATTTTTCTTTCTTTATTTTTAAAAACTGAAGTAGAGTCATACGTGTAAAGGTGTATAGTGAGTTAGTGACTGCTTAGTTTTTAAATTTTAAAGCAGATTATCTTGTTTAATTATTTTAAAAATTAACCTTTGGCTATTCGGGGGAGCCAATGGGAGCTTGGAAACGTGATGTTGGCACCCAAAAGTCAAGGCCAAGCACAAATTGTAGTAGCGTTGACATGCTATATAACCAGCAACGCGCATTTGTAAAACAGAAATTATAGTTTTACTACTTAAATATATATTTCATACAATAAAAAAGGAAATATAAAAAAATGTTTTAGTAACATGATTGATGATAAAGAAATAACAAAAAAATTATATAAATAATATAACTTTTTGGTAAACCACACTTTAGAATAGGATATTGCAAACCCGTTGCACACGACCTTCAATTTCCACATCAGAATAAAAATATATTTATGTTAACGTTATGCTTCCGAACCACGTGAACCTGTCTTTTGAAATTAATTTATTTTAATCAGATGAAGTGAACAGTAATAAGTGACTAATAAAATGGTTTAAAAATACAACAGAAACAACCAAGTAATAGTAATTTATGTATCTTAGTTAATTGATTAAGGGTCAAGTAATAGTAATTTATGTATCTTAGCTAATTGATTAAGGGTTTGAATTTTGATTCATGATTGAATATGAAATGGATCGTATTAAAAATTCACTTAGTGTACATTTACAATTTCATACGAACATTTATTATTGTTTTCAACCAAAACAATTTCATACTAATTTTAAGATGAATAAAAATGATTTAATGACAATCCACTATTAATTTAAAAGAAAAATTATAATGTTAATTAGTTAAAAATTATCATTAATATAACTTATATGTATGAAGATTTGGAATGAAATGATATTATAAATTACTTGATACGGTAAATGCATAATCTATTTAGTCATAATAAAAGCCCTAATTTCCTTGTATTTTTATTTTGATGAAAGCGTAAAAACCATGAATTTGTCAGGACCTACCAATGCATCAACGAGGGGATGCAGTGAGTAGCATGGTGTATGAGGCCAATGCCAGAGTCCGAGACCCTGTTTACGGGTGCGTTGGGGCCATCTCTTCACTTCAGCAACAGATTGATGTGCTACAGACGCAATTGGCCCTGGCCCAGGCTGAGGTGGCCCATCTTCGGGCGAGACAAAACAGATGCTTTTCCCATCATGGGCTTAGGCCAACTAGCCCAACCACTAGTGGTTTTCCATCATCCAAGACCTTGGACTCACATGCTAAGCCTATTTTTGACATAGACATGGTGGACCAGGTTCGCTATGGTGCTTCAATGTGGTCATGACTCTTTGTTTTTTTTATTACTTTTTTTTTTTATTAATGTCATGACTTATATGCTAATACAATTATTTGTACTCTAGTTAGTATATCTATTAGTGGAGCATAGGAAGAAAAAAAAAAAGCAATTTGGCCTACACTTCCACTTGGTGAGTGTTGGAGCGGTGCTGCCGGCAGTGGCCGGGGTACTGTGGTGGTGGAGGAGCTGTGGTGGAGGCGTTCGCCCGCTTAATTAATTTAATTTTGGTTTTTGGGAAAGAGTTTCTCATTGAAGGTTAGATGTAAATGTTATTGTTACTTTGTATGAAGGACAAGTTTATGGCGTGATAGTATTTGGACTCTTTATGGCAAATGTGAAAGGGAGCCATGGATATTCTGTTGTTGTGTTTATTAGGAGTATTATGACTTGGCCTTTTCCAACATCATGGATGAACCAAGTGGCTTTTACATGGATTTTGATAGGCAAGGATGCTTCTTTCTATTGTTGGAATATTCAGTATTGCAGTGGATAACTTAAGTACTATATATTATGGCTATATGTTCTCTCCTCCGATTTGTTTTTTTTTAATCTGAATATTTATCTTTAATTGAGAGTTTTTATTTTCATTCTCATTATGACTCATCCTATTCGATGTATTTAACATTGAGTTTTTTTTTCTCTTTCAAATATATATTTATTAAATTTAAATTTAATTTGATGATGTTGATTATCTTTATTAAAATACTACTCATTATACATTCATTTTTCTGCTCTATCTTATTTTTATCCATTTTTTTATCATATTACCAGTCACTTTTATTACTTTTATCATTGGGAACATATCTTCTTATGTAGAAAAAGAATTTGAATCCTCTCGAGTGATATAATCTCATCATTTGTTCTTTTAAAACTCAGTTTTAAAATAAAAATATATTATGCATGCTATGAATTTTTTAATGACCAAGATTTCATACAGTGATAAAGTGACTGTAGAAAATTCTTTCCCTTAATTATTTTCTCTTAATTTCTATCTTTTTTCTTTTCCTTTCTATTTTTTTCTTCTTATTTTCACCTTAATCTATCCTAAAATCGGATGAATGAATGGATATCACCACTGTTATTATATTGACCGTATTTATTGCCTACGTGAGATAATATAAGATAAAATAGGATAGAAAAAATAAGAAGAGGAGGAAAAATGTAAGTTAAGATAATTAAGCGACATGCATGAGAGAAAAGAAATAAAAAAATGAATGTAGAAATCATTTTATATATAAGTTTGTTACACCATGACATTACTCTACTAAAATCACGTATTATATTGTTCCCGCGTTACTTTTCTTGGAAGCCATATATGTTCAAAACTTTCTTCAGTATTTTCCTTCTCTTTCTCGTGGCGCAACCTTTGAGTGTTCACTCCAGAACCCTTATATCAGCTACACACTACCTTCAAAATTAAACCCCGAGAACACTCAAAAGGGTCAAATCACAAGTGCCAGAAAATATCTCAAGGCATTCGGATACCAAGAAGACAAAAAACCCAATCTCAACAACACCGACACTAGCAACACACGTGATTTAAAAATCTAAGAAGATTTGAAAACCTCAATATATAAAAAAGTTCCAGGAATATTACAACCTAAACGTGTCGGGAAAACTGGATTCAGAGACCATGAAACTAATGTCGTTGGCAGCCCAAAACTCACCGCGAGTACGAGGTTTGCATTCATCCAAGGGAAACCTCAATGGCCAAGCTCCAAGCGACACCTCACGTACGTGTTCGAATCAGGTGTGGAGGGGGGTGCACCGTTAGGGCTTCTCCGGAGGGTTTTCAGAGAGGCATTTCGGCAATGGTCGTGCACGTCTTCGTTCACGTTCGAGGAGGCTCGGAGCGGAATCACAGGTTCGGAGTTCTTTTTCCTTTTTTTATGACAAATATTAACTGTTAATTTTTGTTAAAACATTAGTGGGAGAGATTCAAATTCAATATCCTCTTCCTTCTTTTTTTCTCTTTTTAACTAAGAGTTAATCTTATAACTCTTTCAGGTTTTGATTTCTTTTTCTTTTTTGATTGACAAATGTTACTTCTGAGTTTTTATTAAAATGCTAAGGATGGAAATTTGGAATCCAATAATCTTTTCTTTTTCCCTTTAACCAATAACTCAATCTTATAAGTCTTTCAGGTTTAGATTTCTTTTTCTTTTTTATTCACAAATGTTAATTGTTAATTTTTGTTAAAATGTTAATGAGGAACATTCAAATCCAATAATTTTTTCTTTCTCCCTTTAACCAATAACTCAATTTTAAAAGTCTTTCAAGTTTGGATCTCTTTTTCTTTTTATATTAGTTTAATTTTGTTAAAATGCTACAAGGGATTCAAACCCCTTAACCTCTTCCTCCCACTTTTTTTTTAACCATCAAGTTAACTTTATAACTCTTTTTTTATCTCAGATTGGGTTCTTCAGTGGAGACCACCGAGCGGAGATGGGTTTCCGTTTGACATGTTTGGACCCGTTTCGGCGCATGCTTTTCAACCACCTGATGGAAGGTTGCATGTTGATGCGGATAAGCCGCGGAATAATGAAGTTTCGATACAGAGGGGGTATTATGATTTGGTGTGGGTGGCGATGCATGAGATTGGTCACCTTCTTGGGCTTGGTCATAGCCCGATGCGTATGTGCATGCTGGAGTGAATAAGAGGAAACTTACTGTGGATGATGTTGCAAGCATAAAGGACTTGTACTCTTCGCCGGATCAGAGTGAGAACTCTCATGTGGTGCGATTATCGTCTTGTGTGATCTTAATTTGGTTTTGCTTACACATTTTTTATCTTATTCTTTTATGACTACAAGTGGAGATTAATGCCAGCATTTGTCAATAAAAAAAAATAAAGACCAATGTTTAGGTATAGAAAGTGTTTGGTAACAAATAATTTTTTTCATGCGAGAATATGATTCCTTCATGATTCTTAAGTATGCATGAGATCAACTCTCAAGCTTCATGACACATTTATAGCTCATGGTTTTTCCTTAAAGATGTGTTATTGTAAAAGAATTAATTAAATTCAAATTTTCTCTCATATATTCAGTGTTTTTTTTTTCTCTTTTAAGTCAGCAAAATATATTCATATATAATGGCACGATGGCTGCCAAATCATATACAAGGATGGCTAATGGAACAAGGTTACTCAATATTAATAATGGAGCCATTAATATGCCATGACCAAGACAAATAAATCACCACCAAAAGTTCCTCAATACACTGTCATATCCCAGGGATACAAATGTTTGTATAAAAAAGAATTGAATGAAGTGACTTATCTTTCCAATCATTATTTATTTTTAAACTTTCATTTATGCCATGGTCATCATGTTTTCACTCTTGCATTTTCGTTACTATGTACTTTTGTACCAAACAATTCGTACCAAATAGCAGTGATCTTATTCGAAGGCGGTTTAGTTTGTACTACTTGGAAATTAATATTGCAGCATGGGCTAAAGCAGAGTACCACAGTGTATCGTTGTTTCTCAAGAAAATTAATTCTTGTATTTTATAAGTTGTTTATGGAAATCCCGCCGAACAGAAAATGAATAGTTTTGTTTAGGATAAATGTCTTTGTTCCTTAAGGTTATATATATATATATATATATATATATATATATATATATATATATATATATATATATACACCAAAAAAAATGAGTAATATAAAACTTTTTGACAACATAAAGATTCAAAATAAGATTTTTAAAATTTAATATAACAAAATATATATGTCAAAAAGTTTTATATTACTCATTTTTTTAGTATTTTTTAGCAACGTTAATATTTTTACTGATTTTTAAATTTAAAAATAATTAATTTAAAATAATAACAATTAAAAGCTGTCATTATTTTTATTTTACTCATCTTCTTTTTTCATCATCTTCCACCTCACAACCACCATACAACCAAACACCACCACATGCCATGTGTCACCACCCGTCGTGACACCATGAATCAGACCTACGCAACCACCCACCACCCAAACACCACCACAACCAAGCGTCACTACCCTTGACCCCACAATTTAGACCCATGGAACCACCACCACAACTGTGCGTCGCCAGCCTCAACCCCACAAACCTAGATCTGCCTGTACCAAAAGGTTAATGGAAGTGTAATTATTTTTTTAGTGTTATATGTGGATGACATATCACTCATTGAAAATGATATACCAATAATGCAAAGTACAAAAGATTTGGTTGGTTATCTTCAATAGCACAAGATATTCTTGACCCCAGTGAGCATATCAAATACTAAAGTGTGGAAGATCTAAAAATTTAGAGAAAACATCAAAGCCTTTAGATATGATATAAGGACATGGATAACAAAAATGTGCTTTAGGTGGTTTAACACTTTTCTTTGGTGCAGTAGAAAAAAACACTTTCCTTTGATAATTTACCTGCTATCTAATGGATATGATACATATGTCCTATTGCTATTTTCTTTTCAAAGTCGTTTTTCTAGAACGTTACTCGCAGCTACGAGAACTACACATCGTGGTTGGAGCTGTCCATAAATAGCATCGTAAATTCTTTCATCTAATACTAGTACTGTCTGAGTTTAATGAGGCTTAGAAATTAGCGTTGGAACATTGGCTGTTTGTAGTTATATTGTTGGCAAAAATGTGACCTCTAATTATTATGATATATTGAGATATTTATCACCTTTCTTGCCAATATTAATTAAAAATGTTGACCAACTTAAATACTCGTTTAATTCGTATATATGTACGTACTGTTTTTAGCTGAAGTTCTAAATTTAGTAGGCCTGTAACAACTGTGACATTCAAAGCAAATTAACACCAAGAAGGTCAGCAGGTGCAGAATCTAATTCATCATAAGCACAAAGAAAAATTTTGTACTACTACTGTGTAGACTGTGGTGTGTACCTAAACTTTTTATTTCGACAGTCGAAAATCCTACAAACGTGAACATTTTATTAAGTGTGCGTAATAGTTGAATTGCATAAGAATGTGTTTACAAAAGTGTTTAATTTTTTTTGCATGTGTACAAACCAATTCTTAATTCATGTTTTGGTTTGGCTTCTTGGCCAGATGCTTAAGCTTCGCAACTCCAAGACTTTCCTCGTCCAAGGTAATGGGAGAGGTGCACTGTTAGGTTTCCCCTTCCGGAATCTTTTGAATTCTTTGTGTATTAGGCTTTTTCTTAAGTCAAATAGCATCTAGGCTGCTGTTGAGTGTGTTTATATCTCATTGTGTCAGAACATTTTTAAATCTTACATGAATTTAAATACCACTGCTGAATCGTATGTTGAATTTTTAAGAATTTCTCAAATTGTTATATTCCATACGTACTAAGTATGAAGTTCCACATACCAATAAGTAACTTGATATTACATACATAATAACATCTATATAAAGCGTTCTACATAGGGTGGACATTTTTTTTGGAGAATATTTATAGAGGGTGATAGTGGGTCTGCACATAATTTTAGACTTTAATTTGCAACAACCGGTTCCTATGTAAAACTGTCACATTTATCTACGTACGGGTGGGGTGCATTATGTGAGGGAAATGTTTATAATTATTACATGTACTTAAAAAATTCATGTGATTGATTTTATGATTTAATTTTAACTATTTATGTATGAGTGTGGTGTAGATTTTCTCATCTCACTCTTTATGCAAATGCTCATCACTTGATATGCTCTTGTGGACAAATACTTTATTGAGTAATTAATTATAAACAAATTTATTTTTTCTTCTATTGTATTTATTCTTCTCTATTCTTTTTTATTGTATCACTTATTAAGTCTAATACTTTTTTTTCATAATTTTTTCCTTTTTCAACCACCCCATCTTGGGTGTCCGTTTATTATTTCCGACTTTACGTGTGATCATAAGTTCACAATCACAAGTTTAAATTGTAAATATTAAAGTGCATGTGATGTACCAATGAGTATAAAAAAATAAAAATAAATCTATTAGGTTGAAGATTATCAATTTATAATTCCTTACTAACTCTCAGAGCATAGAACCAAGATCTCACACAAGAACTCGGAATACAGAGGAAGTAGGGACACTCACTTGTGGAACTCACACGAGGAAGAGCAATCTCAAGGGACTGAGTGTTATTAATTTTTCTGAATCAATCATATTACAATAATATACTACTATTTATACAAGTGAAAGCAACGGAACCCGCTTAAACTCTAACAATCCTTTTTATTTTTAACCCCTTACGATTATTTTTATAAAATGAGTATTACAAGTTCCCTGCCATCTGAAGGCCTTGCCCCCAAGGCCCTTTCATCCACTGGGCTTGTTAATAAAGAGTCCCAATCCACTTGAGGAAACTGTTGCTTCAGCTTGTGCACCTTATGCCATGTAGCTTCTTCTGGTGTGGTATGTTGCCAATGTATTAGCACTTCTGTAACCAGCCCGTTGCCTCTTTTCTTTATTCTTCTAGCTAAAATGTCAATTGGCTAATTTGTGAAACACTAAGTTAGGTATTGATTGTTGTTTAAATGGTTGTAACTTCAAATATACCCAATCTCCCACTACAAATTCTTTGTCTATCATATTCTTGTTAGCATACAACTGCATCCTCTCCTGTGCTTTCCTGAGATTCTTGTGTAAAATTGTTGCAATTTCCTCTCGAGTCCTGATGGTGTAGTCTACTACTTCAATTGTTGTATCACCTACCATCAAGGGATTGTTGCTGATTGATTTGTAACCATATAAAGCTTCAAACGGGGTCATTTCAGTTGCTGAATGAAACTTAGTGTTGTACCAAAATTCAGCATAACTTAAGAATTCACTCCACTTAGAGGGCATCTCTCCTGTTGCACACCTAAGATATCCTTTTAATACTTTGTTTAAAGCCTCTGACTACCCATCAGTTTGTGGATGGAATGCAGTGGACTTTAGCAATTTGACTCCATGCAACTTGAAGAGTTTTGACTAGAATTTACTCATAAAAATTGGGTCCTTATTTGACACTATCTCACTAGGCCATCCATGCAACTTCACTATTGTATCAATGAACACCTAAGCGATCTTAGCAGCATTGATTGGATGTCGTAATGCTACAAAATAAGCATATTTGGTGTACCTATCAATTACCACCAAAATGATTGTCTTCCCATTAGATTTTGGCAAGCCCATAATAAAATCTATGGCTAAGCACTGCCAAGCCTGAGTAGGGATAGGAAGTGGTTGTAACAAACCAGCTAGCTTAGTCAAAAAAAAGGTTTATTCCTTTGGCAAATTGTACACTTGTGCACCTAATCCATAACCTCTTGTTGCATCCTTTTCCAATAGAAAATTTTCTTCAACCTCTTATATGTATGTGATGCTCCTGAGTGACCACCAAGGACAAATTCATGGAAATAAGCAAGCAACTTGTTTTTCACCTCTTGTTGTTGCCCTACTACTATTCTTTCTTTCCTCTTCAACACCTCTCCTTGCCACTCATACTGCTTATAGGGTTGTTGTAACAGTCAGATCTTATCAATTATTTTTTGTATTTTAGTATCTTTACTGTAAGTGTTTTTCACTGTTTGCAGTAAATCTGATCCTATCTGGTAAATTGCAGCAACACTTCCATCTGTACACTTCCTTGACAACACATCTGCAACTGTGTTCTCTCTGCCTTTCTTATATTCAGTTGTGAATTGCAGCCCCATATGTTTTTCTAAGCCCCAATTTTGCATCAAGGATGTTGGTGGTTGTTTCAATATATGCTTTACAGCCTTCTAATATGTCTTGATGATAAAATGATTGCCTAGAAAATAGTGCTGCCACTTCCATACTGCAAATAAAATAGCATAAAAATCCTTTTCATAAGCGGATAACATCTGATATTTCCTCCCCATTGCCTTGCTTATATACGCGATAGGATGACCTCTTTGTATCAAAACTACCCCTATACCTGAACCTGAAGCATTAGTTTCAATTACAAACTGTTCTGCAAAATTAGGTAGAGCTAGCACTGGAGCCCTTGTTAATGCCATCTTTAATGTAGTAAATGCTTCCTCAACTGCTTCATTCCACTGAAATGCTGCTTCCTTCTTAAGAAGTGATGTTAGAGGTTGTGTCAGCTTACCATAATTCATGATAAACCTTCTATAATATTCCAATAGACCAGAAAATCCTCCTAGCTGTTTGATTGTTGTCGGTCTTGGCCACTTCTGGACTGCTTCTATCTTGTCTGTTGTTCGAGCTGCTAGTTCGACAAGTGTACCGATTCGCACAAGTAATATAAAATAGTAAGACCGAGTATCGTATCCTCAGAGAATTTGTTTCACTAAGACATCGTACATTCAGTATGCAAACATTTGTATACAACTAAAGGCAAGGTAAATATTAAGTTGAGTTTTTGTTCTAAAATCTAGTTAAATACAAACTAAATATCTAAAGATTGAGAAGTAAAAACTGTCAAGTAAAAAGTGTTGGGTCATTCTACTGAATTTTCCTTGATGTTGTTATGTATTTTTCTCTATTTAATGTTATCCTAGTGTTCTTATGCTGAGAAATTACTCAAACCAAGATCCCTCTAGTGAATGGGCCTAACTCTCTTCAAACCTCGTCCTTGATTCCTCAACAAACTCAGTCTAAAAGAGTGTCATTGAGTCTACAGCATAATATGGACTAGATCACTGCATTCCATTCCTATACATACAGTTTTCTAGCTTGCTCTACCAAGTTCTAAGGCTTTAAAGCACTTCCCAATGCTAAAAATCCTAACTATACATACAAATGGGTGATCAAGCCACAAGCAATGAATACATAAAAACAACATTAAATAGATAGTGAAAGAATGTTACATCAAGGGTTCAACAGAACTTCCCAACCAAGAAGTTTAGCCTTCCATTACAAGTAATGAGCTTTCAATACAGAGAAGAACAAATTTTGAGTGAAGGAAAATGGCTAAGAAGGGTTGAGGATGTCTCCTTCAACCTCTAGAACCCTAATCTCACTCCTCTAACCTAAACTCTCTTGGTGGCTCAATTCTGTCGCTTTAGCTTTTCCCTTGGCTTTGTTTTTCGACTCCTCTCTTTTTTTGTTTTCGCCAATTTCAGTGTTTTAAAGGCTACTTGGATGTTTCAACTTCTGAAGGCTCGCTTAGCGAGATTGACTCATTAAGCGAGAGTAAGTGAAATTTGGCTTAGCGAGCTGGGTGCGCTGAGCGTGAGAAGAGACAAACGATTCGCTAGGCGAGCTTGTGACGCGTTGGGCGAGCACATCTCTGACTGATCCTCTTCTAGGATTTCCCAACACGCTAAGCGAGCTGCATGTCTCACTTAGCGGATGTCACTCGCTAAGCGCATATGCCTCACTTAGCGAGACATCAGCTGCTTAAACCTTCTCTCTTTTAACCTGAAATTGAAGTGGTTTCAACATTAATTCACAAAATGGGAGTATCTACTCTATAAAATCAAACTAAACATGAAAATATGTACAAAGAACCATAAATTGGAGGAAGGATGCTAATTTTATGTAATTATTCAATACAAAAGTTAGTCATAAATAACGACTAACATCTGCATGAGGAGCTACTCCTAACTTGGAAATTACATGGCCCAAGTATTCAACTTGACGTTTAGCGAAGCTACATTTTTTTTTGTTCAGAACCAATGTGTTATCTCTTAAGAGTTTCAAGGCCAAGCAAAGATGCTCCATGTGCTCCCTCCAAGTTTTTGAATAAATCAAAATATCATCAAAGAAGACTAAGATGAAATTCCTTAAATGAGGCCGAAAAACATCATTCATCAAATTCTGGAAGGTAGCTGGTGCATTGGTTAATCCAAATGGAAGAACCACCCACTCATAATGTCCACTATGAGTCCTAAATGCAGTTTTAGGAATGTCAGGCTCCCACATTCGAATTTGATTATAACCACTCCTCAAATCCAACCTAGAAAAATAAGTGGCACCTTCCAACTCATCCAGCAAGTCTTCAATCAATGGAATATGAAATTTATTTTTAATTGTGATTGAATTTAACTTCCTGTAGTCAATGCAAAGTCTCCACCCTCCATCCTTCTTCTTGATGAGCACCACTAGTGATGCAAATGCACCCCCACTTTCTCTGATAAATCCTGTTTGTAGCAGCTCTTGCACCATCTTTTCAATTTATGTATTTTGGGCATGTGGATATCTATATGATTTAGAAGATAAAGGGGTATTGGTTGTCAAATGAATCTGATGATCATATTTCCTCTGAGGAGGCAACTGAGTAGGAATTCTGAACAGATCTTCAAATTGCAATAATATTTCAGTTAAGTCTTGCTGTTGTTGTTCTATTAGCGTTGTTTCCTGATGTGAAGTCTCTTGTTGGGTCTCGAGAATCGAAATAGATAACAACATAGCTTCGGGTAAAATGCAATTCATAGTTGTAGACGCTCCTTGGTGCTATCGACATTGTTGTTCTCCCACGAGCTTCACTGTTTTCCCAGCATGTTCAAATTCCATAGTAAGAGATTTGCAGTTTCACCTTATTTCTCCAAGTGTTTTCAGCCACTGCATTCCAAGAATTACCCCAAAGTGAGATCCAGGTAACACCAAAAAATCCCCCACAAATTCATGGTCTTTAAATTTCCAACTCAATTGCTCACACTTCTTGTCTATAATTATTGGTTTATCACTGGCTACCACCACAGGAAATTCTTTGATACACTGAATTGTTAATCCCAATTTCTTCATCCATCTATCACTCACAAAATTATGTGTACTTCCAATGTCCATTAAGAATGGTAACTCTGTATTATTAATAATTCCTATCAACTATAAGGTCTGGCCACTAGCTATCCCTTTAAAGGCATTTAGTGAAATTTGAACTGCACCAGTGGCTAATAGTTCATAAGGCTATAATGTTTTCTTGTTCTTCCTCCTCTTTAGATTCTTCTGATGTCTCACCTTGAGCAACAAATATGGCACTTAATTTCCCCCAAACGACACATTTTTCTCTGTGATTCTTATCCCATAGCTCACCACAAAACCTGCAAAGACCTTTTGTTATCCTTGCACTCATTTCTCTTCTGCTGTTTGAAGAAGGTTTTGTTGTAGACATTTTCTTTGTAGATGGATTTGTAGAAGACTGAGCTAATGGACTTTGTGCATTGGTGATTGGTGATGGTCTTGAGTTGACTGTTGTACCTGCCAATTTTCTTTCTAATTCTTGTAGGACCCTCATCTTGCAATCTAGCTAATCACATTGCATCTTGTAGAGACCTATGGTTATGAATACAAACTAATTTTTCTAATGAAGCATGTAATCCTCCCAAGAAAAAGTTGATAGCCATTTCTTCAGTAACATCTACTCCAGCTAATAATTGATCAAACTTTTCAAAATAATCAAGCAAGGTACCTTCTTGGAGTAGTTTAGATAATTCTGATATAGGATCATCATAATTCCCCATGTCAAATCTTGAAGCCATATCCTGAAGAATCTACTATCAAGATTTCATCTTATTGTTGTTATGAGCCATGTAATGCCTTTTCCAAACAAATGCTTTCCCTTCCATTGACAATAACAAAAGCTTTCCTCGTTAAGCTTGTGGCGTATTCTCCAATTCAAAGAACTATTCAGCTTTGACTCTCCATTCGCGATAATTCATGCCATCAAAAGTAGGGAACGAATCTATGCTCTGTCCAAAATCTTGTCGGAACCTGCCTCGCTGCCCACCTCTTCTTCTTCTTCTTCTGAATTTGATTTGGCACCCATCAACTAAACTTGTTTGAAGAGTTTCTCCATCATGGAATTCATAGAATCCTTCGCCAACTGATGGTTTTTTTTTTCTGATTCTACAATGACTGCTTGAGTTTCTTGATGAATCTTGTAGTTGTCTCGCTGTGAATTCTCCAAGATCTTTTCCAGACCTTCAATCCGATGCTCCAAATCCTTATTGGTTGTATTGCCTCCTATCGTTACCCGTCAACTGATACCAATTGTTAGGTTGAAGATTATTAACCTATGATTCCTTACTAACTCTCAGAGCATAGAACCAAGACCTCACACAAGACCTCAGAATACAGAAGAAGAAGGAAAACTCACTCGTGGAACTCACACGAGGAAGAACATTCTCAAGGGATTGAGTGTTATTAATTTTTCTGAATCAATCATATTACAATAGGATAATGCTATTTATACAAGTGATAGTAATGGGACCCACTTAAACTCTAACAACCCTTTTTATTTTTAACCCCTTACGGTTATTTTTATAGACTGAGTATTACAAAATCATCCTTGCAGGAAAGATTTAATTGGTATAGGTACGATTTAAAGTCTTGGTAAGCATAAATTTAAATGCATTGCTAGAGCTTTACAAATAGCTATAGAAGTTTTCAACATACCGTGACCCGAACGATTCTATAGCATCATTTAATTCTTCCACCCAACTACACGATTTAATTGACGTCTCGAAAGTGATCTAATTGGTTGGAAAAATCATGACGTCTAATTATTACGTGGTGTAAGATATTTTCATCCACGCGTAATGCGTGAAGTTACTTGAGTAGGTCTCTGACTGTGACACACTGAAAGCAAAACAACGTTAGGAAGCTCAGCTGCTTAGAATTTTAACTCAAGCTACATGATCAACATATATATACCAGGATAGAACTTACTGAAGTATTGTTGTCTTCTTGCATGATTTTTAATTTGAAAGTAGAAAATATGAGGAACATGTTTATTTTGATATGTATATGTGCTTAGTGCTTATAAATTGCATGAAAATCCAGTGAAAACAAATTGCATATTGATATCAGTATGAACAGAAAAGTTAATGTATGACGCTAAAAAGACTTGAAATTAAATTAATAATGAGTGTAGAAATATATAAAAGATAATTTTATTCTTCTATACAAAAAAGGTTGTATGGACAAAATTAAAGTATTATAGTCTGAAACCAAAAATAAAAAGATTGACTACATAGTACATAGTGCACTCCTGTTTCTCTATATATTCTACATCTATATCTCTTTCAATATTATTTTCAAGCTGCAAGCCAATCTCACTTATTTCATCATGAACCCTTTGGATCCCCAAGAATTTAGGAGGCAAGGGCACATGATCATTGACTTCCTTGCTGATTATTACCAGAATATAGCCAACTATCCAGTGTTGAGTCAAGTAGAACCTGGTTATCTTAGAGAACTCATGCCATATTTTGCCCCTCTCAACCCTGAACCAATTGAAACCATCCTTCAAGATTTGCAGCAACACATAGTCCCTGGCATTACTCACTGGCAAAGCCCTAATTACTTTGCATACTTTCCCTCCAGTGGTAGCACAGCAGGGTTTCTAGGTGAGATGCTGAGCACAGGGTTCAACTTGGTAGGGTTCAATTGGGTGTCTTCACCAGCTGCAACTGAGCTAGAAAGCACTGTCATGGACTGGCTAGGTCAGGTTCTGAAGCTCCCAAAGGCTTTTCTCTTTTCAGGTAGTGGTGGAGGTGTGTTGTTAGGTACAACTTGTGAGGCCATTTTGGTCACACTAGTTGCTGCTAGGGATAAAGTACTTGGCCAAATTGGTAGAGAAAATATTTGCAAGCTGGTTGTTTATGTCTCTGATCAAACACATTGTGCTGTTCAGAAAGCAGCTCACATAATAGGAATTCACCACAAAAATATTAGGGCTGTCAAGACTATGAAGTCAACTTCATTCACTTTGCTGCCAGAGTCACTGTTATCTGCCATTCACACAGATGTTCAAAACGGGTTGGTTCCTTGCTATCTTTGTGCCACTGTGGGTACAACTTCAACCACTGCAGTTGATCCATTAGGACCACTGTGCAAGGTGGCAAAAGAATATGGCATGTGGGTCCATGTTGATGCTGCTTATGCTGGAAGTGCATGCATTTGTCCTGAGTTCAGACACTTGATTGATGGAGTTGAGGGTGCAAACTCTTTTAGCCTCAATGCTCACAAGTGGTTTCTCACTAACTTAGATTGTTGCTGTCTTTGGCTGAAGGATCCAGCTTCTGTGATTGAGTCCCTATCAACAAATTCAGTGTACTTAGACAACAGTGCTTCTGATTCAAATCAAGTGGTGGACTACAAGGACTGGCAGATAACCTTGAGCAGAAGATTTCGTGCACTCAAAGTTTGGCTTGTTCTGAGAAGCTATGGTGTTGCTAATCTAAGAAACTTCCTCAGAAGCCACGTTGAAATGGCCAAGAGTTTTGAAGAGTTGGTGAGAAAGGACAAGAGGTTTGAGATTTTTGTGCCTAGGAATCTTGCTGTGGTTTGCTTCAGGCTTTTACCTTCTGCAGTTGCAAGGATTGGTAATGGCAGGGTCCAAAATGGAGATGTTACAACTGAGGGTGTTGCAAATGAAATCAACCGCAAATTGCTGGATTCCATCAATGGTTCAGGATTAGTGTACATGACTCATGCAAATGTTGGAGGGGTTTTCGTGATTAGGTGTGCCATAGGAGCAACTTTAACTGAGAAAACGCATGTAATCATGGCCTGGAAGGTGGTTCAGGAACATGCAGATGCAATTCTAAATCATTAAGTTAAATCTGAATTTGACAGAAAAAAATGAGTTTTTCTTTATCTTTTTATTTTTTTTATCAGTAGAGTCCAATTGTTCAGAAACTGTATTGGTTACCGTGGTTGCAAAATTAAATTTGTTTTCAAAGTGTTTTCATGGTCAGTTGATCAGCATTAGTATTCTCTGTCTTTTATTGTTTAATACAGTGGTTGGAAAATTAAATTTGCTTTCAAAGTGTTTTCTTGGTCAGTTGAGCGCAAATATTCTTTGTCTATTGTTTTTATCTTGCAGATTAATTGCACTTGTTTATTGTTATTGTTTTCCTTCATATCAAGTTTCTAACTAAATGTCAAATTATATGTTTTCATATTGCAAAGCCATAATACACATGTTACATTTATCTGCCAATCGACTTATTCTAAATTATGCTTGAAGAGTGACATCTCCATTCGCAGTCCATCTGGTCATTTAAATTGATATTATTCCCATATATTCCATCTGTACCTAATACTTTTTATTATTATTATTTTTCTTTTATTAGGTTATATATTATTTATTATACCTACACTTTTCTTTCTTTTCTTCCTTTTTCTTTCTAAGTGTTAAATAGAAGAAATTATGTTCAAGATCACTAAATGTCTAATGATAAAAACAGAGTGATGATTGATAGAAACGCATTTCTAACTTTAGAGGTGGTGAACACCTCTTCTCAACCACTAGACCCCTCGCAGAGGTGGCATTGCTTGGTAAATATTGAGTGGTATATTCATTTTCATTTTGAATTCAATTTTAATGACTTTTTCTTGTTTCAAAGTTGTTGACTGTAAAAAATAAAATAAAATATTTTCTATAGTATCTTACTAACTAATAAAATTATTAATTAAAGAGTATAATATGTCTTATTAACTAATAAAATTTTGTAAGACATATTATACCAGTTTTATTTATGATTAATTTGACACTTACTTAAAGAATCATAACCCAATTTCACTCAAATTAGTGACTTCATGATATAAAATGCTTCTAATTAAGTACGTAAAAGTAAAATATGAATAGTTTTATAATTTCATATAAACAAATATTTTAAAAATAAAATATGAATAATTTCATATAATCAGTAGGTACATTTCTGCTTTAGCTATCCTACATTTAATAATTGGGACCATTATGTTCACAGTGACATACTTGGACATTTAACAATTGATTTAATAAACTAGATGCAGACAGCAGTCCCGTATACGGGTTTGTATGTTTTAGTTTTATAATTTTTATCATTTAAAAATTTATAAACAATAGTATAAATTAAGTTGATAAATTAGGGACCAAAAATTTTTCTGGACCGAAATTGTACAAAAGGAGCCCAAAACTAATTAACTAGGAAAGTTTGTGGTTTTTCTTTATTTATTTAACTCAAAACTGAATTATCAATTTTTGAAGAGCCTTAAAACTGAAGTTTCATTGAAGTTTAAAACTGAATAGCATATGAAATGAAGACGAGAAGGCTCTGCAATCGCTCTCAATAATAACTTTACAGCATGTCACCATGCTTTAGCTCAAGCCAATTTTATATCCCTACAATAATTGAATTTGCTTCCTGCATGTGAAAGGGGGTTGCGAAAGAGGACAGCGTATAAAGCTATAATTCAATACTTCACCAAATTCATTTCCAGCTATGACCCCAATTAATTCTTTCATTGCTACAACTAGCTCAATCTCATTAAGCCTATTTTGAGAAAACGTACAGTTCCTACCATGTATACCAAATGGCAAATACACCAATTAGTGGGAACTGTGTAAAGTTCCGAATCACCTTATAATTTCTCCATAAGAAAAAGGATAGATATTAATTACCTTCTTATGCAACAAATTTCCTTTGGTAGGTAGAAAGTTATGAAGAACTTTCCACCAAAATGTTTTTATTTTTATGGAATCTTCAGCTTCCCCAGGTACTTCCACATACCTCTGTGTGGCACTTGCCGAAGTAGACACTTCTGTTCGGTGATGAAATCTCCACTCCATTTGTAATTTAATACACTGTTTTCACATAGAAAACACCTTCTGGTGACAGTGATACTAACAAATTAAAAATTTCATCTTCTTCATCTGAATATTGATTGGTATACTAATACCCTTCTCCCATCTAAAATTTTTCTTCAAGTGAAGCTAGGGATTGTTCCTAAGTCCTGGATCTGTTGTGCTTCCAGAAAAGAACAGGGTGAGAATATTTTGTTTTTAGAACTAAAATTAGTTATTATTGACGATAAACTCAAAACTAAGTTCCTAATATTTTCATTAAGCCACTCAAATCTGAAATTTTTGAAACATTACATGGATTAAAGTCAGCAAGTAAGAAAAATCAAATTTAAGGGAGATGTTGGAAAATTGAGTAATTACAAAACTATATTCACTCTTATTCATAAATCATTATAAAGTTTATAGTATTTTTTTTCTAGAATTTAATAATCATGTAGAAATAATTTTACATTATTATTTAATCATAAAATCACAATTAATATGATTTTTAAAGTTATTATAATAAAAATTCATAAAATTATTGTATAAGATAGATTGTAAATAAATGACATTGAAAAAATATTTTTCATTATTTGTGCATAACTTGTTTTCTTTTTTTTCATATTTTTGAAGAATATACCACATTTACCAATAAATGTTGTGTAAAATAAATACATAAATACATATATAACAATGAATATGTAAAATAAGTCAAATAGTTTCCCTTTTTCATTTATCTCCTTATTTTCTTTACTAAAATATGCTTTTGGTAGTACTTCCAAGATTTTTAACCTTTCAATTTGTTAATGTTGTGGAATATATATATCTACATGGGGGGAATGCAATTGATTAATAACCCATCATTCTCTCTCGTTATTCTTAGTTAGCATTTCAATTCATTGTCGTCCATTTCCTTTTCAAGTCTCTTGATGCATGCTTCCTGTCCTCATTCCACCAGTGTCATAGCAAACACCAAATTTTTAGGTACACACCAACCGTTCAAAATAGAACCACACAAATTATAGCCTACGTCACTATATATCAAATATTGATCAAACCCTATAACTAGCCTCTGTTTCTAAATTTTGGATGGAAACCCGGTTTCCATGCCCTAAGCTAGCCATGCACTTCAAATAAAACCCCACCTCCCTCCCCTCATTCCAACACAAGGCTACGTACGTCACCTTTCTCTCTCTCCATTTGTCTCTGATCTTCCAACACCTTCTCCAGAGAAGAGACAAAATGGATCATCATTCCACTTCCAAAACCTCTCTCATTCTTTTCATATCCCTCTCCTCCCTCCTCTTCCTCGCAACCGCCACGCGCAACATCCACATCGGCCGTCCCGACATCCACTCCGACATCACCGAATTCTGCAAGAAAACCACCAACCCCGCCGTCTGCGCCCAGACCATCCAACCCCACTTCCTCAAAAACAACCTCGACCCCTTAAAGGCACTCGACGTCGAAGTTGATGCCACACTGGCCTCTGCCAAAAAAACCCTAATCGACATCCAAACCCTAGAATCCAAAAAGGGCATCACCAAATCAATCAAGGACTCGTTCGACACGTGCAAGGACCAGTACGGCAGCATGCTCGACGCCATCAAGGAAACAAAAGCCGCGATTGCTAAGAAAGACATCATCACCGCTAAGTTCAAGTTTAGTGCTGTGTTGTCGTACCAAGGGGCGTGCAAGGACGCGTTTGAGAGTGGGAAAATCCCGTTCTCTGAAGACTCTGACGCGGTTTACAACCTCGGAGGGAATTGCTTGGATATTATCGCTGACATGGAGAAAGCTGCGGGTCCTCAGAAAATGCCACCAGTGCAACAAACTCCTTCTGCATTTAGCAACGTCATCGGAACCATAAATTGATAAATATATAGAGATTAATTGGTGACGGATCATTTCTTTTACGTGTTGGTTTAACCGACCGTGAATGATCGTCGATGATGGAATTGTAAGTGCAGTATTGTGTGATTTTTATTTTTAGTAAAATGAAAGTTTTGGTGTAGAGGAGAATAATGGAGATTAATTCCTCCTCCCCTCTAAAATGTTACTGTCTTTGGTGAATTATTTTTTAATAAATCGTGAATTTTAATTAATTACTATTTGACTATTATTATTATGAGGATTTAAATTATTTAATTGTATATTATGAGAATTAATGTATATTATTTCAAATATACCAGGGATTACGGTTTGAAAATACGTTTCAGATCATTGTATATATACTGTCTATCATGAATACTTTCATTTTATTAGATTTGCCATCATTTTATCGATTTAGTTCCATTGGTATATTAATTTTTAGAGTTTAAGACGAGGAAGAGGCTTACTTAGGTATTCATCTAAATTTTTAATATGTTTTTTCATCCTCAAATATATATATATATATATATATATATATATATATATATATATATATATATATATATATATAAATGTTCAAAATTTATTTGTATAAATGATATAAAATGTAACATATTTTATATCAGTAGTTATATATGTAATAGATATAAAAAATAATAATGCATGTAAATCAAATGTTTCGAACAAAAAATAATAATTATACATTTTAATTTTATGAGAACAAATGTATTGAAAATTTCATAAAAATGAATGTAAAATATTTTTAAGGACAAAAAATATATTATATTCTAATTTTAATTTATAGAAGTTTTATAGTTATAATTATCTTAGTTGCTTTATAGTAAATTCTATAAATTATTTGAATTACTCGATATATATCATCTACTTCATCATTCTACAACAAATAATTTTATTGCACTCTGCTAATTCTTTTTTTTCTTAAATTCATTGAAAATTTTGGATAGTGACTTAAGAAAACAGGTCCATCGTGTAAATTGCTTTCTATAATATTGTTATTAGTGAGTAGTGATGAAACTTTTTTTTTTATTCTTGTCCCACCTCTATTCTTAAATATAAGTTTAAAAAAAACTGTATGTTCTCTTTTTATAAGTCTTTTTTAAGATTATTCTTTAAAATTAAAATATCTTTAATTACTTTAATAATTAAAAGGATAAATATATTTTTTTTCTCTTATAATGATTGGAGAAGATCAGTACACATTAATTAATTAAGTAGTAGAGAATAATTAAGTGGAAAAATAAATGACAAGTCACAATACTTTTAAGGGTAATTTTGGAAAAATAATACATATGATTAATCAATTTATTAATATTAATTATATTGATCAATTTTCTTAAAGAATGTGAATTTGTTAAAAGAGTCTTACATTTAAAAATGAAGATAGTATCTCCCAATAATAACATTATAATTATTGTTGTATTCATCTCTATCTAGCTAGCTAGTCTATAATTTGTTCTTGCTACTACTTTTTTTTATGCAATTCTTGCTATTACTTAGATTATTCCTAAATGAAATTAATTATTGTATCGTTATTTAATATAACCCTTCATGTTTGTTGTTCTAATATATTAATAATTATGTTATTTCTCAGTAAAAAAAAATAATTATGCATTGCCAAAAAGTTATAACTATAATGTTTTTGTAATCAACACATACGTGATTATGTGAAACCATAAGAACAAAAAAATCCACGGAATAATAAAGAAAGAAATAAATCAAATCTCTTTGTTTCCTTGTTTCTCCATGAGGATTAGTATCACATTATTCACATATAACATTGCATCTCCAAACCCACACCTAAGCACCGAGACGACGGATACAACAAATATTAGAGAAGGAAAAAAAAAGTTCCGTCTTGATAAACAAGATCACGGGCCTTGAATATATTATTGGGCCTAACTAACTGCAAAGCCCAACTTGTCCCTGGCAGGGGCTAGGTACTGATGGGCTTGTAACCGGGCTCCCACCTCGACGGCGACGACTCTCTCTATCTTCAATGGCTTTCATGATGTCCAAGCAGTTGCCGGCGAGGTCGAACACGTCCTGGGCCTCCTTCACTATCGGCGATGTCCCGGCGGTGAACGAGTCATTGCAACTTACCTGGAGCGAAATCGCGGCGCTGAACTTGAAGCGCGCCTCTATCACGTTGCGCTGAGCCACTTGATTTTTTGACTCCTCGATCGAGTCCAGGATGTTGCCGTACTGCTCTTTGCAAATCTGGAGCGATTCTGTCAGGTCTTTCGAGTTGCCAGGCTTCGCCAGGAGCGAGGTTATGAGCTTCGAGGTTGTCTCCACCTGCATTCACCAATCTAGGATCCTAAGTTTCGCTGTTCAATTTATTTACTTAATAATTATAACCCTAAAAGGACTGAAAAATTATGAGAACGGTTCAAATATATAAAATTAAATTAGGAGAGCAAAATATACATATTAAAGATAGTTGTAATTGTTAGAATTTTATATTTCAACTAATATTATTATGAGATAATTATATTAGTTGAAAATTTTATTTTATGTTTTATGTGATTAAATCAATCTAACACGTCATCAAATATAATCTATCTTTTTCCCATGAGTTCGGAAGTTCCGTTAAAAGTAAGCTGGTGCAAGTGCACCCTTGAAATAAGTGTAGATCCACCACTGTCGACCTGTTTCTTATGAGCACGGATTCAAATACACAAAATTACGACCTGTTTCTGGGTGGCAAGGATCTCCACCTCGAGGGCCTTGTAGTTGCTGAAGCGGGACAGGCCCACCACCTCCGGAAGGATGGTCTTGTAGCACAGGTCCATGTTGGTGGTGGGCTTGCAGAGGCTGTAGAGGCGGGTCTGGATGGTGCGGGGCGCACGGGCTGCGTGGGTGTCGAGGATGAGAGAGGAGAGGGAGACAAAGAGAATTAGGATTCTGGTGAAAGTGAAAGCCATTGTGTATTTTTGTTTTTGTTATTCCTTCTCCTATAGGGAAGAGGGCTAGGAGAAGGAAAAGAAAAAGATAGAGAGAGAGGCGCTGGGTTGGAATGAGAGAGGTTTGGGGGGTATTTGAAGTGAGAGGGGTTTGTGCATGGAAATCGGCCTTCTAGACTGAAATATACTGAGAATAGAGGGTTTGGGGTGTAGCTTCATTTTTGGGATAGATTTTGAACGGGTTTTAGTTATGTAGGGATCTGTATTTGACTTTCACACCCAGTATCTGCAATATGCATGGGAATTTGATTCTTTTCTAGATTTGCTTTCCACATATTTTGGTGTATAACTCGCATGGCTACGTCAAGAGTCCGGAAATTAAGCCCGTGTTTGATTGTGTGCTGAAAAGTCAAAAAATCACATAATGCACGGACAAGCACTTTCTCAATTTTAATTATTTTGTTTTTTTTTCTTGTGATAATATAATTCTTTTATGTTTTATGCATTTAATTTTTTATTTAATTAAAAATTTAAATTTAAGAATAAATAACAAATCATATGACACAACATAACAAAATAAAATTATAACTTTCAATAGTTATGAAAAAAGAATCAGTTCGTTCCAACAAAATTACACCAAAGAAAAAGAAATGATTAAATTTTGGGATATGAAGGTTGAAATTTCTCCCATCATTAGAGGTGAGACTACTTCCTACCAAATGCTTATACCAAGGCTCTTCTAGATAACGCCTCTTATTCTCTTGCATTATCTCTCACATGATTTCTTCATTGGATTTTCGTCGTTTTGATGTTCGACATTTTGAGTGAACTTCTTTTTTATGAATTCGTGGATCTTAGAATTTATTTTGGTTAAATTTTGTTTTGATGAAATGTTTGATGCTTTAAAGGAAATTATTAATATACAGCATTATATACAAAATTAAAATAGAAAGGTTCATCAAATTTATAGAGTTATAGCTAGCCTTACCCCGAACACAAATTTGCTAATGGTTTCCCATTTGGTAAGTGTAGTGAACCATTTGAAATTATTCAATATTTTCATTCTCATCTGTATTATAACAGTCTTAGATTAAGAACATGGTAATACTGGTATTAAACCGCAATGAAATAATAAAAAAATCGAAACACTGTATGCAATATGAGTAGTCTTTTTTTCTGAAATTTTGTAGGAGAATGATCTTTCTTTTCATCTTTGCAATTTTAGAAGGATCAGGTTTCATTTTCTACAGCTTGTTATTGAAAATCCAAATGAAACCTTAATTGCGTCGATCATCTTTGTTAGAGTGAGAAGCAAACTTGAATATTCCGAAAAGTACTAGAGAATATTAGAGAAACAATTTCCATCTGTGTTAGTTTCTTTGGTGATACTACCTTTTTATATTTTTTAACTCTAATTGTGATTTTTTTTTTGCTAAATGACAATTTGGGCAGTGTAGTGTTTCAGCCTTTTGTAAGAATTGTGCATCTATCATTTGACTTTATTATTACTTTTTCATATAAAAGATTTTTTTATTGCTAATAAATTGATAGATTACTTTTTTTTCTTAAATAGTTTTGTCAATTTATATATTCTACTGAGAAAGTAAATATTAACCTTATTGTGAAAAGTTATTATCTTTACCCAAATTATAAATATTTTCTTTATTATATAACCTTTTGTATGTTTTATATATTCATTTTGACTACTTAATATTTGTCTCATTATAAATATTTTGTGTAACCTATATTCTACGAATAATGGTTTATAGAGATAGATCTAAAAGGTTGCTTTGACTCTTTCTATCTAAGTACATTGATAACATCTTAAAGAAGTATGACATGAAAACTTCAAAAGTGATTATTTGTCAATAGGAATTGGAGTTACTCTTAGTAAGAAGGATTGTCCTAAAACTTATAAAGAGAGAGAATACATAATTAGAGTATCATATGCTAGCATAGTGGGAGCGATTGTATACATTGTATATAACATGATTTTTGCATGTTCTAATATCATTTATGCACTAGGTGTAACAAGTTGATATCAAGAAAGTTTTGGGGGAATATTGAAAGTAGGTAAGACCATTCTTAAATACTTAAGAAGAACTAAAGATTGCACCTCATTTATGAAGACTCAAAATTAAAAACTAAAGTAGTTTGATGAGCATAAGTTGAAATTACTAATGGAATACATGAGTGATTGGCTCTAGTGCAAGTGGGAGATTGTTGGGGATAAATGTGTATACTCAAGATCAAATCCTTTATGTTATCAATTTTAGTAAAGAATTATTTTTTATTTTATTATTATATTTATTATTTTATTAAATTGTTAATTTGACAAGTCCTTAATTAAAATTAGAGACTTATTATCATGATAGAGATTATGATAATGAAAAACAAGTTTTTTATACTTTTAATCTAAAGTGTTCATCATCGTAAGATTATTGTGAATAGAACATCAATAATCTGAATAGATCAATGTATATATAATAATTTTTATTGGATAAAGATTAATAGATTTCATTTATTAAATTATATATATAAACTATGTATATATGGGTGTCATCACTGAAATGACTTAATTGAGAATTCCTAATAGTTAATATTACCTTAATATGTCAATAAGAAGTTCTTAAGAAAAAATATATTAGTTTTCTTTGACTTGAGATTATCATAATAATTAACAAGTTGTTTGTTATATTTTAATTTCGGACACCTAATACTTTAGGACACTAATTGAATCAATATTAGATATGATTAAATACTTGTAAAATTAATAATTAATAAAGAAGAAATTCATCAACTCTAGATAATGAGTTTGAGTTCAATGATAAAATTAAGACCTTAGTCAGAATGATTGGAGGAAAGAAGAAAAAAATTTCTTAAGTCATTCATTAATTAAATAGAATATATTAACTTATTAGAGTTTAACAGTAAATCTTGAATTGTAAATGATAGAAAGAAATATTACATACTCTTCTATTAGTTCTTAAAGATAAAAAATGTTATTTCATGTTATGTTGGCGTTAAAGTGTTATTAGACACTTACCTTGATTGATTCACTTTGATATTACCTCTAACTCTTAATCCATATAAGTATGTCAATAAGCAGTCCTTAGATGTTTAATTGGGAATGTGTTCTCTGACTTTGGCATCTTGATTTTATTTATTTTTTAATCAGTTATATAGGTTAAATCTTGCATTTTTTTCTTAGACTTTGCTATTAATTATTAAGGTTCAACACAAGTTAGTAAATAGCTAAATTTCTTAAGTATATTTTTAGGGATTTAATTCTTGATTATGTGTGTGGAAAAGGCTATTGTTAGACGAAGTATATATATATATATATATATATATATATATATATATATATATATATATATATATATATGTCTGTGTTTGATTTTGCCTTGGATTTAATAAGATCTGTATTCATCAGAAGTAACAAATAATAATTTTAACGTATTTTAGTAATTCAACGTACGAGAAGAAAGAACAGTGACTTTTGTTATAAAAAATTGATTCCAAACACACACTATGTCAGTTGTAGCTACTAGTGTGTTTGAATCTGCATTTAGGATGCACGCTTTCATGCAAATCCACATCTAAATCTTCAAATTGACGAAGGAGAAGCATTTCTAGGATCAGATTGAATGCACGTTCACGGTGTAAATGCCCAACCAAACATGCAGAGCTGTTAAATTTATTTTGGGGTTCAAGGTTTCTAGCTACAAATGATAAAATGTGGGGAAGAAAAAAAGTTTTGGCTGAAACTTACAAATATATATGATTGTTTCTGATCACAAATTCACAATCAAGTACGTTTCTTATACAGGCTTTTCTGTGTTGAAGGATATTATCAGCTCAATGATCAAATCCTCCTCCCACTCGTCCCCAAACAATAAATAAATACTACTAAAACTTTATTTTACCGGTAACTATTAATTAAAATTCATTGAGTTTAATTTTTACATATGCAATGTCATTTTATAATAACTAGTTAGATTTTTAAAAAATATTTTAGAATAATTATTGTAAAAAGAAATTAATTTATCATACACGTAACAATTTGTAATTGAATTTATATTATCATTGCACACCATGTACTGATCAAAATTTTACTTTCCATTTTTGTTATGAAATTGTTGTTATGATTAAACTATTACTTTCCATTTTTTTTTAGGAATTTTACTTTCCTTTTACAAGACTATATAAGAAGACAATTCTACTGAAATTAAATAGCATTATATATGGATAGGAAAGTTAATTAGTTTTTTTTATACTTAATTTAACTATTAAACAAAAGTTTCCACATAATTTATGTGCACGAATCAAAATAAATTAAAATAAAAAAGGATAACTATATATTATCTTATATAACTCATACAAATATGTTTTTATGATGAATTATGATTCATTTTATATAATGGCAACACTTGTCATGATCATGTACAGTTATGAAAATATTATCCACTGTTTATAAGCAGACAACACATCCCAAATTATTATATATGTCAACTTGGGGAGAAAAAGGAAAAGAAACAGATCCTAGTCCTTTCCTTTTTAAAAATTCACTATCAGATTTCGTTGAAGTTTCCCCTTCAATGCAACGTAATCTGCAGCAAGATTCACCAGCCCACCACATAGCTAGCAATATTTGCATTACCATGGTATCTCTCCCATCCCATGCCAGCCCCATTAGTGAAAGTGTCGGTAAGGAATCTCCCACCAGACCCTTGCCTTTCTGGTGGCCCGCATTCTATACCCTATACCTGTGGTACATGCATCTCAGCCTTACATTTTTGTTGGCCCCCAACCAAACTACACAGCAATAGAAAATGACAACAACTTTTTTAAATTATAAATGTAGGATGTTGTGGTTTTGTTTGAGTGAAACTAGATTCTAATTCTTTAAATAATATTTAAGTTCAAGTCATGTAAATGTTAATTTTTTTGATACGCAAAATTTATATTAATTGATAGATACTATGCACTAATATCAAAATATCTAAAATTGAAAAATAAATTAAAAATAACCGAACCTTATTTTATATTTTATGTATACATGTTGTGTACTGGTTGTGAAAGGTTCTTGAGTCCAAGAATGTCACCTTCCCTATTTTGGTCTTTCTGGGAATCATGTCTTTTTTTCCCTTTCTCCTCTTCACACGTGTAATTTTTTATTCATATCTAGCTAGAAGATATTTGTGTGTACAATGTCATTTAATATTCAATACATTTTGTTCCGTAAAAGATGTGTGCAAGATAAGATCGGTGCAACGCAATAATGCCATGGGTATGGTTATGATGAATTATATATAGTATTCCCATTTTTGCATCTTATGCTGAACCATCCGACATGTGAGACTATTTAAACCATATTTAACCTGGCTTTTTATCCCACATAAAACACACACATATTTGTTTATATATGAATCTTGTCTGTTGCACCTCCATTAGCGTAGGTTGTGTGTTCCTCTAGAACATAATTTTGAAGCAAAATATTCGAGTATTACTTGTTTCTTCAGCTTTCACGTGATGTTGAGAATAATAATGTATGGTTAAGATTCAATAAATAGATTATGTACGTAATCAATTCTAATTCTAATAATAAAGTATTGTTATTTTTTTATCATTTTTATATTGTTTGATAAAATAGTTAACTGGATAAGGTCTTTGATTAAAATTAAAAATTTATTATCATAATAGTGATTATGAAAATGAGAAATAAGTCTTTTATAATTTTAATTATTTTTAATTGTAGGATTATTGTGAATAGGATATTGATAATCCGGATAAATCAATATATATGTAATGGTCTTTATTGGATAAAGATTAGTAAATTTCATTTATCAAATTACATATATAGATAATGTACATGTGAGTGTCATCATTGAACTGATTCAATTGAGAATTTTTAACCGTTGATATTACTTTGATATGTCAATAGAAAATTCGCAAGAAGAAATATAATAATTTTCTTTGACTTCAGATTATCATAGTAATTAACAAGTTATTTATTATGTTTTAATTTCAAACATCTAATGCCTTAGGGTACTAATTGAATGAATATTGGATATGATTAAATACTTGTAGAATTAATGATTAATTAAGAAGAAATTTATTAACTCTTGGTAATGATTTTGAGCTCTATGATAATTAAGGTCTTGGCCAGGGCAATATTGAATGAAAGAAGAAAAGAGTTTCTTAAGTCATTCATTGATTAAATGTGTTAGCTTATTAAAGTTTGACCATAATACTATAACATAGAGTTAATCTTAAGTTGTAAATGATGTAAAGAAATATTACATTATGTTCTTATTACGTTCTTGAAGGTAAAAGATGTTACTTCATACTATCCGGATATTAAGGAATATTACTAGACACCTACCTTAATTAGTAAATTAATCATGATTAATTTACTACTGATTTAATATTAAACTTACGAGATCACACACAAATAAGTATTTTAATCTTTGCAAAAGAAAATAATTTATTTAAAGTAAAGAGTTTACTCTTTAGAGTTTCACTCATCAAGGAGTTGAGAGTAGAGATTGATTTCGGTGTAGATACAAATTAAATTAAATAGAATTTTCATAATTAAAGTACTTTAATTTATAGGAATATACTTTAGACCCAAAATAAGTCCTTTTTTTATTCCACTATTATGAAAACTAATTTTTCTTACACGTAAACTACTTTGTGATTGATAATTTTTAAAATTCAATGCTGACATACTTAAAGGGAGGTATTTGCTTTGGTCGCTTTCTGTTCATGATTATGCATGTTTATTAGTTCCTTAAGAAAAGTAGTCAGTAATAGATGGCGACCTAAACATAAATAAATAAAAACTTGATTTAAGTAGTTCTGCAACGCTATGTTGAGGATTGGAAGTAGGGGTGGGAATAGGTCAGGTCGGCTTACAGGGGTCTACGACCTGGCCTACATAAAGCCTGACTTGGATTGACTTATTTAATTAAAAGGCTAGGCTCAGGCTTTTTTAAAAGCCTATTTAATTAAATAGGTCAGACTTAGGCTTATTAAAAAGCCTTATAAGCCTGATAGGCCGGCCTATATATATATATATATATATTATTTTTTGGGTATAATTAATATTTTTTTTTAAACTAGCAGATTTCATTCCTATAATTAAGTAAAACTTTAATTACAAGGTGTATTCTAGAGCAAATAAAAATCATATCCTATCATATCCTATTATCATATTACGTTCCTATACAAATCATATCTTATCATATCCAATTACGTTCTTATACAAAAATTATATCCTATCATATTTACGTTCCTATGCAAAAATCATATCCTTTTTCTATCAGGTTTCTTTTTTTTTTAATTTTCCTATTACGTTCCTAAATAAAAGATTTATTATAAAAGGCTTTTAAAAAGGCTATCAGGCCAGACCAGGCTTTTAAAAAGGCCAGGCCGAGCCAAAATAAAAGTCTTTGATAGGCTATAGGCCTGGCTCAGGCCTCAAAGATTCATCGTAGGCTAGACTTAGGCCTTTCAAAGCCTGGTCTGACCTATTCCCACCCCTAATTGGAAGGAGCAAAACAACAGCGAGTATTTATTTTTTTTACTTTAAATAAACATGTTTACAGATCTTTTTTTGGTGGATTATTAATATTTTCTATCTATTTCCTAATTTTCATATATATAATAACATAAGACAATATTATTCATATATCATAGGGACTGAAGATATAAAATGACCCAAATAGGTTTGCTAATTTAGCTTCTTTTTTTTTTTGTTTACAAAGAAATGTATACTGGCTGGAGGAAGCCCCGTTTCAAGTGGCTTCTCTTATTTTTCATGATGTAACAATTTTTTCCTCTATCAGTGAATGAATCGGTCAGCTTTACCATAAAAAAATTTAAAAAATAAAAATAAAGGGATTGATCTTTATATGGACAATGGGTTGGAAGTTGTTTACTTGTTATGGTGTTCTTTTCTCTTTGTTTTTGAATCATCATATTCCATGTATTATGGGCTTTGGCTCTCATGTGAGCCTTCAAAGTTTTTGTCCTTAAATGAAAAGTGGAGATTTAATTAGGGATTAGTATGTTTCTTTGTTAGGCTCATTGTGTTTAAAATATTGTTTATTTTGACACTTGTGTCAACCTTCACAATTTTGTTCATAAAAGACGTTTCAGCTAGCTAAGGGAAAAATGTATTTATAAATTATTAAATTGACCTTTATTTCTAAGTATGTAGAACTTTTGGGATACCGAAATTGTTCTTTAACTTATGTTATTTCTCTTTTAACTCATTGCAGTAATATAATTTGTTAATTGTTTCATTATATTTTTTTCACAATTTCTTTCAACGTACACTATAAACTTATCAACCAAATGATCTATCTGAGAATCTGATCCAAGTTCTAGATTTACCATCAAATCAAAACATTATAGCGGCAAAAACCATGGTCGAACAACAATATAATTAGAAAAAATTGACAGAAATCAGGGAGCGAGAATTTGTGAAGATTAGTCAAAATATATAATTGCCAACAAGTTGATGTATAATAAATTAATAAGAATCATATTGGTGTATATATAACTATATTTACTTAATTTATTTTTTTAGATCATATATATATATATAAATGAAGAGATCAAATTAAATTGATATAACCTTTACAATTATTACATTATTTTTTAACTTTTAATTAGATAATACTTTCTTAAAATTTATAATTGAATTAAAAGTTTCTTTTATATAGATTACATGTTTAAAAGTTGATAATTAGTTCATATAAATTAAAATCAATATATTATAAATATTTTAAAATATATTAAAATATGAATGATTTGATTATTTTTCAGTTATCGTTTAATTTTAACAAAATTTAATAAAAATAATCTTAATAATATGTAAATATAGTTCAATGATAGGTCAATAAAAATCATATCATATATTAAGTTATAAAAATTATATAATAATTATTAAAATTACACTTATTTATTATTTGTATTTTTACTCCTTATATCTAGAAAATTCATATTTTAATCCTTATACGAGTTTTTTTATTTTTTTTATCTCTGCCATTAGTTATCAAGTAACTCTATCAATTTTAGCCTACCATAAAATTTCAAGCAATGTTAATTACCTTTCATTCATACTGTGTTGGAAGATACATGATAGAATGCATGTATTGAAAAACCTTTGAACATGCATGGGAAGTTGTCACTCTAGCCAAAGGATGAACAAGAGCATTAGCTTGTCTCCTCATCACAAACTGAACTCTATAGTTTGGTTGCTGCACAAGTAAATTAATTTCTCCTTTGAAAAATAATAGCACCTAAATCTGATCTACCATGAGCAAAATTGTTAAGCTTATCTACAACCACCTTGCCAGAATAATGAACCGCAGGCCTCACAAAAAAAGCTCATGTTTCATCCCTGCAATAAAGCCGCATCTCACTACTAAAAATTCTAAGATAGTTATGCGGAAAATTTTTTCTAGTAGTATATGAACTATATATAGATGATAGCCCCTCTGCACATAAAATAAAATATATATACAAATAAGATGAAAGGGGGTCACCTTGTCTCAACCCCTCCTCCGATGAATGGCCCTGCAAAATCATGATTAATGAGCACAGAATAATGAACCGTACTAACACAAAGCTTAACCCATTTAACATAAGTATCAGCAAAACCCATCTTGGTCATGATCTGCTCCAGCTACTACCAGCTTACCTTGTCGTAAGCTTTACTTATGTTCATCTTCAAGGCAATTTCACAATGCTTACCTCGCGTTTTGCACTTCATATGGTGCAGAATCTCATTCGGGATCTGTGCGTTATCCGTGATATTTCTACCTTGTATAAACGCTGATATCATGCGTTGTTATATCTAACAACAGAGCTACTACTTGATGTCTTTTTTCTTTTGGTAATGCTACCACTGCTACTTGATATCTGAAGACAGACTAGAGCATAAATAAAATAAAGAATAAAAAATATTGTTCATATAAAAACTAAAACGTAAAAAAGTATAAAAACTAAAATGTCCCATTTAGGGACCAAGTAAGCAATTAAACATATTATTTTATACAAAATTAAAACATGAAAAAAATACTTTGAGAAAAATTTAATTTGTAATTACTTGAATCGTTTACTTTTTGTTAGTAATAAAATTTATGTAAGAGTTGAAGGATCTGTTAGAATTAATGTCTCTCAGACATGTGATTTATGTAAAGACTAATAAATAAATAATTAATAATTAAGAATTAAATTATAATCGGACTTAATAGGAGAAGTTTCTAGAGTTAATTGTTACTTGATGGGAGTGGTAAGAGGGGGTTAATACTTACTAACATAAGATAAGATCTCCTTCCAAAGTGTTTTCTCTCAACTATAGTCATCACAAGCTTAGAGAGAGATAGAAAAAAAGGTTTAAGGAAGTAAAATCTTATTTCTCTCCTCTTTCAAAGAAATCAAAATATACCGGAGAAAAGTCTTCCTATGGAGAAAAATAAGTCATCCTATAGAGAGGTACGCATATTTGTTTATTTGTTGTTTGTCAAAATCATAGGTTTCAAGATTCAGTTTCCTATAATTGATAATCTAGAAAATTTCTTTAAGAATTTTTACAGTATACGTAGAAATTTTTTTGGATTATTCAAACAAAAAAAATACAATTGTCGTAGTTATATATATTTTGCTATATGACAATTCACAACTATAAATACTAGTGAAAGTAGCAGCAACACGAAACAAATGTTGTTGCACAGTGCTGAATATCATACAGACAGTTACAAGATGATAGCAACTGCGAAACATTTAAACGGCAAGATAATGACATCAATGTTTGACTGATCACACGGCATTGTTGTAATTAAAGAACTAAAAAAATATTGATTTTATAAATCATATAAAAATGTAAAAAAGATAATTAAAAATATTATTTTTCGTCTCTTAATAAAAAAAAATTAATTTTAAATTTTTTAATTAATATTCTTAGGATACTGGTTAATTATCATTTATTAAAAATAGAATAAAATCTAATTAATGACACTCTAATTTTGTCAGAAAAAATGACATCCTAAGATTCTAAAGAGGCAGGAGGTAGAAAGGCCCATTCAAAGAAATATGGATGTAACTCAAGAGATCCACTAGAAAAAGGTTGATCAGCCAATTTTAAAATAAAAAATAGAAGAAAGAAAGAAGGAAAGAAACTCCATTACCAAGTGTTGGGCTGGCTATAATTAAGCATTTTGTACTACTAGAGATAAACGCTGCGGTCTGCAATTGTTTTCAAAAGTATGTACAGTAATTTTTACTCCTAAAACTAAATTCATTATATGAATGAATAATAAAATAACTATAAACGGATAAACCTACTAGTTTCAAACTGTTAGGATATTATGCACCAAAAACTGTTAGGATATTAGCTGCACAAACAGTATTCATTTTGCACGTGTACATTATAAAGGTTCAAAATAAACACATCCAAGAAAATTCCAAAAGTAGGACTTTTATAATATATGAATTTTAGATTTCCAATGGTTAGAGGGCGAGCCCTGGTGCAGTAAAGTTGTGTCTTGGTGACTTGTTGATCATGGCGTTGTTATTTGTTAAGCTCTTCATCAAGAGTTTGTGTTCATTTCTATCAAAAAAAAGTTTGTGTTCATTATTTAAATTGCATAAAGATGTAAATTTAATAGTCTATATTTTTCAAATAAGTGTATTAATTAATGACCTATTTGATTAATAGGACTTTAACTGAGTTTTTAGATCGTGAAAAACTTATAAAGATGATAAGTGGTACTACCTCCGGACTTTAATTGGAGTTAGTTAATTCATTTTTTAAAGTATTATTTATATTAATTGTATAGGACAAAAAAATATTGTTAAAAATAACATTCTAATTAAATGAAAGGTATTTTAAAGATATTATTATTAAATAGGAGAAAATTAGTATCAATTTACTTATATTTTAGTTCAACACACAGAGTTTATGTTAAGGAACAAAAAATCAAAATGTGTTTGAAATATAAACAAATTTTAATTAACTCTCTTATTTAATGATAATATCTTTAAAATATTCTTCATTTAATGAGAGTTTTATTTTCAATAAATTTTTACTTTTTATCCTGCAATTAATGTAAGGAGTACTTTAGGAAATAAATTAACTTTTCTATTACATTTAACAAAATTAAATGATGTTAATTAATTTTCTTGTTGAGTGTGAATTGTTATTTTTTATTATATTTCAGTCCAAAAGGAGTGCGTGCCTTTAGACTACTCAATGTTTTTTCGGATTTATTATTATTATTATTATTATTCAACCGCATGTTATCAAATCGTTAAAAAATAGAGTGTAAGAAAAATTCAATGATATGAAAATTGAAAATAAAATGGTAGAGTAAAAGTTTAGTCAAATTAAAATATATTTTGTAAGTTACCCATACATACCCAATTCAATCCTTAGTTTCTTACCGTAAAAAGTACACCCAATTAAGACATGACTGATACAATTGTGCATGTTCCCCCGAGGGTCAAAGATTTTAATATTTCAAGGGACAAGAAAAAGCATGGTCCCCATGGAATGTGCACACACACAAGCGTGTGGGCAAGGCCAATTTTTTCCCACTATTAACACACTTTACTCAGACTCACATATTTTAAGTCTAACAAACCTCAATGATTAAAGGTCTTAGCCCATCATCAGCGACCCTTAAACTAACCCATTTGTCTGGTGAGAAAGAAGCGTGATCTTAATTAATTGGATTATGGATGATTGTGGCCCCCGACAACACTTGGTGGCGACAATGTTAGCTTCTAATTAAGTTTGACATGCAAATGCAAAATTCTATTTTCATTTCTCACCTAACGCTTGCTTGCTTGCTTTGGCGGTGTCCCTACCAACATACATGCCCAAGATTCAGAGATATCCGTTGTTGTTGGCTCATGCCATTGTCCTTAGCAACGTTTTCAATTTTTTTCTTTTCTTTTTTCCAATACCATTGCACTTGGCCGTCGGTGACTGTACGAGGAAATCGTTAGGAAAGTAACTCATTTTTTATTTTATCAATTAAACATGGCATATATGGACCCATCACCTGGAGTGTAATTATTTTTCCAATGTCAAAGATGACCATGTCTCTTAACTCACTAAATCAGAAACTAATCACATTCATAATTGTGATGTGTGACTGTCATTGATTCAAACAAATTTCACATATCATCAGAATTAATCATAAATTTTCTTATTAAATATATCATTTTTTTACATATGAATGCAATCAAAACTTACACCACACCATAACATCAATCCTGTGAGTTTTATCGAGAGTGTAATTAAAGCATTAAACAAAGATATATAATTAATTATGTGGAAAGCAAGACAAGGTAAGTACGATACTGTGCGTAAAAATATATGTTGTTATGATTTGATTTTTTTGACGCCGCTATCTAAGGAACGATGAAAAGCGAAACATTTCACCCTTGAGTGGCTTCATGTTTCTCTTTGAAGTTTTTAGTGAGATTTTGGATTATGATTTTGCTGTCACATTGGAGGAGCTAGGACCCATTGAGTTCGTTCAATCACTCCCGGGAATCCTTGTTAATTCCGGCAGTAATTGTGTGACGACAACCTTGACAACGATGGATGGCGATATGTGATTGCAAGTTATTCAGCTTAATTTTGTGATCACAATGATTTAACATGTTTAAGTGCAATAGATCAAGGTTTGACCTGAAGAAAAAGAATTGGGCTCCAACAAGGGCAAAACTTACATGCCCAGAGACAGTGACTAATCTTTTTTATTTTCATTTTTATTAGGTCGTTCAATTAATTTTAAAGTATAACTAAAACTTGAAATAAAAGTATTTAGTTTGTTGGAACACGAAAGCTTTATTGGTATATTGGCTCCAACTTCAAACATGCATGTGTAGCTAGCATGGTTAAATAATAACTCTAGCTACCAAATTAAGGAAAAAAATGATAGAAGGTATGACTTTTTTATGACAGAGCATGAGTCAACTCTTACTTTTTGGCTCTTTGACATTTAAAATTCAACCATAAAAATTATTTTTGCCATTAGTTCTCCATATATATGTGTGTATAATTGATTCCAAAAATAATTTCAACACGCCCACGTAGCTCCAGAGCATTAGGAAAGGGATCCAGAATAAAATGAACTAGCAAGTAGCAACCCTTTCGAGGGACTTAGAATTAATGAACAAATATAGAATAAAATGAACTATATTCTTTCCCATAACATTCAAATATTTCCAACATGCTTGAAAGTCCCATTTGGTCTAATTCCTCACTTCATACAAATATACTAGCTACCAAAAAGTAATTAATGCACAATATAATTCATGTGCCGCCGACAGAGTGAAAACAGATAACCTTTCATTCCTTGGTAATTTATCACCATGGCTGGCTCATACAGCTCTTAAATGGTGACCTTCGTCGCTCAGTTGACCCCATGTGTAAGTATTTAACTACTTGTCATTCTCCCTAACAAGTACACATCTATAATTTCCATCTCAGAAGTATCGAAGCCCATCAAATATCAATTCCATCACCAACCAAATCGTAAATGCTAATGTACCAACAAAACCGTGTGATTTCAATCTCTTTTGGCGTCTTTTTCTTTTATTTTCCCGGATTTTTCTCCATTGATTCCCAATCTCATTTACTAATTCAAGATGATATAATCAATATAGTGTAGCGTGATTGATAGATAATTATATCAATTATCACCTAAGCATCTAATTAGATGTTTAATCTTTAGATTCATATATATATATATATATATATATAATAACAAATATTAAAACATGTTCATCTCTTAAATAAATTTTAATATTTCAAATAATTAATCTTTAGATATATCGACCGAAAATATCCTAGGCAAAAATAATAATTAAAATTGAGATTATATATGTGATTTTGGGGTCATGGAAGAGCATGAGTCTGTTCACCACAGCTAAGCACTTGATAGTTGTACACTGGTACACGTTCATGGACTCATGTGGTACGGTTTGTGAGGAGAACTGTCACTGAGATTGTATTTTAGAGAGAGGGGGACCTGGGTCAACTATTAACACTAGAAATAGATATATCGTTTTCAGAAAATATCAACAGAAAAATCGAGAGAATGAATGGAAGAAAGAGGAAGAGAGGGTTAGAATCACGTCTTTATGATTGAGCTGTATGAATTCTCAATTGTTTGTACGGCAATGCCAATAGATCCTAATGGATATATACGGTCATGAACAGTGGGACTTATAGGCATGGCTTAATTTGTATATGGTAATTTTGGTATATTGTTTGTTTTCTTTTTTTTGCCATAAAGACAAGAACATCATAAAGTTTAGAAGTCTTCAATTAATAGTCCCACAACTAGGTGTGGTCATAGGTCTCAGCATGAATATGATGAATTCGTGCTGATTTAAACAAGAGAAATGAGTAATTGAATTTATACCATATATATGTACAAACTATTGTACAATAAAAAGAAAAATAGAAAAAGTTGTGATATGATGTTTGATGTATCGAAGAGATATAGAAAATATAGTAATTATAAAAAAATGAGAAATTGAATTTATACTATATATCTGTACAAACTTTTGTACAATAAGAAAATAAAAATAAAAAAAAAGTTGGGATATGATGTTTGATGTAATGAAGAGATATCAGAAGAAAATAATATTATAAAAAAATGTTGTGTGAATGATATAACTTGAACAATTATGAGTTATTCCAAATATTTTATAGTGGTTCGGATTAAAAAGTATTAATCATTATGAATTATATATCAGATCACCAACATTGCTAGACCTCAATTCGACCTCTTATTTTATTAAAAAAAATTCCTTTCTTCAAAATTATTTTAATTTTTAAAATATTCTTTCTTTAAAATATATAAATATAAATATGAAATTATCTATCTCTTTTTTATTTCTTAAATTGCATATATGGTTTTGTGTAACAATATCAGATGTACTAAGAGATAAGAGAGTACAATAAAACATGCCGTCACATTTAAGAATAATGGCTTTAATTTATAATACAGGAGTTAATATTTTCTTATGTATCTTAAGTTTAAAAAAATAACTGATTTACAAAATTATAAAGAATATATTTGACTAAATTGTCACTCATTAAAATACTTAAATTTTAATTATTCTATTAATGCTTTTTATTTTGTTTAATTTAATGAAAAAGTAGACCTATCAGCACACGAGTTTATTTTGAAGAAAAAAAAGATTATTCTTTTTTTTTTTAGCTTTGCGAAAAATGAAACGAAATAAGACTTATCTTTGAAAATGACAAAATATTAAAAAATGAACGAGCAGATACATAAAAACATAACTAGTTTAATTTCCTGACACAATCTACATTATAGTCACCTAATGGGTATAAGAATCTTTCTAGATCATAGGTCTAAAACTGATTAAACGATTAAACCAAACTAGGGATGGCAGAAAAGCTAGAAAAGCAGACAAGGAAGTGTAGGAAAAAAGTGAAGAAGAAAGAAAAAAATATTTGGCCGCAGCTGAATGTCGGTACGACCGTACAATGCATGGAAGAGCACTTTTTGGGAGAGGGTGTGTATAGGGAAAGGCAGAGAGAGAGAGAGAGAGAGAGAGGTAAGATGGCAGGCTCAGACCACATCTTTGTGAGAGGCCCTACCCAGATTTTCCCTCTGACCCTCACACTGCTTATGCTAGAGAGGGCAATTGCCTTGAGCAAGACGTGTCATGGCCTGCGTCATAGCGAATCTCATCCGCAACATTCATGTCCAAAATATCAAACAAAAACTTTTCGCCTGGATCATCATTCTAATTTGCTAGAATTATAAATTTGGCTTCCTTTATATCCTAGAATTTCATCTTACTCTTCTTATAATTTAATTTACAAATTGTTTTTCAATTTTTTTTATCTTGTTATTTCAAAATTAGATATTAAATGTTACTTGACAACGTTGACCATCATATGTCATATTTTTATTGAATGTTAACTTTCGTGTGTCATGTGTTTATTGAACGTTAATTCTATACACCTAATTAATATCAAATTCTAATAAACTCATGACATGTGATAGTCAACGTCTAATAAAAACGTGACATGTGAGATTAAGATAAACAATTAATTAACGTTTAATTTTGAGACCGGAGATTAAAATAATTGAATTGTAAAAAATTGGAGAATTAAAATTGTGAATTAAATGATAGAAGATCAAAATTAAATTCTGAAACAAATAAAAAATCAAATTTACAATTTTATCTTCTTATTTTCAAGTTTTTTTATCTATTAGATTTATATTGAAACTTGTATTCCAGCATTTAAAAATGTAAATCAAATTGTACTGACATCTTTTTATTAAATTAGATTAAAATAATTTTATTTAAATCAAATAAAATTATTATTATGTGATAAAATCTTTTTTTTACTATTTAGTGTAAGTGCACCGGGAGGATGTACGTTAAGGGCTATGGGAGCAATGGCTTCCATAAATTAATTTTTTTATTTGGATATATTAAATAATTATTATTTTTGTTCCATAAAAAATTAAGAATGCCCCCATAAAATATATTTTTAATGAAAAAATGTAAAAAATTATTAAAGTTAAAAGAAAAAATAAATTTATACTAATTTTATTTATTTTATCTTTTTAAATTTGTAAAAACTTGAGTATTTTAATTTTTTTTTAAAAACTTTATAATATTTTTTGTTTGTAAAAATAGTATAAGCTATTTTTGTGCTTCCACTAAAAAAGTTGTATTGATCCCTCACAGATTACATGTTTAAAACTCAAACTTAAAATAATTGACTAATCTGAATAATCCCGTCCAATTAATTTACTCGTGCAATGGTTAACAACTATTAACACCTTTTCTTTCTGTTTGTTTGGTGTTAGCTGGGAGATGGATCTTAATGCCACGAACCAAATTATTAGATTTGTGCGTAGAAAAAACAAGGATAACAAACGAAGAGTGAGAGATCGAGGAATCTAAGGTAACACTACTCCGGGTTTTGCATCAAATGTTTGGATTCTTACTCTCGGGAATAAAAAATAATACTATTACCCACCACTATGCACTAACTAATATGGATGAATCTAACTTATTTGTTTTCTTTTTTTCAGTTGTTCGCGTGTTGTTTTTTACAAATTACACAGTTTTAAATTAAATTATAATATTAAATATTAATAAAATTAAATATTAACACAAATTAAATAGACAATACCAGAACAGCTAAAAAAAAACACATCAGCGAAGCCAATTTCTATCTTCACAGCTTTCTTGATCGATTCATTGAAAATTGAAAGTACAAATTTCGTAGAGTAGATTAAAGGGTCATAACTCGTAAGAGATTTTAATGTTACAAGATTCACTCCATTAATTTATTTCTAGTACTAGTATATATGGCGCACGATCATAATTCTTTGTCTTGCAACTTGTTTCTGCACGTTCTCTCATTAATGCTTGTCTTCTTCTATTTATTTATTTATTTTTCATATGCCTAAATACTATTTTTCCAAAATGGGAGAAAGGATTTTCTCAGATTTAACATTTACAAATATAGTTTAATTTTATATATTATAAGTATAAATATTTTTACACCAATTAAAAATAATTTCATGTATGAATTTTATAATAATTTTACAAAAACCAACCATCTTATTCACAATTGATCATGTAAAAGTTTTATACATCATCGGTACATTCTAATTAAATTCTTACAAATATTTAAATTAGTACTATACTATTTATGAAAATAAATAACTATAACGCATTGGGGTTGGTCTCATTATGGAAAAAGTTGAATAATTTGCATTTGATTTTAAATTTAAATTTCACTATTGTCATTGTAAGAAAAGAAAAATAACTATGGATCTCACGCACAAAGATGTAAGATTTGATTAGAAAGAAGAGAAAAACTTTTCAAAATATTTTGTTTAGGTATTTGGAAAATGTCAGGAGTCAAAAACCCTATCCTTTATTTTTACTTTCTCTCTAATATTAGGAATTCAAAATTCCCCATAGCCTTAATGACCGTGTTATCTCAGAGTTTCCTCCGGACTTTTAGTTGTGAGACATTCACCTGAGAAAGCTCAGTATTATTGACAATTGAGTATTGAATCAAAAAAGGGAACAAGTGGAAGGCGTGTGTGTGTGCATGCTTAATTTGCTAAAACGTTTGCGTCACCAGAAGTTCATTCAAATTAAGGGTGTCACTATGCTTTGTTTTTGTGTACAATCATATTTTCACAAATTTCTGCAAGTCAATTCTATGCTCTAAATCATAGATATTTTCACAAATGTAACCACAACCCATCTACCACCTTTGTGTAATAATATTCTTTTAATATTATTTGCAGATCAAAAAGCGATTTTTAACGAATATCTCCAAACAATATTACTATATGCAAAATCAGTTCATTTAAAAACTAATTTTTAATTAAAATTAATTTTACAAATACACACCAATTACAACACACACTAGATCAGTGTCTTTGGCTTTGCTCCCATTATTTCATAACCAACAATTGGCTTTTGTACGTTCATGTTTGGTTGCGAAGAAGGACCTAATGCATTTAAAACTCGACGTCAAAAGCAGCGTTGATAACTTTTTGGGCCAATATTTTTTAAATACAATGACATTATTTAAAATCTTAAGTAAAATATTACTCAGAATTCTTCACCATTAAACAGAACTTGCTAATATTTTCACGCTTGAATGGTTTGGGATTATTCCAGTGAAAAATAAAAATTATATGCATAACAGCCTAAATTTAATTGGCTGCATCGGTAGTCGCGTTTTTCAATTGGAGATCAACCACATCAAAGATGATAGCAGCAGCTAGAGACTTGAAATTTTTTATTTTTTTTTTGCTTTTGAAGATTAGAGACTTGAAACTTGAAAGTTGAAACAATCCAAGAAAGGAAAACGTAGAAACGATGAACCAAGGAACACAGTGGCGGTACTACCTTGGGCTAGTAGCCGCCGCAAGGGACCTGGTGGCTAGAGTGTCCAAAATATGTCTACATACACACGTGTGAGCATGACTAATTGCGAAAACATTAGTACTTATCCCTTACATTAATGAATGAATTTTGTTTTTTTGTTTTGTTTTTTACTCAAATCTGTCTATAATCTCTAACAGCTTCGTTTGGTACAAGGAAAAGAACTAGATGATATATGAATATATCAAAATAGAGAAGCAAGAAATAGGTTAATGGCATGGGATTAAATAAGAATAGAGTAAATTTAAAACTAGATGATATATGAATATTATCATATTTTTTTTATTGATAGTGATATTTGATTTATGAAAGATAGAGATAGGGTGACAATTCTCGTTCTTCAAGAATAAAAATTATTCTTTTTGTATTATTTTTTACTTTTGGTGAAAAAGAATCAGTCTTTTTTATTTTCGTTCTTCAAAAATAATTTTTTTTTCTTTACTACTTTCTCACTTCCGATGAGAAAGAATTAATTTTTTATTCTCATCTTTTAAGAATGAAAAATTCTCCCCTTTTGTTTGTATTGTTTTCCCACTTTCGGTGAGAGAAAAAAAATCTTCAAAATTTGTTCTTTGGTAAGATCTTCAAAACTTTTTACAAAAATATTTTTAGAATTTCTTTATTTGATAGTGTCTTCAAGGTACATTATGTATAAATAAATTTTACATTTGTGTGAAAAATATAACTATACATATCATAATTATAAATAATATGATTGAGGAGGTCAAAAAAGTCTTATCTTGAAATGTGAATTCAAAATAATGATTTTCTCTTGTGCAATATTAAATTATAATAAAATTCATATGCCTCAATCATTATGGTATTATTTTTTTCTTTTCGAGTGAGAAAAATTATTCTTTTATTTTCACTTTTGCATTATTTTCTCGCGTCGGGTGAGAAAAATATTCTAAGAATTTCCTTCTATGATAGAGTTTTCAAGACTCTTAAATGGTTAAATTCACAATTACATAAATAAAACACAAATATTCTACCGAACTCATAGTATGAATAACAAAACTAGAGAAACGAAAAATCCAACCTTGATAATGAATTTAATAGAACAATTTTTTTCAATTGATTTTCTTACATGACTTTCCCTTGCAAGTTGCAATACCAATTGTTGATGACCCATGAAAGAAAAACAATTATGTTAATAACGCGTTAAATAACATATAACTTGAAGCGGAAAAGTAAAAAGAAAAGTAAATAAAAATATAATACAAGAGTTTAGAGATAATGAGAATTGTGTATATATTTTCCAATAAAAGTAACCTATTTATATGTTCAAAAGATAATTGGGGAATTTAAAAAAGATAAATATAAATAAGAAAAGATTATAAAATATAATGAAAGATATAGACAACTACAAATAGATTATTTATAATAATTATTAGTTTATTAATTTTTATTAGTGAAAGAAATTCAAACTCACCATCTTTCTCTCACCCCTTCTCCTTTCAACTACCAAACTAATCTTATAACTCTCAATAAAATGAGTAATGGGTTAAAGGAGAACAAATTTATATATTTTTAATGTTTTATATATATTTCTTTTATTTAATATTTTTAGGGAAATTTTGACGAGTCAATCCACCAACTTGTCATTTCATGACCCACGAATCCACCTTTTTATCTTTTGATGAGTTACACAACCCACCTCTAAACGAGACATATAGGAGTGAAAATAAGTTGAGTCGAGCTAGGCTTTACTAGGCGTGGATTTGACCTTAATTAAAAGTATACATGGTCTAAGTATGACTTGTTTGCATGTCAAAGACCTATTTTAGGGCTTGAGATAGACCTACTAGTTTGGCCGTCAAACCTGTTTAAGGGCCTAATTTATGACAATTTTTAATTTTTAATATCAAGACAGAAGTAAAAATATGCATGTCAAGTTTTATAAGAATTGAATCTAATTTACTTATATGATATAAACATATTTTAAGGTTTAATTTAACATTCATAATAATTTATTTTAAAATATATTTTGCGTTAATAAGCCATTTAAATAAGATATTAATTTATTTTTAATAAAATTAAATAAAATTTATAAATTGACTCTTTACATAGATCAACATGCTTAACATTTAAGAAGAGAATTAAATGTAAGATTTTAATGTATTATAAAAAATTTAATATAATAACAATGAATATTTATTTATGTTTTTTTTAAAATAGGTCAATCTTTTATACTTAGAAGACTTTTGGAATGACAAAGGGTTTGACCTGTTTAACTGAATAGGTTTCAATAAAAGCCTTTTCCTAACTTATTTTATGAAAATTTTTTGCTTGGTCTAGACCTTATGTAAATTAGGCTATGATCTTTATCAAACAGTCTAACTTATTTTCATCCCTTGAGGCAGGTTGTATTTTTTAACTCACTTTCCATTGATAGCCAGCTGATCCCACCCCACTCTAGACAAATTGATGGTGGGCCAAGTTGTCTTGTTTTGTCACTCCTAAATAGAGATGGGTCAATCTTAAATAATAATGAAATTAATGTAGTTGATGTGCTTTTATGTTATGAAGGGATTATAGAAATTAGGTCAAAACAAGTGACTTTAGAATTTTGAGTTCATCTAGTGATATATGATAAAAGTGGATGCGAGCTAGTAGCTCATACATATTATGTAGTTGATGATTAGGAATTGATGTAAAATCTATTATAAGTTGTGAAATTGATTATATATTTTTTCCATTTTTACATGGAAATAAATTCAATTAAGATACATCATTTTTAATTTATTTATTTCTACACCCTATTGTGTATATATTAAATGGACTCATTTTTGTCGCTCCCTCCTATCTCCATGCTACCAACTACCATGCCCCCTCTTTCCATTTCTTTGGCATTACTTCACCACCAAATACAGTATTTTTAAAATGATATAATGTTATGGTTCAATTTGGGTAGCCTTTTATTATAGATACCTATAAGAGAAGAAAAAGAATACATTGAACTTCATAAATTAAATTAATTTATGCACCTTAACTTTTGAAAAAAAAATGAAATTATTTCTATAAAAGTTTAAGTGTATACATTTATTTTAATTTATGAAAAAACTTAATAATTTTTCCTTCTTATTTTCTTTACTTATAAGTACTTGTGGAAGAGATTATATAAACCATCCTACCTGTGTCTAAATTAATAAGTCTAAGCATAAATGGTCACATAAAGTATAATTATTTAATGATTATCTAAAGAGAATTTTATTTGATTGTTAGTATATGAAAATTAATCTCATTCCACAGTTATTCATAAAAACTTCTCAAAATCGTTTTTTTTTATCAAAAGAAACTAATTACACTATATCTTTATTAAGAGTAATTAGATCAAATTCAACAAATGGTCATAATTCATAAACACCTACAAAATAGTAGTATTATTTATAATGATATTTTTAAAAACCTAGTGTGCCAAAACACTTTCATTTAAATAATGATAAACACAACACGATAGTTATCAAACATTAGAATAAGAAGAACAGAGTTCCGTAACTCCATGACATTCCCCCCACTAAGTTTTAAATTTTATAATCTGAATAAAGCAACAGCACGGAAGAAAAGGGTGCAACACACAAAAAGAAGAAAGAAGAAGGAGAGACTAACGAAAGAGAAAGACTCTACCCACCAACAAAATTTTAAATTCATACTATAAAGTCGTTGAATCGCAACTTTGTTTGTGGTCTCGTAATTTTACTTTCTTTTCAACGCCTCGCTTTTGTTTTCATTTTATTTTAAGTACCATCAGTTTCACCCATCTCAAATACAATTCCCTCCATCACTCCTTAACACCCCAAAATTCCACAATATTAAGAGGGAATTCAGCTACTTAAGTGTTTTTTTTTTTGTCTTCTTTAACTAGAATTAGAGTGTTGGTAATTAGCATAATATCTTTTTTTCGGTAGTGGTAATTTGCATGATATAAATTTGTGTTGAAAATTAATATAATTTACCCAAGTGTCAAGGATTCAAGATCACCTACAATTTAAAATGAACTGCAAAATCGTATATGCAGTTTTAAATCAAACGGTCGAATTTTTTTAAACTTACATTTCGCATTATAAAACTTAACGTATAAAATCTGTTTTTATGATTGGAAATCAAGCAGTTGAATTTTCAAATGCGGAAAAACACTGATGCTACAGAAGTGACACTCTAATTCAGGTTAAAAAGTAATACCGAAACCATCTAAACAATGGGTAAATAGTTCATGCAACATGCAAAATGTCATCCAATAACAAATTTGCCTTAAAAAAAGCAGTTTTCGAAATGATAAAATTATATAAATAATTCTTCACATATTCAATAATTTAAAGAGTTTTCGAATATTAAAAAATTACTTTAAAAAATATTTAATAAAAAAAAAACTTTTTTTGGTGAATAAAAATAACAATAATGCTTAAAACAAACATGAAATTTTTGGTGAATAAAAAATACTTTTACTGTAACTTTTTAAGTCCCATCAGTTTCATCCATCTCAAAAACAATTCCCTCCCTCACTCCTTCCCAATATTAAATTCAGAAGAAAAAGAAAAAGAAAAACACAAATCGCGTGGCGATTAATCGCCCACCATAGGAATGTTCTTGGATCACTCTCTTTCCTCACTATATAAACCCACTCTTCCACTCCTTTCTTCGTCATCACAATTCCTCAACAACACAACACACAAACACAAAATCCCCTTCAAAACCTTTCGCTTTCTCTCTCTCTCTAAAGCAAAAACAAAAAAGCTTCCCTCGAATTGCAGAAAATGGCAACAATGTCCGCATCTCCAATGAACCTCAACATGATTGACTCTAACTTCGAAGTCGACAAGCTCACCTACGAAATCTTCTCCATTCTCGAGAACAATTTCCTCTTCGGCTACGGCGACACCGAAAATCGCACCAATTCGATTAATTTTCCGCCGAGAGACGCGAAACCGGCGAAACACGCCGCCGGCAAGGTCCGCATCCTCTGCATTGACGGCGCCGGCGCCACTGACGGCATCCTCGCCGCGAAGTCCCTCGCGCACCTCGAGGCCTGCCTCCGCCGCAAGTCAGGCGACGCGAACGCGCGCGTCGCCGATTTCTTCGACGCCGCCGCCGGCTCCGGGGTCGGTGGCGTCCTCGCCGCGCTGCTTTTCACTCGCGGCAAGGACGGAAGGCCGCTGTGCAGCGCCGAGGGGGCGCTGCGGTTCCTCACCGACAACCGCCGCAGGATTTCGCGGCGGGCGGGGCTCCTCCGGCGAGTGCTCCGGCCTGCGGCAAAGGCGGAGAAGCTCTTCCGCAAGACGTTCGGGGAGTGCACGCTGAAGGACACGGTGAAGCCCGTGCTGATCCCCTGCTACGACCTCGTCACGCGCGCGCCGTTCGTTTTCTCGCGCGCCGACGCGCTTGAAGTGGACGGCTACGATTTCAAGATGCGCGATGTGTGCGCCGCCACGTCAGCGGACCCATCCTCTGCCCCCACAGAGATGCGGTCCGTCGACGGCAGGACCAGGATCATGGCCGTCGACGGAGGCGTCGCCATGAACAATCCAACGGCTGCCGCCATCACGCACGTGCTCAATAACAAACATGAGTTCCCGTTCTGTAACGGCGTTTCCGACCTCCTCGTACTCTCCCTCGGTAACGGAGAGTCAGACTTTAACGCCGTTAAGTCCTCCTCTGGCTTCGTAAGGATCGCCGGCGAAGGAGCTTCCGATATGGTAAGAAACCAAGAATTACCAAATTTAATTATTTTCATCTTTTATCTGCATTCTCATTTTATAAATTAAAATGCATAATTTGAGGTTTTTGTATTTTTTTTTTAATTATACTATGCATTACACATTACAATACATTATACATAATTTGTTTTTAAAATAAATATTAATATTTAAAAATAACATTATATGCTACTCTATTACCACAAGTAAGGTTTTAACTATCAATCAAATTTTTTGATAGAAAATTAATATAGACTTTTATTGATGATATTCTGTATCAATAATGCTATAAAAAAATATATGCTACAATACTGATTTTATTAAAATAGACTTGGTGGTAGTTAGGGTGTGAGTAAATTTGTTAACTACCTAACAAACCCATGCGATATATTTTACAATAAAAAAGAAATTGTATGAGTTTGTATACTTTAATGATTGGTATTGATATTGAGTCTAATGGGAATGAAAATAAAATAATGCAGGTGGATCAAGCCGTATCGATGGCATTTGGTGAGTGTCGGACGAGCAATTATGTGCGGATTCAGTCAAACGGGATCATGGCAAACAAGAGCACAGAGGCCAAGTCCTGCAAAACGGCGTCGGATTTGTTTGCCATGTCGGAGGAGATGTTGGCCCAGAAGAACGTTGAGTCCATTTTGTTCAGGGGGAAGAAGGTGGCGGAGAACACCAACATGGACAAGTTAGAGTTGTTTGGGGGAGAGTTAATTAAGGAGCAAGAGAGAAGAAAAACAAGCATTTTAGCAACGGTGGTGTTGAAGAACAATAATGCCTCACCCTCACCCAGCAGAACTTCCTCTGCCACTACCTTGTCCACTTTGTCCTCCAGTAGTTAAAACCAGAAACAGACAAGGGAGATTAGAGGGAAGAAATCCAAAGTTAGATTTTTCATTGTGGGGTTGAATTTTTATGCCAGTTTTTCTTTTTTATTTTAAGTTTGTGGTGTTGGGGTAGCTGCCGCTTGGGACCAAATTAAGGCAAATTGAGAGACTGAGCTGTGCAGAGCCGAATCCTTAATTACTACTATTACTATTACTACCTACATTATATTTATTTTTTTTATTTTTCTTTAGTTTTTTTGGGGGTATATATTACATTTTTATGTAATGATAGTGATTTGTGTATATGGTTATTGCCATGGCATGATTTTTGGTTTAATGTTAGAGCTGTGCTTGATTTGTGAGAATTGTACTGTTCGGTAAGAACATCATCATCTGATAGTTAAATAGTATTGTGACTGAATGCAGAACACTAATTCTGGAAATTGGCACATTTCATAGATGTTTTTGATCATTTGCAAATAATTATAATTACATATATTTGAGAAGAATCAGAAGTAGAATTCAAATCAAAGTTTGAAATGAAATGAAGCCGTTTCACTTCACCATTAATAATTATTATACCAATTTAAAGATTAGAGTTTCTATTATGACTCAATAATTTGGGAGGTTTTGATATTTTTAATTTTTTAACCAATTAAATTTTATATTATTTTTTTGTTTTTTCAAATTAGTTTGTGATTATTATTTTTTAAAATTTTAAAATTAGAAAATTTGATTAAAGATAACTCTAAAAGTCTGAATCCTAAAATTATTGTAGTTACTTTTAATACTTTTTATAAAATCTATGCTTAAGAAACAATAAAAAAAAAAATTAGACCCTAGATTCCAAAAGAATTTTTTATGAAAAGTGTTGAAAGTAACTAAAAAGTTTTAGAGTTCAGACTTTTAAAACTATTTTTAATCATATTTGTCTAATTTAAAAGAATTGTAATTTTAAAATTTTAAAAATAATAATCAAATGCTAATTTAAAAAATAAAAAATAATTAATGAGAAAATAACATATAATTCGATCAGCTAAAAAACTAACAATATCAAAATACCTAAAATTATTGGGTCACTGTAGAAAGTCATTAGAAACTTTTTTAGTTGTAGACTTGAAAGCATGAATATCGTAGCACGATTAAATATTAATACGTGCGCATGACACTAGTATTGACGTTTTGTGTAGGGCTTGTATCCCAAAAGAAGGCTCTAGTAGTAGTATGCTGAAATCAAGTGGTCACTAAGCACCACGTTAAAATTGAGTATGCTGTTATGCAAAGAAAAAAAATGAATGCTTGAAATTTACGAAAAGATTTTTCACTAGATTTTTCGTACAGGACCACCATTTGGTACGGGGCAAGCAGTACAAAAATAACAAATACCTCAGTTCTTATTTATTGTGTCGTTAAAAAAACCAATATTCATATCTTTTTACTTAAAAAAGTACATGTCTTAATTGTAAATTTACGACTGACATTAATTTCAACATCTAATTATATTCAATAATACGAAATTAATTTTATTAAAACTATTTACATTTAACTTAAATAATTAAAGGTTTACCTTAATTAAAAAACTTAAATAATTAAATAAATAAACCCTTCTTTTGCACAGTTTGGATGCATCATAGTACATGCATGGTGGGTTTGCAAGTGTCACATGAACTGTTTTGGTCGGTGGAGCCTATAAATGTTGAAAGGGTCATTGTGGGTGTTGTGGGGGTGCATTTGCACAAATTTTGTTGCTAGTTTGGCATAATAATGATATTTATAATGTAGAATAATCAAGCATACCTAGTAAAGGTAGCGATGGAGATATATTTATAGTGATGGGAATAGGTGATGTGTTTGGTGGTTTAATATCATCCTCTTGCCATGCCCGGTGAGGAGATCAATTCTGAATTATGTTAAACTGTCTTTAATATGCATGCATGTTTGTGTCAATGATGCTTGCATGATTTCAGAGATTGGACGCTAATTGACTACTGAATATGGTAAATGAACTTACGGTTGCAGTGTGCAGCACCCTTGTTTTATCATAATCCAAGGCACTCATACGATTCACTCTAATACAAGTCATATTGTGTGGAATCATATTCCTAGAGAGGCCAATGGCTAAGAATTCTCTGATGAAGGAGGAAGATTACCATTTGTTTGATTTTGTCCTAGATTTTATTTTATCTGATAGGGCTCTAGTTTGTTTCCCTAGAGGCTTCTGGTTGTCTTTTGGTCTTGATGTAATTAATCCACAAAAACAAAACAAGTTAGTATCGAAGAATCGATCTGATTGAATGGTCAGTCTTCAAGCAATGTTACTTAAGTGTGATACCATTTTAGAACAAAAATTTAAGATAATTTCCGATATAGTCTTGATACATATCTTTTATACTTTTTCGTCAAATATATGTTCATATCATTTACCATCATTTTGTCTTTTTATTTCCTTTTATATAAAACTTAGTCTGAAAGTATTTATTAATTTTTGTCTTTTAGTGTTTCTTAATAACATTTTTTTGTTATCAATAGTTACTGATCTTCCTGTAAATTCTCTTAATACTTCATAAAGAAAATATTAACTAAAAAAATAAAGTATTTAATGTCTTTAGAATATATAACATTTAGAGAGTAAAAAATTTTAAATTTGACCATTTAAAATTTATGAATTTAAGGTATGAATTTTATCCACTTTGAAACTTTAATTCTAGGAATTTAAAATTTTTCATTACAGGATATGTTTAATGAATAATATTAATGGAAAATACTTAGTTGGAATGGTTATTTTAATTAGATGATATAGATTAATCATTGATAAAATTAACATATACTTTATACAATGTCACGTAAAAAAATAATTAAGTTTTATATGATATTGAAATTGTAAGCCCATTATTTTATTCTTTAGATGTTATTATAGATGTTAAATAGACTTATTCTCAATCTTCTGAGGTTGAATTTGAGTTGTTTTTTCATTCCATGGCCCAAGTCACGCATACAACCCATTGTTTCTTCTGAATTATATGTTTCATTTTTTTTAATATATTAGAGAACGAGTATTTCGTTTGAATATATTACAGAATGAGTACTTCGAAAGTGTGATGTTTTGGTTACAAAATAGATGTTCTGAAAAAACAAAACCTATCCATAAGGTGTTTCAGAATATTTCTTCCATGATTATTTCTTAATGTATTAAAGAATAAGCATTATGGAAGTATCATATTTTGGTTAAGAAATATGTATTTCAGAAGACCAATACCTATTTTAAGGTGTTTTAAAAATAATCATTTTTGGATGTATTACATAATAGACATTTAAAAAATATGATATCTTGATTATGAAATAAGCGCGCGTTTGATGTTCTAGAAGAATAACAACCATAGGTGTTTTAGAACACCACTTTCATAACACATTTATACCGTTATCAAATACAAATTCCTACATTTATGTTTATCAAAATGTTTCATAATAAATAAATTGTTTATACTGAATCACATTGTGGTCATGTTTAATTATCATTGTTAAAATGAATTATTGTAAATGCAAAACAATAATAATGTTTGAAAGTATTTGATTGGAATAAATTTTTTCATAGCCGAAAATCATGATTTCTAAAAATTAAGAATAAAATTTATATGATTGGATATTAAGAATTTTTAGATAAATTTTTTAAAAATCAAAGAATTATGTCTATTTTTACTTAATATTTTAATTTTTTATCACATTATATAATTTAATAAAGAATAACATAACGTTTAAATTGTAGTAAAAGAAAAATTAAATTTAGAAAATTAAGATTTTCACCTCTTCGATGAAAAAGTTTTTGTGAGAAATTGATTAAAAAATATTTTCAGAAAACATTCTTTAGTTTTTTAAAATGCATGCTAAACATGAAAAACTAATACTCTGTTTGGGGTGATTTTTAGGTGAATTTTAAAAATAACAAACCAATTTTTAGTTTTAGTTTCAAAAAATTCAAAACCAAGTTTTAAATATATGATTAATTTCAAAATAAATTCATTTTTGAAAGTTTTATATTCTATTAAAATTATTTTAAGAGTGATTTTGTTTGGGTGATGATAACGGTGATAGATGTGGTGTCAGCAACGACGACAGTAAAAACACTAATGATGATTACATTAACAATGACGATAAAGATAATGATAGTGATGGTATCGATAGTGTTGGTGGTGGTGATGATAGAGATAATATTGGTGGTAGTTATAGTAATAATATCAGTGACATCGACCATGGTGATGATAGTGATAATAGTGACAATAACAAGATCGGTATTAACAATCAATAATGATGGTATCAGTGACATGGTGACAATGATAAGGACACTACAACGATGATTGTAGTGATATGGTAAGAACAATAAAATGTGCAATTATCAAATGTAAAAAATTGTATTTTTTTAAAACTAAACCAAATTTACAAACCTTTTTTCTTAGTTTTGAAAATGAGTGTGAATATGTTTAAAAAATGATTTAAAAATTATTTTAATTCTATTTTTGTCAAATACATTTTATTTTAAAAATTACATTTAAAAACTAAAAATAAAAAACTCACTACCATTCCAAATAGGTCCTAAGTTTGAAACTAACATAAAAGTATAAACTTTGACTCATTCTTTATATTTAAAAGGATAAACTATGACTATTTTTTATACTTAAAAAAAAAAAAGAAATTACAATGACAATATAAGTTTTTAATTAACCTTAAAAATACAAAAACTAAAATTTAATTTTCACCGACCTAAGTCTCATCTTTACCCTTGTTATTATTATTCCCTTGTAAACGCAACCAAAGATGCTTCCCGAAGAAGGAGTAGCGTAGAGGAAGAGTGCGAAAGAAAGATCGTTCTCGATGACAGAGGGGAACGGTGACAAAACTCTGCGAAAGATCGCAGACGCATTCAATGACCTTGCAAACGTTTTCACCGATTCTCAGAGCGCAGAAACAGAGGTCAAGGTTGCTCCCTTCTCTCATGCCTGCTCTCTCGTCTCCCCTCTCTTCGGTTGCTTGGGCGTCGCCTTCAAGTTCGCCGAAATGGATTACGTCGCCAAGGTATTCTAATCCTTTGAGCTTTTATAATTCAGTGGTAGAAATACTACTGAGAATCCTTGATTTATACTTGTTTTCAGTTTGTGCCGTTTGTTTATGAATATGATGATTTTGAAAATGGATCGTGGTTGATGTGGTGATGATGGTAGGTTCATGATCTGGCAGAGGCGTCCAAGTCTATTCAGAATCTGCAGTCTCTGATTGAGCTGGATGTGCAAGCTAACACTGTTAGGAAAGGAGGTAGCCATACGCGGAATCTGCTCAGAGTGAAGCGCGGACTTGACATGGTCAGAGTGCTCTTTGAGCAGATTCTAGTTACAGAGTATGTGCATCACTTACTGATTTACATTTTGCTTTGTGCTAAGTATATTCTTTTTATCTAAAATGTTGGTACATTATGATATGAATAATTTAACTAAGATACCAAAGAGCAAGGTTTTGAATTGTGATTGTTGATATTATCGAAAATTGTGCATGTGGTTGCAATTGTGGTTGTTGAGACCTCTAAGTGTGTGTTTGGATTACAGTTGAAAAAGTGGAGTTTGAGTTTCATTGAACTCAACTTTGTAAACTTAAGTTTAGTTAAAAAGTATGTTTAATGTAACTTGATTTATGTTTTGAATTTTCTACGTTCAACGAAAAAGCAAGAGAGGAGTAACTTTGGACTCAACCTTAGATTGGAAGAAAATCATGTTCAACCGAACTGGGAAAATGATTTGCCAAACATGCAGGCACAACTTTCTATGAGGATAAACCTTGCCAAAGACTGGAAAATGGAGATAGAGTGCAATCGAAGTATGAAACCGAAGGGATGGCTTCTGCCTTTCATCCATGGGAAAAGGGAGAGTGACAATTGAGGTCTTCCCCATTTGATTTATACGAAAGAAGCCATAAGGAATAAGAATTCCACCTTTACTACTTATTTTTAGTTACTTGTTTAGTTTGTGTTTGCGAATAATGGGATAGGGGAGGAAAGTAAGGGGCCTGCCTAGTGGTGAGTCGAACCTTCAACTTCATCACAACTTGATCTTAAAGGCTGGTGTTGGTGCCAATTTAGCTACTAGCTTGTTGGCATACTGCTTTATTGTTATTATAGCCTATGTGTTTTTCCCTTAAAACAAATCTAGTCGAACAATATGTTCATTTGTGGTTGTTCTTCATACCTTATCATTGTCAATGTTCATTCCATAAAAAAAAAATAAAAATAGGAACAATCTGTTATGGTTGGTGACTGCTCCAATTATCTTCCCTTCTTTGTTACCTTTATAACTAGCAACTAGTGACCAGTAAATGTAAGCCTACTCCAGTACTCATCAACCAATTGGCTTAGGTTCAATCTTCTGATCAGTTTCATGAAACAGAAAAATTAGTAGAAAATTGAAAACTGGAGAATATTCTCCTGTTTATTATTGTTTATGTCTCCAGCCTTATTGTGCTGAGGTGGGTTGCATTATTGATAAATATTAAAATTAACAAAGGTTTGTTTCTTATATTAAGCGATCTGCACAGCAAATACACCTATGTGTAAGAAATATATGGTGTTAGATCTGATAGTAAATGAGCTTAGTTACTGTATGTCTTTTTGGCAGGGGTAATTCCCTTAGGGATCCAGCTTCCAAAGCTTACGAACAGGTGTTTGCACCTCACCATGGCTGGGCGATCAGGAAGGCTGTTTCTGCGGGAATGTATGCCCTTCCTACAAAGGAACAGCTTCTGAAGAAACTCAATGAGGATGGTAAGTCTAGGATTAAGTTTGCTTGCACTTTTATTGAACTTTAAATCCTGAAAAAAGATTACTTGAAAGTATAGTTGGTTCTAGAGCTTGAGCAGGGTGGCAGACAGGGAGAGAGATGATTTATGTGAAACCTATTTATGATGAATGTGGAATGGTTAATACTTATCATTTTTCCTTACTTTTCTAAGTTAGCAGTTGCATCTCTGGTTTAACCTTGAAGTTTGGGGCATAGTAATGTTAATCTGCCACCCATATTTGATGATATAGCTTTTCCTCTTTAAGATCCCACATTTGAATCTATGTCTTTAACAGCTCGTAGAAGCATAAAACACTATGATATAAAATTCCTTGTCTGTGTCCTTTGCACACTGTTATAATAGAGAGAGAATATCAAATCTATTATGTTTAATCATATTGTTTCTTACTATTATCCCCCCCCCCCCCTTTTCTCAATGGTAAATCAAGACAGTGTAGAAGAATAGGAAAAGGGAAAGTTATTGACAGATTATTTTATTCAAATTTTGACAGATTATTTTATTCAAATTTGTCTCGAAAATTGAAGTTAATGTGATCATGATGTTCATTTTTCTTATCTTTTTTATTTGTTGTTGGCATCTTTGCTTCAGAGGCATCGGCAAAAGACCACATGCAAAGTTATGTCACTGCTTCCGCACCTCTAATCCAATACATTGACAAACTCTTTGTTTCTAGAGACTTGGGAATAGATTGGTGAAACCTTGGGTTGTATTTCAGATTGTACAATGTAATTTGCTATTATTAAATTTATATGACATAATTGATGCATTTATAATTAAGAAGTATTCATTTGTTATAGAATTTGCTTATATTGCAATAGATGTTAGTGCTAATTTACAGGCTATTGAGATGCTATGTGCAATGTGTTACTGAATGGTAATGATGGGTTAAGAGTAAGACTTTCTTGCAGTCTTTGGAGGATTACATATTTGCCAATTTTATCTTTCCACTTCAAACTTTTGGCGTAGTCTTTGAATCCTTTGATGTTTTATTTACTTGAGTCTAATGTGCAACAATACAACAACAATAAAGTCTTATCTACCCACTAGATAAGATCGACTACATGGATTAAACTATCTCAATCTACAGGTTGAAAACCATGGCTTCAGAAATATTAGATTTAAATACCAAGTGATTTTATTGTGCCCGATACCGTATTATACTGCATATTGTCCATGAAACAACATCAATGCATTGTGATAAACATGTGACGAAAGAGATAACGAACCTAAAATGCAATTTTGGGCGTGCATATCAATTTGGTGCATCCTTTGTGGGAAGTTTTGACGGTTCAATTGATAATATGGCATTTTCTTCAATTAAAGTAAATAAAAATATTAAGAGGAGTACATATTTTTTTAATACACTCCATTATTAGTTACGATTTATTGAAACTATAAAATCAATAAAGACTTGTTAAACGAGAAGTGAAATAAAAAAAAATTGTGATTTTTAATAAATTTTAATCTATCTTAAAGAATGTGTTTAAAGAATATAATAGAGTGTGTTGCTTTCAAATAATAAAGGTTTTTGTTAAAAAAAAAAGTAGATTTGTTTAAGGTTACGCGATAGTTAAAATCAAACTTGTTAATTTGATGCCACATGTATGCGTTTTTTAAAAAATGTGTCTAACTTCCGCTGACATCTAATAAAATATTTAAAAATTAGGTAAAATCTTATATATGGTGGTTGCAAAATAAATTATTTATTATTGACTAAAATTTATTAAAAAAAATTGTGCAAAAATATATATTACAAACACTTATTACATTGTACCTAAGCTACAACACAATTTGTATATAACTGAGTTCTTGTTAATAAGGATTGCATTCTCTGAGCGTAAACATGTTTACGTAAAAAATAAATAAATTAGTCTCATGACTAAATGCCGTTTCTTCAACAGTGTAAAATCTAAAATGAGTGATTTGATCGAATACACTGGCTCACTGCGTGTGAAAATTAAAGTCTTATATTTAAACCTAAAAACCAATAGAAAAAGAAAAGCCCAAGTGCCTCCTACAAAACCACGAACAAGCGAGTCCTTCTGTTTGGTCTCTGCAATTTGCGTTTATTCTTCCCCTCCGAATGCACCATATTCATATTTCCCCTTCAAATCCCTAATCCGCTTCCAATCCCAATGGAGGATTCCGAGGGAGTCCTCAGCTTCGATTTCGAGGGCGGCCTCGACGCCGCTCCCTCCTCCGCCGCCGCCGCCGTTCCCTCCGGCCCCCTCGTCCAGCACGACTCCTCCGCGGCAGCTTCCGCCGTGTCCAACGGAGGCCACGCCGCCCCCGCCCCGTCCACGGCGGACCCCGCCGGCGGCAACGTCCCGGGGCGGCGGAGCTTCCGGCAGACGGTTTGCCGGCACTGGCTGCGCAGCCTGTGCATGAAGGGCGACGCGTGCGGGTTCCTGCACCAGTACGACAAGGCGAGGATGCCGGTGTGCCGCTTCTTCAGGCTCTACGGAGAGTGCCGAGAACAGGATTGCGTCTATAAACACACCAATGAAGACATCAAGGAGTGTAACATGTAAGTGTGTGTATATATATGTATATGTTTGTCCCTGTTTAGATTTTGATGATTGATTTTCAGTCTTTTCGTTTTTTTTTGGTTGAGTTCGTACTTACATGTTGCTTGATATATGTACACTGCTACACTTGTAACTTTTGATTAGATGAATCGAGTGATGTTTTGTTATAGGTTTGATGGAGTATTGAAAAGTAGTGATTGTGCAAAGAGATTAAACTTTGAACAGACATTTTTAATTCTAGTTTCTACTTTCATTATGCATTGCATTCTAGCTGCTGGACTGTTTGTTTGGGATGATGACTTAAGCTTGTTTTCTGAGCGGTGTGTTGACTGGCCCATAATAGTTGGAGAAGCATTGTGACTTGACTGACTTCATTCAGGGGTTGTGAGGGAAGGAAGGGTGAGATTCTGTGGAGTTGTGTTGGGTGTTTGTGATATTTGGACTTTGGGAAATGAATTTTTTCAAAGAAGTTTCTACCTTATTTGTTATTGATGTAGCATTACTAATTACTTCTTGGCATCGTTGTTATGTTCGAGTAATGAAGTTTTACATGGAAGGATTTATTGGTTTGTTGTGCTTGGATTATGTGGGCAGTCCTCTATTCTGCCTTTCGGTGTTGTCTGGGAGGATTTGCTATTCTTTGGTTGTTTCATTTGTGTTATTAACCCCCCTCTTTTATCAAAGAAATTTTTTTCATTCTGATTATTTTGTAGTGTCTGACTTTAACTTCTTTACTCAAGTTAAGATTGTCAAATTGTATGCTTATAATTTTAAAACTTTTGCATCTGCAGGTACAAGTTGGGATTTTGTCCTAATGGACCTGATTGTCGATATAGGCATGCAAAATCTCCTGGACCTCCACCTCCTGTTGAAGAGGTTCTTCAAAAGATCCAACATTTATTTTCCTACAATTATAACTCATCCAACAAATTTTTCCAACAAAGAGGTGCTAGTTATAATCAACAAGCTGAAAAACCCCAGCTTCCTCAAGGAACTAATTCTACAAACCAAGGGGTGACTGGAAAACCATTACCAGCAGAGTCGGGAAATGCCCAGCCACAGCAACAAGTTCAGCAGTCCCAGCAGCAGGTTAACCAGAGCCAAATGCAAAATGTTGCTAATGGCCAGCCTAATCAAGCAAATAGAACTGCAACCCCTTTACCTCAAGGAATATCTAGGTGTGTTCAGGGTCCTGTGTTTTTCAATTGAGCTATGTAAAATCTGTTGAGTATGCTTACAGTTACATAAATACTATAAGCGAGGTACATATTTATGTATCTTTTGTTTGGGACATTATACCATTATTTGCCTCATGTTGCTAGTTTCTTTCAGTATTACTGCTACTTGACAGTCAACACATGCATTTCATGCTGTAAAATGTTGGCTGGTTACACACATATGCTTTAGTTTATTTCTTTCATTTTCTATTTTCTTTTACCACTGACTGACTTTGAACAATTTAAACTTAATTGGATGAATTTTACAAACTACTCATTCTATTTTCTAGTTCATCTTAGAAATATGATAACCAAACAGGCTAAGCATCAAGTTCTTCACTGCTGAATGTTAAAACTTTGCAGGCTACTAATTTTAATTACCTTTAAAAAAATTGATGGGCCGTTGACCCATCTATATATAACAAGAGAAAACATAAAGATGGGCCTAATAGTAGTGAAGGCTTGTGGTGTAAGAAAGTGAGGGTTGCATTTGAGACTTTTGGGGTTGTGAAGGTGGCCTTGGCTTGGAAGAGTGTGCCCTAGTATTCCTATTTTTCTCTTTGGTTCTATGTTGAAAAGAAGAGAAAGCAAGAGACATGACTGAAACTAAATCCGTGCATGTGGTGAGAGGGCTGAAGGGGACAAATAAGTTGGGATTAAAGGTGAGTTAGAAGTGTTTCCAACGGAGGTGGATTCTCTTGCGGGTTAGGTGACCCAATAAATATATCTGGTGGGGTATAGGCAATGTTGTCAAACTCGAGATTAGAAGGGAGGGGGGGTGTAAAAAGGTCACTACTCTGGGATTGTAACTCATCGTAAGATCCTCTCTAAAATGAAAAATTATATTTATGCACATATATACACATAAAAAGTAACAAATAAAATAACTCAACTCATAATATAAATCATAAAGATTAAGAACACAACATAGGAAATAGGCTAAAATAGAAGAAGAGCCAATAGGACAACACACACCAAACACCTGCCACACACCAGCCAACACCCAACGCGCACTAAAGTCCAAATAGCTCCAAGCACCTCAATGCGCAACAAATTAAAGGCCAAGTCTGTTGGTGTGAGCATGGATGACAACTAATGATGGCATCGACGACGACTGATGGCGATGGTAGTGTCGAGGGCAAACAATAGAGAGGAAGGGAGAGGCTGAAGAGGAAAGCACAAGTGTCTGTTTTGTGATTTCTTTGAACCCGATATGTATTTTTTTCTTTTTTGAACTAGGTCTACACACTGTTATTAAATAGAGGCCATGACGCCACCAGGAAGGAATGGCGTGGTGGATTTTTTTGCCAACCGCCATAGGCTATTTGTGAAGGGAGGCCTGCCATGGCGATGCCATAAGGCTCAATGGCAAGTTGATATGGCGAAATTTCGGCTTTTCACCATTGATAACACTGGGTCTAGATTGGCTAGACAAGAGAGAAGCTCGCTTTGCCAGACTCAAAGCTGATCGACAATCAAACAATTTTTTGCGGAAGCTTGCAATCCACAAACGATCTGCACAAGTAACGATCCCTTGTGTGAGTTAGCACGACAACCCACCAAAACTCGTAGTATTGAATGAGTTAGTGAGTTTACTCGTGATTTTGACAACATTGGGTATAGGTGACCGAAACAATAGAAGGAGGAAGGAAGGCAGCAATATACTCAGACTCCAAGGTGCAACTGAGAAAAGGAATAGACTTAAGTAAGGTAACATTCGTTGAGACTAGGTGATGACCAAGTGAAGGAGAATAACATTTATAACCCTTTTGAGACTAAGTAACCAAGGAAGACATACTTGTGAGAACGAATAGAAAGTTTATCAGGACTAGGACTAAGATTATGGACAAAACATGTTGACCCAAAGACACAAGGAGGTAAAGGGATTGGATAGGGAACCAAACAGGTTTGGGTTTGGGCTTAATATACACTATTTTGCCTATTTTACTAGTCAATGTGGGAACTCAAACATCTCTGCTCATGTCAAGAACTGGACATCAAAAGTCAGACTGATTTCAGCAAAGTTTTGGATAGGTTGCTTTTTCTACCGTTGATTTTGTGTTTGCAGAGAAGTTTTCTGTTGTAAGGAGCTGAACTTCATTCATTTTAGTTCAATACTGTCCAGATTTTTAGTCGTGACACCTTGAAGGTGAGAAGGAAGTTTTTTAATATATAAAAAGGTTTGACATGTTGAAAGGAAAATTTGTCAGAGCTCTCTGTTTTTTTACTTGTTTATTGAGTCGTGTCTATTACTGACATAAATATTTTTGGTGTTGGTTCTCTGTTTTTAGAGTGTAAACTAGCATTACCTGCTGCATGATTTTAATCAAGTGCCCATTACTAAACATGAGATTAATACAAATGTACTGGTCCAGAAGTTAAAAGATGGAGAAGTTTCCATGAGGTGTTTGGGTTCAAATTTTGAGTATTTAAACAAACCTATAAAGTATTGCTTCAGTTGAATCTCTATTTTCTCACCTGTATGAATTGCTCTAATATACTTCTCCACCAAAACATTAGGTATTTTATTGTTAAAAGTTGCAATCGTGAAAATTTGGAGTTATCTGTACAACAAGGAGTTTGGGCAACTCAAAGGAGCAATGAATCCAAACTAAATGAAGCATTTGACTCTGTGGAAAATGTGATATTAGTTTTCTCAGTCAACCGTACTAGACATTTCCAGGTATGTTTTGTATCAAGCCCCCCACTTGGCTAGGTTCTAAATTTTATGGATTTAGGCCAAGATCTCTTCACTATCCAATTGACTGTGGAAATGAAAATATTCAGCTTTACAGACTTACTACTGGCTCAATTCTTGGCTAAGAAATCCCTTGTCAATGTTAGTAACTAAAAAATAATCTTGAGAAGATTTCCTATTTAATATGGTGATTGAACCATGCTACCTGTCTGGCACTCATGTTTTAAATCTTCAATCCAGCCTCTTAATGTAAGTTACATCCATGAAAGTGTTGTTGGTACTGCTTTTAATGATTAGAAGCCTAAAAAATTTGATGTCAATCACAGGTAGTTTAATGTTGCATATTGTGCACTGTTTTTGGCCTTTTTATCTCTAAATTTTCAATGGCACATCAAGTTCTCTGCTGCTATCAATGCAATATACAAAAAGTATTGCCTTTTTGATTTGGAGACTTCTAGAAGTAGATCAATGATTGATTTTAGAAGCTGCTATGACCTATAATACTTTCTATATAAATCATGAGTATTTTGTTTAGCTTACAAACCAACAATAAAAATCACAGCTCTTCCTCTATCTAACAATTTTTTGTTTGTAGGTTTCTTTTGACATTTAATCAACCCCAATGTTCGTGTAGATGGTTTTTCTTATTTATCTATGCATTTGTTTATTTTTTAATGGAAACTTCTCATAACAGTCCTGTATAAGAATGCAAAGTAACTTGCTAACGTTGTCTTTAAATACCTGGGATAAGTTCATCGTACTGGATTAGTGGGAGAAACGGAGAGATAATTGATGCTTCTTCTTTGATTTTGTTGTGATGTTTAAATTTGATATTTTAGGCATGAAGAAATGCATTAACCCAACTAATTTTGTATTGTTGATTGATTTTTAATTGGTCTTCTGCTGACAATTTAATTCCACAAGAGGTATAGTCATATAATTTTCAAATCTGCATTATGTTTACCCTTTAGGTTACTTGAATTCATTAACATAATCAAATGCTGCCTGTCTGAACTTAACATTTTTTATTTATTATAAAATGAAAAAGAACCCTTAGATGGCTTTGCTGTGGTTGTGGCCAAGATCCTGAACTTGAAGGTATCTATGTTTTGGCAGGGTTGTGCAAAGATGACATCCAGAATTGGTGGTTCTGTTGCTGGGGGGAATTGGAAATATGCTCATGGAACTGCACATTATGGACGAAATTTCTCTGTTAAATGGTTGAAGGTATGAAATCTCTCCCAACAACTTCCATGAGTTTATTTATCTGACGGATAGTAATAGTGTCATAGGAGAAACCAAACACCCTGGAAGCAGACTTAAATAGGACCATAGCTAAAGGAAAACTAAAATTACAAACGTTGGAGAAATTTATTACCTTTTTGTGTTTTTAGTTACAATACAGTTTATAATATTTGGGACAGTCCCTTTGTCCTTTATGGTGAGCAGTTGCCCGTATAATTTGAGGAGAATCCTGATGACTCTTTTTAAAGTTAAGGGTGCAAGATGTTAGATTGTGTGGAGCAATGCCATCTATGTTGGAATGGAATTCGAGAGCTTACTTGAATCTGAATATTTTTATTGATGCAAGATGAATGATTTGAATACACACACACATGAGAATGGGATCAATAACAGAATCAATTCCTAATTGGATTTGAATCAACAAATTAAGGAAACTAGAAAGTAGGAACCTAGCAAAGAATAAATGAATATTTCATATTTACACTATTTGAATTTTGAATAATCCCTAAACTTATAGGGATTGGAGTCAACTAAGGAAAATAGGAAAAGATTAAAACATTATTACTCTTAGAATTTGTGCTTAGGGCCTAACTCAACCCCAAAAGTTAACTTAAGAGGTGTTGCCCCCCACTTATTTACACTATTTTGGGCATATCATTAGTTGATGTGGGATTTCCAATACACCCCTTCAGACTAATGATTGAACATTTTGAGTATGAAGTTTGCAAGACTTGACTAATACGAGTGGTCTGATAATGACCCAATAATGGGTGACTTGATAGGCCCAACAATAATTATTAGAATATGCTTTGATACCATCTTAGAATTTGAGCTTTTAGAATGTAACTCAGCCCCATAAAGTTGGCTTGTAAGGTGAGGATTGCCTAAGCTTTATAAGCACTTTGTGAGTTCCGTCAAAATTCCTTTACTTTTTCCTTTTTTATTTAACTGTTTATCCAATGAAAAGAAAACTATTGTTTTGTACATACTTTCGTAGAGAATAATTTTGTAACATATAGCATCACTCTTAGTTTAAACATTGATTTCAAAATAATTTTCTAAAGATGCTCACTGCTGTCACATCCTTGAAGAAGCTTTTCAATTGAGAAGCTGCTTCAATTATCTGTCTTCTAGCACCCATTGTTTTCATACTCTATCCAGATGCTGCAATTTAATTGTCCTAAGAGCTTTCAGATTTCTCCTCTTCCATTCCTCTTTCAAATGTTCAAACCTCCCATCAAATCAAGCATCCCATACCTAACCATTCTCTCGCTACAAATTGATCATCCATTGCCTTCCTTTATCAGTGAATATTATTGGACATCATTAATGGTTGTCCATTAGTTAGTTGGTTTGAGATTTTAGGATTGCTCAGTAGTTGAGAAGTAAGGTTCAACCTTTCTCCCAAAGTGAAGAAAAAGAAGTTTGGTGGGGTTATTCTGGTGGAAGTCAATTTTCTTATTTATTTTTCTTGGGTTGCTAAAGAGAAGGGAGAAAGAAGAAATCTTTCTCAAAATTTCAAATAACTCACTACACCTAAGCAGCCGTGAGCTGTCTAATTAACCAATAATATAATTTTCTTTTTCATTGTTTACTAGAGTTTCCTTTGTTAATGGTTTTGTGTCTTAGCTTCAGCTACTGGTAGAAATTTGTATACATGAACTAGCATTTGAAACTGCATAATGATATAAGGAAATCTTCTGTACATTAAATAATCTGTCTAATAACATTTCTTATTTGCAGTTATGTGAACTGTCATTCCACAAAACTCGCCATTTAAGGAATCCATACAATGAGAACTTACCAGTGAAGGTATTAAAGCTCGTTGATAGTTGTTTTCCTGCTTTACTCTTGACTTGGTACTCAACTCTTTTTCGAGTGGTTTTTATATAAAAGAAATTGTGTTTTGAAATCACTTCTTTCTTGAATATGTCATGGATTGAATCCATCTGGCTGTTGATGTGATCCTTTGTGAAAATGTTAGTTGGTCCACCTCTCCCTTAGCTATACTTTGAATTTTACCTTGTTTTCTTGTTTAAAATTTTTTATTTGCTACCTTGGTTCTTTTTAGTAGCCATTCTGCATCAACACTTATTAGGGAATCCTAGATCTACCAAACAGTTTTGTAAGGGAACTAGAGCAGGCTACCATGAGAGAGAAAATTTTCTTTCTAATATAAATAGGTGCAGTCTTATGTCACTTTTGACCATTGTAGGATATCATTATTAACTGCTTGGCATTTAACAAATGAGGGTTGATTTATATCTGGCCACAGCTGTCAGTCAGCAACATCATTCACCTTCCTAATGATGAGACACAATGTCTATTTCTTGCTACACTGGATGTATGCTGATTGTGGAAACTAAAATTAGGTATTAATCTTTAGGTTAAATTTTTATGGTGCTGTATTACAGAAAAGTGGTAATGATATATAACAAGACCAAGAAAAACCATTTTTTACAGGTCTTATGGCTGCTCAAGGCTATTTGAAGTTTTATTTTTGTGTAGATGTTGCATGTTCTGTATTGTGAAAATGGGATGTATTTTTAAATCATTGAGCCGTGTGTGCCCACATATTTTATCGCTATACATGTATTGGTTGTTTTTCTTGTTCTTTGTTATGTTTATTCACCAAATTGCACCTCTGATTCACTTTATGAGCTTTCACCTAACAGCTTAAGTTTGTTGGAGAGTTTGTTCGTGACAAGTACTAAATATTGTGCTTGTGCATGCAATTGCAGATAAGTAGAGATTGTCAGGAGCTGGAGCCCTCTATTGGAGAGCAGCTGGCATCCTTGCTTTATCTTGAGCCAGATAGTGAACTTATGGTATATTCTCCTTTGAGTCATCATCTTGCTTTGTGAATAAAAACTGATAAGCAATAATCATGATGTACAAATGGGAAAAAACCAAATTGTTCTGTTATGTTACTGTGAGAAATTGAGTGACTCTGGAATCTGGATTGATATGGTAATTGTTTTACTTGATATAAAATGGAACTTTCTTGCTAAGAAATTTTATACATGATTATTGGTTGGTCTCAACAAACTTATGTAGTTGAAAGTCCCTGAAAAGACACAGATATCATCATTAAGCTTGGTTCTAAGATGTTACAATAGTCACATGTTGTCTGAGCTGTCAACCTTCAGTATTGAACTGAGATGTTTTAAGAATTGGATTAATCCCAGCTCTCTTGTTTTTACAGGCTATCTCGGTTGCAGCCGAATCTAAACGGGAAGAAGAGAAAGCCAAGGGAGTGAATCCAGATAATGGAGGAGAAAATCCAGATATTGTACCATTTGAAGACAATGAAGAAGAGGAAGAAGAAGAGAGTGATGAAGAGGAGGAGAGCTTCAGTCATGGTGTAGGGCCAGCTGGCCAAGGCAGAGGTAGGGGAAGAGGTATGATGTGGCCGCCTCATATGCCTCTTGGGCGTGGAGCCCGACCCATGCCTGGAATGCAGGGCTTTAACCCTGTAATGATGGGTGATGGGTTATCGTATGGGCCTGTTGGTCCTGTTGGACCTGATGGCTTTGGTATGCCAGATCTTTTCGGTGTGGGACCCCGTGGTTTTGCTCCATATGGTCCTAGGTTCTCTGGTGATTTTGGAGGTCCCCCAGCAGCCATGATGTTTCGTGGGCGACCATCTCAACCTGGGATGTTTCCAAGTGGTGGGTTTGGGATGATGATGAATCCTGGACGTGGTCCTTTCATGGGTGGGATGGGGGTTGGAGGTGCAAATCCACCAAGAGGTGGTAGGCCAGTTAATATGCCTCCAATGTTTCCACCACCTCCACCGCTACCACAGAACGCAAACCGTGCTGCCAAAAGAGATCAAAGAACTGCTGATCGGAATGATAGGTTTGGTTCAGGATCCGAGCAGGGTAAGAGTCAAGACATGCTCAGTCAAAGTGGCGGACCTGATGATGACGCACAGTATCAACAAGGATACAAAGGGAACCAAGATGATCATCCTGCTGTGAACAACTTCAGGAATGATGATAGTGAAAGTGAGGACGAGGCACCTAGGAGGTCAAGACATGGAGAGGGGAAAAAGAAACACAAACTATAATCATTAGCTAGTTAATGCTTTCACCAAGCACGACATATTGATGATCAACTAACCTGGATGCCAGTTTCCAATGCTTTTTATTTTTGACAGATTTCTTTGTATGAGTTCTTTTCTCCCCCCCTCTCAAGAGACCCGGGGGCTGGGTTGCTTCAGAAAAGATTTAAAACTCTGTTCATCGATCATATAATTGTTACATATTGTTCATTGGACATTTAATGTTAATGTATCAGGATCAAAACGGTAATTTAGTATGCTCGGTAAATGTACACCTATGTATTTGTAAAGGGATCGTAACATTTGAGTTCTGAATGAAAAAGGTGGGATGATTCATACCTTGCAAGTTACAAAGCACGAAGTTTATGGCACCGGGTCACTGGTTAAGATTCAATGTGTCTGGATAAAGCAGTTGTCAACTGTTTTACCTCTTTAATTAAACCTAAATTTGATCGAGTCTTTAAATATCCTAACAGGGCTTTGTGGAAATTTCTCTAAAATCATACGAGAAGAATTTGAGATAAAAAAGAAAACCAATATGTCAACACAAGATATGCATGTGCTTGACCAACAAATCCTTTGTATGGTATTGAATTTGGTCTCTCTAAGTGAAGTCTGAGTTTTGATTCTTATACATAAAAAATTATAATTAGGAGAAATGATTCCTTAATGATTGTCATTAATAATAATAATAATAATAATAAATAAATAAATAAATGTAAATAAATAACGTGTGCTTGTGAATTAAAAAATGTAACTAGAAAAAAAAGGTTTAATATAATAGTTCAAAAACTTGGCTCAAAATAACTTAAAACAAAAAATTTCTCCTTGACGATGATAATAAATAAATAATCAAACAGTATTTATGTTCCTGTATCTCTCAAATAAATATGCATCCCCTCATCGCCTATTCTCCTGTACCACTACACAAACAAACAATGTATTTGAGTGAGTTCAAAACATTAAAAAATAAGAATAATAATATACTCGAGTAAGTTATCAATCTCTCGGGCAAAGGAAATTGTGGGCTCTTGTGTATGTTTGAAATTTTGGTGAATGAAATCTTTAAAACTAAGTTGTTCGTTGGCAATGCACCCACCTACCTGTCTTCTCCTATTCCTCGTTTTATCTACTATTTTCATTACAAGTAGATTGGATCAAATCAATTTAATTAGTATTTCTTTTACATGTACAATCGGAATCTAATGTGAAGCAAACTAGTGAACTTATTGGTTAAGTTCTTACACGTACAAGAGGTGGTATCCCCAAAACATAAATTGTACTTTTCTTCCAGGCATATAACTTTAAATTTATGTTAGCTAAAATTATCCCCCATTAATATTTTGTTTGTTTTATAAGATATCCACTTAAAGTAGTTCAATTTATCTATTAATTTACAGTTCCATTAGGAAGAAGGGATAGCTTAACAGCAAACCGAACTCTTGCAAATCAAAATCTTCCAGCACCCTTCTTCACATTGGATAAACTCAAAGCTGCCTTTGCTGTTCAAGGTCTCAACACCCTTGATTTAGTTACACTCTCAGGTATACATATATAGTCAAATTCATATTTACTAATATAGGCATATATAGATAAATTTCACCATAAAAATTTATAATAAATGAAATAAGAAGATAAAATGAATTAATTAAGCTTCTCATATAAACTAATTTAAGGTGCATCAATGGATTTCATCTTATGAATTAATTTAAGAAGAGGTAAAATAAATTGAACTTCTCGCATCAACTTATGTACTTAAATTTTATATATAGAAGCTCTTTGCATTCGACTTCTACAAAAATCAAGGCGCATCGATCAATGTAGAGGTTTATCTGATCTAAAGAGAAAAATGTACAATTACACAACATGTAGTAAGCCTAATTTCAAACTATGTTTGACATATATACAGGTGGTCATACGTTTGGAAGAGCTCGTTGCAGTACATTCATTAACCGATTATACAACTTCAACAACACTGGAAACCCTGGTCCAACTCTGAACACAACTTACTTAGAACTATTGCGTGCGAGATGCCCCCAGAATGCAACTGAGAATAACCTCACCAGTTTGGACCTGACCACACCTGATCAATTTGACAACAGATACTACTCCAATCTTCAGCAGCTAAATGGCTTGCTTCAGAGTGACCAAGAACTTTTCTCCACTCCTGGTGCTGATACTATTCCCATTGTCAACAGCTTCATCAGTAACCAGAATACTTTCTTTGCCAACTTTAGAGTTTCAATGATAAAAATGGGTAATATTGGAGTTCTGACTGGGGATGAAGGAGAAATTCGCTCGCAATGTAATTTTGTGAATTACTGATGCTAATATGTGAAAGGAGTTATTATAGTACTACATCTTGTTCCATTTTGTTTCCTTTTATGGTGGGTTTTTTGCTTATGGCGTTAGCGTCTGGTGTTTCTTGTTGATGTGGGCCAGCCTTTTTTTCATTTCTTCTACTACCTGTGTTGACTCTTTGTGTTGGTGCTGAACTTTTGCATTCATTCTTTGTTCTTTGGTTTATCGGCATTTACTTTCTTTCTGCTCCTCCAATTTTACTTTCTGCACTTTTTTAAGCTTCCAAAACACTTAATTCAAGAAAGACATTTCCAGAATGTAAAAATTTATATTCTGGAAAGACATTTTCGAAATGTAATTTTACATTTCAGATTAAGTGTAAGGAAGTGTTGGAAGTATTCCCTAGTTTACTGGCATGTCTATCTTTTATATCATGAAATCACTATTAAAGTTTCCACTTTTGACAGTGTATGAGCGAAAATTATAATATATAACACTTAAATGGAGTATCAAAATAGTATACATATTTTCTATTATTAAATAAATCATATATATCATAAAACCAAACTATCAACTTATTTTAAAATGTAGGAACCCAAAGATTATGTTAAATTTGGAGGATCAAAAGTGTAATTAAGTCATTTTTTAATTATACTAATAATTAAATGAACACATTTCTGACAAACGTGTTTTGAATGTAATCTAAAACTTTTCAAATTTTCAAAAAATATTAGTTGAAAATAATGAACAAAACATGTTTGAGAGACGACTTAGAGGTTAGCAAACTTCCTCTTGTGTATAAGTTGGCACCACGATGGATGAAGGGGGAAGAAGATTCTCACCATTTTTTTAAAAAAAATGGATGAAATCTCAGCTCTTGTTTAATTTTAATATATAAAATATTGGAAAAATATGTATGAATTGTAAGATATTTAATCTGGACACTCCACTTTATTTATTTTTTCTTAAAGTGGAAAGGATCCGTGATGGAAGAAAGTAAAACGAATTTTAAAAATCAGAACTCAAACAAGACTTTGGCTTAATTTGTAAGTCCTTTAGCATATAGTATATGTTGCAGCTGAATTGCATGTCTATTTAAAAACAAGTAGAATACATGAGGGATCTATAATTTTAAAAATGAGAGACAGAGAGAGAGAGCAATCAGAGAGATCAGAGGGATAATACCCAAGAAAAAAGAAAGAAAGAAAAGTATTCAACATTAGTTAACATTGAATGGGTTATATTAATTAACTTGAATTTAAATTCTGTTAGAAGTAACAATGACTTATAGTACAAACTGATTAGGGTAGTAGCATTAAATTGAGAGTAATCAACTAAAGCTTATAGTGGTAGTAACAAAAAAGTTTAATGCATGTATACATTCTCATTCTAAGAGGATTTTATATTAACATACGAAATAATTTTTTATCATATTATTATTTATTATGATAATTTTTTTATTAATTAAAATTTAAATAATAAATAACTATAGTAGCATAAAAAACTATTATAATATTATAAAATATCAATATAAAACATGCACGGTCAACTCCAAGTAATTAAGTTCTAAACCAAATCCTTGCTTCGTGCTAAGTGCTACGTGTTAGATCAAAGCTGCCCGTATGCTAAATAAAAGGGCTTAGTTAAAGAAAGCCTCATAAATAATAATGTTAAAGAATTAAAATTAAAATATATAGCTTGGATCGTTTCTCTTGTCGTTTCACTAATTTCCTATTGTAATATTAATTGTTTCCCATTTTTTTAACATGTCATAAGGAAATCTGTATAATAAACGTGGGGTGCAACAATCTTAATATGTTGTTATTAGCGCAGTGTTCCACACATATTACAGAATTTTACGTGTAATCTACTAGCAGTATTGGATTAATACTACTTTTAGTACTTTCTACTCTATCTTACACGGATCTTGTCTTAGATCATCGTGCTTCCCATCGCGCTAACCAGAGAATCTGTACATATAAATCCCAGACATAGACAAATATGGCTTGAAATTCTATACAGAAATGCAATATATAATAAATGGTTAATCTTGTTTTTTTCCCTCATTTTTTTCGAGTTTTTACTTTTAATTCCTAAACAAAAAATTAATGAATATTCCTAATCCCTGAAATTTATGCTCGTTAACATTTTTTGTCTATCCCGTTAAGTGTTGTCATTAATGAAAGACGTGACTGTAACTATGAGTGTTACGTGTTAATTTTTTGTCACGGTTTATTTTGTGGCAGTTTAACCACTAGAAAATTTTAGTGGACAAGTTTGAAAAACATTTAACATTTTTTTTGTCATTAAAAATTGTCAAAAATTACTTCACCAGAAATTTAACAAGAAATAGACCATTAAAATAGGTGAGCGAGTCACCTGACCCGTTCAAATTAATAAAAAAATGCAACAAAAAAAAAAACGATTTACATCGGGTCAATAAAAAAATGCTTAATATAACATCGATCATTTTCTTCTTTTTTTTCTTAAAAAAGTAAGAAAAAACCTAAATTATTTGCCATGTTCTTTTTTGTTCCAAATATAAACTTGTTATTATTAATCAATGTTTATGTATATTGTTAAAACTTCAACTTAAGTATTACAACATATTTTATTTGAACGTTTATATGTACTCTAGATGCTAATTAGAACCTATAGACTACGTTATGTTTTTAACTTTTAGTATTATAAGGTTATAATATGATGTTTTATAAATATTATTTTATATATTATTTGATTGTTATCGGTATTTTATTAAAACCAATTTGATACTGGTTGAATCATTGAATTTTAAATTATTGTTTTGACTGGTTTAATGATAAGTGTAATTTCGAAAACATTTGTAGTTTTTTACTAATAAAAAATTTAGTGTCAAGAAGTACGGTACTTATTTCATTTATAATTAATTTGCATGATGTTATATTATTCAACATTTACTATTTGTTTAAAATTCATTAAACTTTATTGTTAATTTTGTATGGCGTTATCAAATTTAAATAGTGAAATTTTTTCTCATATTTTAATAATTATTTTAATGAACATTTTATTTAAAATTGAACCTTCCATATCTTATGTGGATTAGTCTAATCCAACGTCAATAAGACGTTAATTACATTCTCAGTAAAATTTTAGAAACAAGATTGAAGTTGTCTCATATATATATATATATTATGTAACTACTTATCGACAACTCCCTTTTTTTATTATTAATCCATACTCTCATTTTTTTATACAAAAAAAAACATAAAACAAACATTTACTTAAAAATGTTAAAAGTTGTTAAAGAGATGTAGTGAAAAAAACCAATCCAAATACAACCGACAATTAGTTTTTTAAATATAGAAGTTTCCTATTTATAATTAATGTGTCAACTATTTTTTTTTTTAATGGAAAGAAGCAGCCAAAGCCGCCATGTATCAACTTATAATTTAGAGTTGTTTTCTCTTGTCCTTTCGATACCTCATCTGTTGTTTACCACAACATATAATAGTTAGACTTTTATAATTATATGGTCACTAGGATATACATATAGTCACTACCGGAAAATAGTGCTACTATCATGGTTATTTTAAGTGATTTTTGATCGTCAGTTGTATCTAACGTTATAAAATCTATTTTCATTTTTATGATAATTCTAAAAAACTGTATTAGAAAGTTATCCTTTTAATATTTAAAATGATATTCTTTTAAGACGATTTTATTTTAAAAATCGTTTTAAAATGTGTTTTCTTTTTATTTTAAGATAGTTTTTTAAAAAATTGCATCTTAAAAAATTGACTTTTTAAGATGATTTTTGGAAAATCATATTTGAATTCTCGTTTTTTAAAAAAAATAAAAAAATTTAAAGATTCTAAAATGATTTTTCAAATAACTATCTTAAAATCTACACTTTCTAAGACGATTTTTCAAATGAAAATCTTAAAATGTCTTTTTAAAAAAAAGTTAAAAAAGTTAAAAATATTATTTTTGTTATAGATATAATAAAAGTAATATTATTAAAAAATATATAGATATAATAAAATATCAAAAATATTATTTTCTTTATATTTTTAAACAATAAATAAAATAAAAAAAGATTATTATAAGAAAAAATTAATAAAACAAATAAAAGCATGATCAGGTGAAGTAAAAAGAGAAAAAAAATGAATTAACTTCCCTCTTCCATTTTGTTTTTTCAGCTCATTATGTTATTTCCAAAATTGCATTCATGTTTTTATAAATAAAAATATTTCTTCTCATGTTTAAGATAGTGATAAATACAATATTTATTTATTGGAAAGGTTATTAAATTAAAAAATTTTCCATTAATAAAATAATCTTATAAAAAATATAAATATATTTTCTTTTAATTATAAATAAATTGTTTTCATATTTACTTTACTTTATTTTTACGTATGTCCTGAAGGAAGTAAATTTAAATCATGGCAACTTCTATCTAAAAGAAAAACTCAAATAAGGGAAAGTTTAAAAAGTAGAATAAATAGTTAGACAGAAGATGTTCCACTAAGTAAACAGTTAGACAAAAGATAAGAAGCATATGCTTGTTCTATTAGAAATCCAGCTAAACCAATAAGATGCAAATTAGCCGATTGATCAGTCTAATGCTGATAACTACTACAGGACCCCACCTGAGTTAAGAAATAATTAAGTTGCAAAACATTCTAATGCTGACTTCAACATTCACTAATAAGCATAAAAAATTATTAATTTCTTTTAATTATAAAATTGTCACATTGTCGTTAGGAGGATTTCTGGTAAAAAATGAATTTTTTAATAATGAATAAAGCAATTATGCTATTATTAATTATTATTGGAGAGGGGGAGGGCTCTAATCCAAATCAACACAGACATTATAATAAAGTATAAAAACCTTAAATGTGTTACCGATTTATGAATATAGTGAAGATATCTTTGCTTTACATATGGTATCAAGCAGAACAGCTAGCTCTATTTTTTTGGCATATTCTCTCGTGCACTAGAGAATATACATGGTTGCGTACGTTGGCATATATAACAAATTTGTCGTGGACAAACGACTGAATAGTCATTTCAGTATGTATTAAACGACTGATTAATTTATATTTGTATGTTTTTATCATAAAAATAAGTTAAAAATAAAATTTAGTATATTTTTTTTATCTAATGCATAAGTTATCTAAAATTGTTTCAATTCAGAATTAGTTTTAGACTAATAATTAATTATGAACTATTCTTCCATGTGAAATTAAGCATCTCAAAAATAATCTAAAATCAATTTTCTAACCTAAAATCAATTACTTAGATATATTCTAATTTACTATTAACGTTTACTTTTATTACACTTGTAACTTTTAAAGAAATATTTTTTTTAATAATTTAATAAAATATTATTTAGATTAAAATATGCCCGGTAATATATTAAAAAAATTTATTTTATCAATTGAAGAAAATTAATTTCTAAAGAAATTGAATAGTTGATTTTGTATGGAAAGGATTTTTTTTAAAACATATTCCATATTATTAATAATGTGTTTTTTTTGTCTAAAATCTTAAGTACTTTTTAGCCGAACTTCGCTATCAATAGGGGTGGCAAAGGGACAAGTTAGGCCTCTTCTTAAAATGAATCCAACTAAATTTAGTCCATTTCTATAAATTAAGAGTAAATTCGGTTGGATTAAAAAGTTTTCCTTTTAAAATAAATAAATAAAAATTTGTGTTTACTGTAACCCATTATTATTTTTGTAGTTTCTTTTAAAAATAAGTTAAAGTTTAATGTTTCTGATATTTGCTTTTAAAGTCAATTGTGGATGCATTTGATATTTTAAGCGTTGAATGTTTTGATAGATTAATCAATATATAATTGTTATAATTATGTTTTTATAATTAAATTCATGTTTTTTCTTTCTAATTTTGTTTATTTTTTTGGTCAACTCATGGATCATTCTTTTAAGTTTTTTTTTCTTAAAAAGTTTCGACAAGCTAACCTAATTTAACCCGCAATTCACCTATATAGGATTATTGAGTTGGGAAAATCCTAATTTATTATCAAAATGAGTTTAATCTAACTTAACAAAATATTTTGACAAGTTAAAAAATGTTGAATTAGTCTATTTAACTACCATATCAGCATGTGGTAGGAGCATTACAATATTGAATATTACATGACTATTTCTTCAATTCATATATCAAAAAAGAAGTCTCAGTTGTCCAAGTTATCTGTATGAAGCAAGCAACTTACCACGTGATGTCCTTTTCTGCAGACAAAAGTCAGCTCTTGTACGAACTGCCTAGAGTTAATATCCATATCTCTACGATGAGAAAGTTAAATTGTATTCATCGGCTACATTTATAGAGCATATGCTCTAAATATTGTTTTGATTTTTAAAAAATCACCAATTTTATTTAAATTTAGTAAAAAAATTAAAGAAAAAACAAAGAAATAATATTTGTCAATTAGGTATTCATACTTTTCTCTTGGTTCATGACTTGCAAATGTTTTATTTAGTTATAAAATATATCATGGTTACTACTTAATTTAAATAATCATTCTATTAAACAAAATATTTTTTTTTGGGTGCAAATAGCATTTATCCTTTTTTAAAGATAATTTTGCTCAAATCAAATACTTACATGTCAATTGATTTACCCATTGGATGGTAAACAGAACAATAATTTTGATGGCCACTTGCATAGAATATATAAAACTTGCTAAACCCAATCTACCTTCCAAATTTGACTCTTCAACGTTCACGTTCTTTGATAAAATGAGTTAACTTTGAGATATATTAATTTTAAGTAAAAAGTAAAGATCGACAAGCTTATTTTTTATTTCATACCACATGTTTTACTTTATATTGTTATAAATGGCTTCACCTGATGTTTAAAGTTGGCAATAATGACTATACCAGAAAGTAAGCAGCGGTTGAACAAATAATGCAAGAGAAGACCAAGAGAAATCCATGGAAAAAACATCGAAATAAATGGGTGGAAAAATTTGAAAACTCCATAGACTAAACCATAACTGGTTATTATTAGAGCTTGCAAAGCACGACTTACTTTATATACAACACTACTAATGCTTTGTTGAATAACATACTCCCACCATGCCATTTGGAGCAAATAATTAATGACGTAAATGCCAAGAAAATTTAGATTGTGAAAACAAATCCTGGTCGTGCCGCCCACGTGTCACCTCATCAGGACCACTTGATTTTATTATATTATTAATTCATATACGAATATATATATATATATATATATATATATATATATATATATATATATATATATATATATATAGGAATACTAAACTTTATTCGATTTTGTGCCAATCAGCAATAGCGGGCTTCGCTTTTATAGGGTCCACACATGACACTAGCACTAGCTACGCACTGCAACAGACTTGGTAATATTTTAAGGAAAATTGTTATATTCATAAAATATTTTTATTAGATGGACTTTGTTTTTATTAAATACCAGTATACGACTTACTGATTATTTTTAAATTAGTGAAATTCAGAAAATATTAATTAATAAAAAATACTATTAGTGTTGAATATATTATTAGCACCTACACTCCTCGAATTTTCCATTAAAAAAAACACTCCTCAAATTTCAAACCAAAATTAATAATCAATAATACACAATTTTTATTAAAAACAATGTATTATATTGTATATAAAATATTTTTTCTATTTATAAATACATACAAATATAAAATATTACATGTAAATAAATATTTTTATAAAAAAAATTGAAATTTCGTTAGCTTTAATGCTTAAAAAAGTTAAAATTTAGGAACTGAAAGAGTTTTAAGGAAAATTGTTATATTCATAAAATATTTTTATTAGATGGACTTTGTTTTTATTAAAAATCATGTAATATATATATTCTCGTGTCTTTTGTAGCTTTCGTTGAATATGTTTAAATTACTTTAGCCCATTTTTTGTTATCTTTTTCTCATGGAGTGTTTTATTAATCTCTTCTTGTACAAGAGAGAGGAGAAAAATATATATAAAAGAAAAATGATAGATGTAAATAAAAAGAAAACTAAACGAGATAAAGACAATACGAAAGAGAGAGTGAAGCATCGTTTCAAATTATTCGTCCGTAGCCGACGGGAACATGCAATATCCATTATGGTGAATTGGGTCTATAAATAAAGGCTGGTCAAGTGTGGCAAAAACAAAGAACAAGGCAGAGAGAGAGAAAAATGAAGTCTTTCCATCTCACAGTGACAGCTTTGTGCTGTGTAGTGGTTGTGCTTGGAGTGCTTCCACTCTCCCTAGATGCACAACTAGATCCCTCCTTTTACAGAGACACTTGTCCCAGGGTTCACTCCATTGTTCGTGAAGTCGTCAGGAACGTTTCAAAGAAAGATCCCCGTATGCTTGCTAGTCTCATTAGACTTCACTTTCATGACTGCTTTGTTCAAGTACGTTTACTCATCATCATTTTTAACTAAGTTTCAAGTGACTTCTTCACTTTTATTATTTCTTTTAAGTTTTATCTGCTAATCATATAATATGTATGTGTATTTGTCTATCCCTTGCAAGTAATTTTCAAGGGAATAAACAACAAAAATATCTATATCAATGGGTCATACATAACTAAATTTGACCGTGCACTTTAGCCACATGTCTTTGTTTTAGCAAGATATACGTGAAAATCATACACTATAAGATATCAGAAAATACCACCATTTCCCTGATCTTAAAGGACAGGTCTTTTGGAGGCCTCCACTCACCACTTCTAATAAATAATAGTATTATGCATGATGCAATGCATGATGCATGGGACCACTTTCATTCTCAACCATTGGTGCTTTGAAGGGTTTAATTTATGGAGGGAGTACTGGTGGGCTATGTTATATAACCTCCTTTTCCGTATGATTCAATCTCATCTCATTATGACCTCCTTTTTTTTCATGATTCTTAAGAATATTTATAACGTTTGATTCCCGGGCATTCATAGAGAGAAAAACAAAGATAAACGTAATAAGTGAAATGATAGGATTAAAAAAATAACATAAGAGAAGAATAAAGTATGAAAAAGTGTCAGATGAGATTTTCATAATGGACAAGCTAGTTTCCAAAATTAAAAGCTCCAAATTTTTTCTTTTTTTACTTTTCCTCACTAATTTTATAATATTTTTTTTACAATATTTCTTTCTCTGTCTTACTTCACTGTATCATTTATTTTATATTCCACTTTTCTTCTTTTCGATCCATATTGTGAAAATTATTAAGAATTACATCACTTATTCTTTACCTATATATTATTTTGAACCCTCTGTCATTGTTTTGTTTTTTTTTTTGTTTGAATAAATATAGTTAAAGAAAAAAGAGTGATGTACTATCAGTGTAAAAAGTCTTCAAGTAATTAAAGCAGTAATTTATGGTTGAATAATATATAAATATTAAACTCATAGTTGAAAATTAAAATAGTAAAATTCAATTATCTTCACGTCAAGGAATGTCATCTTCTGTGAGAACATGTTCCCTTTTTCAATCACTCTAAAATCTGATCAATCAGAAGTTGATTTACCAATTGATGTCGATCGATCATATATGTAGTTGTTGAGAATGAACAAGAAATATGAATTGATTATGTTATTGATTTTTGTGGCATGCTACAGGGATGTGATGCATCAGTTTTGTTGAACAACACTGCCACCATAGAGAGCGAGCAACAAGCTCTGCCAAACAACAACTCACTAAGAGGTTTGGATGTTGTGAACGACATTAAGACAGCAGTGGAAAAGGCTTGTCCCGGCGTGGTTTCTTGTGCTGATATTCTTACCCTTGCATCCGAAATATCTTCTGTTCTGGTATAAATTAATGCTATCTCTTATTCATTTTGCTTCTGTGCTGAGAATAAAATCACATTATATATATGTTTCAATGTTTGACAAATATTTAATTTCGAGAGTAGAGTTTAGATAGAATCATTATCATAAAGTATACTAACCAAAAGGTTGCAATCAATTAGAAATGATATGTCTAAGGTGGTTTCTGAGTTACTCCTTCTAATCATATTTAAATGCCATCATGATCTTTTTCTAACATTGATTATTACATAGCTCAAAGTCTATATTATTATTAGTCATGTTCAATTAAGAACACCTTTTACTTTATTGGTCTTAAAATGATACTATATCTTACAAGTATGTATTAATATAGGGTGGTGGTCCTGATTGGAAAGTTCCATTGGGAAGAAGAGATAGTTTAACAGCAAACCGAAACCTTGCAAATCAAAACCTTCCAGCTCCATTCTTCAACCTATCTCGACTTAAATCTGCCTTTGCTGTTCAAGGTCTTGACACCACTGATCTAGTTGCACTCTCAGGTAAGAATTTTTTTCCCAATTAAATTCATCCTATATGTTGCAACAATTAAAATAATAAGAATAATAAATAAGGAATTTCTTGAAATTCAGGGTAAGGTAATATATTAGATTCAAAGGGATATATTATTAATGAAACCATAAATTAACATTACTCTAGGAAAAAGAAAGTCCATGATGGATTGATTAGTATATGATTCACACAAGATTCAATTTCAGGTGCTCATACATTCGGCAGAGCTCACTGCAATTTCATTCTTGACCGATTGTACAATTTCAGTGGAACTGGCAAACCTGATCCAACTCTTGACACAACTTACTTACAACAATTGCGCCAAATATGCCCCAATGGTGGACCTAACAACCTTGTCAATTTTGACCCTGTCACTCCTGATAAAATTGACAGGGTCTACTTCTCCAATCTTCAGGTTAAGAAGGGCTTGCTTCAGAGTGATCAAGAGCTGTTCTCGACACCTGGTGCCGATACCATCCCCATTGTCAACAGGTTCAGCAGTGACCAGAAAGTTTTCTTTGACGCCTTTGAGGCTTCAATGATTAAGATGGGTAACATTGGTGTGCTCACTGGGAAGAAAGGAGAAATCAGAAAACATTGTAACTTTGTTAACAAGAAATCTGTTGAAGTTGATATTGCTAGTGTGGCCTCAGAAGAATCATCAACAGAGGGTATGGTTACCTCAATCTAAATGGATTAGGATGAATAGTTTTCACTTAAAATGGTGTGATTAGAGACCACAAATAAAGAAGCTATAGGCACATTCATGCCATGTGCCCGCCACTACTTGTTGTGTACTGTGTTTGTGTTACACTTTCTTTTTTTAATTTTGAATCATGCAGTGTTCATAACCAATTTCTTACTGAGCCCCAAGTTTTGAAAAAGATCCTGAGACTAAAATATTATCAATCATGTGTATATTAATGTGGCATAACTAAAAAGGTAAGCTATTGAAAAAGTAGCAGGCAATATTTTATTTATAATGAACCATTATTAATTTATGATTAATTAGTTAAGTGTTTCATTAACTATAAATTATATTTTTCCATTAATTGGGCTTATATATAGACCAGATTGTCATGCATCTAATAGTGATACCAGCTTAAAAGAAATCTTCATAGGTGGACCTACATTTTCTTTTTCTTTATATAAGAGAAATGACCGAAATATTTCATCTGGATTTTTTCAAAAAAATAATAATTAACTGTTAGTTCGCATTTAATCCAAAATGTTTCCTTGACCATTCACTTCATGTGTAAAAAAGAAGAATAAGCTATTGTTAAGTTTAGTTCACTAATTATATACTTCGAATTTTATAATTATTATAATTAAAAATAAATCTCAACAAGAAATAATCCTTTGATATATATATATATATATATATATATATATATATATATATATATAGATATAATCCGTAAAAATCAAAGATAAGATACTAAAGAGTTTAAAATAATTTATCTCTATGTTCAACCTATTTGGTATATATAATCATTTGAAGCTCTTCTTTTGTATTATTTATATAAAGAAAGGTGGGTAAGGATGATATTTATATTTCACAAGGACGTCTTTTAATCTCACTACCCATGTAGTCACTTTATTAGTGAACAATCCGTAAGAACTACTGTAAGTATTCGTGGAGCCTTAAGATATATCTTATTCCTAATGAACACTTAGTCATAATATTATTATAGGTATTTTTATTACAACATTTTATTGGTTTGAGTGAAATTGAGTTAAAATATTTAAGTATATGATTTGAAGTTTATATCTTATAAATGAAAAAGTATGATTAAAAAGAAAGATTTTATTAAGGATAATTAGTCAAATTTTATTTATGATTGATAAAATCGATAAATTTTCATATCTATATCAAGGTAAAAATAAAGAAAAAAAGAAATTATAAGTGACTTTACCTTTTAAAGGCGCCAATAATAGTGTACAAGAAAGTAAGCAAGACAAAATTAAAAGGAAGATAAGTCCAAGCCACAAACAGCAAAATGAATAATGGGTGGAAAAATTGAAAAGTCTTTAGACTAACCCCACACAACTTGCCAACACGGTGTTAGGGCTTGCAAAGCACCACTTACTTCAATACAACATAATTGTTGATAACAGTCCACCATGTTTTCTAATGACGTAAATGGCAATGAAATTTATATAAACAAATCCTGGTCGTGTGCCGCCCACGTGTCATTTCAGCAGGACCACTTGAATTTTTAATATAACATACGAACATTAATTTCAATTGGTGGCAATCAGCAATTTTGGCCTTTGCTTTTGCGGGTTCCACACATCACACTAGCCACTGTGAACATTAATTTCAATTGGTGAAAACTGACAACTTACAACTATTAACTCGGTAATATTTTAAGGATTTTTTTTACATGAAGGAAAAATGTTACATTTTTCAATATTTATTCTTTTATAAAATTTATCTTATTAGATGAAATTTATGTGATTTCCATTAAATGTATGAGTTATTTTTTTATATTTTTAAATTAATGAAACTTGGTAAATTTTAATTCATAATTTTGATTTTGTATTTTTTTTTTAATTTTGATTCTTCTATTTTTTTTTTAAATTATTATTTTGATTTAATTTTTAATTTTGGGGTAATTCCTTTGGGAACAACACATTTCCAAGGCTGAAACCTTTGAAAACAGAGCTAAATATTGGCAGCCCTCAATCTGATGAATTTGTCACCTATTAGCCGTGGTAGTCTCCATTCCTTTGGCATAGACCTTGTTAGCAACTCAAGAAAATTTGTGTCTATTTCATTTCAACTATTTGGTGCAGTCATTCAGACAGAAAAACCTGTTGAAAATGGGTTGCAAGGTAATGCTTGCACTTGCACAGGAGATAAATGCCAATGCAAAGAGCCTCGACAGATGAGGATTCTTACTTGTGAAAGTATCTGTGCCTATGTGTTGTACAGGTATGCTTATATTTGAGAAACTTGATTTTTTCACTAGAATTAAATCAATTACAAAAGAGTAAATTACACCCTCATTCCTTACTTTTTTTTCAAATTACATTCGATATTTTTTTTTCTTTTTTTACATTACTTTTATCATCTTTCTATTAATGTTGTTAACTAACATCAATTGAAATATATGAGCAGACAAAATTGGTCCAACTCTTTGTTACACTCGCATCTCTTGTGTTTTTCTCGAATTACATTCAATACCCCTCCCTTTTTTACATTACTTTTGTTCTCATTTTATTAATATCGTTAACTAATGTCAATTGAAATGTATAAGCAGATGAAATTGTCCTAACATCTTTGTTAAATACTTAATAATAAATTAATTAACCCTGTGAATGGACCTTTCTTAAGACAATAACAATTTTTTCTTTAATATTTGACTCTTACTTCACGTTGCTAACACTTGAAGAAGATGTTATTCTTGATTGAGATATTATATCAAACACCTAGTTATCAAAAATAAATATCTCAAAGAAAGGAGTTAAAAACACAAATATATGAGCAAAATACTAAAATTTGAAGCAAATGATCATATTCAATCAATAAGCATTACTGAGAATACGTCCAACAAAAACATAACAACCAAACAACCTATCATGCACAAAAAAAGTTAAACTAAAAAAAGAAGAAGAAGAAAGGATGTTAACACATGCATACCAACAAGGTGAGTTCACGTCCAACAATAAGTTGAATTCACATCCAAATAGAGAAAAAAGAAAAAGAAGGAGGAATGTTAAAATATTTTCAAGTTGAAAATGGTGTCATGTCTTTTAAGGAGTTAAGAGGAAGAAAATGATAATATTTTAGACATAAATTTTCATTAAAAGTCATGTGACCAACATGTACTTTCTGTTAGATTATTAAACAATATTTAGGAGGAAGAGGGTTTGAATGTAATGTGAACCAAACAATTAAGGAATTTTTTGTAAGGTACTAAAAAGGAAGGATGTGAGGTGCAATTTGAAAAGACACATAGATGCCAGTGTGAGGAAAAAGATGAAAGTATTTTTAACATGAGTTTTCATTAAAAGTCATATAACCAGTATGTGATTATTTTTTGTTAAATTATTAAAAGGTGTTTAAAAGAAAGAAAGTCTGAATATAATATGAGCTAAATAATTAAGAAATTTTTTGTAGGATGAAAAAGAAAAAAAATATCAAATGTAATTTAAAAAAAACATAGAAGGTACGAATGTAATTTACTCATTATAAAATCAGGTATTGATGCTTTATTAGCCAATTTTATTCTGAAAAGACGGTAATGTTAGATAAATTAAATTTAGTGCTCTATATAATAAGTGTGATACATTTATGGTTTTAATTACTATTTCTAGTGTATTTTGATTGACTTTAAATATGTTTTTTGTTATCACTTCGCATTTAGCATATTCATGATATTGAACATGGACTCAAGTAACATCCACACCAAATGTACAAAGCTAAAATCATAATTCATGCTTTATTTGTGATACAATAAAGTGGAAAATCATAATGTGAATTCTGTCTTCCTTATTTAGATCACGGCATTACATGATAATCAGATGTCATTGCATCATGAGCCATGTCAGGCCAGTGAGTGATTTAAATTCCCAAACATTCTTGAGCATGTTCATTGTTGACCTATTAGCTGGTTGTCTGTGTTGAAAAGAAACTTTTAATCCATGTTAAAGTTAAGATTGACTTTGTAAATCATTTATAAGAATAATACATCTCACAACCAAAATTAGTATACATTGTTGTTCTTTTACCTTTTCCTCTCGACAACAAAATTTGCTTTTATATGGGTTTTAAGAGAAACTGATGTCAAACTATATTTCCTACGCATTGATTTAATAAAAATTGATGTAATAAATGCTCTTTAATTTTGACACATGCATTTCTTACATCAGTTAAAATTACCAGTTAAAATTACAACCAATGTAAAAATGATTTCCACGCCATCTATCAACGGAAGTTAAAAAAGTTTTTTTTAGTGAGGAAAGCTTAGTATATGAAATAAACTTATACTCTAGAATGAGATTGTTGGAATAAAATATAAATAAGTTGGGTTTTTCGTTAAGAAGTATGAATAAGATCATTAACATACGATTATGTATTTTTTCCTTCTAATTAAGGCATGCCTTGCACGGTACACAAGCTAACACTAGTAAGTTGAATATGCAACAATTAATATATAAGGAAAATCAATTTTTAGATGGTTGTTGCTCTTTTGTCTTTTTATCATGTTTCAAATTTCTTTGTTGAAGTGATTCATAATATTTTTATATTATCCAATTGATTGTTGAATTGCGGGAGGTATTATATGGTTCAGGGGTAATGGCCAAATCTTGATCTAATCTGGGTACGTATATGTGTTATATATATACATACTAACATATCAAGTTAAAACTTTGATTATTTTGGTAAATAAAAAATAAATATGACTGTAAATTATATTTAAATGTTTAAAAAATGAAATTATTTTTTAAGTGGTTATATAACAATTTATTAAGCGAGTATGTAATATAATTAATTTTTAATTTCGACTATACATATATTATTATATAATTAGGATTTATAATTTTCACATTTTTAAAATAAAGAGTCACCTCATACGTTTGTGTGTGCAATAATTTAATTAAGACAGAGCTGATTAAAGTGGTCTGTTCATCAGGAATATTTATACTTTTATTTAACCATAAAATTATAATAAAAATAAAAATAAAAAAATTTAACTTTTACAATAGTTTCTTTAAAATTTACATATATAATTATTTGTAATTAGTTAATAATATAAAAATTTTAATATATCAAAATTAAACTCTAGTACCGCAAGCTCCTCTTAAAATTTATGATAACGAATCTTTCTATCCAAAAAAAAAGAAAAGAGAAGAAATTTATAGAAAGTTAACTAATGATCGAGTAGTATTAGAAGTGAAGATTTTTCTTTTAGAAACGGTTTTTTTTCAAACTCTTTTTTGACATTCAAAAATAAAACTTCATGTCAGATTGGACACGTACGTACACTTGGTTTAGTATTAGACAATGGAGTAAGATATTAGCAACCGAGGCACTAAAAGTCTATAGGTTTAGATCGGTTCCTAACGGAAACTTTGAAACAATGTGATAAATTATTATAGTGGGTTATGTCACATATGGTTCTAGATATTCTTCCCACCAATAAAAGTTTAGCAGTCCAAGTTAGATGCATGTGTCTGCCTCAAGCACATTTTTACCACACCATGTTCTTTCTCTGTGCAAAAAGTTCAGCAATATGCTGGGCAGACAAACAAGACCGACAAAAGTAGGTTTTATTTCTTCCCCGAAGATCTCGAAACTCGGATTCTTTTCGTATTTACATAAACATAAGTAATGTCAAACATATATGTATACATTTTTTTAAAGTATTTTCTGTTAACGTGTAATTTTGTTCGAGACATACTTAAATATTAAATGTAAAATCTATTTTAGTAGTGATCAAATTTCAAATCTTGATTTATTATATTGTGATATAGACTATTTTTTTTTGTTAGACCAAAGGAGTTGCTATATACCCGTACATTATGTTTGATTTTGTTAAAAAAAATATTATGTTTTATTTACGAGCCTTTTACCTTCTTATTTAAGTTTTTTTTTAAAATAAATAACTATATAATAAAACTTAGTGTAAGTCAATGCCTCACATTCATTAGAAATTATTGGAAGCAAGAGTTTCAAGGAGGTGCAAGCTTCCCCAATTGGTCTCTCGTCATTTATGTTTGACACGTTACTTAGCTGTATTCATTGTTGATTTGTTCATGTCCTACTGATACATATATGCACTAGTTGTTGCCTTGAACGGTAAAGAAAATCTTTAAATTAATAAGAATTGAAAATAAATATGTTAAAATTTATTTTTTAAACGAGATCAAATATAATTATTATATCTATTTTCCGTTTTATTCATAAAAAATATATGTTTGATTTCCATGTTTTCAGTAATATTTTTTATACTATTTATTTATTGATAAATATTAACTATTAATTTATTAAAAAAAGATTCTAACCCACAATATCTTCCTTTAATCACTAAACCAATCTTATAATTCCACATTTTTATACTATTAATTAAGTAAAAATATTAACAATATATTTTCAAAATTAATTATTATAAGAATTAAAAATTTTGTTATACATAATAATTTATAATTAGATAATAATATAAAATTTTATACTATTAATATATTAAAATTAAATCCAAATATTATACAGCAAAATATATAAATAAAGTTCAAAATAAATATTACACATAACTCAAAGACAATATAACTTTTTTTAATCTTTATTTGAAATATTAATTTTTAATTTTGTTTATATAATTCACAGCATTTTAATTCCAATAATAATAATAATAATAAGTAAGGTTTAATCATTCGAGTTGGTCAGATTTTACTTATGTTTTGATTAAATTGAATTTTAAATTAGTCAAAATCTTTTTTTAAGAGGATTAAGAAAAAAAAATTCTAAAAATGTGTCCCTTAAACATCAAGCCATCTTGATTTTGCCTACTTTTAATACATTTGTCTTCTTGCTCACATAAACTTTTTTTTTATGCGTTTTTTCTCATAAACTCAAGAAATTAAACTGGCATAAGAAGATATAGATGCTAATAAAACAAACTAGAGATCCCCGAACGTACTCCAGCTATTCAAGATTCATGTGTGTCAGGTTTATAATTAGCAAACCACGGTTTGACTTAATAAAAAATATTGTTTATACTTTTATTTAAATTATGATTTGAAATCATTATTTTGTTAGAATTGACCAAATGCCCACCTCTAATTATACCCAAGACCTGTCAATGTCATCCTCAAGATATTATAAAATCGAAAAATTTAAATAGATAATTTTTTTGGAAGAATAATAATTATAAATTCATATAAGTTATCATTGAATTGTGTTTCTTCTGTGATAATTTCCCCCGTTATCTATCTTCAATCAATTATCACGTTTGTACCTTTGAGTTTATAAAAAATGAATTACTTGGCCAGGCTTATATTCAATGCCTATAATTTAGATGGGCTGATTTAATTTGTGACACATCCTATTTAATTTTAAAATGATATGATTTTGACTTTCCGTTTAACTTTTATATAAATATTTTACATTTAACTTCTCTAAAAGGTAGATATAATAGTTGATTTTAATTTATAAATAAATTATTCATTTATTTCTATAAATATTTATAGAAAGAATTATCTAAATAGGAACTGAGAAAGTATTTTTTGGAAAGCATTTATTTATAAAGTGTGTGTTTGGTTTAAGTTAATTCGAAAGAATATATATTTTCAAGTATGTTTTGTAAGAAATATAAATTCATAACTTTTGATTCAATTCTTTTTTCTCTAACAATAAACCAAACACACTTGTAAGACTTTAAACCCATTATGATGGAGAAATGGCTCCTGCTCTGTTTTCTAGTTTTAAAAATTAAAATGTTTAACGGAAGTAACTTTTGCAAATAATGGATCGACAAGAACCCAAAAAAACGCGTGGAAAATTAAAAAAGAAGTCTGTTCCATCTCAAAAAGAAAACAAACTTTAGTCTCTATAAAAAAACAAGGATCCATCTCATTTGCTTTTATATATACAACAAAAAAGAAAATCTAATTTGCCCTTTTGTTTCTAACTTAAAAGTGAGTAAGGTATATTTAAGAAAATAAAATTATGACAAAAAAATTAAAATTTAATAATTTTAAAATTTATTCTCTATATTATAATTATGATTATTAAAATTTTTAATCCATAACTATAATTGTGTTTTATTCTCTAAAAATTACCTCTCACTTTATGGATAAAGATGGCTTTACTGCTTGATTTAAGACATACTGCATCTTTAGTTGAATACAATGTTTTCTTCAATTTTAAAACAATAATTATTTAAAACATTCTTATGGTTTTTTTAAAAGGCGTTTAAATCTTTCTATTTAATCGTAAAAAAAAAAAACTTACATTTCAAGTTTTAATGCTATAAATTTATTTAGTTACAGCTGTTATGCTGTTATCTTATTTTTTTTCTTATTTAGTACAAATGTTAATATAAAAAATTAAATTATTTGTTAATGTTGTTAATTTCTTGATAATTTATTTAATGATTTTAATTATAGTTATTTTAAAATGACAAGAATAATATTTGGGTATTTTCTTTCTTTTAAAATATAAAATAATTATAAAATTAACAATGTTAACCTCAATAAAAATTAAAATATTTTCTGATACTAATATAATAATTTTACAAATAAAAATATTAAATAATTTTATGCTTTTAAAACATTATGCACACATTTATTTTTAATTAATATTTTTATAAGGTATTAAGAAAAAGAGTTTTCAGCATTTGTTTCATTAATTACTCAAATTAATATTTGTTCCCTTGTTTTAGATAGTAAGTGTGTGTTTGCGAAAACGTTGAATGGAACGTAAGGGACCTCATTTTAGAGCTTCCCTCACATAGCATTGTCTCGGAAAGCATTGAAATGCCATTGAATGTCCGTTTGGAGGGTTTTGACGTTAAAACAAACATAGCCTAAAACTTTGTGATTTTAGCTGAGGTACTGTGTAGTTATAGAGTTTAGTTTATGAGATTTTAAAAAAAAATTATATCAGTTCTTGATTTCATAAAAAGACATTTATTTTAGTTTTTTTTCACTTTATTTCTTATAGTCACCTTGCACATTATTAAAATCAAATGTGGCTTTATTAAGAAATTGAATTGAAACTTCTATTAAACTTTTTTTTTACATTATCATAAATGGTTATACAAAAAAATTCACATTTTAAAATAAAACTTTAAAAGAAATCAAACTGATTAGGACTATATGTAAAAATGAAAGTCATGGTAAAGTCAAGTTTTTAAAATATATACCAGGGCTTAAAATGCTCAACAACTGATGTAATTTCGAGAAGCAATTTGAAAGTATAGCCAAAATTTAACCTTTCACATACACATGAAATCCCCTCCAGATCTTTCTGACGACTTTACACGTTTTCCTCTCAAGTGGCATGATTGAAAATTATTTGAATCACTGAAGTACGAAATGCATGGAGGACATTGCATTCATTTAGGGACCATGTGTCTCTATAAATAGATGCTCCTCATCAACAGCTTCAGCACAGTATTTAGAACAAATTACTGATAGAAAAAATGAAAGTAACAGTTGTGTGTTGTGTATTGGTTGTGCTAGTTGGTGCACTACCATTCTCTTCAGATGCACAACTAGACCCCTCCTTTTATAGGGACACATGTCCCACAGTGCATTCTATTGTACGTGAAGTTGTTAGAAACGTTTCTAAATCAGACCCCCGAATGCTTGCTAGTCTCATAAGGCTCCACTTTCATGACTGCTTTGTTCAAGTATGTTTCATGTTTGTTCATCACTTTTCCAAAGTTTTGTGTGATTGTTAACTCTATTTTGTTACACATACATACGTTGATCAGTTTTCACTTTAAGCTAATTAAGCTTTTTCTACTTAATTTTAAAAGTACAACTCATTTTCAATCAGCACAAGATTGAAAATGTATCACAAATTCTTCTGCCAATTAGTGTGTTATTTAGTCTTAAGTTTAAGTCATATGTTAACAGGTAATAATAAGTTGATGATGTTTCTCATGCTTGTGGCATGCAGGGCTGTGATGCATCAATTTTGTTGAACAACACTGCCACAATAGAAAGTGAGCAACAAGCTTTTCCAAACAACAACTCAATAAGAGGTTTGGATGTTGTGAACCAGATCAAGACTGCGGTGGAAAATGCTTGTCCTGGTGTTGTTTCTTGTGCTGATATTCTTGCCCTTGCTGCTGAGATATCTTCTGTTCTGGTATATATGTCTCATTCTATTTTTAAATAAATTTCTTCTGAAATGTTTGATGCCATTAGTACTTTCCACTTTATAAGATTAGACCTTCTCCATGTTTAGTGTGTGTTTTCTTAATGTGCATATTATCAAAATTGTATGCCTAATATTTTAACTTTTCATTCTTTTAGTTTCTAGAATGTGTCAATTTTAATTCTTAACTGACATAAGAAAGGAGGTTTCACTTCTTAAAATCACTTTCCTTTGATTTCATTAGCAATCTTTTCTAAGATTCTCCTTAATATTTCATATATTTTAAGATCAATTTTATGGTCTCCCATAAACATATGCTCATAAATTAACTGACCATTTAAGTAGACAGAGAAAATGAAAGTGAGTTGATGAATTAGTTAAAACAAATTATTAGTAAGGAAAGTCCACTCGCAGCCGACATTGAAAATTACATACTACAACATTCTTAATATACTAAAGTGTTAAATCAAAGTCTAAGTTAACAGGTATGACTTTTGCTTTTACTTTATTATCCCTTCTTATATTTACAACCATCCACAGGCTCATGGTCCTGATTGGAAAGTTCCATTGGGTAGAAGGGACAGTTTAACAGCAAACAGAACACTTGCAAATCAAAATCTTCCAGCTCCATTCTTCAATCTTACTCAACTCAAAGATGCCTTTGCTGTTCAAGGTCTCAACACTACTGATCTAGTAGCACTCTCAGGTACATTTGAACATTTTCACACTACAGAAAATTCATCTCTATAGTTTTAAAAAAATGTCAGCACATTTTGACCCTTCACTTTTCAGGTGCTCATACAATTGGCAAAGCTCAGTGCAGATTTTTCGTCGACCGATTATACAATTTCAGCAACACTGGCAACCCTGATCCAACTCTTAACACAACCTACTTGCAAACACTTAGTGCAATATGCCCCAATGGTGGACCTGGCACTAACCTCACCAATTTTGACCCAACCACACCTGACACATTGGACAAGAACTACTACTCCAATCTTCAGGTTCACAAGGGCTTGCTTCAGAGTGATCAAGAGCTGTTTTCCACAACCGGTGCCGATACCATATCCATTGTCAATAGCTTCAGCAGTAACCAAACTCTTTTCTTTGAGAACTTCAAGGCTTCAATGATAAAAATGGGTAACATTGGAGTGCTAACGGGATCTCAAGGAGAAATCAGACAACAATGTAATTTTGTTAATGGGAATTCTGCTGGACTGGCCACTCTGGCCACCAAAGAATCATCAGAATATGGCATGGTTAGCTCAATCTAAATAACTTAACAAAAACAAAAGTTAGTGTATGCTTCAAAATGCAGAGATTAAAAGGTACCTAATAAAGAGTTCAATAGGCACGTACATGGCTCGTGCCTGCGGTGGACCATGATATATATGTCTGTACTTTTGTGCACTGCGTCACCTATGCTATCACTTTATTTGTAAGATCTGGTCAATATATATATTATGAGAATTCTAAGTCATATCATGCAGATAAACATGTGAAAAGATAGCATAGTAGAGGCTGGGGTATTTGTTGATGAACTACTGAATCTTGTTACCAAGTATTATTATCTATGCTGCTTTTAATCTTCTACCTGTATTAATTGGATTAAAATTATTATTTTAACAACAAATGAATGTAAAGTTACAATAATATGTTGATATGCACCCTAGTATAGTTAAAAATCTGAAAAAGTTAGTGCACACAATTTGCTTGTACCCTCGTGGTTCCAACACACATGTTGAACATTTTGCCAGTTGTAACTAAAGTTTGGATTCAAACATGCAATTGAGTGAGGACAGAGAATTAGGATGGTCCAATTTAACTAGATAAAGTCGTATGATTCGTGAATAGTGAAGAAAACTTCATAACCTAAGAGAGGAGACACAATTCAAGAGAGATACGTAAACTCATTATAAAAGTTTTAATTCAACACAAAATTAATTCTGAATCTATATATAGTCAATTTTTCAACACAGAACCAACCATGTGAACATTAACATAAAATTAGATTAGGTGATTTTTCAACTTAATTTTGAAACATGAAATCAAATACATAACTTTTACTTACACTTGAAATCCTCGAGATCTTTCTGCTCAATTTTCTCGTTCTTCCTTTATGTGGCATGATTGAAAATTATTTGAAATACTTGCTCACAATTACAGGTTCAGTATACTTAAATTAACTCGAAAAAATGAGTCTCCTCTGTGAGCAAGTAATAGCTGTGTTGTGTGTTGTGCATTGGTTGTGCTAGGAGCACTACCATTCTCTTCATATGCACAACTAGACCCCTCATTTTACAAGGAAAGATGTCCAAGAGTGCATCCTATTGTACATCAAGTCATTAGAAATGTCTCTAATTCAGACCCCCGTATGCATGCTAGCCTCCTAAGGCTCCACCAGCATGACTGCTTCGTTCAAGTACGTTTAATTTCATCGAGTTTTTGGTGTCATTAATTATCAACTCCTTTTCTAATTTTTACATATACAACTCATTTTCCATCAAGCCAAAGATTGAAAAACGCATTTTGGTGTGTTGTAAAAGTTAAATAAAAGCTACAAATTCTTACATTTTGGCCTTTGCTAAGAAAGGGATCCAACACCATTTTGATTAAGAAATGATAAGCTATACAATTTACTCTTTTTAGTGTATTATTTATTTAGTCTTCCTTTTAAATCATGTGTAGTTGTTGAGAATGATCACAAGAAATAATGAAGAGCATTGATTATGTTGGTAGTGCCTGTGGCATGCAGGGGTGTGACGGACCCATTTAAGTATAAACTGGATTGTTACGTTTCTCCCAGTACGTAACCGGTTCTTTCTCATTAGTTAAGTAAGCCATGTCTATGATATTGCTCTCTAATTTTTTTTTGGGCCAAATGGTAACAGTGTCCTTAGTATTAATTAAAAAACTAAAAGAAAAAAGATGTGATGCGTAAAACTATGATGTTGATGACTTCTTTTATATTGTCATTATGATCTTTATCATAAATATTTTTTACTTTTAGTTTTTTAACCAATGTCTAGGGCACTGGTTAGCGAAAATCCTTTATTTTTTATATATATTAAATTGTATTTTTTTTAACGTTAGACGATTACATTAAAAGACCCCTTTTGTTTGTTGCTCGGACATACATGAATACTCTATTTATTCCTGAAAAAATTATCTGGATCAACCTTACGAGGCTCTGGAAATTGTTATTGAAGTATTTGGCCCCATAAACCTCTCCTTGAAAGCTATTCTCACCAAAGCTGTTAACTCCAATATCAAGGTCCCTATAATTCAAAAAACCACTTCTGGGATTCTTTGACACAAAAGGGGTCATGTAACTGTACAGCTTCTTAGCCGCACCAAGTGAAGGATCAAAGCAGTTCACAAAGTACTGAATCTTGAACAAGTTCCCCTTACGGTGAGGAAACGGCGTCGCATCAGAAGAAATCTCAGCAATTTTCCCTCCATAAGGGTTGAAAGCAAGCCCTATTTCCCCAACTTAATAATCCTTTTAAATATACACTCCAACCCTTCTCATGGAATAGCTCTCTGAACATAATCAAATTTTCTTGTAAGTAAAAAAGCAGTGTTTACATGCCGTTTGTTAGTATAGAGCAATAAAATAAGATAAAGAAATAAAGGGAAGAAAGAAAAAGACACAAAATTTAACGTGATTCAGCACACAATGTATATACCTACGTCCACGGCTACACTAGGAGAACTTTTTATTACTTGCACATAAAAACTTGTGTCTCATTAGTGTTATATATAGAGACACCTTGTAAGCTTTTATGTGCAAGTAATAAAAAGTTTTCCTAGTATAGCCGTGGACATAGACACATACATTGTGTGCTGAACCACCCAATAGGGTTTCAATCCATCTCATCTCAGTGTAATTCTCCTTCTTTTCAGACATCTGTGCAGGGGTGTGACGGATCCAAGAGCTGTTATCCACGTCTGATGGCTGATGCTTATACCATTGACATGCAATTGTCGATATATATATATATAGAGAGAGAGAGAGGTTCAGTCGTAACCAAACTCTTTTCTTTGAGAGCTTTTAAGTCTGCAATGATAAAATTGGGTAGCATTTGGAGTGCTCACGGGGTCTCAAGGAGAAATCAGAAAACACTGTAATTTTGTTAATAGGTAGGAATCAATTCTGCTGCCACAAAAATCATCGGAAGATGGCATGGTTAATAATTAGCACTTCCTCAATCTAAATAAATTGACATAAACAAAGTTAGTGTGCCTATCATAAAACAAGTTAGTGTGTATCCTTGAGCTTCAGAATGTGATTTCATAGAGTTTGTAAGATGTGATTTCCTATGCTATGAGAATTCTAAGTTGTCATGTTGATTTGATAATCATGTGAAAAGGCTGTGGCTGGGGTATTTCTTATGAGATGAAAATGATAATTGATGAATCTTTTTTTGTCCATACTAATGAAGATGGACCAAGTGTTTATATATATATATATATATATATATATATATATAGCATTATACATTCTCATACATGATCTCTAGCATTTTAAGAGTTAGAAACAAGCTATGTTGTGGTATATATACTTGCAATATTGAAGCAATTGAAAGACAAACAACGTAACTAATTGTAGAGATTCTAAATTTTCTTGTAAAATTCTTCTGTTAATCTTCTTACTTGTTCTAAATATGAAATATATTTTTATTTTTGAAACATTAAATACATTTATTTTTTTATAAAATTTTAAAAGGATTTATATGAAAATATAACACTACTGCTCCTTCAAATAATCCCATATATATTACATTTTATAAGGCATTACAGCATAAAAACGGAATGAATTGAATCAAATCAAATGTTAATTACAAATGTACACAATATTCAAGCAAACAACGGCATGAACTTATACGGAAATAAATCCGGATTTGGGTACATGCTGAGACTATATACATTTTAATTGTTTTGTTAAGACAATTTTGAATACTACCTTGAGTTAAAACAGGACAGTTGATTTGATTTTATGCAAAAAAAAAAGGTAAGATATGTGCAACCAGGCCCCAAAATTCAAATTTCTACATGTTTAGGTTGGAACCTAACTGAAAGTTGGAGAAAAGCAGTAATAATAATCAAATCATAGTTCTGTCAAAAAAAAAAATCAAATCATAGTGGCATGTGGTTCTAGATAATCTTCATATTCAAAGAATTTTAGCTGTCAAATTTAGATGAATGAAGGGAAAATTCTACACCGCGCACGTCAATTACACGATGTCCTATTATCTCGCCAAAGGTCACACCAACTTTGCGGACAAACAAGACCGACAAAACTCGAGTTGATAAATCACCATCACCCGAACACATCGAGTCTTTTTTCAACCATAGTAATTAAAGAAATTTGACTCCCCGTGAAATTCTCGTTATTTTTATAAGTTTTGATTCTTAGATCAGATATGTCACACATCTTACATTAATTATTACTTTTCTTCAAGAGTTATTCCATAGATTTATGTTGCATTATCAACTAAATTACACATTGGGTTAAGATATCAAATCTGAGTTAATATATTAAATTTTGGAAATGATAAATGTTACAAAAAGTTAAATTAATGTTATAAAAAAGTTAAATAAATTTTTTAATTAATATTAAATATCATATTATATGCTTCATAAATTTGAAAATTTATTATAAATAACTAAATAATAGTAATAAATATATATAAATATTACATGTAAACTTTTCTTTTTAAAAAATATTATAATAATTTTTTTTAAAAATATAGGTTACAGACTGTCTCTTTATATGCTGTTTTAAAGTACTCCAAGGAAGCAACGTTGTAGAGAACGCTGAGTTAGAAAAGTTTTTTTTTTATCAGAGAAATTACTTATCATTAATCATTAATATATACAAATATGATACTCAAATCATTTCCCCAAATTGGTTATATAATATTTATGTACCGCTATACATAAATACACAATAACCAATTGATTACAAATCTCCCCCAATAAAATAGAAGTGGACGAAAAATGAATTATCTTTCTTTATTTGATCTAGTTCTAGTAACCATGAACCAAGTCCGAAAAGTAGTCAATACTCGAACATCAACACGTGGAAAATTAAAAAAGAAGTGCATGCAATCCCATTCCAAAGGCAATATATTACTGTTTCACTTGGATACTGGGACGGTAAACGTGTTCTTGGGGTTCAATTTTTTTTCTTCATTTTATATCAGCTTTTCCTCAGAAATAGTTAATAGTATATTATTTTGAACTTAAACCATTTATTAATGGCCTGTTTTCTCTTTGGCTATTTTAATTAAAACTTTCTAACTCTACAATTCCCGTTTAAAAGTTTTCATTAAAAAATTCAATCTTTTTCTCTTTGGCTATTAACAGTTGTGTTTAAAGAAATTCGTTCTTTTTATCTGATTTGAATAAAATTGTGTAATATATTATTTGTGCTTTACTAAAAAAAAATTCATCCCTAAGTATTATACATGCTATGTTTGTATATATAACCTTTATTATATAACATTGTACTCTGGCACTGCTTGTGTTTTCCAGTAATATATTATGTTTGCTTATTTAAAAATAAATGTGCATGTCCACATGCATATGTGACGTCATGCATTTGATATTATGGTGACGAATTTGCACCATAGTACCATTAATTTCTTATTAAAAAATACTAAAAAGTGAGAATATATAATATCCACGAGATGAGTTAATTTACATGTTCCTTTAGTTTTAAATGAAAGAGTGATGATTGCCCTTTTATTTTGCATAGAAAAAATGGTTCTTATATTTAACCGAATTTTACAAGCTACTCCATTTAATAAACTGTATGAAATTTTTTTCTTACAGCAACAGAATGAAATAAAATTCAAACCACCTCCCATGCCAGTTTATTCGGATACTTAATTAATTAAAAAAATAAAAATATATGAAAGCATATTAAATATAAATAATTTTTATTTTGACAAATTTTGTCTTCCCAACTTAAAAAATGGATTAATTAGGAAGACTAATTAATGTTTTAAAGTCAAATACCAATATAAAATCAAATTTTATTTAACCTCGACCAAATTAAGTGAAATTTTGTATTTAGACAATCAAAATAATATATTGTTTTTAACTTTATAAATATTTTTGTTAGAGTTCAAGTATGAAATCTCATATTTTGAATAGAAATGAGAAAGTTGTATAATATATAAATGAGAAAGATTTACAAACATGATATTCTGAGATTTTAGGTTAAATTGTAATATTAAATTTATTTGTGTGCTATACTTGTGATGTATTGATAAAGATATTTTTATGTTTTATTATCCTTGGTTTTCACAACATTTTTTTATTAATAAATCAAATTAAGTACTAAATTTTTAAAGTACAGCAATGTTATATATGTTAGGAAAAAAAATCTTTAAGAAATATATGAATTAAATGAAATACGTGTTTTAGTAAAATTCAAAATTAATATATAGACACACCTTAATTAATTACAATCATTCATATATATATATATATATATATATATATATATATATATATATATCTTATTTTTCTTATTATATATACTATAGCATTTATTATATTTATATTTCTTCTCCGATGACTCTTTCTCTCTTAATATATCAAATAACAATGAGGTGTTCATATATTATTATTCTTTTCATTTAACTTGTACAAGTGCTATAAAAAATGGTTTTCATGGCATACGGCAGTGTTGTGCTTAAAGTAATACCATCCCGAGCATTATACATATTCTCATATTTGTATAACTTATTATTTAACTGCTATCCATTACATATAACTCAATCCACTTGTATATGTCATGAGGTTATCCATTTCGCAATAAGGTGACGAAGTGCACCAAAATACGTAGACCATTGATTTCTTTTTTTTTTTTTTTAATAAAAGATACCAACAGCCATGATAATATTCACATGATGAGTTGACAAGTTCCTTTATTTTTAATGAATCAAAGATATTTTTCAATTCTTAAATGAATTTTATTTGTCTCGCCAAAATTTTCCATTAACATGACTAGGGAATCGTATATCACCCAACATGTTTAAAGAACCTATCTGCATTAAACTTTGATATGTTTTTTGAATGATGATTACTTCTTTATGACATGTGATAGACATATAATAATTTGTACAAGATTTTATCATTAAGACATATAATAAATGATGTAAAAGGAAGAGATAGACACACATAAAATATTAATAAACAAAAGGAATACTACTAATATTCTTTCTGACATTTTCTTTGTGATTATTTAAAAAAATTTAAAATTAATAATAACTTTAGTAAATCTCATATCTAAATTAAAAAAAAAAGAATCATTAAATGATAGGTGTAAGTTATCAAAATTAATAATTTTAATACATTTTAGTCAATAAAAAAAAGATATTAAAAAAAGAATGTTAGAGAAAGTGTTTGACATTTTTTGAATATACAAATTATTTTATTATTTTATGAATGGTTGTACATGTAACATTTCTCTTATTTTATTTACAATAATTGTTCTTAAATTCAACCGAATTTAAAAACACTCCATCTAATACACGTACTTTACTACAATTTTCCTTACGAAAACAATATGAAATAAAATTCAGACCACCAACATGGAACCATGAAACACGGACAATGCATTCACTTGCAAGTTGACTCTCTTTATAAATAGAAACACCAAATCTGTGTGTTCTTGCACCAACAACAACGACAGCAAACTCATAATTGCAAACACCAGAAAGAGAAAAAAAAATGAATTCCCTTCGTCTCACTTTATGCTGTGTGGTGGTAGTGCTTGGAGCACTACCCTACTTCTCATATGCACAACTAGATCCCTCGTTTTACGATAGCACATGTTCAAATTTGAGTTCAATCGTACGTGAGGTGCTCACAAATGCTTCCCTGTCTGATCCCCGCATGCCTGCCAGTCTCATCAGGCTCCACTTTCACGGTTGTTTTGTACAAGTAACTACCTATATTCTTCATATCTTAACTCCATAATGTGATATGTAGTTTTTTTTTTCTTTTTATTTTAAACTAAATCCTTTCCTGGCTACTTCTGTTACCCCGAGAATAACTCATTCATAAACTTTTTTTTTATATTACATAGTTAAAATGTATATATGTGGATTCATGAACGGAGGAAAGCCTCAAACCACTTCTATAGAAATTTTACTATTTTAAAGAGTAGATGTGTTTGAGTTCTATTTTTAAAACTGATTTTAGTTTCAACCTAAATAAGACTGCTCATACTACAGTTGGTAAAGGCTGGTTCACGATATACCACATAGGTCAAAGTGTAAAATTGAAAGAGCAGTTGAATAAGATAAAATCAAAAACATGAAGATGAGAAAATTAAATACCTCCTAGCTATTTTTTCTTTTGGTTTTTAAGACACTTATTTTAGAAACAATTTAAAATTTATTAGATTTAATTAATAATTAATGAGTGATGTAAAATCGTTTTAGAAAATAATTTTTTAAATGAAACAATGAGAAGGGGATCAATCAAACATGTCTTTGGTCCCCTCCATCAATTTTATGCGTAAAAGGAAACGCAGTTTGAAATGTCAAGCTTTCCTTATGGGCACTGATAAATCAAGAGTTAATTAAATAAGAGAAAGAGTGTTTTGTTTTAATATGACTCAAATTTCTTGTTGCTGAGAATTGAAGTGAATTATATATGTTTCCAGGGGTGTGACGCATCAATTCTATTGAACCAAACGGATGAGATCGATAGTGAGCAAACTGCTTTTCCAAATGACAACTCTATAAGAGGGTTGGATGTTGTGAACAAGATAAAGACCAGGTTGGAAAATGCTTGTCCTGGCATAGTTTCTTGTGCTGATACTCTTGCCCTAGCAGCTGAAGTATCTTCTGAGCTGGTATATATATGCATTTTAATTAATTTGTTTAATAAATCTCTAGTTTAATTTATAGAAAATCAAAATATTGAGTATTATTATGAAAAGGGAAAAATATATATGTTTTTAGTCTCTCTAAAAAATATTAAATTTAATTTTTTTTCTCTAAAAAAATTGTTCTATTTTTATATCCTCAACTTTTACTCTTTAAACTAGTTATAATTAATATTTTATGACGGTTTGTAACTGTATTGTCAAAAAATATACTTTTGAGGCTAAAAATAGAATATTTACATGTTAGAGAACAAAAATAAGGAAAAAAATTGGACGGCCAAAGCCGATTTTAAGAAAATTTAGAAATATCAAAAATATATTTTATTCGTATAAAAATAAGAAAAACCAATGTTCCATACAGTTTTAGTTTGATTTCCTTTACAGTTTTGGTTTGAAAAATCTGATTTTTAAACTAATTATTTGATCCAACTCAATAATTAATTTCTAATCCAAAATCTATTCAATTTAAAGATATTTTTTAAAAAAGTGTTTTAAAAACTAAAAAAAAACATAAATATATGAGAAATTAATGTTTTCTCAACAGTTTCTTTTTCTTATTCTATAGGATATGGATCATATGAAGTGATATTGCATGTGGTGAGGTATGAACTTGGTATTGATTTTTGTTTTCTTTCTTTAAAAAATCAAAAATAGAAATCAAACGCGCCTTGAAGTTTCAAAATATTGTTTGGAAATTCAATGGAAACCTATATATAAAACTAGAGACAATAATTAACTTGATATGTGATAGGATTTTTTTTTTCTAAATGGCCTAAGAAAGAAACACCTCAGACACAAATTAATTAATACTCAACTGATATGTGATAGGAATATAAATAAGATGAGTTGTTTATAAACTATTTGTTTTATAGGTTAGTTATTTATTCAACTTTAATAATTTTTTAAATAAATTAATAATCTCAAATTTATAGTTAGATTTAACTATTTTAAATAAGTGAAATCTAAGTTTTGTAGGCTTGACATTAATATTTCATGAATGATATATATATATATATATATATATATATATATATATATATATATATATATATATAATTTTTATATAATTATTTAATTACAAATTACTATGATATGTTACACGCACAAATAATGACTATATATTTTATTATAATTTCACTTTATTTTAGCACAAAGATATCAATTATATACTAAATTAATAAAAATAAAAGATTTATATAAAAATAAAATTAATAAAGAAAAAATAATCAAGACACCTTAATAAGTTAATAACTCAACCTCAAGTTTTTTCACTTGGTTCAACTCATTTACATCGTGAAATTTGATAAAAACAAAGAAAGTTATAAGTTAGTGAGTTTGAAGGACGCGAGGTTAGAAATTAAAGAATGAAAATTCTAAAGAAATTATTTTTATGTAAAATTTGATGTTTTAGTTAGTGAGTATGAGTAAAAGAAAATTTAAAATAATTTAACTGATTCAATTTGTTAAATTTTTAAGTAGAAAATGAGAATTTGAAGATTTTAGGTAGAAGAATTATTTTTTTTAAGAAATCTAGAAGAAAGCTGGAATGATCAATTTTGCTTAATATTCAAAATAAAACTGATTTGAACATAATTTTAAAAAATCAAAATCAGAAATAATATAAATTAAAGAGATCACAGGTATAATTAGCTTCTTTTTTAATTTATATTCGCAATGAAATTGGACTTCTCGCTTTTTTTGTTCGTGATTCATGCAAAGGTTAATTTCTTTGATTTAATTTATTTGTCCATTTCGAATTTTAAGATAATATTTACTACTTTTTTTAATAATACTTTTATTCTCACGTTATCATTAAATATTTTACAGTCTTATCTTAAATAAAAAATAATATTAAAAATTATTATAAAAAAGGAAAAACAATTTTAACATAAATAAAAAATATTAATTATATTTCTTAATATATATGAGTATATATTATCCTCCTAAATAAACATATAAAAAGAAACAATTGTACTAGCTATACTATTTCCTCTTTCCATGCAAATGGAGAAGCGGACTCTAGTTTATATATATAAATTATCCAGGTGTTGACACATGTCAATTTTCAGTGTAATTTTTTCTAGTCTTACTTATTTTATCGTTTTCTATTTGCAATAATAATTTTACTGCTTTGATTTTCTTCTGTGTCGAGCACGGGATTATTGATCTAATAGTTATATAAATCTGTCTAAAGAAAAAGAAAGAAGTAGAGGAATTTTCTCTATGTATTTTTATGGTGCTTTTAGAATTTATGCAGAGCAGTTGTGAAAAAATTGATTTATTAAAAAATTGATTGCCCTTCATTTTGTTTTAACTTTAATCTTAATATAATCTTATTAAGAAAACAATATATTTGTTTTTAGGATTTTTGGTGGTCTACTTTAAATTATGAGTATGCTCACATATTGGGTCATTATTTAACAAGAATAAAGAAAATAAGAATGGAGAGGCGGAATTGATTCAAACAAATCATTGCCAAAGATATAACTAAATTTCTTGGTGGAATTTTAATCTTAATTGAAACCATAAGTTCTCAACAACAAAAAAATTCACCTTTTGCATTCTATTTTGTCCACCTTTTGTACTGTTTGGCAGGCTTGTGGTCCTGTTTGGGAAGTTCCATTAAGAAGAAGGGATGGTTTCTCAGCAAATCAGACCCTTGCTAATGAAAATCTTCCAGCTCCTTCTCTTTGCATTGATCAACTTATATCCGCATTTGCTAATCAAGGCCTCAACATTACACTGATTTAGTTGCACTTTCAGGTATGAAATTTCTTACATTTAATAAATAAATAAAAGGTTTTATAGTGTGTGATTACAAGCACAGTATATTCAATATATCTTGTCAAATGCTTTAAATTGTTTAAATAAGTAATGATTAAACGTCATGAGTTTTTTATATAGCCGTACATACATCCATTTTGCTACTCTTGTTTTTATTACTTAACCAATAATTTAGATACATTTTATCAAATTTCTTTTTGGTAATCTATGCTCTTGTATATAATCAAATTTAATTAGACAAGAGTAGAAATGCATATAATTAAATGACAATATCAATGAAGTGCAACTCAATTGATATATTGAGCATGGCATATGAATTTTTATAAATCTCTAATATTTTTTTTCGATTCTCACATACAAAAAAAAAATATTTCGAAGAATGTTCTTGTAGCCAAAAAAGCAATGAAATTAAACCCTTTAATAAGAATGGTATTATTTTGTTGTATTACTTATTGAAAATGTCTCATTTTTAGGTGCTCATACTATTGGTAGAGCTCAATGCAAGTTTATTGTTGATCGATTGTACGATTTCAATGGCACTGGCAATCCAGATCCTACTCTCAACACAACTTAATTAGAATCATTGCAAGTAATATGTTCCAATGGTGGACCTGAGTCTGATCTTACCAATTTGGACTTAACCACTCCTGGCACGTTGGACTCGAGTTACTATTCCAATCTTCAACTTCAAAAGGGCTTGCTTCAGAGTGACCAAGAGCTTCTTAGTGCAAATGGTACCGATATTGTTGCCATTGTTAACAGTCTCACTAGTAACCAAACTTTTTTCTTTGAAAACTTTGCAGCATCAATGATTAAAATGGCCAACATTGGAGTGCTAACGGGATCAGATGGAGAAATTCGAACACAATGTAATTTTGTGAACGGAAATTCTTCTGCCCTTACCACCAAAGAATCATCACAAGATGGCATGGTTAGATGGGCAAAGGTTATGCTGGAAAATGCTGGGATTAAAGGAGGTGTCAATAAAGAGTTTTGTGTGTGCATGTGGTGAACCGTTATAAACTTTGTACTTTGTATTCTATACACTACACCTAGCTCTGTATTCTATATACTACTAAATAATTGCTGTCACAAGCAATCATGACCTCCGTTGCCTTAAATTTCAATATGTATTAATGAAGTTGAGTTAAGAGTATTACTTCAATTAATTAGACCCAAACTTGGTTCATAATACAAACATTGTCTTTAGATAAAAAAAAAATTAAAAAAAAGTAAGAGATTACGGCCGGACAAAGCACAAAGTGCAATAAATTTGACAAATAGTATTGCGAGAGGTGATGAGCAAAAAGACTATAAATTTACTATAGAAGGCATTGGTAAAAAAAATTAATCTGTACAGATATTGTCAAACCAACTTTATCATAGAAAGCAATTGCAGACATTTATATATTCTGGAAGAAAAACCTAACTGGAGACCACATTGACAACTTCAATGGGAAGATCGCCAATGAGTAAGCAACTAGAATAACTTTTAAAGATATTTTAAAAGAGAAAACAGAAACAGATTTTAATTAATAACATATATTCACATAATGAACTTTTAAGTTGTTTATATTTTTTAAAGGACATCTTTCAATGATACTTTATTCTGTGTTCTGTAACTTTATGTAAATGTAAATAACCTCTTTCTTCTTGGGTAAATTAAACAAAAGAAAAAATATAACGAGCTAAGTGTGGGAAATGGGAATATGCTCTTTAGAAAGAGAGGGGGAAAAAAAGCAGGTTTTGATGGGAGACTTTCATAATTCATAATTCTAGGTTACAGACTGTCTGTTTATTTGTAGTAGTTTAAAAGAACTCCAAGTAACGTTGGAGGGAACACTGAAATTAGAAAAGTAGAAGTGGATGAAAAAGGAATTTTCTTTCTTTATATTTCTTCTAGTAACTATGAACCAAGTCCAGAAAGTAGTCAATACTCGAACATGAACGCGTGGAAAATTAAAAAAGAAGTGCATGCACAAAGTTTCACATTACTTTTTCACTTAATACGATAGAAGTTAAGTATGTCCTCGCATATCGTAGCCAAGTTAGGAAGTATTTACTTGGAGACTGGGACGTTAAACGTCCGGTTCAATTTTTTTTCTTCATTTTCTATTAACGTTTTTTACAAAATAGAGTAGTTATTAGTGGTGTATTTTTTTCTTTGACTGTTATAATTAAAATTGTCTAAGTGTATGTTTGATTCTGCATTTAAATTGTTATCACACAAATTTTGAAACAAATCCAACTGATGCAAAATTAACATAACAAAGAGAATCCTGATCGGTTAACAAAATTATATTTATCCTCACTAAACGTTTAGCAAACATGCTCTATATATAACAATCTATCCTCGTTTAAAAGCTTTCAATAAAAAAATTCAATGCTTTGTTTTTTTTTCATGCTTTAGTGAAAAATTCTCAAACATTACCTTAACAGCGACACATCTCCTATATTTTAATAATTTAATCAAAATAATATATGATTTTATATACATTCTACCAACTAAAGAAGCTTGGTATGTGCGGCTTTTGCTTTAAACTTCTAAAAGCAGAACTCATCTGTGATTGAATACGATATATGTCCCCACCTCATAACTCAAATGTAGAGAGTTTTCCTTTTCTATAAATTTAAATGAATCAAGATAAACACAAATAAACTTATATTCTCACCAAAAAGTACATATTTATATTGCATATGTAATCATTTAGATGCTTTTAAATTTTAATAAAAAGTATATTGCAAAATAACAAACTTAAATTGATGAATTTACAAATAAATACCATCCCCAGGTGCGATAGCCGTTATCATATTTGTATAACTTTTATCACTTAAGTACTACTATCGATTTACATGTAACTTGATCCCCTTGTATATGTGAGGTATATATATGCTTTTGGTAATAAGGTGATGAAGTGCACGAAAGTACTACCCTTTTATTTTTACATAGAATAATGGTTCTTAAATTTATCCTAATTTTACAAACTACTCCATTTAATACACCGTACTAAAAAAATTGCTTATTACAACAGTATGAAATAAAATTCAAACCACCAACAAGAAAGTAATTAACCCTGAAACAAGGATATTGCATTCATTGATCATTTTTCTCTCTATATAAAAAGCACCCGGTTCTGCGTGTTCTTGCAACAACAACAACACCCTCATAATTGCAAACATCAGAAAGAAAAAATGAATTCCCTTCGTCTCACTATATGTTGTGTGGTGGCAGTGCTTGGAGCACTACCACACTTCTCATTTGCACAGCTAGATCCTTCATTTTACGATAGCACTTGTTCAAATGTAAGTTCAATTGTACGTGAGGTGCTCTCAAATGTTTCTCAATCTGATCCCCGCATACTTGCAAGTCTCATCAGGCTCCATTTTCACGACTGTTTTGTTCAGGTAACTATAATTACTCTTCATATCATAACTCCATTCATAGTTTCTTGCTACTGCAGCTAACTCTTTTGCACGTCTTTTGTTTTTAAAGCAAATCCTTTCCTAGCTACTTCTATTACGTACCCCGAGCAAAACTCGTTTATCAAATCAGTAATAATTTTTTCTTTTATATTAGATGGTTAAAATGCAAGAGTTCGTGAAAACATTTCTATAGAAATTTTAATGTTTTTAAATTAAGTGTTTTTTATTGAGAAGTAATTTAAATGAATGTATTTCATTAATCTATTATATGAAATACATCAAATACATAAGAAAATATAGAAGAAGTGGTTGTATAATAGAAATAGAATAGGATAACAACCTACTATATAGTAACAACTATTTGAAATATAAATTAAAGATAAAATCAAATAGATAAAAATTATTTAAAATACAAATTGAAGATAATATCAACTAATAATTAAAACATAAATTCAAATTAAGAGATAACTATAATATATAGGTTTTAGCTTTAAGTTTCAACTAAATAAGACTGTTGTATAGGATATATATATAGAGAGAGAGAGAGAACATGCATGTCTAAGTCGTTTCTATTTTTTTGCTTTTAAAATACTTATTTTAGAAATAATTTTAAAAAATTAATAGATTTTCATAATTTCTGAGTAATGTTTAAGATCATGTTAGAAAATAATTTCATAAAAAAATGAGAACGGAATCAATCATGCATCTGGTCTCCATCTGAAATTTTTTTCCGCTCAAAGTTATGAACTGGGGCCTCTGGCTCAACCACTCCTTATAATGTTATGTGTAAAGGAAAACGTGGTTGGAAATGTCAAGGTTTCCTTATCATATGGGCACTGATAAAAGTACGTTGAATAAAAGAGAGGAAAATAAAGTGTTGCTTTATTTTTTTTGTTGCTGAGAATTGAATTAATTATATATCCGCGGATATGATATGACAGGGGTGTGACGCATCAATTCTGTTGAACGACACGGATACGATCGTGAGCGAGCAAAGTGCAGCGCCAAACAACAACTCCATAAGAGGTTTGGATGTTGTGAACCAGATCAAAACAGCAGTGGAAAATGCTTGTCCCGGCACAGTTTCTTGTGCTGATATTCTTGCTCTTGCAGCTCAAATATCTTCTGATCTGGTATATATATGAAGAATTGGTTAAAACAAATCATCATCAAGAATATAACTAACTAAATTTCTTCGTGGAATTTTAATCTTAATATTGAAACCATAAGTTCGCAACAATTTTTGTTCACCTTTTGCATTCTATTTTGTCCAACTTATAGAGTTTTAGTACAACTATATATTTGGCAGGCTAGTGGTCCTGTTTGGGAAGTTCCATTGGGAAGAAGGGATAGTTTGACAGCAAATCAAACCCTTGCTAATCAAAATCTTCCAGCTCCTACTTTTACCATTGATCAACTTATCAACTCATTTGGTAATCAAAGCCTCAACATTACTGATCTAGTTGCACTTTCAGGTATGAATTTTTTTACATATAATAAATAAAAGGTTTTATAATGTGTGTTTACAAATATATATAGCAGGATTTTTTGGATTTTGTGTGAAATATTTATTAATTTTATCAAATAATTAATATTTTTGAAAAATTTAATTAATTTTTTCAAGTGTTTTTTCAAATAAAATATTCAAATGAGACCTAAATCAGATATTTAAATCTAATTTCATTCGAACTAATAAGATAATATTAAATATACCTTGTTAAATGCATTAAATTATTTAAATAAGCAAACATTTAATGGCATGAGTTTTTTGTGTGTGTCCATATTGCTACTCTTATTTTATTATTTAAACTAATAGTTTAGATAAATTTTATGAAATTTGATTTAGGCAATGATGCTAGTTCTCTTTTGATATAAATACATTATTTATTTATAAAATTTTATTGTATATTTAGTATCACGTGTACAGATTAGAAAACCTTTTAATTGCATTAATTATTGAAAATGTTTCTTTTTTTAGGTGCTCATACAATTGGTAGAGCTCAATGTAGATTTTTTGTTGATCGATTATACAATTTCAGCAACACCGGCAACCCAGATCCTACTCTAAACACAACTCTCTTGCAATCATTGCAAGGAATATGTCCTAATGGTGGACCTGGCACTAATCTCACTAATTTGGACTTAACCACTCCAGACACATTTGACTCCAACTACTACTCCAATCTTCAACTTCAAAATGGCTTGCTTCAGAGTGATCAAGAGCTGCTTAGCGCAAATAATACGGATATCGTTGCCATTGTCAACAATTTCATTATGAACCAAACTCTTTTCTTTGAAAACTTTAAGGCGTCAATGAGAAAAATGGGCAACATTGGAGTGCTAACGGGATCACAAGGAGAAATTCGATCACAATGTAATTCTGTGAATGGAAATTCTTCTGGACTCACTACTACTGCCACCAAAGAATCATCACAAGATAGCGTGGTTAGCTCAATGTAATAAATTGGCAAAGGTTGTGCTGAAAAATGCAGAGATTGAAGGTACTAGCTAATAAAAAGTTTTGTATTTGCACATATATGGCATGTGCATGGAAACAGATGCGATTGAAGAGCGAACAACTGAGCTTCAGAGAAGTCAGACTTTGGGCTTGCTTACTGGCTTTCTTTCAGTGGATGATTGGTATGCTTGATTTATAAATCTACTATAGCATTGTGAAGGTAAAAACTGTTATTATGACAAGCTGTGTGTTTTTTTTTTTTTTCTCTTTTGGCTTGCTTTATTTATTGGTGTCTCCACAAAAAATGGATGAGGCTTCCACCTTTCCTCTTAATGATAAAACTGCTTTGGATACTATGCAAAAAATAAAGAATATATTAATCTATTTAGATATATAACGGGTTTTACTTTCTTAACAATAAAAACTGGTTCCATTGTGTGTGGAGATATTTGTCATTCTTCCATGAATTCACACACTTATTATTTACATGGTGACTTAGTCGATGGACTGATGGTTCTCAAACTTTATGGATTTTTGCTGAAGATTTTATTCCTTCACATTAAGTGCTATCATTTATTTCCTTTCCTACGTGCCGTGCCAATTTTATTCCCGCAATTTGATTGACGTTACCGCCAATTTCTGAGGAGGTCTGAATTAAATCTAGGCTAGTTGATAATAGGTGACACTGTTCATTCTCGTCAGTTTTTTATTCTCTTCTTACAAACTATTGCAAAGAAGTTTCTATAGTACAAGGGAAGAAAAACGTTAAACTTTTCATCTAACAATGAGAAAAATGTGAAGTTAGTCGTGATGCTTGGAATTATGGAGTGTTATGTCAAGGAAAGTATTTTAAGTTATTTTCTATTTCCTTTAATTATGTATATAAAAAAGTTTTTTTGACATAATTATATGTCTATGTTTATATATATATGATAAGTTGATAACATTTTATTAGAATTCATATAAAAATTTTGTAATTATAATTTTCTATTATTTTATTAGAATTTTTATTATTATTTTATTAGAATTTTTAATTTTTTTTAAAAAAAATATATTCTAAAACGATTATTTAAAAAATCATCTTAAAATCTTTAAATTCTTTTTAAAAAAATTCTAAAATAGTTTTCTAAAAAAAAGAATTTTTAAGATTATTTTCTGAAAAATCGTCTTAAAATTCTCTTTTTTTAAAATAATTTTTAAGATGATTTTTTATAAAATTATCATTAAAAATCTTAATTTTTGACGACGTTAATTTTAAACCTTCTTTATATGTCATTTAAAATCGTTGTTATGCTTATAAACTATGTACTTTTTAGCTTTTTTATTTTTATAGCAAAACTTTGGTTTCCAATTTATATATATATATATATATATATATGCATTTGAGTAATGAAGAGTATTTGATAACTTTAAGTTTTACAAGATATTTTTAATGTAGCATTACATAGTGGCGATTTTCTGACAATGTGTTTGATTTTTTTTCTTCTTTACTGGGGCCACCCCTTCACTAATGCAAAATACCTGGACAACCAACACATCTCCACTCTTGGCAGCCACAGCATCTGCTCCACGCCAGATCTAGAAGCCTTCGGAATTAGACACACTCATCTTAGTACGAGCAAGAATGACACCAAACAAGAGTGTCCAGGTGTTAAATATGCTCCATGAGATGATTCAGAGTTATGGTTCATTTTGTATCACCTATCAACCCAACCTTTTCCGAATTATATACTGTCGTGATTCCTATTCTTAAGCTATGTCACTCCAAAGATTGAAGGGATTGGGAAATTTGGATTGTAGCAACTAATTAACTTGGGACAAAAAAAAATGATGATGCAAGCAACTTTTTCAGTGATGATGTGTGGAGGCATTATCTATTTCCTGAATCCTGACAAAGAACACAGATATCCAGCAGAATCAAAAAGTTGATGATTATACGAGAAAGAATCAAGGAGACTACAAATCTAGAGAATCCAATTCTATTTATATTTTTTGGTCCAATGATGAGAATCTAATTCTTGAAATAAGATTGCATGAGTCTTTTGTGTGTAAATGGAGCTTTTATGTTTTTGGCATGGGCTTTCACTTTTGTCAGTTTTGTGCGTCATGTTTTCGGGCTTTTGCATATCGTAGTGGTTTTCTATTTATTTATTTTTACTTAATTTTGTTCACTTAACTTAGATTCATAGATTGTATATGATTTTAGTCATTTGAGTTTTTTTTTAACTAGTTGCCTCACAATAATTTTTTATTTAATATATTAAAACCATGGGGTTGATATCATTAATTGCTGACCTGATATTTAACAGTTTATTAAAATTATGATTCAACACCCAACTAATTTAACTTGGTGAGGATTCCTGAAAAGTTGAAACCTAATTATTTCTTGATAATGACCTAATTTGTTGATTGTTTGTTTGTATAGAAATGAAGTGGAAAGAAATAAGAAGCAGAAAGATAGGATAAAAATATTAAATTTTTACCATTTGTTTGGAAAAAAAAGGAAAGGAGTTATTTTCATGGCATGGGATCTATTAGAAAACATCCTCCCTCCCCAAATCTTCATTTTCTTTTCTTTTTGTTAATTTCTTAAAATTAAATAAATATCTATAGCGTAATTTTTTTTAAAATTAATAAATAAGTATTATGATAAGAAAAAAATAATGGAACAAAACAATACAGTTGTTAATTAGTATAACAATATTTTCATATAATTTCTCTATTGACACTGGTATTTGTACTTCTCAAAATGTTCACCCAACGTCTACCTAACAATTATGGTTAATTATATGTATGTAAATATGATTAATTTTATTTTAAGTGTAATTAACTATTATTAAATATTTCAATAATTACATGACACTATTAATCACATGTAATACAAAGTTAATCATATATATATATATATATATATATATATATATATATATAATTGAACACGTTTGATAGTCAATAATTTTATAACATTATTAACCACTTATAAAATAAAATTAACTATAATCATATTTTCAAGCACTCACCAAGTATACAATTTTCAGTGGAACAAATATCATTTTTCTTTCTCTATTTTTTTTTCTTCTTATTTCTCTCCATTCAAAGAACAAATCCTCTATGCTTTATTTCTCTTCTTTCTGTTTCTTTCCTCAATATTTCACTTAATCAAAGCATAAAGGTCATTGATATGGGTAGAAAATGTGCGTTAGTTGTTCTTATGATATACCTGAGATTTTTTTAATCTTTTTTTGTACATTTTTCTAGTGTACTTTAATTGAGCTTGGTTTGTGGTATTAATTATTTTCTCACATTAGAATTGACCCCAAGTGAATTCCAACTCCATATAAGATGAAATGTTTCGGCAATTACAAATTAACGAGAAACTGAATAATGCATTATCAAAGAATTAATCATCTCATATTATTAAAGAATCAGTACTTAATCTGTTATTACAAGTAATATTCGCAGCAAAGTCTTTGTGCCTTGTTAAAGCCAAACAAATAATGGCACAATTAGTCAATTCAAATGTGGTGTATGTGTATCATGGAAGTTTCTTACATAATTATTAGTATTATAATAATAAAAAAATGTAACAACTCTTCATACTCCAATGCCTAAAATATTAATTTAGCTAGAAAACTAAAGCATACGTGGGTGTGACCCGGCGAAAGTGGATCTGCTTACTTCAGGTTTTAACTAAAAGAAGACAATCGAACAAACTATAGATAAGAAGACCAAAAGTAGTCAATGCACAAGAGATAAAAAAAATACTATTTATACAATTTTTTTACAATATTATGTTGTGAATTAATGTTTTTACTGTCTTTTTTTGTTGGTATGGGAGAAATAAGTTTACTGCCATTCAAATTATGAAAACAAATTATTATACATATTAGGCTTAAATGAAATTTTATTTTTTTTATTTTTTAAAAATCTATAATTTTAGTTCATTATTTTAAATTAGAGACATTTTATTAAAATCTTTAATTTTAGTCTTTTATTTTAAAATAAAGACATTTAATCTTCTAATTTTATAAAATTCATAATTTTAATATTTCAAATTCAAAAAATATTGATCGATAAAAAATTAAGTTAATACGATCGAAATTTAATAATATAATATCAGATTATTTATTTAATTTATGTCTAGTCAATGTTAATCCGTTAAAATTTGATATTTTCATTTTTGATGAAAAAATCAAAATCATAAATTTTATAAAAATAAAAAAGTAAATATCATTATTTTATAATAAAAAGAATAAAATTATGGGTTTTGAAAATAATAAAAAAAGGATTAAATGAGTCTATTTTAATATTAAAAAAATAAAATTACAAAATTTTAAAATTCAAATAATCAAAATTACATTTAAACATCTATATTATATTAAAACATTTGTGCGGGAAAACTGAAGCCTATAAACGATGATGTCACGTGCAGGACAACTTGGTGTGAGGAAAACTGAAGCCTATAAACGATATTTAATTATATTTAATTCTTTTAGTAGTGATCGATATGCATTGACTTGGTAATAGAAATGAGTTGATTAAGAATTGCAATAAGGACACAGTGGACTTGGATTATATAAATGGGTGGTGTACACATTAATTATCATTGCACCTTCCTTCGTAAAGTGGCTCTTAACTAAACATAATCCTATCTATTATATATAAATACTTAAATGATCATCATTTAAAAAATACATGATTTTGTACTAGATAACGTGCCTGAGAAGAAGTTGTCTTGTTCAATTCATTGGCATTCGTCTATCACAATATTCACAAAGCAAGGCCATTTTGTCTCTATAAATAAAGGCAAGTTATGTGGTGAGTTTCATAGCAGCAACATACACAAACACAAACACAAACACACGTGTCGAGTGAATTCAAATCAATTTAGGCAGAAAATGAGGTGTTTTGGTTTTATAGTGATAGGTCTAGTGGCTGTGCTTGGAGGGTTACCCTTCTCCTCAAATGCAAAATTAGAACCCTGTTTTTACAAGAAGACTTGTCCCCAGGTGCATTTTATTGTATTTAAAGTCGTAGAGAAAGTTTCAAGAACGGATCCACGTATGCCTGCCAGTCTCGTTAGGCTTTTCTTCCATGACTGTTTTGTTCAAGTATGTAAATTTACTTGCTTATTCATCCTCCCTTTCTATCTAATTTAGTTAATCCTTTCCTGCTTTAAATGACAAATCCCACAATTAAAATCAAAATAAATCCCTTGCTCCAATTTTATTTTTTTTATCTCTGAGTGGGTTTATTAGTCTCAAATAATTAAGCTCGTAGTATTTTGAATTCTTTTATCACTTTAGGTACTCTTTTTCCATTTAAAACATTTAATGAGTCATATTTGAGTTTGATTTTCATGTATTGTTGGTATAAAATTGTTTATACTATTAACCAAACAAAAATAATTTAGGTATGACTTTTAACTTAGTTATTATGTAAAAAAAAAAAAAAACTTAGTTATTATAGGTAAGTTTGTTTAAGTTTATTTTAAAGAAAAATCCTTATTTTAATAAAATAAATCATTTTATACTTTATGATCTGCCTGTCTAACTGTTTTTACTTTTTCTTTACAACCACAGCTCCTCTGTAATTTAAATTCGTTATATTTTGCTATTAGACATTCAAATAATGCATGAGATCATAAAAGCAGGGAACACCTTGTTTATTTCAACAAAATCCCACAACAGAACGCGACCTTATAAAAATTATACCCGAATTTTATTTTATTTTTTAAAGAAAAAACGTTTGTCTCGTCTCAAATTAAAAGTAAGTGGTTTGGATTTTGGAATGTCGAAAATTTCTAGTGGGAACTACACAAATGTTCAAGAAAAGAAATTGATTCTTACTTCGTCATGTGTATTTGTTGAGAATGAACAAGAAATGAATTATGTTGTTTATGCTTGTGGCATGCAGGGGTGTGATGCATCAATTTTGTTGAACAACACTGCCACCATAGTGAGTGAGCAACAAGCTCTGCCAAACAACAACTCAATAAGAGGTTTGGATGTTGTAAACCAGATCAAGACAGAGTTGGAAAAAGCTTGCCCTGGCGTAGTTTCTTGCGCTGATATTCTTACCCTTGCAGCTGAAGTATCTTCTGTTCTGGTATGTCTCATTTTAGGTCAAAGAAAAAAACTTAGATCAACTTCTTTTGTTACATCCTTTTTTATCAAGTTGTCCAATCAAATAACAACAAATAAATGTTTATATATTGCAACATATATTTAATAGAGGTTGTTTATTATTAGAAAGAATATTCATGTATCATTTGACAGGCTCATGGTCCTTATTTGAAATTTCCCTTGGGAAGGAGGGATAGTTTAACAGCAAATAGAACCCTTGCGAATCAAAACCTTCCTGCTCCTTTCTTCAACCTCACTCAACTTAAAGCTGCCTTTGCTGTTCAAGGCCTTGACACTACCGATCTTGTTGCACTCTCAGGTAATAAATATTCCCCAATTCAAATTATCCTATGTGTTGCAACAATTAATGCTACCTATAATAACAACAACAATAAAACACCTATAGTTGATCCGAGTAGAATTGGACTCAGATCCTTTAAATAAGATCTCGAGTTTAAATCTTATAAAAAAAATATGATTAAAAAGAAAAATGTCACTATTCTTAATAGGGATTAGATATTAAAAAAAAATGATGAATACTTCGTAGTTCGCATCAATATCACACTAATGAAAAAAAAATCTTAGAAATTCAGGGTAAGATATAAGATATTGGATTTACTGGTGAACACATTAACATTACTCTAAATTCACCATCTTAACTTGGTTTGACTTTGGAAGAATTCATCTTATGAAAATGATGGACTAGTATATGATTTGTATATGATTCAATTTCAGGAGCTCATTCATTTGGCAGAGTTCGCTGCTTATTCATTCTTGACCGATTGTACAATTTCAGTGGTACTGGCAGACCCGATCCAACTCTTGACACAACTTACTTAAAACAATTGCGCCAAATATGCCCCCAAGGTGGGCCCCCTAACAACCTTGTCAATTTTGACCCAACCACTCCTGATACATTGGACAAGAACTACTACTCCAATCTTCAGGTTAAGAAGGGTTTGCTTCAGAGTGATCAAGAGTTGTTCTCAACACCTGGTGCTGATACCATCAGCATTGTCAACAAATTCAGTAGTGACCAAATAGCTTTCTTTAAGAGCTTTTCGGCTTCCATGATTAAAATGGGAAATATTGGTGTGCTAACTGGGAAGAAAGGAGAAATCAGAAAACAATGTAACTTTGTTAACAAGAAATCTGCGGAACTTGATATAGGTAGTGTGGCATCCGAATCAGAAGAGGGTCTGGTTAGCTCAATATGAATGAATTAGGAAGAGTTTTATATACACTAGGAAATCATGTGATTGAAGGTTACCAATAAAGAAGCTATATATAGGCACATTATCCGTATAAGTGCCCCCAGCTAGCTATGTTTTATTGTGGACGTGTGAGATCTTTATTGTTTTTTGAATCATGTTGTATTCGTAGTCAACTTCTCTCTTTACATCTCTGTTTGTTCTTTTCTTCCATTTTCAAATTCAGATCTTTTAATATATAGATATATACGTTGGTGATATACCCTGTAAATTTTTCCAAGTGTTGAGATGACATGATGGAAAAATTTCATTCCTTAAGGCTCTGTTCGGTTTATGCAACGGAAATAAGGGGGAGAAGACGAAAATAAGGGGATGAAGTTTGGTGCGTACAACTTTGAAAAGAAATAAGTTACCAGTTTATGAGCTCAGAGCATTTAATTTTTCATTTTATCTCTACTAAATAATTTTATAATATTATTATTTTTACTTTATTTTTAATTATTTTTCTCAAACCAAACAATAAAATATATCTCTTTATTTCTATCTTGTCTCCTTTTTCAAAATATTTTTTCTTTTTTCATATATTTTATTTTTCTCTTTTAAATCAAACACAAAATAAAAAATTAAGTTTTAAATTGAAATTTACACTCGAATTGGAATGTTTCATCAATGCAATTGAGGATTCAAGGTGAGATTCGAAGTGCATGTTTGAAGACAAAAAATGATTTTATTAATTCTTCTTAAAATTAATTTTGAAGTGATATAATTTATATTTAAATGTTTGCATTCTAAAAGAAATTAATAGAAAAATCCACTATAAAAAAATTTATAAACTCAGCATCAATACTTTATGTAAAACTAAACGTGTGAACATTTATCTAAATTCACATTAACTGGTATTGTAACGTGATTTAGGAGATTGTGACTGTATTGCAAATATCATACTTAACTAAAGGGTGATTCTAATAAACGACTAAAAATGCATGGGAAGCGTTCATTAAAAAAAAGTAAGCATTTATTATTCCATATTTTATTCATGGTGCAACTAATATTGTTTTCCTATAACAACTTTTAATTGACTTTTAATTACTCAAACTTATCTTTACAGGACATTTGGTAGAAGAAAAGTTATTTCATACTCAGCCTAGAATTCTTGATTCCTAATTATCTTGCGTCGTGGCTATCATGATTTTGAGAATATAATTTTTTAGCTAACTGTAAAAATTATAGAAAATATTTACAATTTTTTTTTGCAAGCGAAGATTTTCATTTTCAATAAAATACTAGGTATATAAGTGTTTTCTTTTAAGAAAAAATAGTTTAATTTATTACTACATTATTTTTCTTATATTAATTACGTTTGATCTTTTCCATTTATAGGTTTATTGAATTTTCGTATGCCAGCCTTTTAAATTTTATTTTTAGTCATTTTTCTAAATTTTGCAAACAAACTATATATAGCAATAAAAAAATACACTAATTTTTAATAAATTAAAAATAAACTTATTTTTGTTACACATGTTTTTTTATAACATTTTCTTTACAAGCACGTGCTGTTTTTGAATAAAGAAAAAAAAATACGTTAATCGAATACTATCAAGTACTTTGATTTTAGATCACTTAACTAAGACTAAAATACATGCGCAGCCGAGCACAAAAAGTCTACGGGTTTTAGGCCGAATGCTAACTGAAAGTTTGAAAAAGAAATGGTGATGAATATGGGCAGTGACAAGGGAGGCAATTTTAAGTAAATTTAACAATATATTTTTTATTTTATTTTTTTGAAAACGTGTATTATTTTTTGAAAGTAGAAAATAAGAAGTGAAATTAAACATGTTTTCAGAATTTTAATCTTTTGAAAATGAAAATAGTTTTCAAAAAATAAAAATAAAAAATAATAATAAAAAATGAAAATACAAAGCAAACACACTCTTAATTATCATCGATCATTTTTCTTTGACTTTTCACAATTTTCTTTTTGTAAACAATCTTGTTTAAAATACGATATAATATTAAATATAAATTTTTTTCACTAAATGTCCGAACCTTAATTTATCACTAATTCCTTGTAGTATATCCAACTAACTCCCACCAGGTCAACGTTAATTATTTGGATGAAGCACAAGCATTATGCATACAAACAAGTCCGACAAAACTATGGTTTATTGATTTCATATTTTCATTCCCGAAGATCTCAAGCCCTTTGCATAAGGTTGCAAAAAAGCCTCGATAAATTTTTCTTATCATTCAAACTGAAGATGTCAGCAGTTTGAATTTAAGATTAGAATTATGTTAATATTTAAATTTTGTATTAGACTTTCATATATTCTATATATATAAATTTGGTGAATAAATTATTTTGTAATTTCTCTATATAATACATATCTTGTTTGCAAATATACTCTTGAAGATGAGCGATAAGTTTTTCAATCGAATATTAGTCTTATAATCGCGTGTGAGATATATTCAAGTATCACTTATAAGGTTAAGATCTTAATTAGGTGACACTAAATAAATAAATAATCTTATTTGTGCTAGATATATCTTGAGTATATATTTTGTGGATGTACTCTAAAAAATAAATATGTGATTAACACTTCCTTAACAAGCATCAAACTCCGATTACATAGTTACATTTGTCTTCTTGCTCATAAATATTAAACAAGCGACACGGGAGCAAGATAGATATTAGTCAAATTAACTTTATCACGTGGCACTAATATCCAATGTTGGTAGGATCGTGTCTAGAAACTAACGTAGGTGAAAATATTATATTAGGAGAAAAGAAGATATAAAATAAAATTAATAAATTTATGTAAATAATTACACATTCTATTTAATTATTTTATATCTTTCTCTTTTGTAATGTGACTAAAACTAATATGAGAAAAATTTAATCAATATTAATATTATATATAGTGGTGGATAAGTTATTCTCTACTTATATATATATCGTACCTATTTAGCTTCCGTTTGATGTTTTAAAAAATATATAACAATAAAGATGATTGCAATTTTTTTCTCTCAAGTTGTAATTGAATAAAAAAAACCTATACAAATTGATATAAAATAAATTTTAATATTATTATTTCTTAAAATCGTTTAGAGAAAGCAAACACGCAACGTTAGAGACAAGTAGAATTAGACTACAGGAATGTTATTTATTGATTGAGCAATTAGTTCTGCATCTGGGATAAAGATTCTGTGTAGTTAAAATTGTAACTGGACATATCTCTCTCAACCTTTAAAAAAAAATTCACAAGGTCCCATGTTTCCATGCTACTGTTTCACGATTCGTTGATTGAAAAAGCATGGTGGTTGGCATACAGCTTTACTTTAAGGTATAAAGCAGCACACCTTATCTTTTTCCTGGAATAATAAAATACTCCCTCCATCTCTTTATAATTATGATATTAAGTTATTTTAAATGGATAAAAAAATTAATAAAAAGGATAATAATTTTACAAAATCAATTTTAGTATCATATAATTTTTTTATTTTTATAGTACATATAATTAATAATATAAAAATATAAGTAAAAAAATTAATATTATATTAAAATTTTAAAATAACATTTTTTTAGATAATTTTTTCTTAGACAGCTATTATCATGGTAATAAATCAAATTGTTTATATCATTTTTATCCTCAAATTTTAATTAAATGTTTTAACATTGAATGTTAATGTCTATTAGAAATATATTGTAGGATTAAGAAAATATCTGCATATTATTATTTAACTTAAAATTTTAATGACAATGAATAATATACCTGACATAAACATAGTTTTAGTTTTAAAATATAACATATTTCAAGTTTTGATTTCGGTAAAAAAAAATTAATTGTAGTAAAGGACTAAAACTGCTTTTTTTATTTATTAAAAAGATACTATTTTTTATTAATTATAAATATTTTTTAAATATAGTTTTATAAAATTTAAAATATAAAAATCGTCATACTTATAAAAAAAAGAAAAAACTTAGTTATACCTCATTGAGTACAATGATCAATAATCTTCTGCTCTTTCGAGTTCCATCACGACACAAAAAGTAAGGTTAATAACGTAAACTAAAAAAAAGTTCATGGGTTTGTTTATCTATTTCTTAAAAGAAAACTTTAAAAAAACATTTTTTTTAAATTATTATTTTTCTAAAGTTCAAACAAACTGACCTATATATCAAGAAAGAAATTGGCCCGCCAACCACGTATTGCTTTTGTACGGCAATCTATTTTTTGTTAGAATATTTCTATATGTGTATTTTATATTTCCAATACTTAATATTACAAATATAGTTTCATTATTAATTTTTCTTCAAAAAAATATATCAATTGATATTTTATTCTTAATTGTATAAATAAAAAATTAGTAAATAATATATGCACAAATAGTATAAAAATTAAATTATTATTTAATTACAAATCCTTGTGCAAAAAGTTTAAATAAAGAATTTATTTTATAAAAATTACTTTGACAATCTTTATCTTTTTTTTAAGGCATTGATAATCTTTATCTTTCTATTAAAAAATATATCTTTTTTGACTGAGATATGCTCTTATTTTAAGTAGGAAAATGTTTTATAAACATTCATTGTACTGTTAGGCACCTAAAAATAGAAAAATATATAAGTTTAATAGAATTTATGACGTAAAAAATGTTAATAAAATGTTTAAAATAAAATAAAAATATTTATGTATCATTACTCTTATAAATAACATTATAAGCTAAAGTTTTTTAGAATTCCAATAAAGGAAACACTTATTATATATTAATCATTTATGCATTGATAAGTACATTGAGTCATTGAGAAAACATAATTTTATTCCGTCATGACTTTCTTGATTCAATGTTGAATAAAATAGTAATGATCGCTTGTAGTCTGTACGAAGATATACAGTAATTTATTAGATGTTTTGTTTGTTCTGATCAAAATTACAGTTTATTAAAGACTAATGTGTTATATTCTATTTTATTTAAAAAAAAAAAAAACAGGACTAACGTGTTCAAGTCTAATTAAAAAACTGCTTCAAACACACTTAAACAACCTAGTCTAGGTTTTATCTGAAAAATGTATGTATCTATCTATCAACAATTACTAATTTTTAAATACACCATATTTGACTTTTCTCATCATCGCGGTACATGATTGAAAATCTGAACCCACCAACAGCGAACGATGAAAAGCAAGCACATTCATAGGAATCTCGATTCTTCCTCCTTTTGTCTCTCTTTAAATAGACACTAAGCATTCCGGGGAAGCTCGCACCAACAACATGTTGATGATTCAAAACAGAAAAAAAATGAGGTTTTTTACAGTGAAAGTAGCTCTGTGCTGTGTGGTGGTTATGCTACTAACCCTCTCAGATGCACAGCTAGATAACTCTTTTTACAAGGACACGTGTCCAAGAGTGCATTCTATTGTGCGTGAAGTTGTCAGAAATGTTTCCAAATCTGATCCCCGCATTCTTGCCAGTCTCATAAGGCTCCACTTTCATGATTGTTTCGTTCAAGTATGTAGTATTAGTTCTTAATTGCTATTACTTGTCTTAATCTAAGTTTATACTCCTTAACACAACTCAATAGCCAAACACTAGAATGTTTGTTATTTTTGCTGTCACCGTCCTCTTACCTGTACTTTTTCATTTACGATATCTAGAGAACTTATCTGAAAAAATCAAACTCAATTTCAGTTGAACTAAGGACTTGTTGCTAGATTGAAATGTTATTACTTATCAAGTTTTATGCTTTTAGATAATTGAAATTAATGTTACTATACATATGTACATGACAGGGGTGTGATGCATCAATTCTGTTGAACGACACAGCTACGATCGTGAGCGAGCAAAGTGCACCACCAAATAACAACTCAATAAGAGGTTTGGATGTTGTGAACCAGATCAAAACCGCGGTGGAAAATGCTTGCCCAGGCATAGTTTCTTGCGCTGATATCCTTGCTCTTGCAGCTGAGATATCTTCTGTTCTGGTATGTATATGCCATGTCTCATATTCCTATATTCAGTGTATTAATTAATTTCTTGTCGAGTGTTAATGGATATCCACCTAAAACCTAATCAAGCTGATATATATAGGTAAAATAGTGTATAAGTGGATATAACTTTTTGAGACTTAAACAATTCTAAATTATCCAAGTAGGATCACTTATTATAGTGATTGGGTCATCGTCAAACTATAAATAAATGTTTTGTCTCGCAAATTTTACATTCTCTCAGGAGATATACTGAAAGATCTGATATTTGTTAATGATATAACTAAAATAATACTCCCTTTAGACCAAAGCAATTGTTGTTTAAAATTAATGCACACAATTTTAAAAAAATATTACTCACAAACTATATATTTAATCTAAAATACTTCATTTAACATCACGAGAATAATATCATCGAATAGATTATAATTATTTAAATCATATTACATATATATATATATATATATATATATATATATATAGAAAAAATAATTAATGAGACTTAGCATATGTAAAACATCAATCATTTTGAAATAAAAAATAAATAAACAATTAAAATATCTATAGTTTTGAAATATAGGGAGCAGCCTTCACCTCATTAACTAATTTTGGTTGAGGTAGGTAAGAAGAACTATAATTGTAAAAGTGTTGAACTGATTAATGTTAGCTATCTCCCGACGGTAAGTGTGGTTGTGTACTTATTGTAAAAAATTTAATGATTCCGCACAATAATGAATTTTAGTCACGCCAAATACTTGCACACATGCAATAAAATAAATATCTTTTCATAGACAAAAAATATGCCTCTTGCATCGATATGAACAGAAAAAACTTTTACCCCTGTTCAAGTCCCATCGCAAAGGATTACCCAGTTCCAGGTAGGTGTTGGTGACCATGCATGGTAGCAGGAAGGAAGCTTCCGGGTACTTATAATGGTACTAAAAGCTCACACGTCAATAATCAATTATTATACCAAAAATAAAGTAAGTCCATGACATGAAGGACCTTTTTTAACAAATTGGCAGGCCTTCCTTTAAATGTACTAGCAATCATATCTCATACAGTATATTACACGAATATTCATAACTATGTCTAAAATATATATTTTAAGGGAAAATATTAAAAATAATTATTTAAAAATAAATTAAAATATAAATATAAGTATTGCAATTTTTAATTTTGAAAGTAAGGGAAATCAATTTAATTATAGATTATATTTGTTTTGAATTTTAAAAAATGACTATATAATATAATTGTTTTAGAGTTTTTTTCATAAACTATTATATTTAAGAGTAATGATACACGTATACCATTTATTTTAAATATATTGCCCACATCTTTCATTTTTTTTATATCTCTCTTCATGTCATAAATTTTATTTTATTTATATTTTTTTTTCAATTTTCTCTTTTTCTAGATGGTGTTCATCAAACATTTTTTAATATTTAACTTGTAAAAAAAGTACCAAAAACATTTGTTAGGTTTTTTCTTTTTCTAAAAAAATTACATAATAATTGTATTTTAAAAAAAATAACTGAAGGAAATAAACGCATCCAGATCTTAAATATCTCATTGTATTTAATATTATTTAAAAAAATTGAATATTTTAAATAAATTAAGAAAAATTAAAATTATTTTTATTAAATAAAAATAGGAAAAGATATTAACTAAATATAAAAATAAAGTCCAAAAAATATACATGTTATAAAATAAAACAAAAACAGACAATATAAAAAAACAATTATCTCACTCCAAAAAATAAGTATTAAAATTTATTATATATAATATAAATAAATAGGGATCTCTTTTTTACCGACTCAATGGTGGTGGGATTTGGTCAAAACAAACCTACTTAATATGTTGGGAAGGAGAATCCAACGAAACATGTCCCATGCGATGGCGATAAGATACTCACTTACCCAGATAATATCATTTTGATTTGGGCTGAGGTATTAACTGGCCTTTGAGTGATAGGATTGTTTACCCTAAAGCCCAAGTCTAAAGCCCAATCGGGAAGACTTTTTCAGTTTTCAATATATTTTTCCATTTTGAGGAGAAAAATCTTCTTAAGCTCTTTAGTAATAAATAAATAAACAAGTTTAGGAATATCTGTGTTTTGTTTTAATTCTATTGGACTATTTTAAAATTTTGAAGATTTCTTAAATTAGTGTTAAGTAAATAATCTCGCACATTTATTAATATAGTTTTATAAATTAAGTCAACATTGAATGAATAATAGGTCATTTATAAAATATTGTTTTTTAGAATCACTTGTCATATATTTTTGTGTGTTGAAAACCTTTCTTTCTTATTTTGTTTGTCTTATTATTACTTATTAGGCTCATGGCCCTGACTGGAAAGTTCCACTAGGAAGAAGAGATAGTTTAAATTCAAGTTTTTCTCTTGCTCTTCAAAATCTTCCGGGTTTCAATTTCACCCTTGATCAACTCAAATCTACATTTGATAGACAAGGCCTCAATACGACTGATCTAGTTGCTTTGTCAGGTATGAAAATTTTACATTTCAAGAAATATCCTTAATAGAATTGATGTTGGTGTACAAGATAAAGTAACTAAAATACAAGTTTTAGGCTCGCCCAAAAAAATATTTCTTTTTAGTTTTTATAAAACAAAAAGATCATATTTGTTAAAGAAAATATCACATATGTTAAAAAAAATCTAATATTTATTTTTTTCATTTAAAATAAGATATTTCTTTTAAAATTTACTTTAGATCTCACATGCCATCTAGCATTGTCGATGTATCACACATATATGTTTCAATTTCAGGTGCTCATACAATTGGTAGATCTCAATGTAGATTTTTTGCTCACCGAATATACAATTTCAGTGGCAATGGCAACAGTGACCCAACTCTCAACACTACCCTCTCACAAGCACTACGAGCAATATGTCCCAATGGTGGACCTGGAACCAATCTCACCAATTTGGACTTAACTACTCCTGATAGATTTGACTCCAACTACTACTCAAATCTTCAACTTCAAAATGGCTTGCTTCGGAGTGATCAAGTGTTATTTTCTACAAGTGGTGCAGAGACCATTGCCATTGTCAATAGTTTCGGTAGTAATCAAACTCTTTTCTATGAACATTTTAAGGTGTCAATGATAAAAATGAGCATCATTGAAGTGCTAACGGGGTCACAAGGAGAAATTCGAAAACATTGTAACTTTGTCAATGGGGATTCTTCTAATCTGGCTACTCTAGCCACCAAAAAATCTTCAGAGGATGGTATGGTGAGCTCAATCTAGATGAGTTAACAAAAGATATCCTAATGCAAAAATGAAAGGTCATTAATAAAGGGGTTATATAGGAAGATACATGTTGTGTGCTAATGGTGAATCATAATATCGTTTGTACCTTGTATTAGCTACGGATAACAACTACTTATTTTGTAATATATTATTATTAGAATTAAGTTGTTTGGTGTTGATGGGTTTGGAAGTGATACGATTCAATGGATGAAATATAGTTAATAATCGTGTCACGAACGATCACAATCTCTATTATTTTAAAATTTCAGCTAGTATCAACAAGTAGACTTGAAACTTAAAAGTAATACTTAAAAGAAGAAAAAAAAAAGCTTAAATATATTTTTTTATACCTATAATATATTTATTTATTTTATTACTTCAAAAATATTTTTTTATTTTATTACTTAAAATTTTCAAACTTTTACTTTTGAAGTCTACCTTATCAATCCGACCAAATAAGCCTAACAAAGAATTTGGTTCCTTTAGTGAGGACAAGGACAAAGTTTTACAAAACAACCCCACAAGAAAGATGATGAGGAAGAAGCTGAGTCTGTTTCACCAATCACAATCGTACCACCATACTACGTATCACCACACATGCAAAATTTTGAAAAATTCAATTTTCAAGATTTTTAATATGATCATAGCTTAGATCGTGAAGAAGTCTAACATCCGATGGGGACTCTCTTTAAAGGGACGCGTTTTCTAACAAAATAAGAAGTACAACATGTTTTACAGTAATATCATGTGAGCAAATGAGTTAATTATAAGACACAATTATTGAACTCAACAAAGCTAATTGTCATTTGTGATTATGATAGTCGTGCTTAGAGGTGCAAGGCATCATACATCCTTGCAAATAAGCAGTGGGAAATACGAAAGTTTTGTGAATCCCATACATGTTTAAATCCATTAATCTCACAAGATCATGTAAAGTTGTCGTCTTTGCTCATGAGTAAAAACATCCATAACTTGATTGAAAACGATCCATCAACTTCAATGTCAATCTTGATAGCACACATCAAAAGCACTAAAGGATACACCACCATGTACCACAAAGCATGATTGGCAAAGCAAAATACTATTGAAAACATCTATAAAAACTAGGAAAGATCATACCATGATTTACTATGATTGTTGCAAATTATGCAACAATTTATTCCTGGTATGTTGTGGAGAAGGAAACACTGCTAGTGCCAACATAAGAAGGTCAGACAGTAGAGGGTTTCGTGATGTTCTGTCATCTTTTTTGGAGTTTCAGACCATGTATCGATAGGTTTCAATATTGCAAGTATGTGTTTCAGGTCAATGGAACATGATTGTATAGTAAGTACAAGGGACCCTCCTTGTGGCAATTACACAAGATGACACTAATAAAATCTTTCCAATAGTCTTTGTTGTTGTCAAGAGTGAATCAACAAAAGCATGACTCTTCTTCCTCCAAAATTTAAAAAGGCATGTCACCCTACAACATGATATGTGTTTGATTTCAAACAGACATAAGTTAATAAAAAAGTGTTTACTCAAGACATAATAGTGGGTTGACGACACAAAATTTTGTGCATGTGTTCTACATTCGACACATTGCACAAAATTACATAAGGAGGTACAAGAACAATATCATCAAAACACTAGTTATCAATATAGGTGAGTGCTAAACTCTTTTTTTTCAATTCATTTAGTATTATTCAAAATATTAAAATTGTATGTTTATAACTATCACCATATGTAAGGATAGAGCCTACTTTCAATCACTAATACAACATTCTAAGAGAAGAAGCAAATGTTGACCGAACAATTAATTTTCTCAGTGAGATTCTGCGAGGAAAATGGATTCTCGCATGAGATGGTGGCCAAAGATGGGGGAACCATAACCACCAATCATGTTGAGTCGATTAATTCAATACTCAAGGAATCTACTAATAGGCACGCTAGTAAAATCAACATATCTAAGGTGTAATGCATTTTCAACAAAAGAGGGAAAAAAGTTGCAACAATCCTTGTATCTGGTCAAGTTTATACGCAAGTGCTAAACAAGGCCATTGAAGATGTACTTAGCACAGAGAAAGACATACGCTCACACTATTCTTGAGTTCAGTCGATGTGACACATAATTCTTAGTCCAGGAGACAATAAACCGGAGATAGGTTCAATCCGCTAGAGATTTCACGATCAAGCTGGACGAAAGGTGGTGTGAATGCGATAAATTCTAGAAATTGTGCATGTCTTGTTCTCATGTTGTTGCTGCTTGTAAACATGTTCATCATGAGTACAAGAACTATATACATCATGTTGGCCACTATGTCACAAGCCTTTGCCTGACCCAGACAAGAAAAAAAATTATAAGGGTTGTCCTGTCTCCTCTCGTATTCACATCGAAATAAATATTTGAGAATCGGGTCAACCAAAGCGATGTTTCGTATGTCACACATCCCATGTCATTCAAAGAAAAATTGTCTCACCGTGTGACTCAAATCAACAACGTTGAATTTATGTCATATTTTTTGTATTTTAAAAATTTTGTGTATTGTTTTAAATTTAAATATTTTAGTTCAATTTAACTTGTTGCTATATTTTTTTATCTTCTTTTGTTTATTTAATTTTCTAACTAAACGAATTAAAATTAATAAGTAAGAAAATATATGATCACTTAAAAGTATATGTATTTTTTGTGAAAAAATATATTAAATAAGTAACAAAATTAATATAAATATGATGTAAATAATAACAAGAAGATTTAAAATGTTTTTTTAATATTTTTCCATATAATAGTTATAATTCATAACAAGGAAAATATTTAACTAAATTTAAATACAATATAAACCATATGAAATTATATTTTTTATAAATATTTAACTAAATTATATTTATATTGAGTATTTAAATATTTGTATTTTTCTTAAATATTATTCTAGATAAATAATATTTTTTATAAATTAAGATATATAAAAAAATCAATACAAAAAATTTTTTAAAAAACTGTAAGAAAAAAGTAGAAAATAAAAAAAAACTAAAAGAAATAACAAAAAAAAATCAGTTCACATTTCGAACTGTGTTAAAAAAACACCTTATAAGAAACCGATTTCATAAAGTTATTTAAAAAGAAAAAATAAAACAACATCATGAAATCTGGAAACGAATTTCATAACAAACATCTTATTTTACTTAGTTTACTAAACCTTAAAAAATAATCTTTAAGACTAAGCAAATTTTATTTTTATTCTTATTGAATGATAAAAAAACAATTAAATAATATTTTGATTCCACGAACTTTGTTTCTTTCAAACGCCTTAAACCCTAGTTACTTCCTCCGTCTTTGTCTCTCTGTCTGCGTCTCTTCTCAAAAACCCTACAAACAAAACACTCTCTGCTTCGCAAATTCGAACCTTTGAATCTGAATCATGCCGCGCAAGAAGAAAGCTCACGACCCATTCTTCACCAACGATTCCCGAAAGCGCCAAAAACCGAATAAAAAACTCGACGAAGATGAGGAAGACGCCGAGATAGAAAGCGACTTTGATGAAGACGGCTTCTTCGCCGGCGGCGGTGGCGGCGGCTCGGGTGAAGAGCAGGAGGAGGAAGAGACCGGCGCGGAGGTGCGGAAGAGACTCGCACAGGACCTTCTCCAAAGGGTTCGGAAAAGCGCGCAGAAAGGAGAGGAAGAAGAGGATGATAAAGAAGAAGACGAAGAAGGAGCAAGAGACTCGCTCGTAGCTCAGAAGTTGTTGAAGGAGCAAAATGAGGAAAGCGGACGCGTCAGAAGAAGCATTGCTTCAAGGTTTGATTCATTAGCTCAATGCATTCCTCACTAATTGTTTGTGTTTATGTTTCGGTTTTGATTTAACCATAAAGTTTTGTTGTTTGCTTGTTTGTCATTTTAGGGTGAAAGTGAGTGGTACTGGTGATGAAGGATTTAGGGTGTTGGTGAAGCACCGGCATAGTGTGACGGCGGTGGCTCTGTCTGAGGATGATTCGAAGGGCTTTTCGGCATCAAAAGACGGAACAATTATGCAGTGGGATGTGAATAGTGGGCAGTGTGAGAGGTATAAGTGGCCCAGTGATACGGTGTTGAAGTCTCATGGCTTGAAGGATCCGCAAGGCTCGGCTACGAGGCAAAGTAAACAAGTATTGGCTTTGGCTGCGAGCTCGGATGGTCGCTATTTGGCGACCGGAGGCCTTGATCGCCATATTCATATATGGGATACTCGCACCAGAGAGCATCTTCAGGTACTGCCTCTTCATTCTTTTAAATGAATGTTTTGTGCTGCTGCCTATTTGAACAGATACAAGGGTAGTTGATTGTTAACTTTGCTGATTGTTTGGTTTGGAGTGATTGAGGATATGTGTATTTTGCTGCTTGTTCTGTATAAAAATGTTTCACTGTTGTTTTTGTATTCGATGCCTTACCAAAATGCTTAGCTTAAGTTCATTGTGGATTTTTTTGTTTTAGTGGATAGTGAGTTGATTTGAATGTAATCAGGATCCTACATGGTGATTGACAAGGTAAAATATGAAGTAATTTATCTGTAGTTAACACAGGACACTTGGTGTTTGGAAAATCATGGGCCCCATTTGTAGCTAATTGTTTTAGAATCATTTACTGTTGAATTGGGGCTTGCATTGTTGTTATTGGATTTTAATTTTATTTTTACAGGCTTTTCCAGGTCATAGAGGTCCTGTTTCTTGTCTGACTTTTAGGCAAGGAACTTCAGAGCTTTTTTCTGGTTCATTTGATCGGACAATTAAGATATGGAATGTTGAAGACAGAACTTACATGAGTACTCTGTTTGGTCACCAAAGTGAAATTTTAAGTATTGATTGCTTACGCAAAGAAAGGGTACTGACTGCTGGACGTGATCGTAGCATGCAATTGTTTAAGGTAATTTCACCATGGTGAAGTATTTGGCTATCATCTATCTTGTATGTTAAGATGTTCTTTACTTTCTTCTACTGTTGCTCTGTTCTTTCCATTTGTATCTTTGTGTGGAAAATATTCAAGTGATTGAGGGGAAACTTTTATCAGCTAAGGACTGTTTCTTGGGTTATTTCCATTTCTCTTTTAGACTTGTTTTTGACCATTTTTAATGTGTATTCTCCCTAATTTAGGTTCATGAAGAGTCACGTCTTGTATTTCGTGCTCCTGCATCCTCCTTAGAATGCTGTTGTTTTGTTAGTAATGATGAACTCTTGTCTGGTTCGGATGATGGAAGCATTGAGCTTTGGACTGTAATGCGAAAGAAGCCTATTTACATTTTGAGAAATGCTCACGCATTACTGGTGGATAGCATGAAATCTGACCAAAAGGACAGTGAAAAACTCCCCAATGGTAACTTAGGTAAAATAATGTTCATATAATTTTCCTTTCAAGTCAAATTCTCAAAATATTGGCAGTTCCTTCAGTTCTTTAAATTTTGTTGGAGAAAAATATATATGATGTATACAGCAACATGTTTTCTTTCTTTTTTCTTTTGCCTGCTTTTCAGAAAATGTAATGTCATTTCCTCTATGATTCTCCATCCATTTACTCCTGTAATGTATGCATGAGAGAACAAACAACATCATATTTTTCTGTTGGCTTGACTACTGCAACTTGTACAATACGAATGTATGAATTTGTAATACATTTGCTACTTATATGTATCCTTATCTTAAGATCCTAAAGTGATACTGTTGTCTACATTCTGCAGAAAATGGTTACAACCATCCTGAGAATCACCACTGTTTGTCAGTATTCTCTTGGGTCAGTGCGGTCAGTGTTTGTAGAAACAGTGACCTTGCTGCATCTGGGGCTGGCAATGGTTCTGTTCGATTATGGGAAATTGAAAGTGATACCAAAGACATTAAATCTCTTTATAATGTGCCATTGGTAAGTGAAAGGAATAGCAACTAAACTCTAGTTAATGTTTCCTAGATAATTTTTGCTTAGATTTTTCTGTTGAAAAAGGCTTTTGGTCTTGTTCTTGTTTATGTTGAATGTAGCTTTGTGTGTGAATCCCTTGTTATTTATTGAATAACTCTCCCCTTTTTTACAAACCTTTTTTGTGCCATGTGATGTAACAAGCTTGCTCAGAATAGAGACTGCATACTTATAAATTTGTTCATAGTATCTGTAGTTTTACGTGAAAAGTCAAGTTTTACTTTTGAAGTCAAAAACTAGTTTCCAAACATGCAATTCCTCATCTTTCTAATATTGGATTTATATTTGTACTGAGATTTATTTGCAGTTGAAAAATCCACTGGTATTTAATTAAACCTTTTGGATAACAGGCTGGGTTTGTGAATTCCTTGGCTTTTGCAAAATCAGGAGAATTCTTAGTTGCTGGAGTTGGACAGGTGAAATTTTGCTCAAACTATGTCCTGCTTGTATGCTTTTTTTTTTTTGGTATACTTACTGAAATTTCACTGGAACACTGTCATCGACAGAAAAGCTGTCTGAGCATTTCAACTTTCTATTTGAAAGTTGGACTGTCAGTTGTTAAGGATTAGTATGATAATAAGGAAATTGATACGGAGTTATCTTATTTATACTCATTCATAGTAATACGGGAATTTATTATGTTCCCTTGATGTTTGTGTCCTTTGTTTACCCCTCCTGCCTACCCCCCTAAAGCTCTCTTATTTCCAACATTTTTTTATAAAGGTATCTGTCTCACTGGCAAATTTATAAGATTTAAGATTTCGGAGGTCCAAATTTTGCTGTACATAGTCAGGTGTCAATCTGTCCACAGGTGTTAGCCTGTAACCCAAAATCAGTATAACCACATTAGCAAATGGACCTTTAATAATGATTGTCCATGAAGACAAATTTCATTGTTTTTCTCTCCTGGTGTTGGCTAAGTATATGAAATTGACTAGTTTTATCTTGTAAATAGATTGCTACCAACTTGGAACTTGAAGAGATTAGAATAGTTGAAAGAATTAGAAAACATTATTGATTGCTTTAATTCTACTGAAACGCCACTTCATTGGATATTATTTACTCTTATAGATATAGATTGCACATTTTACCAGAATAATTGCAGCTTTTATCAAATTCATAATTTTTTTTTTATCAGCATCAAATTCAAATTCATAATTATAAACCACCATATAACTCTGTTTTTAAAGTTAAACTCAAGCTTAAATCATATTGACTTGCTTAAATCAATCTTGTCAAATTAAGGAGTATGTCTCATATTTAAACTTTAGATCCTTGCAAACTGACCCAAGTACTTTTTGCTATATTCAATTGGATGCTTGAGTCTGCCCTCTATTGAGAAGTTTCACTTTCTGCTATATGGGAATTTTGTCTGAGAATAATTTTGATATAAATATAATTGTTGAGAATAAATTTATGGTAATTCACATCTATAGTTTCCATGTGGGTCCGTTTCTGATGGAGCACGAAGAACATATGATGGGCTATGGAACAAAAAGAATTCAACTTTTAAAACATAATTAGTGCATTTGTTAGCATCTTGTTTGTTTAGGGTTAATTGCATTCATTAGCATGTTGTCAAACAGTGTAATGCTATATGCTAATAATAGAATGTCGTGCATTCATCCTGAATTAATCCTCTCCCACATGATTCTTGTGTTCAATAATTCTTGAACTGCCAATTGCTTTTTAATTAATTGTTGCTTCCTTTCCTCGCCATTACTACCCTGCTAGAATTGATGTTTTCTTCTATAACTAAGATGTATTTGTCTGCAGGAACCTCGTCTAGGAAGGTGGGGACGTAACCCTGAAGCTCGAAATGGAGTCTCAATTTTGACATACGAAATGTAACATTGAGTTGAATGTCTGTCCGTGATCTTAATTATATGAATCAATTGCATTTATTTTTACGATTGTCATAGATAATTTCTTAGTTTATGCTTGTTTAGATAGGATTTTGAAATCTTGAAATGGTTTTTTTGGCATAGGGCTACTTAAAACCAAATATAAAAATTTACAGTGCAAAATCCTTTTCCTTGACGCCAATACCATCTGTTTCAATACAGTTAAACGTCCGGCTCCTATCATCAACCTAGTATTCAAAACACACTAGACAATTTATCATTTGTCTACTAATATTAACTCTTGTTCCTCTTTTTTTTTTTTTTTTAATTAGAGCGAGGGCGAAGCAGATAGAGAGACATTTTACCTGTTGATATCCCTCTAAGAGTATTTTTAATGGTAGATTTTTGAAATTTTAGATTTTTTTTTTGGACATCATAATGTTACCTAAGATTGAAGATCTCTTATCTTAAGACTTATCTCATTTTTTTCTTTAGTGATAGATTTCATTTTGAGAGACATAAACTTACTTTTCAATTTTTTTTCCTCTCCCATCCCAACTAATATTTCCTTCTCTCAATATAGTTCCTTTTTTTTTTCTTCTCCTTCCTCTCTCGCAACCTTTCTTCTTCTCCTCCCCTTAACTTCTTCTTCCTTCTCCTTCCTCCCTCCCCCTCCCTCTTTCTTTATACGCTTTTTTTATTTCTTCTTTCTCCTTGTTGTCGTGGCCTTCTTCTTCCTTTCCCTTAGTTGCGGCCTCCTTCCCCTTTTCCTTTGTTGCGGATGCGGCCTCCCTCCCCCTCCTCAACAAAGGTAATTTTTTCTTCCTCTTCTGTTTTTCCATTGTCGTTCTTTTTTTTTTCCTTCTTCCATTGTTTTTTTATTGTTCCCGCGAGTTGGTTGTTGGTATTTTTTTTTTACATCGGGTAGAGATCTTCAAGATTCTCCTACAAGTTATTGTAAGATCTTTGCAAGACCAGACCTTGAGCACAAGATCTAACATTAAAGATGCTCTAATGATCAAATGCAACAGCAATCCGAATATCATTAAAAAAAGAATTAAAAAGGAAACAAAATTGGAGGACTATGCCAAAATTCAAAAAAAAAATTATAGAAATCGTTTTCCTTCTAATTACAATGACTTTCCACAATCGAATATCGTCACTCCTATCGCTACTAAATCCTTAAATGTGATCCTAAGTATGACACTAACGTGATGTTTTTGGATCCAACGTACGTTCTGGACCTTGGCAACGGTTTTTCAAACATGACTTGTAGTTAATCTTTGTTCTTCGGGTTTCACAAAGACAAAGTTTAAGAGTTTAATGTAATACATGAAAAATAATTTTATAGGATCATTCAATCATAAATATTTGTTAATGAATTTTTAAATAATTTTATAAAAATTAATAAACTTACAATTTTACACTCCGCATTGACAATACTTCATGTTGATTGAGTAATAATTATACCAAAATTGAAGAAAAAACTGCTCTCAATATATAATTTATTTCTTTCGAATTTATTATTCATTCTTACAGTCAAAAGTCACCAAATGGGTATCAATAATTGAATATAAACAAAATCGAGAAATACTTACCAGCACATTAATCCCCTCTTGTAAACCCACAAAATGACAATGCATAGCAATCCAATGTAAGTCTAAAACCAACTAGGGTGATTTGGAAGGGAACTTGTACAATATACTGGAACAAGTCAATACAAGTTTCAGAACCCAAAGGTTCAAAGTATGTAACAATGTAACGAATATTGTTCATCCGAAAACTCGTAATTACAGAAACGTCCCTCCCCTTCCCACCAATTTTTGGCCTTTTCTCACTTTTCAGTATGCTTTATGAAATGCAAGTCCTTATAAGCAACCATGGAGCTTTGCAATGCTAAAGACCCACGTGACCTGAACCTGAGTTCAACCACTTCCTATAAAAATCATCATACAAGGTTACTTTTGAGCAATTGAACAAGTCAATCAAGGAACTCATCTTCACATACCAACACACTCGGAACGGGGAGACGTATTTTTATACGAACAGTTAAAGTTGAAGAGGGTGAAAATTTAGTAGCACCTAAATGGGCAAAAGCTAAACAATTGATATGAACAGGTGAAGAATTCAGTAGCACCTAATGCATGAGCTAAAGCCTCATCAAACATTGAATTTCTAGCTTCAGAAGTTGGTGGGAATAAAAATTCAATACCCCTATTAAAAAAACATACAGTGGGCAGAGAGGTCCTAAATGCTCTTGCCCTGCCAAATTCCAGGATGTATCTTCCCACCTGATTAATGTTGCATGATTAGCCACCCAAGCCAGTACACAATAATTTACATTATCCTACTCATGCTCGACTTCTTTTTTGTTGTCAGTTGTGTCCTTGTTACTGTTCCCTCCAACCTCAGTGGCTGACCCATCCACAGCTTTTTTATTGTCAGTTGTATCCTTGTTACTGTCTCCTCCAACCACAGTGACTGACTCATCCACTGTTTTTTTGTTGTTAGTTGTGTCCTTGTTACTGTCTCCTTCCACCGCAGTGACAGGCCTATCCACAGCTTTTTTGTTGTCAGTTGTGTCCTTGTTACGGTCTCCTCCAACCTCGGTGACTGGGTCATCCACAGAAGTGGCAGATGCACGTGTGCTTGGAGTTTCAACTCCTTGAGTTGGCTCAGTTTTGTCCTTGTTTCTGTCAGAGGTTTCAATGCTTGAGTCATTGAGAGATGCTGATGGCTCATCAGTAGCTATCTGCTCATCCTTTGTTAATGCAACACTGGATGATGGAGATGATGATTCAGCTACACCAGGATTATTGCTCCCAGGTTCTATCTCAAGTACTCCGTTGGGAAGAACATCAGAAGGGTCATTGGCATCTGAAGATTCCCTCCATTCAACCCACTCAACTGGTTTATCGGTCCCACCATGTTCTAATTTTAGTCCTGCTTCTGGAGATGTTGCAGTGTCAGCTAACTCCTCATCTTCACCAGCAATAACATCATCCCCACTGGCTTTTACAAAAACCTCATCAGCAGTAGGTGATGGAGAAGCAAGGGAACCTGTTGAGCGTTCATTGCCTACTCGATCTCTACCCTCCTCGAAAGCAAACCAGTTGGAATTTGTGAATAGAGACCCACTGCATGTGTCAAAGCAAAATCTAAGGTATACATTGAAAGAATTGGAATAAAGACCTTTACATGAGACACCAGGCATGACAGTTCAAATACAAAGTAGAAAATTGACACATGTATGATCAACAGAGGCACACCATTTACCTTTCATGGTCATCTCCCAACCGCAAAGAAGATATAACAACTTCTGCAGATTCATCATCAAAATAGACATCCTGCAAGATACATATTATGTCAGATGTTTTATCATGATCGTAAATCAAACCTCAACAAAAAAATCCCAAGATACATCATAAGTGTTAAACAAAACTAGAAATCCCCAAATAAACAAAAAGATAAACGTGTGCAGATTTGTATGAAAGCCATCAATGTACTCGGCAAAAATATGCGAAATTTATGTGGTGGAGTTCAAGTCACTATAAGACACCCAAGCAAAAATTACTCATTCCATCTTTAGACAAATTCTTTTACACAAGAAAATTTATCTGACCATTCACTTCCACATATTCAATTTTTTTTTTTATCAGTAAAAGTATTATTATATTATATATAATATTAAGTTCAGTACAAGTGGTGTACTATTGTATATAAGCCATGTTCAGCGGAAGAACAAAGCATCCTCCATCAATTTGTGTGACCTTTGAAGCTGTCATTTGAGAAAACAATCCTTTTTCTATGATGCCAAATACACCATGCCAGGGAGATCCACCAAGTCTGCCATCGCTGTAACCTAATACCCACCAGATTGAAGTATGAGTGTTGGAGGAAATGGTCCCTCGGTTTCTGGGAATACACCCACAATGTTTAACTAAGACATCGATTCCCACCATAGTGGCATGATTTTAACGCGGCTGAAAAAAAAGATGAGATGTGTCCTCGTCATGATTTCTACAGAATGGACAACTGGCATCGTTGATTCCACATTCCTAGATCTCAAGTTACTCTTTGTTGGCAATCTGTCCCAGATTAATCTCCCATGCAAAGAATGAGACTTTACTTGGGATTTTTAACTTCCATAGTGTAGTAAACACTCCATCCTGATTCTCATATGACGAATCCCAATCAAGCAGCCTGTAGCAGTCCCCACTATATATCCCCCACTTGGATCTCCCTCCCAACTCCAAGTGTCTTGTCGCTGCAGTTGTACTCACAGACCTTCTATATCCTCCATAAATTTTCCAGCCATGTCTATTTCCCAGCCTACATCTAATATTGCCCCCATCTGCTGAATATATTAATGTTGCAGTTGGGAGATATGGTACAATCTTGGGTACTTCTCCATCAACGAAACCCCATCATCCTTCCAACCATCTTCTCAAATCAGCACTTTCGATCCACACCCAATATTCCATTTAGACCCGCTTCTAAACCAGCTCTCCTCCTCGGTCAAATTACAAATGAAGCTAAGGTCCCGCCACCAGAGGGACTTCCTATTAGTCCTTCTTGTCATATCCAAATTCCTCCACCCTCCATATTGAGTCCAAAACTTGTGCTTACAATTCTCCTTGGTGGTGAAACAAATTCCATCGCCATTTTTCAAGTAATGCATAGTTGAATTTCACCAAATCCCTAATGCCCAAGACACCTTTCTCCTTTGGCAGACAGATTGTTCCCCAATTCACCCATGCAATCTTCTTCTGATCCGAATGTCCTCCCCACAAGAACCACCGCTTCAGCCTCACCAACCTATCTACCACCTTCTTCGGAGCCCTAAAAAAAGAAACGAAATAAATAGAGATCAAGTTCAAGACTGACTCTATCAAAGTCTCCCTTCCCTCGAAAAAAAGATAATTATGTTTCCATTTTGATAGTTTTCTCACATCTCTTGACTATTGGATTTGATATCTCACTACACCATGAGTCTGTCCGAATAGGGATACCCAAATAAGAAAAGATTACTGACAACAATCTACAATTTAAATAACTAGCGGCATTGTTCATCCATTGCTCAGGCATCCCAGTCGTCCCAAAACTACTTTTGGCGAAGTTTAGCTTTAGTCCTCAACATCACCTTAATTGCTCTTACATTTGTCATCATTGTGGTCCCAAAGAAAATCATGTCATCGGCATACTGTAGTATACTGATTTCCACATTTCTGCCTACTGTAAAGCCTTCAAACAAATCCTTCTCCTAGGCTTCTCTCATCAGACTAGTTAGGCTCTCTGCTACAATATTAAACAGGAATGGGACTAGTGGATCCCCTTGCCTGAGTCCTCTTTGAGGAGTGAACTCCGTTGTTGGACTCCCATTAACCAATATGGAAATAGAAGTCGATTTCAAGCAGTCATCAATCCATCTAATCTATTTGGTACAAAATCCCATCTAACTGAGTCATACTCCTTTTCATAATCAACTTTGAACACAAGGCATCTTCTATTACACTTTTTTGCTTCTTCAACCACTTCATTGCCTATTACCACGTTGTGTAGCATGTCTACCTTCTATGAAAGCATTTTGGCATTTATCTATAATGGTCGATACCACCTTCTTCAACCTTCTAGATAACAGTTTAGCCACAATTTTATTCATGCATCCTATTAATGAAATAGGTTTGTATTCATTGAGGCTCCGGGGATCAATGACCTTAGGGACCAAAGCTAAGAATGATACATTGCTTCCCTTTGGAAAAACTCCATTGATATAGAATTCATCCAAAAAACGAAGCAAATTTGTTTTGATAACATCCCAGAATTTCTTGATAAACTTGAAATTTATTCCATCTAGTCCAGGGTTCTACGCACTACCACAATCCCACACGGCATCACTCACTTCTCTCTTTTCAAAGTGCGCCACCAAGAGGTCATTATCATACTAGCCAATGGACTGAAATCTGACCCCATCTAGTCTAGGCCTCTCCCACTCAATCTCCTCAAATCTCCTCTTGAAAAACTGTCTAATTTCCTCTTTGACCCTGCATGACTCTTTTATCCAGCACTCATCAACAAGCACTCCTTTAAACATATTGAATCTACGTTTCCAAAATACAATCAAGTGGAATAACCGAGAATCCTTCCTTGATCCATCTAGTCCTAGTCTTTTGCCTCAAGATGGATTCATTTAAGTGTGCTGCTTCGCAATTTTATTTCTTGTTCATTCAGTTGTCTGTCATCCCCTTCATTTTCCAGCTTGTTCAACTCCAACTCTAGTCTTAATTTTTGCAGAATATCGCAAAACTAAGTCTTAATCCATGCTTTTAACCTCTACTTTAATCCCTTGATCTTTTCTTTTTAACACAAAACCGCCCCAACAATTTATAGAGTTCGTTGTCTAGCAGTCACAGATTACCTTCCTGAAAGATTTATCCTCAAACCAGCAATCCAAAACCCGAAATGGCTCAAGCCCCAATCAGAAAATGTGGATCTCAACAGGCTTCAGAAATCACGATGCATGATAAACAAGGTGCTTCCTTGCCATTTGGCAAGCCATTTTGTGGATACAAGAATTCTGTCCAATCTGCCTTTGGTTGTGGTCTATATCAGGTGAATTTTCTCCCCACACAAGGCACATCCAGAATGAAAAGGTTAATTACAAACTAATTCTGTTTCTCTATTTATAGAGAAAACATATATGGTTACACATAACCTGACTAAGGCAGTTAACTAACCAAAGTTAGTTACTGCTCTAACAAAATAATAGAAATAACAAAATTACAGTAGTTCTAACTGAATCATAACTGTTCTAACAAAATAACAGCTGCTCTAACTGAATGACAAAGTAAAACTTACCTGATACACTAATACCCCCCCCCCCCCCCCAAACTCAATGGGGTGGAGAATAAGAAATGAACTCAACTACAATGAGTTTGGACCTAAGAAAGAGAAATCGAGTTGGTGATAGAGGCTTAGCGAGGGCATCAACCCATTGATCTATAGCAAGAATATGATACACTTTGAGCTCTTTAGCCAAGACTTTCTCCCTAACAAAAAAGATGTCAATTTCCATGTGCTTAGTCCGGAAATGAAGAACTGGATTATGAGTGATAGCTACTGCACTTTGGTTGTCACAGTAAATCTCTGGGGTCTGAAAAGGAACAGACAACTCTGTTAAAAGAGTTTGAATCCATGAAACCTCAGTCGTGGCTTGAGCCAAGCTTCTGTATTCAGCTTCAGTGGAAGATCTAGCCACAATATGTTGTTTCTTGGACCACCACGAGACCAAATTAGGACTAAAGCAAATCACTGCACTAGAGGTAGACCTTCTATCATGTACACCAGAAGGAGTCACAAAAGCGAAATTCTGATTTGTCGCCATGGATAGACCTCAAGCTCTGGATACCATCATAGAGTTTGAGAGAAAAAGAAGAAAGATGGAAGATATTATTATTGATTCAGAACGAAAAGGGCAGTTACAAATTGATTATGCTTCTCTATTTATATAGAAAACATATGGTTACACATAACCTCACTAAGGCAGTTAACTAACCAAAGTTAGTTATTGCTCTAACAAAAATAACAGCTTCTAACAGAATAACAAAAATTACAAAATCACAATTGTTCTAACCAAATCATAATTGTTCCAACAAAATAACAGTAGCTCTAACTAAATCACAAAGTAAAACTTACTTAATACACTAATCATCACCATCATGTCGCACCTGGGTAGGTCGTCCTGGTTATTAACCAAAGGTCCTAACGTGATAGATTGACCAGCGAACAATTGCAGCTCCCCAACACTTCTGTTTTGCTCACCTCCTTCTTCATCCACTAGCCTAGCTATTGCCGGAAATTCGCCGTCAGACAATGTGTTCTCCGACGACAAGGCCAACCACACTTTGCTCTCATTGGAAAATATTTCCTCTGAGGACCCTATCAGGCTCCCCCTGCTGCTTTATAGTGTGATTGATTTTGGGGTGTCATGACGTTTTGTCGGGCACTCGTGCTCTATCCAAGCGTTGAAGGTCTTCCACATCATCATCAATATCCAACATTTCACCAACCCCCCTCACAATCTTCTTAATGTTCTCCAAATCTCATGCGTGTAATGGGATTCCCCAGCAAAGAATCCAAACCAACCTAAAGTCATGCCTCTAAGGCTTGGGCTCCATTTCTCCAATGTATGGAACATAGACAGTCCGTTTTCAACTTCTTCCCTACATATTTCTTCTGCTCTGGTATCAGTGAGGCCCACGAGTAACACCATGTCATCATCAAGGTTCTTTGGCTTAATATTTGTGCCTCCATCCCACATGAGTTCTTCTAGTCTATCAAACGCCGCCAAATTCCTCATTCTACCTACCTAGGCCCAGGCGTTGCTGAACCATGTCCTTTGTTCCATGGATATAGCTAGCTAATTGACGAGTAGGAAGTCGTTCTCATTGTCTGTGCATATCTCGATAACCACCTCTTCACCATAGTATTGCTGCCTATCACCACCACTTTCACGTGTGAAACATGTACTGGCTATCGTTGGGGATGTTGTTTTTGTGCTCCTCCATACAAGGTTGTTTGTTATGTTCTCTCTCTACCTTTGTCTTTTTCTCTCTCAACTAGGTTCTCCCTAATTGGCCCATTCTTGTGCTGATCTTGTTGATTTTCTCTATCAGCTTCCACTCCCTTACATGTTTCAGGAGATTCGCATGTAGTTCAATCCGCCAAGGATCAAGTTATCCAATTGTCTCTCGTGTTTCTTAACGTCATCGACCCATATGAAGCGCACAAAACCGTATCTCCGATCGCTCCTATTTATGTTTTTTGCGATGAATACCTCCTTAACATCACCCCATTTCTTGAACTCAAACCACAAATCATTTTCCCCCGTGTCTTCCAGAAAAAGTGTGAAGTAGAAAGAAGAAACATCTGATGCGTCCCTCCAGTTTCTACTCCTTCCCTCCCCTCATCGTGCCACCACTGTCATTGCATCATGTTGACTTACCCATTCCCAGTGTAGTTGAGACGGGAACTCTATCTCACCCATTCTTTGTTTCGCTCTCTTACCCACTTTGTGTTTCTCTCTCATCTCTACCTTTTTTTCCAAATGAATAATGATAACTATTTATGCTCCACATATTCAATTATATATTCATTTCACCTCAATTCCAGTACTAGAGATTAACATTTACGAGGAAAACATCATACCTCATCATCTCGTTCAAGAGAGCCATGAACCTGAGAATATCATAACACCACGTAAGAATGACATCAGCCATCAGGAATTTATCTTTCTATAATTAAAAAAAAAAAAAAGCCATGAATGATGACATAAATAACAGTCAACACAATCACCAAGTATGCATAATAAAGAACAAATAGGACATTTGTAAAATTCATATGAGTAATTACGCAAAAAAGGATCAGCTGATGTGCATAATTTGAGAACCAACTATTAACTGTAGACAAGTATTCTATAATAACATCGGAAAATCAAGCAAATCCAAAAAAACTCTGGCAAAGCTATGTGCATTTCACTCTGGTCTGATTTGAATAGAATGGGAAAGATTTGACTTTCTCATAGAGTTGTAGGCTTAGACTGCCTTTATGACCTAACATAAAAGTTTTCAGATATTGCTTTTTTTTTAGTTTTTTTAAAGCCAGACTGTGCCCATTCCATTCGCAGTTAAATCTTCTGATATATAACACCATAGAAATCATCTTTCTAGGTATTTCATATACTTCTGGCCATTATGAAGAAAACAACTTTAGGAGCCTTTGTGGGCAGAAATTAACATGAAATCACAAAGTGATTCCAAATGAGGTTGATAAATACTCCTTCATCAATCTCAGAAAAATTCCAGATATTTCTGTTCTTCTGTTCAGAGCTATAAAAATGACACTACAAAATGCAAATTTGATTGTAGACACAGGTAGTCCCTGGAAATGAATGTACCTCTTCAATGTCTTCATTATTGTAAATGCCATAACGGAAGGCCTGACTCAAATTATTTGCTAATGTAGCAACATCATAGTCCCGATCTTGATAATCATCCTCGTCACTATCCCTATTTCTGTCATGCAACGCTGTTGGTCTCCTGTAACAATCAATTAATTTAAAATCATCAAAAGAGTCTCTAAGGAAATACACAACAAAACCACATGATATGACCTACATTGAAGCTACAAAAAGAAAAATATGATGCTCAATCCCAAGTCCCAACAATAATAAGAAAATATTCAATAACAGAAAAGATTGTGCTCAAGCTCAGCTCCAAGCTTGCATTTCATCACACGACAAATCAGCACGAGTACAACACATCTATCTAATTCTGCTGTCTTGCATGGTTGATGGGTTGACTTTGGCACTGGTTTCACTTTAAGTCAGTAAAGTTGCACAAGAAAAGGGATTTTGAAAAGGGACTAGGCAATATCTACTCATAGAAGGCTTTTTACAGTTATTTTACAATTATCTTAAAATTGGACTTTAATTCTATCATCATTACTACCTAGTGGGATAAGACTGTTGTAATTCTATCATCACAAAATTAAAATATCCCAATATAATCAATATACAATTATAGTTAAACCTATCTTATTTATGCATCATGATTCCAAAGCCTATTGCATCAATTTACTCAATTTTGTTTCAGTAAGATGGAATACAGCATTCTGCAGTTTCAATATTATTTTAGATATTACAGAAGTACAAGATGAAGGATCATTCTACAAACAAAACTAAAGAACAAGACATAAAATTCAAAATGAACATCAGCTCAATATTTCAGTAATGCCTCTGCATGACAAAAAATTTCATTACAAAAATTTGAAAGAAATCTATAAAGATGTCCAAAAGACAATCTTAACAAAAAAATACAAAATTTTCTTGAAAATTTATGCACCTCTCTGTTACACCACTTTTATATATTCTGGAGCTTGATGTTCTCTTGGTTCAGTGAACAATGGTCTTTGCCTCTAATGGAAACATTTTTCTTGATCAAGGAAGGTATATTATACTCCGATGGTTCTAATAGTCTTTAAGTTTATGGCTCAAGAAAAGAGAATAGGATTTCAATATGGAGTGAAACCTCCAAAGATTCTATCCAGGACTCTAAAAGCATGATGTCATTCAACGAAACAGCAAATCTTAATTTTTAAGCTCATTCTGATATTGGATATGCAGATCAACCAGGGGATAGAACAAGACAATGCCAGTTAAGAAATGCAACATACCCACACGACCATTGATAGACATTTTCCACAGCATTGCGATTTGATAAAACACTCAAGTACCAATCTGTCCAGTCACTATTTCCCTGTCAATTTAAGAAGTTTGAAAATGAGCTTCAAGATTATGAAGTTAATGTTTAACATTCATTTTGTGCAAGAACATGTTAAAACGTCTGACAATTACTTACTAGGAAAAGAAAGAGAATCGATCAACAGATACCAGATACTAACAATATAAGTTTACACACTCAAAAGTCCTACCACAACTTGCTGGAGACATAGTAACAGACCTGCAAATGTTCCTGAATCACACTGTTGTTATTCCCTAACTGGATAAGTTTGTTAGATATACGGGTTATGTGTCCAATGCATCCTATCCTGGGTGCTGATTTACCTTCAGCAGGTATTGTTGGCTGCATGAATATTTGCAAAGACAAATTGAAAAGTTAAAATATTAATTCATCCCAAAAGATTTTTTATTTTTCATTAAATAGTTGAATCAAAACATAGATAACAAAACAAAACATTTTTTGCAATACAATTTTGAGGAGTGGGGGGGAGATCATGTACCTTGTTTGTATCAGCTTCTAACGTGAATAGCTTTTCTGCTTGAATAATTTTCCCAACAAAATCACAATCACGGAGAAGGTGTTCCAGAAGAGAAGAATTCTTACTCTCCAAGCAAGACATTATAATGTTTTCCACGAGGTGATGCAAAAAGTTATTGTATGGGTACCTACCACATTCAAACATTGTAGCAATGCATGAGATCAAATGACATGGCACAAGATAACAGAATCGCTAAACTTACTCAAAGAACAAGTGAATAATTCTTTGTACAGCTCCAAGATCAATCAATTTCCTCTCAGCAGCTTCACCGCCAACAGTTACTAAAACTGATATGAACTCTACAATCTGAAAGAATATATGTTCAGTTAATATTATGGCAAAGCTGCAATATCACTTCTCAACATCTTCAAATATCATGAACACCAAACATTAAAAAGACAAATACTTGTAAAACGAATCATTACAGCAAGGAGGTGTTTTGGTTATGAAGGGACTGTCTAGTCTCGAACCTCTGACCATTGATGGTATTGCAATAAGCAAACCATGCAAGGGGGTGTTTGTTTCAAGGTATGAAATTTTATTCTTGGGACTCAAATTCCCAGGAATATTATTCCCACGAACATGTTTGTTTGACAATAGTAATTTCAGAAAAAACATTATTTAATTAAAAAATAAAAGTAGAAAAAGAAATGTGGAAGAATGAAGTGGGAATAGGTAGTTTTGTAGAAAATAACTTCCATTCCCATGGGAATCCAATATGCTCACCATTCTCCGTGGGAATAAGAAGCAAGATAATTGAGAGTATTTTACATTCCTGGAAATCAACCATTCCTAGGAAGGTTTTTACAAAACTTATACCAAACATGGTAATGTGATATTCCCATGTCCACATTCCCAGCAATCTTGCTCAACACCTTGAAACAAAAGCCACCCAAATGTTCAAAACTCACCTACCAATTTCCAACAGACTCAAATCAAAAAGACAAATGCAACAATTTCAAATAATTAGTTTACCTTTAAACGATGTTTACCAAGAGGTGGTTGTAACTTGCCAAAAGTAGTTAGCAAGAGATTTTCAGCAGAAGAAACATCTAAGAGCTTGAGTAAATCACCTGCAGAGTAAGAGCTAGATCAGGCATTTTTTTCTCCTTTAGAACCAGTCACAATAAAACTACAAAATAAAGAAAAAAGAATGTACATTCAGACACACATGGCGTCACGATGTAATGTAACATCAATTGGAAATGGAAGTTAAATGGCCTTTTGGTTCATGTATTTAGACAAACTATTTCGCCCCCCAAGAAGAGTACTAGGAACACACTCCTAATATACTCTCTTCTATTGGGCTAAAATTAGTTGAAAATTAAAAAAAATCATTGGATGTTCATTAAATAACGATGTAGGACCCACAAAAGTTTGTGATTTCAAATAAATTTCAATTAATAAGAGTGTGCTTGAAAGAGTGCATTTTTCTTCTCTGCAAAACATACTTTCAAACCATTCAGAAATTTGTCCATAATCAACCATTGTCATCATATTAGAGTCAACTCACCCTAGAAGGCATATTATATTGCAAAGATGGTCTAAGTAGCAAATACACAAAATGGAAGCTTGAAGCTATGACCTATGATCCATAATTTACCATTGGGAACATTTGACTAATTAGGCATTTTGTTTCATTCAATGGTTTCTTTGAAATTTTATTTAGTGATAGAATTACTAAAAACTCCAATATAATCCAAAACATGGGTACCACATTAGCCTCTGCAATTTCAGAGGCATTCATCAGACAGCACCATAACCCCATGCCACTATGAGCCCAGATGCCATCCATGAGAAAGGCTCTGCACTATGGCATTTCAGTAGCAGTTTGGCTGAGATCTGGCACACTACCATTTGCCATGGTGGCTAATTAAGAAAATCATATAGAGCTCAACATTATAACACTAACAACGTGACTGAGACCTAGAAGAAACAGGTTATTAGAAGGCCAAAGTGGACGGAAGAAGTCTTACCTAGGCTATCTAGCATGCCTTCAACAGTCTCAGGATTTGCAGCCACAGTAGATCCATTAGTCATTTGGCGGTTATATGTATAATAAGCGCCAAAAGTATGGCTCTTGGGGTCTAGCAAAGATATGCATACAGATAGAGAGTTAACGAGAACAGATTTTGGCCGAGAGACTTCAAGAGCATGACAGAATAATCTTCCTATAAAGCTGCAAATAGATGATAAAAAATGTTAAAGAAGGAAAGGATGCATAAACTTCAAGCGATGAAAACTGATGTAGGATTGCACTCATAAAAAAAATAGTCCTGGAACAAATCTACCTTGGGCTGGAGATTTTTGCAGAAAGCCCTGCAGGAGCAAATCGAGTAATAGCACAGAGTGTTTCTGCTGCATTAGCATGCACTTCGGGAGAATCCTGTAAAAGCAACACCAAAAGAATGTTTAGTCAATGTGAATGTACTTGCTGGCCTGCTTAATAAAGAGGATATGGTTAATACATTATACATTATCCTCATACCATTCATCGTACATACTTTTTGTATTCATCTTTGTAAGTTAGGGGGGTTTAAGGAGGTCTTGTTAGAGAAAACTGCAGTATAATTAACACAAAGATATCCTTGCGTATGCAATATAAAAAAATACAGTACAAGTGAAATTGCTTACCAGTGCAATACAACTATTCAGGCATATAGCCTGGAAGCCATAAAATTAATCCTAACTCATAACAGGTGTAGTGTACGGACAACATACAATACTTAATACATGAGCATTCTAGTCCACATAAAGCATGCAATGCCAAAAATGTTCCATCATTGCAACTGTTAAAGCCACTGATATTAATCAACAAAACAGCCCCAAACTCGAACAACAAACATTATGAAAAAAATCCTATTCTATATACGAGGCAGTTTATATGTATCACAAAGATGCTTAGCAATTTTAATCTACATGATTGCTTGCTCTCAAACAAAATACTTTCTGTGTGCTTTCATAGTTTAGTTAGGTGCTTTTGTTGATCTCCATATGTTTTATATATTTGTAATAGTAATTTAAGTAGCATTTCATTCAGACTTGATTCAACATTTTTATAAAATTCTGTTATTCCTCAAACAGGATAGCAGGGAGCAAGATGGCTACTATTCTAACCAATTAGAATAAAGCAATTTAAGGGTAGAAGCGCAAGGACAGACTTGAATTTAAATGTCAAGAAATTTCACTCACAGGGCATATGGACCAAGCTTATTATAGGTCATATGCACCAAGCTTGGAACAAATAGACTGAATCCTAGGTCCTCGCAATGACTTAGTCAAAATATCTGCTGGCTGATCATTAGAGCTAATGAACTCAGTGACAATTTCTTTGGACAATAACTTCTCCCGAATGAAATGATAGTCAATTTCTATGTGTTTGGTTCTCTCATGAAAGACTGGATTTGAAGCAATATGGAGAGTGGCTTGGTTATCACAATATAACTTCATCAGCCCAACTTCACAGAATCTCAATTCTTGAAGTAGTTGTTTAATCCACATAAGTTCACATGTAACCATGGCCATAGATCTATATTCAGCCTCTGCACTAGACCGGGCAACAACAGTTTGCTTCTTGCTCTTCCAAGAGATAGCATTCCCTCCAATGGAGACACAATATCCGGATGTGGATCTCCTATCCATAGGACAACCAGCCCAATCTGCATCACAATACCCAGATACTTGTGTATTACCTTTGTCTTCATAAGTAATCCTTGTCCTGGAGCTCTCTTAATGTATCTAAGAATACGCATAACAGCATTCCAATGATCAACACGAGGATTTTGCATAAATTGGCTCACCACTCCAACGACAAAGGAAATATCAGGTCTTGTAATGGAGAGATAAATGAGTTTTCCCACAAGTCTTCTATATCTCTCGGGATCAGGATACATTTCACTCTGATTTGCCAGGAGCTTCAGATTTGGATCCATAGGACTATCAACAGGTCTACAATTTTGCATGTTTGTTTCCTCCAAAATGTCAAGGGCATACTTCCTCTAAGAGATCACAACACCATCTCCTGACTGAGTCACCTCAATACCAAGGAAGTACTTCAAATATCCCAGGTCTTTGGTCTAGAAATGTCTGAATAAGTGTTCCTTTAGCCGAACAATTTTAGTAGCATCATTCCCTGTAATCACTATATCATCAACATATACTATCAAATAAACACATTTCTTAGGGGATGAATGACAATAAAAAACAGAATGATCAGCCTCACTTCATTTCAACCCAAAAAGTTGAAACAATATGACTGAATTTACCAAACCAAGCCCGAGGGGATTGCTTCAACCCATAGAGAGATCGACGCAGCTTACAAACAAGATCATACTTCCCCTGAGCAACAAACCCAGGATGTTGCTCCATATAAATCTCCTCCTCAAGATCACCATGGAGAAAAGCATTCTTAATGTCAAGCTGATGAAGAGGCCAATGACTCATGGCTACCATAGCAAGAAACAGACGAACAGTGGTGAATTTAGCCACAGGAGAAAAGGTGTCACAATAATCAAGGCCATAAATCTAAATATAGCCTTTAGCTACCAATCGAGCCTTAAGCCGATCGACCTCACCATTAGGCCCATCTACAACCCACAGTCTTCTTGACAGGTGGAAGAGGAACAAGTTCCCAAGTACCATTATTTTCAAGGGCCTGCATTTCATCAATCATAGCCTATCGCCATTCAGGATGACTAAGTGCCTCATGAACATTAGAAGGAACATGGTGTGAGAATAAAGAGAAAACAAAGGAAGAATATGAAGGAGACAAGCAATGGTAACTCAGAAAGTTATAAATAGGATGAGGGTTGCAAGTGGATCGAGTACCTTTTATGATGGCAATGGGTCAGTCTGACTCAGAGTGATGAGAGACAAGTAAGGAAGCAGGATCCATGGTTGGAGGACTAGTTGGAGAAGGATGAGGATCACGAGGAGAGGCTTCAGGTACTGTAGAATCAGCTGGTTGTGTCCTGCGATGATATGTAAACAAAGATGGAGAGACAACTTCAATTGAATTTGGTAGAGAAGATGGGACTTCACTGACATTTTGGTCAGAGTTACCTAGAGGACAAGGAATTGGCAGTACTTCCTGGAGAGAAGAAGAATGATCTACAGAGGATGAGAAGAAAGGTGTGTCTTCAAAGAAGGTTACATCTGTAGACATATAATATCGTCTTGTGATTGGAGAATAGCATTTGTAACCGTTTTGAAGACGAGAATAACCCAAAAAGACACATTTTACTGACTTAGTTAAAAGTTTGTCTAAACCAGGGGAAAGATCATGGACAAAACAAGTACAACCAAACACTCTAGGAGAGACATGAAACAATGGGTCATGAGGAAAGATAATTGAGTGAGGAATTTGGTTTTCAAGAGAAGAAGAAGGCATCCTATTAATTAAGAAGCACGCAGTAAGCACTGCGTCTCCCCAGTGATGTGTAGGAACATTAGAATTTAACATTAGGGAATGAGCAATTTCAAGAAGGTGACGATTTTTCCTTTCAACTATGCCATTTTGTTGAGGTGTATGAGGACATGTGGACTAGTGTAGGATACCTTTTGAGGATAAAAAAGAGGAAAGATCATGAGAGAAATAATCTTTTGCATTAACACTTCTGAAAATCTTGATTGTTTTTCCAAATTGATTTTCAATCTCATTGCAGAACGACTTAAATATGGGCAAAAGCTCAGATCTATCTTTCATTAAATAAACCCAAGTACATCTGGAGAATTCATCAATGAAGGTTACAAAATATTGAAAACCAAAAGATGTAACACGACTTGGTCCCCAAATATCAGAATGAATGGTAGAAAAAGCCGAATCACATCTTTGTACAATTTGAGGAAATGATGACCTAACATGTTTTCCTAGTTGACAAGACTCACAGTCTAAGACTCGAAGGTTTTTAAGACTAGGAACCATTATTTTCAGCTTGGATAAACTTGGGTGACCCAGACGATCATGCAAAAGTTTGGGTTTTGAGGATGCAAAACAGGATATCAGAGAGCTGGATTCTAAATAATACAGTCCTCGTGATTCACGTCCTTCTCCAATCAGTCGACCCATCCCATGTTCCTGAATAACAAAGGAATCAACAATAAAGGTTACTGAACAATTTAATGAGCGAGTCAACTGGCTTAATGAGATTAGATTATTATATGGACACTGAGGAACAAATAATACAGAATTTAATTTCAATGAAGGAGATAATGAAACTTGACCACTTCCTTGAGACGCAACTTTGGACCCATTGGCTACAGTAACAAGGTGAGGAATCTTTGGAAAGGAAATAGATGAAAAGGAAGACTTGTTACCAGAGATATCATCAACGGCACCTGAGTCAAGTATCCAAGGGCTAGGACTTCCGATTGATTGAGAAACACATGCTGTTGAGAAACATGGTACTGATGAAGATGATGCTTGATTGCTGGATTTCTCGGACTTGAGCTTCAAATACTCTTGGTATTCCTCATCAGAAAACTTAGACTCAGGTTTTTCTGACTTGGATACTTGTGCCACTTTGTTAGGGAAGTCATGCAAAGAGTAACAATTTTCTTGAGTGTGACCCATCCTCTTGCAATATGTGCATTGAGGACGTCCACTCCTTCCATTGCGGCCTCTTCTACTGTTACGGCCTCCCCCTCTCCCACGAGGTGCCACTATGGTTGATGTTTCCACAACATCAGTGAGATTTTCATCCTTCAACGCATGAGGTACACGAAGAAGCCTAGTAATGAGAGAATCCATCGATGAGACTAGATCTCCAGCTAGGACTTGATCACGTACATGATCTAAATCTGTGTAGACTCCTCAAGATAAGGACCATGTAGAACTTGTCCAGTTTCTTATTCACCTCTTCCAACGAATCAGCCACGAGAAACCTTCTCAGCTCTTCTACTGCTGCCCGAGCTTTACCCATATGTGCAACCATGTCATGGTTAGATTGCTTGAGAGCTGTAACTTTCCCAGTCGCATCAAATAGGCTTTGAATATCGTTGGCGAAGATCTCTTGGGCCTTCTTCCAAAAAAGGTGACATGTTTTGAAAGATCTAAGAATTTCCAAAACATCTAGCTCGACCGATTGCCACAGAACAGCACATAGTTGATAATCTAACTTCTCCCATTCAGGTTTCTTGTCGTTTGGAACAGCATTGATGTTTTTCTCTAGGTGGTCATGGTACCCTTGACCAAGAAACCACAACTCAACTGAAGCAGACCACGACAAATAATTTTTCCAGTTGAGCTTGGCAGTTGCAATGGTTGGGGTTCCAGAAAATGAAAAAACAAGACCAGAAGAAGTCATTTTTGACCCAAAAACAAAAAAAATGCGCCGTTTAAGACAACTCTGATGGGATTCCAACAGCCAGAGTATGGCGATGGACGGTGACCGAAGGCGGCGACCGGCGGCGACAAACGGTGGCCGGAGGTGGCGGACGGCAGTGGCGGCGACGGACGGTGGCGACGGCGACGATGGTGGTCGAAACCCGCTCTGATGCCAACTTGAATTTAAATGTAAGGAAATTTCACTCACAGGGCATATGATATTCATGTTTCAGCTTACAATTTATAGAGTACAAAGCATAAGAGAGAGAAAGGGGAAAAGGACAACCTAGCCTAGTCTATGTGACAGCCTAGTCTATGTGACAGCCTAGCCTAGCCTATGTCTGCTGACTTCTAAAACAAGGAAAAAATATTTAGTAATGATGCATACAAATCTAATTTAGAAACCCCAAAAGATATTCAACAGACAGAATAAGACAAGGCAGCAAAGGTCACAATTGGCCAGAAACAGTGACAAATTCGCCAGAAAGTGGCCTCAGAGGTCTCAGGATGATCAAACTAAGGAGAACTGAGGTTGGGGATGGACAACTGTCGCAGCTAGCCAGAAAATGCAGAGAAATGCCGGAGAAGGGTGGGTGCTTGTCACAGAGACCAGTGGATGATACTTCATAACAGAGTGCAGGCAAATGAACGAAAGAGTAGGGTTTCAGTTCTGATTCAAAGGAGAGGGCAAAATCCCTAATTGACCCCCATAAAACAGCCCTAAATGACATTTACATGATTAAAAATATGTTTTTCCAACCCACACCAATAGCACTTGCTCCGGCTACAAAGTTCCATGATTTTGCCTGCTGCTATTGCGCAACCATTGAAGCATGTTCCAGCCGCTTCACGACAATTCTGTGACAGCACCACTATTTGGTGCTATTGACAACTAGAAAATATACCTCAAAAGAAGAAAAGCATGATGAGGGTAGTACTGCATCACTCCATAATTAAAAAGTTAATACAAGTCAAATGGGGCACTGTGATTTATTATTACAATATAAGCTAATAGAAAATGACAGTGGCAAATAAAAGTTGCTTAAGGATTATATTTCCATCTGATCATATGCATAAACATGCACATAGGGACAATCTCAGAAAGAGACAGGTCACAATGCCTTCTTATAGCTGTCCTTTATGTGACCATGAAGAAGAATCGATTTATCACCTTATGTTCAACTGTGAAAAGACTAGGAGTCTTTGGTGGGAGACAATGAGATGGGTTAATAGAGTGGGTCCTCATTCCATGGATCCAAAGAATCACTTTTTACAATTCACCCAGTGGAATAGCAAAGCTAGGACAATCAAAAGATGGGAATTTCTGTGGTTAGCCCTGTCCTTCTCCATTTGGTATCATAGAAACGCCATGCTTTTCAAGAACCAGCCGTTCACTCCTGAAAAGGTCATGGATGATGCCTTGTTCCATACCTGGTCCTGGCTAAAATGTGTGGAGAAGGATTTCAACATGCACTTTACTTTTGGGTCAACCAATCTAAAGGATGTTTTTTCCTAGAGGGGATGGGTTTGTACTTTGGTGGGCTGCCTTCAGTCTCTCCTAATGGGGTGCAGACTGTATTTGTATTGCTTTTATCTTTGTATTTTCAGTACACCTAGTACTGGATTTCATATATAATATTTTGATTTTTACTGTGCAAAAAAAAAAAAAATTCACATCAACTTAAAAAAATTAACTTCTATTTTTATCCATCCAAATCCAGTAACACTTTTAGATTTAGAAATAATAACATCCAATCCAGTAGAGATTTTAGAAAACTGATGATACTTACTGAAGAACTGAATTTATCCACAATCATCTCAAGCACATTAGTATCTTCAATCCACTGCATTGCATCCACATGACTTACATACATATGTTCATCGGCACCAATCAAGCGTATCAAAACCTGGTATTTAGAAGAAAAATATTACCACTAAAATAACAAATACAAACACGCACACAAGAACAGAATATAGAGAGAAATAAAATTCTAAACAATGAAAGTAATTGATTTTTCAAGATTTAAAAATACTATGCCCCATGCACATGTATCAGAAATAAATACAAGTAATAAAAAAGATTTGAACTAACAGCAAATCAAAGAGAAAGCATAACTGGTGAGTACAGCACTTAAAAATAAATAAATGTTGTCAAAAAACCAACCTCCATGATAGATGTAATTCCAATCAACTCAACTAGTTTCTTCACAATTTCCTGGTGAGCCTGGATAGCCATAAGGACAACACATCAGCAAACTGATAAGTGCAACCCAATGGATGCTTAACACAACAATGAAAATAAGCAGCCCTTCAGTCCTTTACTAGAATATATAATAATACTAGGAAATATTCATCAAAATGTTCCATCAAGTAACTTCCTTTAATATCCACACTTCCAATTCCAACACATATCACACCTTTTTATTTTGTTGAGCTAAATATAAAAGCCACGACAGGATGGGAGTCAGAATTCTGTAGGATATCTTTCAAATTCACATGTAATACACACATCACACATTTGTTTTGTAGTTGATCTATTTTAAAGACGGCAAGAGCAGGGAAAATCTGTAGGGAATTTTATAATTCACAAGCTGAACATCTATTCTGATAGTTATTATCATAAGTGCAATGGAGAATAAGAGAAAAAGACATTTAATATAATCTGGTTAAACTTACAATGAAGCAATGGCCAAGCAAAACAAAGAAAATTACCTAAGATTACAAATGTGTTTGTAGCCACCCAACACTCAAACCCTAATCTCAATACAAAACACCCATCATAAACGAAATTTCCCAACACACTCCAGACCTAACCTAATACTGAATTTACATTTGCATTATACACATGCACACAAACATCTAGGTCCCTTTCTTCAAGACCACATAAGCTCCTTCAAAATTCTGTGTCAGATTGCAATGCTGGCTTGCCAGGTCAGACAGATGTCAAGTCACAAACCAAAAACTAAGTTAAAGCCAGTTATAATTATTCAATCCATTTGCTTGTATCCTCATCATCAACAATGAAGCAACTAGGATTTCCATTATTTTCCCTTGAAGGGCACAACTGAATAATTCTGCAAATTCTAACCAAACCCAAGCAATACCTAAAGTTGCTGACCGGACCAGCTTTGATCATCATACCTTTTGGGTTTTCATGAGAAGTAACTTTCTGAAATAGTCCCGTGACACAATATCCCAAACAGCGATATCAAATGTGCTTGGTCCTCTTGTGATAATCTACTTGCTTATAACAAAACACTGCTTTCTTTTTCAGAAACCACCAAAATTCACTCATTATGCCATTGGTGTCAGAAAACGTAGCCTACTTGTATTGCCGCTTGGAGACAATACAAGTTTAGCTAGCTAGGTTGCCTTCAAACTGATAGGAACTGATAATCAGGAACAATTATGGCAGTTATGTGTAACTTTCTGCAATAGTCCCCTGTGATACAATATCCCAAACAGCAATATCAAATACGCTTGGTCCTCTTGTGATAATCTACTTGGTTGTAACAAAACACTGCTTTCTTTTTCAGAAACCACCAAAATTCACTCATTATACCACTGCTGTCAGATAAGTAGCCTACTTGTATTGCCGCTTGGAGACAATACAAGTTTATCTAGCTAGGTTGCCTTCAAACTGATAGGAACTGATAATCAGGGACAGACATGTGTAGAAAATAACTGCTAGAAATCAGTTGTGGGTTAGAAACTCAAAGATGACAGTTACGTGTAGAAAATAAATGCTAGTAGTTAATTTTGTTTTAGAAACTGCAGGATGGCAGTTGTGTAGAAAATAACTTCCAGTAGTTATGTATTAGGAGTATAAATCTGATAGTAGGTTGTGTAATCAGGTGTGTGAAGTTATTTTAAGTTTGCGGACAGAGAATACTCCCTGTAGGAGACTTCTGTCTCTGGGACAGCAAGTGTATAGCCATATTTATATAATAGGGGCTTTTTGTCTCTGGGACAGCAAGTGTATTGCTGTATTGCGCGATTTTAGTGTTCAATATTATATTTTATTATTGATGTCAATTGGTGTTCTATCACAAACTAACAGCACAACTATAAGATTAAATAGATAACAAGCCAGAGATGACCTATCCAAATCAATTGCAAAATAATAGTCCAAATAGTACCACCAACCAACATTGGAGATACACCTCAAGAACCACAGAATCCATTTCACTGCTAGCCAGTGCCTTCTTCCAAGACATGCCATATGCACTAACTACACACTGACAGCACTTGCACTCAAAATCAAATACGCACCACTCTAAAAAGAAGCACCAACATTTTTTCCAATACAAATGAATAATAAAGAACACACTTCTGGTTTTTCACAGTGCCTTAATGTATTGCTAAGGCTAATATTATTTTAGAAACTTCAATTCATTACCCTTCTTTGCTTATTGGGCATACTGATCATCCACAAAATTCAAGATTTAATTGCAATTTTAACAGTACTACTCTTGCTTTTAGTTGGCCAATCATTTAATGCACTAAAAATCTTAAATTCTTAATAATTCAAAAATGAAGCTACTGGAAAATTCATTAAAACCCTACATTCTAGCATCAGTTCTGCAATAATCATTTGCACTGAACAGTTCAATGTGATATTGATACAGTAAGGCAAGAAAGATGTTTCTAAATAAAATAATTAAGAAGTTTTCAACTTACTTGAACATATTGCATGAAAGGAACTGTCTTACGTAACAACAGGCATACAACTACCTAGCAGCATAAGAACTTAATAAGTACAATGGCCAAGATTATTTGTAAAAGGAACTTTAAAACTTAAAAGGGAAAAGAAAATTAAACAGAATCCTAAGTTCTAATCTCAAAGGGAAAGGATTGGTGGTCAACTCAAGCAGGTTTGTTTTTAAGTCAAATAATTTTGGAGTCAGAGAGCAAAAGTTAAATCGAGTTAGCACTTAGCAGGCTAATTTCTGGGCAAGCTCGACACTGCCCACAACAAAAGCAATTTTATAGCCTAAATAAACATGCAGTAAGCTTCAAATTTCAATAAATCAGTACCTTGCTAAAATATCCAGCTAGTAGGTTACTATGGGAGTGATTTAGATCCAAAAAGGAGAACAACAAATTGATCAACTGCCAAGAAGGAATAAGGTCAGCACTCCTTAAATATTACCAACAAATAAGGGTTCAAGAGTTTTTGATGTCTTACTTCCTCATCCTCTATAATAGTTTTGAGTATGATATCAACTTCACAGGTAAATATCTCGCATGCAATAAAAGGAAACCTGTTACAAATTAATAGCAATAAGATATCACTGCAAATATCCAGCTAACAGGAACTTAATCAAAATCTCCAATTTGAGCAACCAACTTAAAAGATCGCTTCTTTTCAGCATCCTCAGGAGCTTCTTCAATAATGTAACGTATCAATTGTTCCACCTGTGCTCTTCCAGACAAACTGCAACAGACAACATAAAATTTCATTAAGTGCAAAAGAAATTAAAAGTGTGTTGTGGTCGGCCAATCACACAATAATGAAAGACAACAGTTAAAAAGAACAAAAAAGGGAACAATTTATCCCAAACACAACTTATCCAAGTCAAAGGAATCTATAATTTAAAAGGCTTGCAGTAGAAAAAGAAACTCCAGAGTTCATCAAATATAGACAACTTTCCAAAACTACACTAAAATCAATACCTAAAGCCCTATAATTTCATCGCTATACTTTTTATATTATTATTATTATTATGTTTAAATGCAGGTAACCAAAAGACTATTTTTTAATAAAATTGTATTTCCAATCTTTTATTTGTAATGAAATTCTTTTCCTTTCAAAAATAACAAATAGCAATTAACATAAGTTTACTATGAGCCTCATGCACTGGGCCACCCTTTTTAACATTAATATGAGTTACAATATAAGAAGAACCTCTTCATCCTTTGTTCCCTCTCCTGACTCCTGAACCAGATTGACTTTTAGATAAAGGCAAGTAATGTAAATGAGTAGTATGTCAATCGTTAGTTATTTCACATTTCACAATAGTTACAATTAAGACATGCAAAATGAGAATTATCCATTCTTAGAATGTGGGTTTGGGCCTAACTCAACACCAAAAGCTAGCTTAAAGGGTGAGGGTTGTCCCCCAGTTATATACTCTATATTTGCCTTATCTCTAGCCCATGAAGGACTTGGGTTTTTCCCAATACACCCCCTCACGCCCAGCACTGTGAAGGTTACCCCCCTTATATACTCTATATTGGCCTTATCTCTAACCAATGTGGGACTTGGGTTTTCCCTAATATCCCTAATTCCCTATTCATTATCACAACCAAGCTGACCAATTTTCAAGTTCTGAATCCGATTACCAAAAATCAAATTAGGAGAACTCCCTAGTCAATAAAATGGAAACTGAAACCAATACTTTGTTTCCTAATCTTATTAATTAGAACATAAAGGCAAAAGTCCAACTTGTTAGAAGACAAAGTATGGCTCGCTTCAGTGATTTCAAGCATGCCACCTCATAATCTTATCCTCACCTCTAAACAATAATATTAAGCCATAATAATTTCAAATGAGAAACACATTTGTAATAGCAGAGAAAAAGAGCATTACAAATTTATAAGGCGACTGTTAAGAGCTTTGCATTCCTGAATAATTTCATCCTCATCAAGTAGTTCATCCAAAGTAAAATTCTCCTTATCCAAAATGGTTTCCACCTGCAATATAATACACCAAATAAACAGTAAAATCGCTATACCAATACGTATCTACATATCATTTTAAAAATTAAATTAAACTAACCTATTCTAGTCCCCCAAAGAAACAGACAATAAATGTAATCATGAAAAGATGACATCAGGAATATCAAAGAAAATGTTACAGATGTATGAGGTACTTGTGAGTTGTGGCCCAATGCCTTCTAAGAAATTATAGTGGACAATAAGGAAGTGACTAAAACAAAGCCCTCCAAATTCTTGCCATATCAATGATGGAAAAAAAAAATATTTCTAGCAACAATGCAAATAAAACCAAACCAAGGCCAAGAACACAATCCTATTTCACAAAAAGTAAGGAGAAATGAACACCATTAAAAGTCTAGGCATTTCTCTCCAACTAAATACACCATATAACTGTGTAGACTGAGCAACACAGTTATTAAATGTTAGGATCGGAAAAAAGATATACAGATCATTGCTCAAATCAAAAGACATCAACGACGACAATAAATGGCAGCTCCTCATCTTTACCCTATTTTAACATAACTGAAAATTGTGACCAATACGGATTGTGTAAAAAACAGTAAACATTAGTTTCATTCATCTATCCACAAACGACAACAATCCTAATCCCTCCACACTACTCCAGTGATCATTAAAGACATACAGATCATTAAAAATATAACTACATAAACTGAGAAACACAGTTAATGTTTAGACCGAGAAAAGGATATACAGATCATTGCTAAAATCAAAGACATGTCAACAACAACAATAAATGGCAGCTCCTCATCTTTATTTTAATGTAACTGAGAATTGTGACCAACATGGATCATGTGAAAAACAGTAAACATTAGTTTCATCCATCTATCCACAAACAACAACAATCCTAATCCCTCCACACTACTCCAGTGATCATTAAAGATCTACAGATCGTTAAAGATATAAAGATATAACTGTGTAGGCTAAGCAACATTAAATGTTTAGACCGGGAAAAAGATATACAGATCGTTGCTAAATCAAAGATGCCAACAACAACAATAAATGGCAGCTCCTCATCTTTACTCTATTTTAACATAACTGAAAATTGTGGCCAACACGGATGGCGTGAAAAACAGAAAACATTAGTTTCATTCATCTATCCACAAACGACAAGAATCCTAATCCCTCCACACTACTCCAGTGATCATTAAAGATATACAGATTGTTACAGTCATAAAGATATAAGTGTGTAGACTAAGCAACACAGTTGTTTAGACCGGAAAAAAGATATATGGATCATTGCTAAAATCAAAGACGACAATAAATGGCAGCTCCTCATCTGAGCTATTTTAACATAACTGAAAATTGTGACCAACATGGATCGTGTGAAAAACAGTAAACATTAGTTTCATTCATCTATCCACAAACAACAGGAATCCTAATCCCTCCACACTACTCCAGTGATCATTCACACACTCCTCAGTCCCTACTATTGATCTTGATATAACACTTTCACAATCATTCAAAGGAAATCTCAGCCAACAACAATCCCATACTCTCATCAGTTCATTACTATACCAAGATTTTCAAAATTCTCAAATGCCGAGGCTACCTCAGTGTCCTCCACCTGATGTGACAGTAACTAAAAACTGGCCAAAACATCAAAACGCAACGCTGCATAATCAGGCACAGAGTTACACGCGCCAATTCAATTACTCACAGTATCCAATTCTAGATTAAACAAATTTGATAAAAAAAAAAAAAACGACACTAAGATCACCGAATATTAAATTAAAGACACAATAACCCTCCGTATCGTCACACTTTCCCAAGAAACAAACCGAAAAATCAAATCCAAGCAAACACCGCATCAAGAAAACATCCAAAACCACCCCCAATACACAAGAATCAGTGTCCGCGAAGCTTATGCGAAGAAACGAAGAATGAGAGTGCGGAACTCACCGGAGACGCCGTGGACAAACCAGCCATGCGCCAAAACATGGTGAATTTCTGACGAAAGGACTCAGAATCAAGAAACTGGAAATCCGAAAACGGATCTGGCAGCGCAAAAACCCTAGCGCTCTGCCCCAAATTGAATAGAAGGAATCGTTATCGGAGCGAAAACCCTAGAATCGGGAACGATGAGACGGAGGAAGATCGAAACGGAGGAAAGAGAGAGAGCAACCAAAACAACCTTCAATCGCTGGAGAGAAGTTGTTTACGGGTGATGAATGAATAAAAGCATTGCAACCATCATCATGTACCGTCGTATATATATTTTTTGTGAATTTTAATTAAATTCAAATTTAAATTGCTGGTGCCACGATTTATTTTTCCTTATGCACATTTATTAATTTTTTTATATTAGAAAAAACATATTGAAATTTTGTGAAAAATAAGCATCAGTTATGAATTATGATAGATCTAAAAATTATTAGTAACCGATATAATTGAGTGTGTCGATCAACTTACGTGTGATAAATGATTTTGATTTTGAATCTTAGTATGTAAATTATGTTATTCATATGAAGAATTTGAATTTTAAAAAATAAATAATTATAAACTATGTAAAAATTATTCGTTAAAAAATTGGGAGTTAAATAAAATATTACTATTTATGATTGCTCCTCCAAAGTTGGAGGATTGTTGTTGTTGTCCACTTGCCACCAAGAAGCATTCAAAACGTGCCTTCAATTCTTTGGATGATTCGTTCCTTTGTGATTTTCTTCTTTTCTTAAGCTTTGTTTACTTTACTGTGTAAAATTTGTAGTCATGTGTTAGTCATGCATTTTGCTACATCACTAGACCGACGGTGTTTATTGCCCATTAATTCAATAACTTATTTTATTAGTGATATATATGTGGGAGATATTTTAAATGAGATATTTTGTAAAAAAAATGAGACATTTTTATGTAAGAGGGAGATGAATAAATATTTATAATTATATTTTATTATAAATTACTAAGATCAAAATATATAAATTGTGTGGATTTTTAAATATATATATATATATATATATATAACTTTTTAAGGGATTTGATATTTTAAAATTTTAATTATTTATGTATGATTGTATGATATAAAATTATAAATTTACTCTCCATTTTCATATAAGATAATTATATTCCATGTATATAAACCGTATTTTAGTGAATATATTAATATTATACATTATAAATAATTATTTTTATATAAATAAAATTTATGGTAAAAAATATATTTAAATATATAAATTATAACAAATATCACACTAGAAGAAGCTAAATAACATGTTTGAAAACAAATTTGTATCATGTGTCCGATAGATATGAAAAAAAAAAAGTTTACAAAGATGTTGGTTCTTGCTATGGTTTAATATAATATAAAAGGTTTTCAACAAAAGACTTGCATCCAAGAATGTTGAAATATGCACGAGAATATAAGTTAAATAACAAAGAGAAAGTAAAAAAAATTGTTTATAATGATTAACTTAATTTGAACTATATCAAATTTTCATTTACAACATGTAAAGTGTTCCATTCCATTCATCAAACTAATTACAAATAAGTTTTCTCTTGGCCACTTTTGTCACACCCTCAATTTCCCATTGAGATTAAGAACACCAAAGCATTATTTGATCATTAAGTCATTCCTAACTTCAAACAATAATATGAATGAATACAATATTCAAATCTCTCAGAGAGAGAGAATATACAATTAAGTTTGAATACAACAAACAACTTTGTTAGTTAAGGATTGACTTGGTAGGTTATGAAGTTGAATAATCTAGTGTTTTTTTTTTGTTGTTGTTGATACTTAAGGTAACGTTTATAAGCTTCAGAAAAATATTTGTTGAGTGATTTTTGCGACTTCCTCAAATAATTCAATTATCAACAATTTGTCTTTTTTGCTACTTGTTAAGGAGAGAGGAACAAAAGTACAATATTTTTGCAGCTTTTTGCGCCACTACTTGTATGGCTGATTTTGTTGTTGATAACATACTACATGTCTATGTGTTTGTCATTGTTAAATCATATATTTTATACATGACGAGACATGAGTTTTGTCTCTGATAGTGTTTTATTTTTTTACATTATTTTGGCAAAAAAATGTTAGTTAGAAATAGAGAATAAGAAGTGGGTGTGAACATCTTTTACTTTGTTTGAAAATATTATATGTAATATATGACTTTTGTGATGATAGGTAACACATTTATCACAAGTGACTTGTTTTGACAGTGTATGTAGAAGCAAGCTTCATGATGATGAACCAAACAATTTTGATGATGCCAAAAGCTCAAGTGATTGATTCAAGACTTCAAGATCAAGCATCAAGAATCCAATCCAAGATTCAAGAGAAGAAATCAAGAAGCAACAAGTCAAGACTTCATATAGGATAAGTATTAAAAGATTTTTTCAAAAACCAAATAGCACAGTTTTGTTTTACAAAAGAATTTTCTCAAATTTTCTAAGTTACTAGAGTGATTACTCTCTGGTAATCGATTACCAGTTAACAGTAATCGATTACCAGTGACCAGATTGATTTTCAAAATATTTTCAAATGATTTGTAACGTTCCAAAATGATTTTCAAATAGTGTAATTGATCACACTATATTAGTAATCGATTACAAGTGAATCTGAACGTTGGAATTCAAATTCAATTGTGAAGAGTCACAACTTTTCATAAAATACATTGTGCAATCGATTACACCATTGTGGTAATCGATTACCAGTTAATAGTTTTGAAGAAAAAGTTAAGAGTTATAACTCTTAACATGATTTTCTCAAGTCATAACTATTCCAATGGTTTTTTGACCAAACATGAAGAGTTTATAAAAGCAAGACCTTGGCACGCATTTTACAATCATCAAAAACACATATCTCTTTCAAATCTTTTTTGACCATTGCCCATTGTTTTTCTTTGCAAAAACTCTTGCCAAAAAGCTTTCTAAACTTCGGTTTCAAAACTTTGTTTTTCTGCAAGTGGAAATTCTGCAAAAAAATAAAAGTGTGCTATTTTTTCTTCCTTCTCCCTCTTGCCAAAAGAATTCAAAGGACTAACCGCCTGAGAATTCTTTTGATTCTTCCTCCTCCCTCTGAACAAAAGATTTCAAAGGACTAACCGTCTGAGATATCTTTTGTTTTCCCTTACAAAAATTCAAGGGACTAACCGCCTAAGAATTATTTGTTTTAACACATTGGAGCATACATCCTTTGTGGTACAAGTATAGCATACATCTACTTGGGTTGTAATACTGAGAACAAGAGAGGGTACATCTCTTGTGTTTCAGTTCAAGTAGAGCATACATCCACTTGGTGTTTCAAAGAGAACAAGGGAGGGTACATCCTTTGTGACTCTTTGCTTGTAAAGGATTTTACAAGATTAAAGGAAATCTCAAGAATCGATGGTTACTTGGGGACTGGACGTAGGCACGGGTTGTGACCGAACCAGTATAAATCTTGTATTTGCTTTCTTTTTCCCTACACTCTTTATTTTTCCGCTGTGTATTTTTTAATTTCACTTTACTTTTGTCTAAGTTATTATTTCTGTTCTTTACTTTCTCATAACTTAGCAGTAAAGCCTAATTGAATCTAGTAAAATTAACAAGGATAAATTTTTAATCAGTCAAGACATATTCATAATTAATTCAATCCCCCTTCTTAATTATTTCGAGGCCACTTGATCCAATAGTGTACAAAAAATATAACATTATACAAGGTTTAAACTCACATCTCATTACATTCAATATGTTTCATCAAATTGTGTATGAGAAATTACAACAAAATAATATGATTATGGAAATGTAATCCAATGTGAACAACAACATATGAGCATTTTACTACTAGAAGATGTGATTTTTCATTCCATAAGATTCGAAAAGTAGTGAACGATCTTTCCAAAATTAAACTAAATTTATTGTTAGGTGAGTCAAACATATTTTTAGTTTGGAACAACTAGGAATTATAAATAGCAATTAGAGTGCAATTTATCTTTCTAAGTTTAAGCTTACCAATAAATTATCATATCGTTCATCATGCACAAATATCTTTGCAACTAACAACTCTTGTTTAGTGACATCATCATACTCCAAACATTTTCCTACAACATTTAAAGGAAACTTATGTTGGCTTAGTTGAACAATATGTCCCAACAACTTGTCGATAATAGGCTATTTTTTATGGGTTTTTTCTACCCAGGACATGTTATGATGACATAAGAAAAACACTTTCCTTCAAAGAATGTTTGACTATGCATAAAATCTATAGTCTCTTTACCCACATGAACAAATATTAAAGGAATATCACACTCATATTACCCCATCCACATCTAAATATAACCTTTTTATCCACATGCCAGCGAATAAAGAAAGGAGAATTGAAGGATGAGGCATATAATATCATATGGTGTACAAAAAATATGGTTTATCAAATGCAATGACTGATCCAATAGATTATGTAATGGAACAAGATTAAATGTAAGAAATGAGATCATGTCCTCCAGTGCACAGTACTTACTAAGACAGGTATTAGAGACATTATTCTTATTCTAAGGATGAACACCACAATTATACATGATTGAGTGTTGGAATAACAAAGAGAGTCACTTGAAAGTTACATAAATTATTTGAAGAAATATATTTCGACCAAGATTAATGCAACACCTAAATATGAGTGTCTTAATAGCTAGTCAAATGGTATAACATGGTGCAACCTTATAGGGAGTCTTATGGAAATATAATATGTGTCTAACACTATATATCTTGGGGAAGTTACACTAAGTTGAAGCATAACTTGAAACTTGTGATATACCATGTATGGATTTACATCAAGCAAGGTCATGCTTATTGGGAGATTTTAAAAAAAACTACACTCTTTTTTGACATTATAACCTCGTTGAAGGTAGGAAAACATATTAGATAGAAAACGTTGCTTACAAAATTAAGCACAAAAGGAAGACTTGAAGAGTGTTTTAATGCTACTTGTTATCTATTATGATTTTAAGTGCAATTAACATATAACAACTCAATGTATGTTGCTACACTTTCTAGTATAGACATTTCATAATTGGGTTATAAATTAACATTTTTAATTGTTTAAAATGACAATACAATTGTCTTATTTTGTCAAAATTTGGAACTAATTTTGATGGTTGTTTTATTTAATAAATTATTTAGAGTACTTTAATTTAAAAAAATATATTCATGGTTATTTTTACAAAACAACTATATCAAATATTAAAGAGAAATGTCAGCAATATAATTTTTAGTGTGTTTTCTATTATTGATTGAAATTTATTGAGAATAATAATTTCATGGGTTTTATTTTTTATTTAATGATTCTCTCTCATAATTTTGTAACTTTTAGTAAAGTTTAATTAATAATAAAGTGTGTATTTTTTAAAAATATACTAGAAAATGTGTTGTTAGCAATAAGAGTGTAATCGAGACGACCCAATTTATGAAGTCGATTAATCCAACACAACTACATTTTTAACGAGGTTGGATTGGGTCAATGAGTTGGCTTGGGTTTAAATCAGTTGGCCCAAATATAATTAGGTTGGAATATGGGTTCATGAGTTCCTAACCCAAATATTATAATGACTTAAATATATTTAATATCCCTAATAAATAATTGAATTTTATTTTGAATCCCTAATAAATATTTTCATTGTTTTAAGTCTATGATATATTAAAACTTTATTTTAAGTCCATGTAATCAGTTAAGTAATGATATGACACCATCACAACCATTGATAATGTTGAAATATCAATTTGTAAGATGACACATAATTACTTAACGAATAACAGAGACTCAAGACAAAAGTTTCATTTCAATATATCGAGACTCAAAACAACAAAAAAATTTATTAGGGATAGAATAAAATTCGATCATTAATCAGGAACTTAAAACATATTTAAGCCTATTATAATATGACACATTTACATTATTAGATTCAACATTGGATTTGAAATACATGTAATTTAATATGTTGTTCATATGCTTTGAATTGACTTGATACATATATATTAGTATTTTTCAGGTGTGACTGTGTCTTTTTGTTTTTAGGTAACATAAGATGTTTGACTTTCTTATGCTTATGTTCATGTTAGTTATGTGCAAAATCAATTTAAATATATATAAATATTCATAATTATTTTAAGATGTATGCTAATTTGTTAATTTTTATAATAATATGTCAATATTGATGTGATTAGATAACAATATAAGTCAATATATAACCATTGAACTCATATTTCTTGGTAAAGAGGATAATGTGTTTTTTGCCTTGACCACATGTATCCTATTGAAAATAATCATGTTGAGCATGATAAGACAGTGCATTATGGACGACAATTGCATAATTAGGGCTTGAAATTAATTAAGATGTATGCTTAAGTTACAATTACAAAAATCCCAATCAATCAACATGCTTCGTAATATAGAGAGTTTTTTATGGCAGTAGGAGATAGATAAAAGGAAAAACAACACCAACAAACTACACACAATAAAAGAATGCTTAAAGCATCAACTAAAAGATTATGATGCAGCTCCATGGGAGGGCTCTCCACCTTCGTAAATCAAACTCCAACATTCGAACATTTCTTAGCAAGCAAATTCGAGCAAAAGTTTCCCTCATGTAGCGAGTGCCCAAACTCCAGACTCCATTGTTCCTCTAAGAAATTTCTTATGCTAAGAATAATGGATGCATACTAATGACAATTAGGCACACCCTCCTTGACTATGCTAACAACATTCAAAGAACTAAATATGCAAATAACATCCTTACAATTCATGGCCCACACCATTTCCAGACCTTTTAGCATGGTCACAAGCTTTGCTTTGACAATATCCATCACACCAATATTACCATAGAAACCACTATCCATATCCAGTAGGCCCTATATATGAAAGGCAACTCTCATCAACATGGAGCATCACTTGACTAGCATTGCTTTTCACACAAGTTACCAACCTTGGGCTAGTGGCACACCCCGATATATCACCATATAAGAGAAAAGCCCATTGGACACTTTGAACCAACCTGTTGACGTGGTAAATGATGGCATAAGGTTAGACCTCACGGTTTTGGAAAATAACCACATTCTAAGCCTTCCAAATTTCCCAAATCATAAAAGGGAACATGATCCCTACCTCACACATGTAATCCTAAACCTACTTTTGTCAGTTCATCACCACGACATCAACAAAAAGGTAAGTTGATATGGAAAAAATTCCAAACGTTGTGAACATTACCACATTGCCAAAGGATATGACCAACATCATCACTCATGACACCACATTGGGGGCAACGGTCATTGTTGATGATGTGTCTGATACAGAGGAAGTTCCTAGAAGGAACAACTTGATGCTTATCTCACCAAATAAAAAATTTCACATTTTCCAAAAGAGAAAAGTGTCAAACTCAATAATAGGGGTTAGAAGTAACAAATAAGGTTTGGTTAAGCAACCTGTCATACCTCGACCTAGTTGTGTACTCACCTTAAATATCTTTAGACCACACAATCAAAACTGGACTCGCATGGTGAAGGATCAACCACATCACTGTTATAGAATCTCTAATAGAAGGCGAGATTTCAATATAGAGGTTGCTAAAGTCCCATCCATCAATAGTATAAACATCCCTAATATTTACATTAACAAAATCAACTTTACTGGCCAGAGATGAATCCCTCATCTAGGAATCATACCAAAAGCTACTATCACCCCTTCCAATCTTCAACTGGAAGCCATCCTTAATTACCTCGAAAACATAAGGGAGAGAAGTCATGGTATACAGACCTTTGTATAAGAACAAATCTTCAAATTGGACCCAAGGATACTTGGTAGAAATGAGATGAACCCAAAGCTTATTAGGGTTGTGACACAAGTCCCAAATCAGTTTACCCAAGAGGACAACATCATGAAAACGAGCAATACGAACACCCATACCTCCCTACTTTTTTTTTCTAGTGAGCACATTCCAGTTGACAAGATGAACTCTACGATCAATGCTTCCACTCTAAAAAAATCTTCTCGTCATCATATTAAGGGTTTGGCAAACTCTTTGAGGGCACCCATTGCATGTGCATGGCATAAGTAGGGATAGACGAGAGCACCAAGTTAGCCAAAACCATGTAACCAGCCCTACTTAAAAGACGACCTAGCAAATTGCTTCTTGATTTTCTCCAATAAAGAATAAAAAATGTTCGTGGTAACCCGACCATGAACAATATTAAATCCAAGATATCTCCCAATATTGCTAGAGAAACGAATATTAGAGACATTAGAGAGTTTATTCTGCTTTCCCCCAATAATCCTTTTAGAAGTAAAGGCTTTAGAGAGAGAGAGAGAGAGTTTAGTATAACAAATAATACATTTTAAACTTGAGTGATGGAATTGAGACGGATTCTACCGTGCAAAAGTAAAATAACTTTCGCACAATACAAATATTATTTTTTGTCGTTAGATTTTTTTAACGTGAAATCTATGACTCAAAATTTTCTTTTTTCTTCATTTTTTTCTTTTTTCTTCCTTTTATCAATTTTGTCCCTTGGAGAACCCCTTCCATCTCTTCCCCTCAAAGACCCAACCACTTTCATCTCCACCTTTCTTGGCGTGCGAACCACTGTTATCTTTCTTCACACCGCCCTCCCACACATCTCCGTTGCCCATCATCTTACGAATCTAAAGAAGCCTTATCACAAATCTCTTTTCCCAATATTAGGCTTTGATTGAAACAGATCTGAGTAGACTCCCCTATTCCAACGATCAATCTTGCACACCTCCTTCACTTTTGGCTTCGATGGATGCAGAGGCACATGGCAGTTGGCAAAAGTTTCTCCATTTTTATGATGTGATTTGTAGTGGTTTGCGATTTCCTTCACTGTTCATGGTGAAATTTATGGGGTTCGCGGTAAGTTTTTGTGGTTCGCGATGGTGATATGGTTTCGTTCACCCTTGGATTTGGTTGAAATGAGGCATCAAGACGAGACGAAGGGGGTGGCTGACAACAACTGCACATGATTGTTCGTGTTCACATGCAAGGGAAGATTTCAGAGTGGTTCGTCATTTTCGTCTGGGAATGGATTTCACAGTGCTTGTGTTTAGCCTTTTTTTAAAAAGAATTTGATTTAGATATGCTTCTTGAGTCTAATATTTTGAATTTCTGTCGTTAGCTTTTGTATCTATTTATCATATTTGAAAAAAATTAAATATTATAATTTGATTGTATCTATTTCTCATATTTGAAAAAAATTAAATATTATAATTTGATTTGTGTTGGATTTTTTTTTCAATGTTTGGTCATTGTTGTTTGTTATTTTTTTAAAAGTCATTGATGGTCATGAAGAAGGAATGGTTCTATAAGTGGAAAAGTGGCATTAGTGATAGAGAGAGAAGGAATGACGGAGGATAGGAAGATTAGGGGATTAAAAAAACAAAGTAGTTAAGGATAAATTGGGAAAGAAAAAAAATATTAAACATTGATTTCAAGCGCATCTAACAATTCAAATATAGTTAGGTAAAATGCGATAAATCTTTTGTTTCCCTCACGGTAGAATCCGTAGATTGAAGCACAAGGGAGGGGAGAAAAATAGTATTTTAGCCTTAAAAAAATAAAAAAAATAAAGAAGAAGAAAATATGGAGAAAAGAAAGAGCAAACTCAAAGTCCTAGGAGCATATAACATTAGCCGCAGGGTTTTTGTTGGGTTTTGCTCTTCAACTTTCTTCCTTCAGTCCATTCCCACCCAATGCCCTGAGAGACCCAAAACACCGAAATGCGTCGACGCCTCCCTCGCGTCTCCCACTCCATCCTCTCCAAACCCACCAATAACAACAATCCCCTACGCTTCCTCCCCATCTTCTCTATCCTACACCCTCCTCCTTCCCCCCTTCGCCGCTTCTCCTCCGCCACCCTCTCCAAAGACGACGGCGTCTCCCTCTGCTGCCAGATGTGGATTGACAACTTCCGCCACCCCGACCGCGCCGTCACCAACCTCTCCCCCCTCCTCCGCCGCTTCGACCTCTGGGTCCTCGCCTACCAGAAGGTCGCCACCGACGACACCGGCTCCTACACGCCGCGCTCCTCCCTCCACGCCTCCACTCTTCAGGACCTCCTCGCCCTCCGCAACGCCGTCCTCGACGCCAAGTTCAAGTGGGGCGCCAGGCTCAAGTTCTTCATCAAATCCCCCAAGGACAAAACCGACTACGACTCCCTCTCCAAGCGCAAAATCAAAACCATCCTCACCACCACGCAGCCGGCTCCCTTCCAGGACAGAATTGTCCATGAAGTTCTCCTTATGATCCTCGAACCGATCTACGAGCCGAGGTTTTCGCCAAAGTCGTATGCTTTTCGACCCGGTAGGACGCCCCACACTGTTTTGAGGGTTATTAGGAGAAGCTTTGCTGGGTACTTGTGGTATATAAAGGGTAATTTTAGTGTTTTGTTAGATGGGATGAAGGTGGGGTTGGTGATTAATTCTGTTATGAGAGATGTTAGGGATAAGTTGGTTGTTGATTTGATAAAGGATGCTTTGGTTACGCCAGTGGTTGTTACTACTGTGGAGAAGAAGGAGAAGAAGAAGAAGAGGAAGTATCAGAAGAAGAGGGTGTTGGCTGAGGATGAGCCTAAGCCTGATCCTTATTGGTTGGATACTTTTTTCGGGTTTGCGCCGGAGGAGGCAGAGAGGGTGCCCAATTGGGGGCACTGTGGGGTGCTTAGTCCGCTTTTGGCGAATGTTTGTTTGGACGAGTTGGATAGGTGGATGGAGGGGAAGATTAAAGAGTTTTATGTTCCTTCCAAGAGTGATGTTATATGGAATAGTCCTGAAGAGGAGCAGGGGAACACATCGTGGCCGGAGTTCGTGCCCACGAGTGGGCCAGATAAGACGAGGAAGATGGATTTCCTAAGGTATGGAGGGCATGTCTTGATTGGTGTTAGAGGGCCTAGGGCTGATGCGGCTGCATTGAGGAAGCAGTTGATTGAGTTTTGTGATCTAAGGTTTATGCTCAAGCTTGATAATGAGAGCCTCCCTATAGAGCATATAACCAAAGGGATAATGTTTTTGGATCATGTGTTGTGTAGGAGGGTTGTGTATCCAACTCTTAGGTATACTGCCACTGGTGGTAAGATCATAAGTGAGAAGGGTGTAGGGACGTTGTTGTCGGTCACGGCAAGCTTGAAACAATGTATTAAGCAGTTTAGGAAGTTGAGTTTTCTCAAGGGGGATAGGGATCCGGATCCCCAGCCTTGTTTTAGGATGTTTCATGCCACACAGGCGCATACCAATGCTCAAATGAACAAGTTTTTGTCAACAATGGTTGAGTGGTATAGATATGCAGACAATAGGAAGAAGATTGTGAACTTCTGTTCTTATATCATAAGAGGCTCCCTTGCTAAGCTGTATGCTGCAAAGTACAAGCTTCGGTCACGTGCAAAAGTGTACAAGATTGGTGCTCGTAACCTGAGCCGTCCATTGAAGGAGAAAAAAGGACAGTCTCCTGAGTACCAGAATTTGCTGAGGATGGGTCTTGCCGAGTCAATAGACGGGCTACAATATACGAGGATGTCTCTTGTGCCTGAGACAGATTACTCCCCGTTCCCTAGTAATTGGAGGCCTGACCATGAAAAGTTGTTGCTAGAATACATAAAACTGGAAGATCCAAAAACTTTGGAGGAACAACGGGATTGCATCAGAGAACAAGGTCTTGTTTCACCTCAAGACTATATTTCAAGGCTTGTGTGGAATTACAAAAGGAATTCTCTTCCTATGGACCAGCTGTCCTTAGTAAGGAGCAACGAAAGTGTTGTAGGAAATCAGCATTTGCTAGTTGGCTCAAACCAGGATGACCAGGACCACACAAACAAAGAGGAAGAAAATGATGGAAGGATGAATGCAGCAGCACAAATGTAACACAAAGGTTTTGTAATTTCCACTCACTATTGTATGTTGTCTTTAAATTGGATCTTTCAAGAGGCTTTTGACACATTGAGAATTTTAGATATAGGTCTTTTCATTTAGTCCCCTGATTCCCTCCCTTGCTTGCACAAGTGGTGTTAACCTATTAATATACTTGATCTTTGGGTGGTAAACCACTTTGTCCCTTTTCTTCTGTTCTTTTGCTTTCCTCACCTTCTAACATGAAGAATGGCGACTGTTACACATATAAAAACCATTTATGTACTTCACTCTGTAAATTCAGCTTTTAGTAGAGTTCCTTGACTTGATATCAGAACCTTTGTGGCTGAGAGGTGAAGAGTTTGATACCTGCCACCTCATTCAAGTTGAATTTCAGCATAACATTAAAGAAGGCATGCCCATTGTCCACTTAGCATGCCCAAAAGCGTTTCATGCGAGACAGTGTATTAGAGATACATAAACTATTTATGTGGTTTCACCTATTAGCTTTATCTTTTAAGAAAGTTGACGATCTTGTGATGTGATTATCATGATAATAGGGGTGAAGTGTTTCAAAAGTTTACATAAAATATAGTGCTCTTTGCAATTTTGGGTAGAATTCAATGTTTTACCATTAGGATATTTGCTTCAGTTTCAAGCTTTGGTGCAGTGGTTTCATCTTTGCAAGGTAGTTCTTGATGAACCAACAAAAACCTAAAGGGATAAATTTCTCTATTTCTTGCCTCAATACTTCAAGAGATATACATCATGATATACCTAATGACCATCTTTTCAGTTACCGCCATTACGAGGCAACCAGCAATGATTGTTTGCACTGTATTTCAGATTCAGATGATGGCATGACTTTCATGAGCAGTTAGCATGGTACAATGATAACCTGTTCATCTTTGGTTCAGTTTCCCTATCTCTTAGAGAGCTTTTGAAAAATAAGTAATTATTTCTCTCAAAAAAGGCTATTCCAAACATGCTCTTAGAGGGATGATAATTTATATTTGTGTACCTTTAAAGATAATACTTCCAGCATATATATTGTTAATTTTGTCATTCTTATAAACAGTAGTACTAACGTGATTTCACCAATAGCATCCAATCCTTAGTCATATTGAGAGGGATTTGGCTACATGCATTCTAGTATGCCAGCTATTTTTTTTTATTGGCAAAAATATAAATATATTATAAATAATAGAGAAAGCAGTACAGGTGGTACTGATTTACATACAGCCTAGCAACAAAAGGAGCAAAGCTGTGGTTAACTAATACAATATACAGAACAAGTATTAGGGAACCAAAGCTCTATGTATGCCAGCTATTGTGCTTGATGCTGTATCATGGATTCATGAATCCCTATGTTTTGTAATTTGTAAATCATACTTGAACACTCGGAATGAACTTGTCAGTTTTTTTACTACTGTCTCTCAGTAACTATTAATTAGCCTTTCCTTCTTCCTTGACCCAGCACTAGCTAGCTCCCTCATTCTCTTCTCATTCTTTATTTTAATTTGGCTTTTGGCAGTTCACATTCTTTTAATCCGATATTCATGAGTATATTCAAATTAATATGCATGTTGAGTTTTTTAAAAGTCAGAGTGCATGCATCCTGCTTGTATTTATAGTGAGACTTTATCCCCTCCCCTCCTCTGCTGCATTGGGTTCTGAATTAATACTCTTTCACTTTTAGCATTGGTTTTTTACTTTTCTTGTCAACACTTCACCTTTCTGTCTGACTTTGTATTTGTTTGTCATGTTAGCAGCATTTCCTTGTTGAAACAACTGTTTCACTCAACTGCTTATACTCCTGTCATCTTTCTTTGTTCAGGATGTCAAGTTTTGGAATTAATCGACGCCAAAATGTTACACTTGGCATCTTCGTTGAATCTGTCTTTGATGTTCAATAAACCCTGCTTGTCAGAGAAAGGATACAATAACTGAAGAGTGGAGGGCTCTTACGTGCAGACATCGACTCGGACAAAATATTTAACACTGCCACTCTGCTAGTGAACACTGACTGGGCTATCAGGTGGCAAAAATCCATGCACTTGAAAATGTGGAAAGTAATTCCACATACTGTTCTGGAGTGCTATATCTGTGAGTCCACAGGAAGGAGTATGCAGCTTCCTGTGGGAAGCTAATAAAGCGTGTTCCTTGTGGATGCATAGCCAGCATAGGACAAGGCAAGGTGTGAATGGAACTCCAACAAGATCTTTTCAAATATCATGTTAATTTTGTAAATTGGCTATTTGTTCATATGTGCTTGCCCCAATTCTTTTTTAATGATTTGAGTATACCTGCTACTCTTAGTTCTTGACCACACATTTTATAGTTGTATCTTTTTTTTCACTTTATTTTCTGTACGGGCAACTCAAAAGCTGTAAGAACTTCAAAGCAGTGTACTAAGAAGAAGCTCATTATACTACATTATGAGTTTCTCCTTTGATTCCTCATTTTAAAAAAAATAAATTATAATTTAGTTTTGTAAATTCATTTCCTATGTAGTTCCAGATAGTTTTTTTTTTTATTGTCTATATATATTATATTTTGTTTACTTTTTGTTCCTTTAAACTATCACAATTTTTCTTCTTCTAAATATTATGAGTTTCTCATTTCATCTCATTTTTTTAGAGCCACGTAGAGACTTAACGGAAACCTTGACTTGAATCTAGACTCTAAAATGGCATGTTTTGCAAAAAAAATGTTGAAAATACGAATTAGTGGAAGGATATCAGCTTCTATACAATTGGCCTTACATCCCTTTTATCGTTTTATTTGCCCTTAATATATATCCCTAAGCAGATGTTAAGCTGTGAGCAGTAAGAAGAGATCACGTAGGGTTTAAGAGACCATTGAATTATCATACTTAATGTTCTTCACCAGCTCAATTGCTTAAGCCATAAAATATTTGTGTAGAATCTTTTTGTATTCCACACAAGTCAAATTCTGATGGTGTATTTACAGAAACTTCCGACACGTGTTTGCAGGAAGAGATTGTGTAAAAGTAGAAAGGCCTAATTATATTGGTACTCTCTTGAGCCATAATAGTGTTCTTATGTGATAAAGCGTGAGATGTACCTTTGGGTGAATCCTACAATTTGCGTTATTAGTTATTTACAGTTTGTGTATCGGTACCGGTGTTCCACAACTACTATGGTCTATGGGTTTTCAATCCTAACAGGGTGTTGAATTTGTGATCTAGTAATTGAATCTAATAACATTTGGTCAGTGTATTGGCTTCTAAAGGAGGTCCAGAATACTTGGGCAGTAAAAATTTAGAATAAATTACATTTGAAATTACACACAGCTTATTATCGAAAGAAATTTGGCAATATCACATGTTAATATAATTTACTTAAATTTACTAGGCACCACGCATAAAAGGAATATTGGAATAAATAATAATAGCTGCTTGCACTCAGGTCTTCATGCATATATATGTTCACATCTGATGGCTGATGTCGATTAAAATTTGTGTTTAGGTGTGTGAAAAACTATATAAAATTAATTAATAGATATGATCTGATAATAAAAATTGTATAATTATGAGGCCATTTATGTGTAAGTGTGCATGCAACACTGTTCCAAGAGAAGCATCACGTGTCTTGACAGCTAAGGTACTAGAGTTGCACTAAGAATACAGCGTACCAACTTCTAAGGTTGAGTGATTCCACTTTTTTTTGCTTAGGTTTGGGTATCAATTTAGAGTTCTATAATGGTAAAACTACTTAGCCTATAAGTAAGGAACTACATATAAAGGTACTCTAAAAAAATCATTCACTCTCTGTCAGGCGATGTCTCTGGCACCATTTGCACTTATTTGACATGTTTACAATAATTTCTACTATTAAATATTTAACCAAAACAATTCGAAGTTAAGGGATATCCTAATTTTTTTTCATGAATGATTAATCTTGTATGATGAAACATTCACAGGTAAACAAATGACTTGTATAAAATGACAATGTACGCAGAAACCCCCTAATAAATACTAGGAAGCTGTGATTATATGGGGAGAACTCTAAAAAACCGCCTAATATAAAAGATACCCGTAATAACCTTCATGTTCATTTGAGTTGATCAAGTTAAATTATAAACCCAAATTCATAGGAAACAAAAGATGGAATGAAGAAATTATTTTTGTACCAAAAATAGGTCAAATGATGATACAAGAATGCTCTTTTCAATAAATAACTTACATTAAAATAAGTATTACAGAACTTTAATCAAATATCCACATATCATTTAATTAGAGAACGTAACGACAAGGATGTAAAAAAATTAATCTAAGTTTATTTCAAATTTCAAAAAAAAAAGAAATAGAAAATTGAACCATGAGTTAAGAGCATTTGGCACTAAGTTAGATCAAGCGAAACAAAACGTAAAGGAAAAATAGTACCAATCCTAGAGGACATTTGCTTCCTAATTATTTTGATTTTGGGCTATATACAAAAAAGACTTGCATTTGAAGAATTAATTCCGGTGATTCGAGTAGAGGCACGGAACACAAATCAACATTTTTGCAGTACTCTAACAAATAACTTAACTACTTAACGCCTAGTAGATTTAATACCTAAATAGTCTGATAAACCAAGTTCCAATTATGAAAAAGAATGTGCTCAAATTACTAGTTTATGAATAATAATGTCTCAATGGTATACAATGAATTACACTAGAATAAGACTAAGCCGGGAAGTATCCCAAGTTAGTTCTCTAGCCTCCCGCTCCAATAAAGCTCCCATAAATTGTGCTTAACCTATCAAAGTGAACAATCAACCATTAGTATTCTATACACTGAGGTGCATTAGACATAAAGATTATTTTGTTTGTCACTTGAAAAAAATAATGAACTTTGTTATGCCTACATTTAGAATCACTAACATACCAGGTAAGTATAAGCTGATGATTAGGGTCACTATAATGGTAAATATACAAGCCCTTGCACCAACAGCAGCTGAGGTTGACCTGCAGAATGGATGGTTCCATCAGTAATAAGAGGAGCAACTCTAGTCAAATGAAAAGTAGTTAATGACTAGCAGCATTGATTAATTAACATATAAAAAGCTTTAATAGTTTAAAGGAAAAATTACCTTGCTACCAGGTCCTTGACGGATTCGGTTGTTAGTCCGAAACCAAAAGGAAAAAGAGGATCATAGTGAGGATCCCCAACATTCATTGGGAGTTGATCTACGGATTTGAACCATGTCCTCGCAAGCTTACCAGTGAAACCATAGTCACCAAAAAGGACGTCCGTCATGCCTTGGCCTTCAGTGCCTGGTAACCATGCAGCCACCAATGCATCTATAGAAGAAATGTATGGTTCAATGACAATCGGTCTGCCAGAAATGATGACAACAACACACTTAACAGTCCCACAGACATTGTTGATGACATTTGGGCCAGATTCCATCATTGTAAGTGTCGTACTGTCCCCAGCAGTCTCAGCATAAGGAGGCTCACCAACTACAACAATGGCATATTCGAAGTTATTGGACTTAACAAACTCATTGTCAGGGTTGTCACGAAAGACTACTTCTGTGCTTGTATCAACTGCTGATTTTATGGCATTGAGAATAGTTGTTCCTGTCCAAGGAAAAGAATATTAGTTTCTGCTCCTTTGACATGTATGCAACTACTTGCTATTAGTTAACTAAAAATATGCATGACAAGTTTGGTGAATATTTATAAAAAAAAAAGGCTAGTAACCTTGCATTGCTTCACATATTATATAATTTTGGATAACTTCAAAAAATGCTCATTAACCACTTGTCTTACACATCAAAGTAAATGAGTATACATAAGATCTAGAACTCAGAATCTCATATGCTTCCATAGACCTAGACCTCAGCTTGTTACGATGTCTGAAAGTCACTTACCTCTTGTGTCACTGTTGCCACTGAATCCTTGCCATTTGATTGTCCACCCACCACATTGGTAACCCAAATTATCAGCATGAGATCCAGCAACTAGGATTTTTGGGACTTTCTTTGGAAGAGGCAGAAGAGAAGCACTTTCATTTTTCCCATTCTTAAGCAGCACAAGAGATTTTCTCACTGCTTCCCTTGCTAGGTCTCTGTGTTCCTACTTAAAAAAACATAATCTTATATCTCATGACTTTCAATGTCTCAATTATGCTAGGATATATATTATATTATAAAATACAGGCAACAAGGAATGCCATTAAAAATTAAAATACATACTAAATTTTGTCCTTAAAAATCACTTGCAGGCATCAGATAAATTCAATGCTGTAACGTATATTAACAAAGAATGTAAGGTATATGATGTTTAGTTTCTCAATACAAGTAGGTTCCAACTTTCACGATTTTCATTTTTTTTCCAAAACTGTTATCAACTGAATCTATCAGGCAGAGGCTGGATCATCTTAAATGGGTTGAACAGTAAGAATCCATCCCAAATGGGAAATCATCTGAGATGGTTAGGTCATAGGTGGGTTTGGAAGCAAGGAAGATTATATTCAATGTGGCTCAAGTTATAGAGATCTCTTGTTGTCTTTCGAATAGAATCATCTGAGACATTATTGGGAAGACAATTTCATCAAAATTTTGTTTTTCAATCAAAGGAAAGAGCATGTTGTTTTATATTATTCTGATCGAACTAAATGGTTTGGATGACTCACCTGGCTTCCAAGCTCATTGACTAAGCTGGTATCAGCTAGAGGATTCTCAAAAAGACCCATGGTGAACTTTACAAGCAAAATTCTCTCCACAGCATCATCAATGCGCTCCATTGGAATGATATTGCTCTTGACCAAGAGTGTAAGATCCTGAATGAACTTACCATATTCAAATGGGACCATCACCTGTAATGATTAGTACACAAAAAAACTGAGTTCTATAACCCTACACTGGACTACTTCAGAAAGCATACATTGTTTCACGAGCTACACTCAAGCAGAAATTTTATTCACTCCAGTCCCACGGGCAATTTCAACATAAACAGCGGACTAACCATATCAACACCAGCTTCAATGGAAGCCTGGACAGAGTATGTGTAATTTGAACTGGGTGGTGATGTGAGTCTGTCAATACCTTGCCAATCTGAGATGACAAACCCCTGATAAATAAATGAACAAATTTGTTGTTAGCATCCACAATATAAACCATGTTGCTTAAATCAGGATCTGACAATGGCAAAAAGACAGGCTGTACAATAATAGAACATCAGATTGGTTTATTCTCACACTATACTTGATAATATGGTTCAAACAGCATTATCAAAATAGCAATTTTAATTGCAGCATAAGTTACATGGATTTCTCAAGACTACGACACAAGAAATTTTATAGTAGATCCAATAACAGAGAACATTAAATATAATAGTGCAAATAGTTTATTGATTCTCATTGTTATTCAAAGTGAGTTCCTTTGAGAAATGATTTCATAAAGCTCTTTGGATAACAATAACCTTATCTGGCTGTAACAATCAGCAAATTGTAGAGCTGTCAGCATGTGACAGAAATATCAAATGCTGACCAAATGTTTCACAGGAAATTAGCCCAACACTTTAATATTTGAATTGAATATCAAATGGAATTGACTCACTAATGATGATCAACAATGAAGGCCTTGATCAGTTGCGTATGAAATGTATAAAACAAATATATTATGGACTAGTGAAAATAAATAGGATATACTTCCAATTGGAAAGATGGCAAGCAGCTAGATGAAGTGTGCAAGCCATTTTCTTAGGTCATCAATTGGCAGTTGATATGGATACAACATTCACTACAGAAAACTAAGGATAGAATATCTTTAGTTTTCGGGATTTTTCTTTTTTTTTTGGGGGGGGGGGGAGGGGGGGCGGGGGGGGGCACAACAATGATACCCCACAGATGACTTTGATATATTGGCTGATTTCATGTTTAAATTCACATTTGTGTCTTTATATAATTTTATATCTAGGTCTATGCCACATCATATGAATCAAGCCACTATCAGGTTCTTGTGTTGCCATGTTCAAATCATGTTGTGCAGTGTTCCTCCCATGTCTGGGTCTGTTTTTCTTTCTAGATGAGATAATAGGATAATCAAACAAAGCATTACCGTAAAAAGCATTTGGTAGCTGCTTCCATTGCATAGAACAAATGTACCTCAGCATTTATAATGTATGAGAAAAGAATACAAAGAAGCCAATCACCTTAAACTTAAGGGTATTCTTGAGGAAACCAGTGACTAGATCACGATTTGCATGCATCCTTACACCATTCCAACTGGAGTATGAAACCATGACTGTAGAGACCCCCTTAATAATAGAATCAGAATATGCAGGCATGTGAATGCTCAACAATCCATGCCAATCAATCACTGTGTTGTTCTCATTTATTCCCTTTGTTGTACCACCATCTCCAACAAAGTGTTTAGCACAAGCTGCTACCTTTGTCCTACAAGAAATTTGTAAGCCTAATGAAGGAAAGAGGGACAAAAATAACTCACTTTTTACATCTGTAACTACAAAAAATAAGTCAATCGTGTAATTACTGATTACAAACATAACATTCTAATTACTAACATTTTCCTATCATAAAAAACCATGTAATTTATTCATTTTTGTTGCAGCTTAATAATTGTGGTTGATGTTAATAATAATTATCTGGCCAGTATCCCTAGATGGACTGTTGTTGATATGAAGTGGTTTCCCCTAAGTCAAATTATGATCAAGTAAAACATATTAAAAAGGCCTTATTACCCAAATACAATTTAGACTATAAATCAGGTTCTATTAAATATCAGATAGTTACTAGAATGACCAATCACATGCATACGTCATATCAACTAGTTGCAGATCCAGAGGAATAGTGTTACTTTTTACACACTTTAGTTAAGGCTAAAATACAATTTTGGTCCTCCCATTTTTTCCAATCCGCAAATTTGGTCCCCCTTTAAATATAGAGACATTTAGTCCCCCAATTTTTCAATATCAGCAATTTTGGTCCAAAAGTCTAAATCAATATGTGGATCGTACAGTTTTTGATGTTGACTTAAATGATTGTCAATATAGTATTTGTTTTTTTTAATTTATATATTGATGACTAGATAATTTAATTTAATAAATATTTTATAAAAGTACATTGAAAACTTAACAATCAACGCATTAAATTGGATGGTAGGACTAAAATCACTGATTTCAGAAAGATGGGGAACTAATGTCTCTATTTTTAAATAGGAGGACCAAAATTGCCGTCAAGAAAAAATAGGGGGAAGAAAATTGTATTTTAGCCCTTTAGTTAAAAGGCATAAAGAATCTTTCAAATATATTAAAATTTAAATTTATTAGCAAATAGCAACTTATGGGATTAAAATCACTAAAGATCCATGAATTATATGTAAATTATACCATCTTCGTATGGGCACAAAACCAACAGATTAGGCATCAAAATCCATACATCATGGCCCCAAGGGTAAATTTACAAAATGTGTGCATAAAACACCTAATAATGAAATGCAATCTTGTTTTTAAAACTGCTTTAATATCATTAATTACATACTTGCCACCAACATATGGAAACCCCTTCCTGGAATTGGCAGGGATACTTCCTTGTAGACCAGGTATGATCTCTGTCATTTCTTGCACAATTTTAGGATCCTCACTATAGCTTTCATAACACCGACCCCATCTTGGATCTCTACAAACCTATAATCAGTGTTTCAGGAGTAATCAGTAAAATTATAATAAAAAAGGTGCACATTTGACAACCTCAAACCTGTATAACAAGAACTTTTTTACAAGTTTATTATTAGACTCTTCACCCTATTTACCGCTATGCATGGAGCAAATACATAAGGAATCCCTGTAGCTCTAACTTCAAGAGCAGTTGCAGCACCAATCCTTTGTGCCAGGTTAGGATCCCTGTTTATCAAAGATTATTAGAACCGAACAAATGGTGGATAAATGCAACCATGTTACCAATACAACACCATTAAAATTAAGATCAACTAAGTTTTAAACCTACTGAATTGGGAGTAAATTTTATACAACGACTCCCTTCTCACCCAAGTATATAGCCGGTGAAATGGTTCAGGTGACAAGAACTTTGAGATACGTAAATTATCAGGTTGCATATGAAAATCTAGTATCAAATGTTGTCCCTGTCTCCATACAAACAGTAAAAAAAATGATAATAAATCTTATACTTGCCTGGTACATCCAAGCCCAACATTATGGGGAAATATGGTAGCATTATAGACATTATTATGTCCATGAACAGCATCAATACCATAGATCATTGGTATGCCCAATCTACTCTCAAGAGCTCCTTTCTGAAAATCATTTATCATATTAACCCAATCTTCAGCAGTAGCCCTTGGAAGGGGTTCACTACCGCCACCACTCAATACACTCCCTGCACACAATTTAAAGAACCAGTTAATTGATAGTGTCTCTTAATGATAATCTCCTTTTATTTCCAATTCTTAATTTTTTCATCAATTACTCATTCCTGGCTTCACTTCAATTTCCTATTTAGGTAATAAAGATCTTATGAGATTATAAAACTAAAAAGATCTAAAAGCCTATTGAGTAAAGGTGGCAACTTTCCTACTTTCTCGGAGATCCCTTTCCTGTGTTTTAGTGTTCATATTTACAATATAGTTTGAAAGAATGTCAAGCAAATATTGAAAAACATAGTTTGAAAGATTAATCAGAGTTCCAAACAATCAAATGCAATGCAATTCAAAAGGAAAACAGAAAACTGTAAGTTTGGTTGCAAAGTAGTTAATTGCATAGACAAGGGAAATTTTCTCTGTATCCCTGGAATATGTACTCCCTTTCCTTTGAAGCAAGACATCTGGCATGTATGATTAATTTACCTAATTCCTAATTTAAGCAAAAATAAGGGGGAAAATTGAAAAAAAAAAAGATAGAGAAAGAAAGATAACTGCATACCGAAAATTTGCTAGTCCTAGACGTAAAATTACAGAATGAATTCAAATACTATTAACTGAGAAGAGAAAACAAGCTAGGAGTTCTTAATTCCTACCTATGAAGCTGGTTTTCATAACATTAGCATTGGCAACACTCCTATCAATTTGAACCATTTGACCAATCTTCTCCTCCAAAGTCATTCGACTCATCAAGTCCCTAACCCGAGTTGGAACCGGTTGCTTCGGATCTTTGTATCTCAGGTACTCTATTTGGGACTCTCCAGTTGATGCCAGCCAACAACATAGCCACAAAACACCCAACAAATGAACCAATGCCCTAGACATGTTTTGTTTCCCAGCTCTCACTTCACCTGCAGAATTGGATAGAACAGAACACACCCAATCCAATAAAGATTTAGTTTTTGGAGTTATACCCCACTTGGTCTCCAAGGTAAATGATAAAAGAGCAGCAAAAGAAAAGCATATCAAATGAAATGGAACTCAAGAAAACTAAACCCCATTACTTGCTTCAGCAGTTTTTCTCTTCTTTGATTTAATTTTTTAAAAATGGAAATGTGAAAAAGGGGTATAAACTATAAACTATAAAGTATGTTACCAAGATCAAGCACACTTTTTTATTTTTTATTTTGCAGCTAGGAACTAATTTTACATCAACCAACCAGATGGTGAAGTGATGAATCAAAACAAAGGAACAACAACAGTACAACACCCTTCAAGTTAAGCATAAGAGAGAGAGGGGGGGGGGGGGGGGGGGGGGGGACACATACCTCAAAAGGGAAGGAAAAATGGTGACTTTATGAGATGATATTAAGAAAAGTTGGTAAATTTGGATCCAATGGAGAAAGGGGTGAATGATAGAAATAATGCAAATGATACAGTGAAGAAGCAGAAAGCAGGGTTAGCAAATGGATGGTAGTGGGAGACACTTATCACTGTTGTCGTCAGAGAGTGGACGGTTTTTTCTCTGAGAAGTGTTGAGGTTGCTCAAGAAAACGTGGTGATGACAAACCATGTGGGCAAAAAGAATAATTAAGCTACGAAAATGTCGTTTTAATGAGAGGTTTCAATTTTCAACAAAATGATTTAAAATCGGACTTTGATTAACGTACTTGATTAAGATAGGCTAAAATATAGTAGTATTTTTAATCTTTTATCCTATTTCTCTTAAATTTAATTTGGAATTATAATTTAATCATTTATGTTTTAATTTAGTTCAATTCTATCTTTCCGTTAGTTTAAAATTAAAATTGTTAATAATTTTAATGAATGACGGAATTTTTTATGAAGCTGGTTAAAAACTATCACAAATAATATTATAACCAATTTAAATGTATTTAAAAGTAGAAAATGATATATCATATATGTATTATGAGCATATTTGAATTTCGAAAATAAACTATACATGTTTAAAATTGACTTTTGATATTCAGTTACAAATTGTTAAATTGTACAATTTTTTTAATTAAAATTATAAATTAATTTTTTTAAAAAAATAAAAGCATAAAACTATGAATCTAAATAAGAAGATTAAGAGACTAATGTTGGATACCTTCTAGAATTGATTATCCCTCCAAAATTATGGTAGTTAAGTGAAAGCAACTAGGAATATTTATCACTTTAACTTTCAAGGTGAAATTCAAATTGATAATGAAAAAATTGAATCTAATCTAAACACAAAGTAATTTAGCCATTAAGTTTTAACTAGTATATAAGTTTAATAGCACAATGATACATAAATTTACACTTAATATAATTAAAATTTATAATAAATAAATATTCTTATAATTATAATTTATAAAAATATATATTAATTATATATGAGATTTATAGTAAAAATAAATTATGATATAAGATTATTTTTACTTAATAATAAATTCTTTTAATAAATTTTTAAAAATCAATTTAAAATGAAGATAAAAGAAAGCAAATTAAAAGATATTTTGTAACCAACATGAAGTAAGAAGATAGTTAGAAATGGTTATGAGAGAAAACTTAGTAAATACACATTCAAATGAGAGAAAAATTAGAATATTTAATAAAAAGTAAGTAAAATGAGTCTTAATGTCCAAGTTGTGTATTATAATGCATAACATGAGAGTAAATGTTACCAAACCATAATTGTTAATATTTTCTATTGAAACAATTTTATATAAGCAATATGTTATTCACCACAATTCAATTCAAATATTAACATAATAACAAAAATAAAGTTTAATGTTTGATGCACTCACAGTGTAAAATAGTCTTACATTGTCATCAAAACACAAATTACTGTTTAAATTACTAAGAGATAGTTATTTTAAAAATCAATGATTTTTTTATATATGATAAATTGTCATCATATGATTATGTAAATTTTTTTACACTATTAGTACGTAACTTTTTTTCATAGAAATAAGAGGAAAAAAAAGAGAAAATATTAAGAATGAAGTCAATGCAAGGATGGATTGGGCAACATGAATTTTGAAAATTTAATAAATAAAATCTCATTGGTGTCTTCACATTTTTGTTACCATTAATTTATTCAAATAGTGGTTGTAAATGTATACCCCTCAACACATACACACATATAATGTCAATAACTTTTTTATTAATGGGCCTAGGACAAAGGCTAATTAGGGATTGCATAGGAAATGTCACTCTAAATGATATTTTTGGTCCTTTGTTTGTCTCATGACAGGAGGTGTCATCCTGAATAAGAAAACCTATTATGTTTATGGGAAATAATTTGACACTTCTTTGATAACTTTGATCGTCTATGGACAATTTTTATAATGGATTTGCATGTATTTAATTCAACCAAAGGAAATGAGTATGCCTTTGTTCCACCTTTATTATGGTTATGACAAGGCTTGGGCAATGGGCATTCTTATTATAGGTGATATTTTTTATTGCTTGGGGAGGGATTTCACTAAAACATATATTTTAAAAGGATGTTTTCTATACTCTATCTCGTATATTCATTGCAGCATCCATTATTTGTGCTTGCTTCAAAGTATGATACTTCACTTAAGTTACTCTTGTTAATGTAAACTTATCACACTCAATTAAAAAATTATTACCACATACTAAACACAAACAGGTTCTCTCATTCACCATGATGTCTCTTACTACAAGCCAAACGTAGAAGAAAAAAGACACTTGAAGTACCTCCCTACATGTTAAGCAACAGAAAAACCTACCATGTAAATTGTTTTCATATTACACTATTTGGGTATTTTGTTTTTTATTTTTACCCACTTTCGTCAAAAAGTTGACAATAAAAGTGACTTTAGAAATCTTGTGGTTGCTCCTCATTCGACATATGCTTAGGGAGAAAGAGTTAGGCTGCCAAAAAATCAACTTTAAGCGTTGGATTATTTTTCTTTTTTGCTTGTGAAGAAATGTTACGCAATCTCGTTGATGAGAATAAAAAAGGATTGATTGTGGGCATAATGGATAGGCCACTCACTATATATAAGAGCTTAGCTTATTCCAAAACATCCCTCAGGCTCTCTAATTTTTAGTTTAACAAGTAAAAACTAACAAAATCTTAAACAATGAGTCATATTACTTTCGTCTCTAAATATAAGATTTTATTATAAAAAATTATTCTTTTCTTAAATTGTCTTTTGTAATAATTATTTTTTTTTATCAAAATATAAATATATTAGCTCTTATAAAGATTAGAGAATAAGACTAACACACAATAATTAATAAGGTAAAAAGTAATTAAGTAGAAAGAAAGAGATGATGAGTTTTAATAATTTAGTTTCAATAAATTTTAAGGTAATTTTTTTTAAAAAAATATTACGAAATACTAATAAATTTAATGTTACTAAATTATCCAATTTTCATAATGAGGATAATTAATTAAAAAATATTATATTTAGATACAAAGGTAGTATTATCTATTACATATTATCTGTAAGGTGAAAGTTGCAACTACATGTGATTATATTTTTTATTGGTTTATTCAAGAAAGACATAGGTACCATTTTTAATTCATCACGGTTTTGCATAATTATTACTTCCTTTGTCTTTAAATAAGAGTCGTACTAGGTTTTTTTATATAAAATAAAAAATTAATAAATAGATATTAATGAAGATAAATAATTAATAATATATTAAAAACTAACATTTTTATTATATTGAAAAATTAAAATAATACTTATTAAAATATTAATGAAGAAAAATAACTAATGTTATATTAAAAACTAATATGACACTTATTTTATGATATACTTTTTTTACATACAATATTTATATCGGAACAGAAAAAATTATTAACAGTTTTACCGTTCAAATAGTCACTTGACAATAACAATTTTCATTTTAAACGCAAAGTAACTCAATTTAAATAAGCAAAGCTTGTATTCAGTTTCATAGACTTCCTACATGAGGAGGAATGCCACTATTTTTAGTTTATAATTTCGTCATATTCTTATTTATTGTTTCATTTGAATTTCTGATTAAGTTATAAATTTCAACTAGCAACTAAATGTGAAGTTGAATCAATAAACATTGAAGCATTAATTTGTAAACGAGTGTGGGTGGCCGCAAGTATCACATTTAACTTTTATGTTGTAACCATTAATGCAAGTACGCAATGGAATACATAGTTAATAATTGAAATGGTAAGTTATAATTACTTCTAACTTAAAGAATTTAAAAGATTAAAAAACATTTATTTTTAATTGAAAAATTGCTACCTCCATTCCCAATTATTTAAACATTGCAATGGTGTTTGTCCATAAAAAGTATTCCTTCCTTTTCAAAAGTATAGATGCCTAAGGTTAATGCACACTCATTAAAAAATATTAATTGATAAAATTTTAGATTAAAATATTTCTATTTAATTATGTTGTTGGAATCACCATTAGCTATAAATATTTTGATAATGAAGAGTCTAAAGATAATCTTAAGTGAACATTTTTATTTATGACCGATTAGTTATTGATGTTTATCTTGGATAACAAAAGTTATTCAATCTACTAATAATAATTGTAAACAAGGGTATAGTTGGAAAAAGTTGTGAATTCAGTCTTAAATTTGTAAAACATCTATAGTTTTAGAAGGGAGGAAATACTTTTTATGGAATATATGAGTTCTTTATGTTAAAGGAAATTACTTTACTTTAAGGTTTAGGGAAATATGAGAGAAATAAGAGGGAAAAAAATTGGATTCCTCATGAGACTTGCATCTTTTATACTTTAATTAAAAAAATATTTATTTTCATCATCTAAATCAAACTCATCATAAGTTTTGAGTAAAAAACATATACTTTGATGTATTATTATGTTGGCGGATTCTCTTGAGAAAGATGTTTGTTTCTTTTAGTAGAAATGTTGTTTGCATACAAGTGAGTTTTCTTGTATAGAATTATGATGTTATAATACTTGTATATATTGATGGGTTAACCCACATAACCTACTCAAATGAATTGGGAAGGTTTGCACATTTGAACCCACTAACTTCCAACCCATATAGTCTAACCATTGAACCTATTAATTTGTGATATGAGTTAAATTGGGTTGATCCATCAAATAGTTCCCTTCTTAAACTACATTTAATACTTACACTTTTTTTATCATCATGTCTCGAGTATTTTTTTATTTACTAGTTTTATAACATTTTTTCTCTTTTCTTAATTATACTTGATTATAAAATTTGAGAAAATTTTAAAACAAACTAAATGATTAAATTTTTTATTTATTTTTAAATAAGTTTACATACCAACCCAATCCAACACACAATATTATGTTGAAATTATCAATCCAATATAAAAATATATTCAACACAATCCAACCCAACTCATTTTTTTGTGGGTTGAGGATGGATTGAGTTAATTGTATAACACCTCTACTTATTTTCTTACATTGTGATCATACAATTAAATTGTTTGTTATTTTATATCATCATTGATGAATTAAATATTACATAATATAATTTATCTTACATCTCATGGTTAATGATTATGGTCACAAAGTTATATATTCAAAAATGAATCGCAAAACAAATTAAAGCTTAATAAATATTGCTCAAGGGGCCCCTTGAACTTTTTGGATTTAGACTTTTATTGATTGATGTATTTAGTTTTATATAACAAATTAAAGCTTAATAAATATTGCTCAAGGGACAATGTTGAATTTTTTGGATTTAGACTTTTATTGATTGATGTATTTAGTTTTATATAACAAATTAAAGCTTAATAAATATTGCTCAAGGGACAATGTTGAACTTTTTGGATTTAGACTTTTATTGATTGATGTATTTAGTTTTATATAACAAATTAAAGCTTAATAAATATTGTTCAAGGGACAATGTTGAACTTTTTGGATTTAGACTTTTATTGATTGATGTATTTAGTTTTATATAACAAGTTATGGCTAGGTTGATATTTTTCCCAAAAGTCCTTAAAATTATGTAATTGATTATAAGTTTGAAAATTATTTGTTGGGTTAAATCACTATTAGTAAATACGTTGAATAATGATGTAGGGCCAAGTAATCTGCTTCCTGTGATAGGTGGAGACTAGGTTGCTATTATAAGATCAAGATTCCCCATTCGCGCTCAATACTCAGCTACAGAACAGAGAGTACGAAAATAAGTTTAATATACGTATTATTAATATCTTATATTAAGATTTTCTATTTAGTTTATATTTTTATTGTTAATTTATTATGTTTAAAATGTTGTTATATTTTAATGCGATAAATTTTAGTTTAAAAAATAAAGTTAATTTTTTCTTCTAATTTTATATATTTTTCATTTTTTTTAATTATTTATAAAATTACTATTTAGGCCTTATCCGCGTATTTTTACTATAGGATTCTTGAAAAAAAAAACTCTTTATTTTAGGGATCAAACTTATTATATTCATCTAAAACATAAACTGAATCTTAAATGGACTAAACCGATGGGATCATTTTATATTTTAAAAAAATATATAATTTGTTATAACTTTCTTTGATGTTCTAAATCTTAGCATATGTTTCTTTACCAGTGAAAAATACAAAAGAAAACACAAGAGAAAACTACACCCTCAAAATTGATACAGAAATGGCATCAACTCTTAGCTAGTGAATCTACACATTCATTGGACTCACGATTGCTTATGAAAGATCTTATGTGATTGATAATTGAAGCATCATAATGAAAAAAAACACCTTCCAACACTAATTGAAGCGCTACAGCAGAATCAGTTTCACACTAAGGTCCCGTTAGTATGTGGAAAAAGAGGGTGAAAAAGAAAAAAAATGAACAGTAATAGAGTGAAAAAAAAAAGAATCCCAAGTTTCATATTTTACTTTAATTCAAAACTTTTATCTTATTTAGCTTTCATTCATTTTCTTTTAACTCTAAAGAACACCTGATCCTAAATGTTCAAGTAACATTGAAAGTTGTAACCTTCATTTTCCAGATTCACTAACAAAGAAATTGTTAAATGGTAGATTCCTGAACATAAAAAGCCCATATTTTGGCAAAAAGATTTAAAATTAAACGAAAAGAGGAGATGTGGATATGGATCATGTGGTAAAGATATGGATGGGTGCTGTGTTAAAAAGTACAGAACATGCCAAGAATAACTTGATTAATGAAAAATTACTTTGTCTTTTGACATTTCAGGGAATCGGATTCAAATTCCAATCATTTTGTCAATTCATTCAACGAAGATATGGCAAAAGTTTACCCCTTTTTAGACATTGATTTGGTGACGGCTTCTTTTGATGGATTCGAAAGTAGCAACCAATTTTGAAAATAGGAAAAAGTAATTAAAGAGGTGTAACTGAGAAACAAATTAATGGTACTACTATGTTAGAATGGAAGAAGAGTAAATATGATCGCTTTTCTTTCCATATAGAAATAAGGTGAAACTTAGAATATCAATTGCATTGTCTGTGGGAAATGAGTATTATAAATCCTTGATACGTCTTAAATCCCTATAGATAACTAACAAAATTGTCTATTTAATGAGATATCTCAACTTTTCTATACTAAGATGGTTTCACCACAAATGTAGTTGTTGAGAAAGTTTTGTATATTTTTTTTATCCCGGGAATATGTTTTCTGAAAATTATATTAGTTAGAAATCATATTTTTATAGTTATGCCATAAATATATTTGGTATGTTTAAGATACTTTCGAGAATGAAAAAGCATAATATTTAAAAAAACATTTTGTCCCTTCACAAGAATATTGGATTCTCACTCCTTTTCGTATAAGAGTTTTAATGGAAAAATTAATTAAAAACAATTCCTATAAAATGTTAGATTTCTGAAAATGATCCCTTAAATTTTTTTTTCTGAAAATGATTTTTAAGATATTCATATCAAACTCTTTTTTTTTTAGAAAAAAAGATTTCTGAAAATGATTTTTAAGATTTTCCGAACAAACACTAGCTAAGGCTAGCATTCAACGGCTGGATGCTACAATGAATATCAGATGGAAGTATAAACTTTCTTTTAGGACGTCCTTGAGTTTATTTCAGAAAAATAATTACTTATTTAAGTTTATTACGTGAAAGAATTTTTTTTAAAATATTTTTTCACATAATTAAGATTTTTTTAAATATGAGAAGCCTAACTCAATCCCAAAACATAGTTTAATAGGTGAGTGTTGCTTCTTATTTATATATTTTAATTTGACTTTATTTTTAGAAGATTTGAGACGTGAATATTTCTCCATAAATATCAAACTGTGTGAATTATATAGCTTTGTCATTAGTATTCCTTTTTCTCCCCTCACTGAAAAAATTGTTCCTTAAGTGGGAAAACATTATTAAAATTACCTTTTCTTTCTCAAGTGACAATTAGATATTCTTTATCCATCAAATCTAGAATTGCATAATTCAGAATGAAAAACCATCATTATTGTCAGCACAAAATTTAATAAAGGGTTTGTTAGTAATACACGTACTAAATAGGGAACAAATATTTTTTTTCAATAAATTTTACATAAAATTCATCCAATAACATATGATACAATATCATCATTTTTTTCTCAACTTTATAATTACAAACAAACACAATTTGATGATGAAGAAAACATAGGTGAGCATGAAAGAGACAACAAGAGGCTGCAATTATCGAATTGGACTGGAAAATTGTTGAACAAGAAAGTTGAGCTAAGTCAGCCCAAAGTTTATATTAAGGTTAGTGTCCATTGGATTTTACATGACACGGCGTTATCATGCAGCACATTAAGAAACGTAAATATTCAACTACTCACGCAACACAATAATAGCTTATTCAAATACTTTTTTTTAATTATAAAACTAATTCAAATACTTTAAAACAAGTGATTAATATAATTAAGTTAAGATTTAATCGTTTCAGTAATACTCAAGTTTAATCCTTACAAAAATATTTTTTATTTAACTTTATTTATTTTTTGACTTAACTTCGAATTAATCAAAATTTCATTCTCTTGATGAATCGGATAATTAAAATAAGAAAAAATACTTTCGAAGTTATAGGCTTACAATTGACAAAATACAAATAAAAGACAAACAAAATTAGTAAATATTTTTAGGCAAAATCTTGTACATTCTTAAAATACATCACCAACAATATTCTACCGCGTTCAAATCTTTCTCTTTTTCAAAAAAAACAAATAAATCTATTCTGGGAATTAACCGGACCAGTTTAAATTCATTCAAATTGATTCTACAAGGAATTTACTAAGATCACATTTTTTAGATATTATTACTTAACTTATTATTATTATTGGAGATAATTTGTTTGTCATATTGAATTGTAGTTAAGCTTTGACTACTTGAGTAAAAAAAAAAAATCTTGCCATTAAAAGATCATTTAAGAGAGTAATTTAAGTGTTGTTTAAAGTTATATCACTAGAGTAAAATATGAATTGTTTAAGGATGATATGATTGTAGGAACCAATGTAAGATAAAAAAAAATGAATTGCTTAAATTGCAAATGCTATATCTACTCCCCTTTTATATCAATACACTCCCCTTTTGTCATTTCCCCCCAAATTACCCTGCAAAACACACTGCCCTTGTGGTCTGTTGTCTTTAGGACTCTTCCTCAAAAAACACACTCCCCCTCATCCCACGATGTTTTTCCAAACACTCCATTCTAACTCTTGCACTTGTGACAAAATTCAAAATCTAAAACCCAAATAAATAACCACTGCACAAAATTAGGTTACCCAAAGAATAACCTCTTCACAAAATTGAATTCTTTTAAATAAACAAACGGCAACAACATCGTCTCGCCAAAGGACACTGTGACGGCATTAGTTTGTTTGGATATGCAATTGCCAATATCCACGGTGTTACAATTACTCATCTACCTTGCGTTGTTCTTTGTTTCTGTATATCTACTTTTTCTTTCTGTCTCAACAAAGACTTGTTCATTAAAATATTTATATGACCACTGCTTAATGTCAAACAAGTGGTGGGGCGCACTACCAAAAGGAGAATGTATGTTTTGTGAGTATGCATAACATCAAACAAGAAACTATCGAATAATGGTTCTATATGTATGTAAATAGGGGTATTACTTTTATGTACTTTTCTTTGGTTTTGGGATAAGGCATATCTTGAGCTTCATCCCTAAAAGAATATAACCACGCCTCATACGCTAACGTCGTAACTCATAATGATCACTGTGTAAGACTCCATGGAAATTATTTTTTGATTTTCCTTATACTTATGATTATTATAGTATCGTACGTGTGAACGCAAGAGTCCTGTAGTTATTTTTTTTCTTTTTTCCGGAACATGATTATATGAGAGGAACAGAGGGGGAGTGTGTTTAAAGTGGGGTAGATTGGGAACAAAAAGTGAGAAGGAGTGTCTAAACAGTAATTTCCAAAGAAAGGCACAACGTAATCAGGACAGGTTAGTCCAATCATTTACCTCATGACCCATGAAAGCTGGCCCAATCAGCCCAACTTTGTAGTTAGCTTGGTTTTCAGTTTCTCAGACAATCTTTTTTTCCCCCTGCACCATTCATTTGTGCCATGCACCTATTTTGGAATGTAAAATTAAATTCTTGAAAAGTATTTTTGGAATATAAATTTGCATTTCAAAAAGACCTTTCAGGAATGTAATTTAGCATTCCGAATTAGGTATTCCAAAAGCATAAAAAAGATGCAAGAAGAAACATTAGAAGTGTAGGAAGCAACAGTCAACTTTTAAACATTTATCAAACACACACATTCTTTATTTTAAACGTTTTTTTATACTCCATTTAGTTCCTATTAGTATAATATTTACATTAAAAGTGTAACTTTATCCTTATTATTAGGTTCAATCTAAAAATCTCATATATGAATTACTTTTTTACAAAACAACCCTTCATTAGGATGACGACATAATAATGAGGAAAACATAACTCATCAATATTTATAAGTTTTGTAAATAAAAATAGCTTTAAAAAAATCCTAATTTAAGAAAATTTAATGCACTCAACTAAATTAAAATTAAGTAATATTCTAATGAATTAGTAAATTTAACCTTATAATAAGAAACGAGAGAATTACTTTATATTATTCCTTGAATTACTCATCTTGGTCGTTTGATATTTTTTTTGGACACCAATTAAAATTTAGAAAACAAAAGTATTAAATTATTCTTTTTTTAATATATTAAATATCATATTTTTAAAAATACTTGTTTTTTTTAATTAGCCATTCAAATTAGGAGTGTTCACAATAGAGTTCAATTTAATTTTTAAATAAAAAATCATTCAAATCAAATATAAAATAAAGATATGGTTGGATGAAAATATAAAATCAAATCCAAATTAGACCAAATCAATCTTTTACGGTTCGATCTAATTTCACGATTATTTTTTAAATCTATTATTATAATTTAAATCTATTAACTAAACTTACATCATAATTTTTGTATATGCTATATTATTTTAAAAATGAATTTTATTTTTATTAAATTTTATTTTAACATATTTTACTTAAAAAATATTATTTTCACTTCTATTTAACATTAACATAAAATAAAATGCTATTACCAACTCTTTTTATAACATAACAATAATTAATTTGTGCATCATTTGACATATAAACATTATTATTTAACAATATTAGTATATTCTTTTTTAACATATGAAAGTAAAATAAACATTGTAAAAAAAATAAATGATTTAATACCTATTATTAATTATCACAATAAAGATTAATATAATTATAATATGTAATTTTTCCGGTTTAGTTTGTGTTTTTAACAAAGTTTGAAAATTGAACCAAATTGAAATAATAAGCGGTTTTTTAGATTTTTTTTGTTTTTGCAATTTTTGGTTTAAGTTATTGGTTTGATAATTTATAATCCGTTTGCTTCAATTTTTAACACCCGAATTCAAACTACTTTCACAAAACCATATTTTTAAGAATAATTCTAAATATTCTTAGAAATTTTACTGATTTTCATATTTTCAAAATATAAAGAGTGTTGGAGGTTTTTATATTATCAATAAATTAATATTAAATTTTTATTTAACACTTTTTTGTAAATTAAAAATTATAAAAAAAGAGATTGACTAATGTAAATACTCTTATCTTTTTAATATGAGTACGTTAATATATTATAACTAAAGATTATTTAAAAATATATAAATGAATATACTCATACTATAAAATAAAAGTACATGAATATATTAACAAGCTATAACTAAATATCATCTTAAAATATAATATATTAATAATGTAACTTGCTAACAAAAAAAAAAAAGTATATACGTTGACAACTCCCTGTAAAAAAAAATATTACTACTCTCTATTGTTTCGAGAGTCTCTTGTATTTTAGACAATTGCTTACCTTCCTTCCGGAGCATATCCACTATCCCACATTCCTCAATTTGTGTTTAATTAAACTTATTATGAAGAAATAGTAGTTTACTTATAATTAACTTTTTGAATAATTTTTAAAAGTAGTATTTTCTTTCAAAATGCTGCATTTCAAACATATGCTGAATGCAAGTTTTCAAAAGTTGTATGGTTTGGGTTTTTGACATTATTGTGGATCGCATTGTATGATTGTCATTAGACATTGCAATCGTATCAGCGGGTCAGGTAACAACATTTAGAATACAATCGCAATTTAAAATCCTACTGGATCAAGTGCAATTTTTTATTTTTTTATATATATATTATAGATACGAACTTAGAAAGTATTCATAGGTTCTTTGTCTTCAATTTTGTTTATGATTGATTTTTTAAAAATAATTTTATTGAAATATCTTTTTTTGTTATATTTTTTTCTATAACACAACTCAAATCTAATATTTTATTTAAGGAATTTAATTTCAATTTGACTAGAATCAAAATAATATTAGTTATACCGAACGTGATGATTATATAGTCCTATTTTCCCTACACAAAGATTCTGCCCCAGCAACAAGCACATGCACCAGAATTTCTGTCCAATGTAAATGGTAGCTCGTGCTTCTACCAGAATTTCTGTCCAATGTAAACGGTAGCTCGTGCTTCTACACTTGTTAGAGCTTACTATTACTTTAGATTCGCGATCGCCACTTGCATATACGCATGTTAAATCCAAGTAATAAAAAGAGTTGCTTTGATTTACTTGATCTTCTACATGATTTGACGTGAAACACATGAATTTCTCACATGTAAAAGCAAACACGCTAATCGAGTATGATTGTTTCTTTTAAAATATTGAAGTATAAATTGATACAATTACAGTGTCTTTATATATTATTTGTTTATATATATACTGTGAGATGAGTATTATATTAGTATTCAAATTTGGGTCAAACTAAGCCTTGTTAAAATTTCAGATAATGCATATAGATTAAATTAAACATGCATGTTTCTAACTTGTCCTAGCACCAATCCTAAGTAGGATAGTGGGAGTGATTGTATCACCCTTAGCTTTTAGATATTTTGTGTATGAATGGGAATGTAAACTGTTTATACATATGCACAATGACAACTAATTGATGTATACTTGACGTAGCGAGTTAAGCTTGGATATATATTCTGGAGTACTTAACTATATAAATCCGAAAGATAATTAATAAGTACTTTTTTTTGAAAGGGTAATAAGTAATTTTATACTTAAGAAAAAATTACAATTTTATTTCATTCATGTCAAAACATTTTTACAAAATCATCTATAGGGTTTATCAACTAATAATAATGAAATCCTAGTAATCAAGTTCGTATTGAATTAATAGTTTGTAAGATAAATAACACACTGAAAATAAGACCTAAAACAAAACACTGAAAACAAAATAAGATCCCCAAAATAACGAAATTATCACACAATCAGTCATTCTTTTCATTTTATGACATAATTTTTTACGAGTTTTTCTATTAAATTAATATTTTGTTCTTGAATTAATTATTTAATTGGCATTTTTATTTTATGTTTTACCAATATTTAAATTTTGTAATCAGTGATAAAAACAAAATTTATAAATCATTAGTAAGTAATTCCTACCGATTAAATGAATTGTTAACATTTTAAAATTAAAATTTTTAAGCACATGAACTTTTATATTTTAATTTATGTTGTATTATCATAAAAATAACAATGAACGTATCAATCAAATTAATCCTTTTTAATTTATATTTTTTCATGTTTTTTACATTTACACTAGTTTAAAGTTAATTGTATAATTGATATATTATTATGACGATTGACAAACTAATTTTTGTTTTATAGTTAAAGGTACGTATGATAAACTGGAAGACAGAGTAACATCAACATGTGACATTAACATGGCGTGTGATGTTTGAGATAATGGAGTAGAGTGGTGCGTGCCTATTGCTTAATGATGAGGGGATAGGTTCCCTAACAATAATTTGGCTCCAAATAGTTGGTTGGCAAAGTGGTTAAGTACACAAATTCTATTTTTTTATGTCACTTATTTTATTTGGTCGATAATTTTTTTTAAAAATTTCTTAATGTTTAAGAACTAAATGAGTATTACAACTGAGTAAAATTATTTGTAATTTATGTTTGTGTAGTTATCCTCAGGTAAACCTCTATTGTCAATCCCAAAATATTATTAACCCCTTACTCAATTGGTATTAGAAGTGTGAGGTGTCTCCCAATATTACTAGCCTTTCCGAGAAAAAAAAGTCTCCAATATAATTTAGTGTCTCCCTTTTTGGGTAGAGCACAGCCATTGAACTGGCTAGTAGTGATAAAAAAAAATCATTAGTATATAGAGATTAGTTAAGTGGTTGCAATTGGTGGAATTGACTATGATTTAAATTTATGCAGTAATTCTCTTAGTGAACCTTTGTTGATAGGCATCCAATATGCCCTTTCACAAACATATCATTTAACTGTCAAATCATTAAATTATTCATTAAGGGTTAATATCTTTTGATTGCTAAACTTTTTTATATTTTTGTTTTTAGTCAAAATTTGATTAGTTTTAGGACACGTTTGAATTTATGTTGGGATGATTTCAAAAGCATGTTTGAGAGTAAAATTAGTTTGAATATGTTTGGTTATCCCCTAGAAGTATATTTGAGTGTAGAATTTTGTTTGAAAAATGAGTTTTGGATAAACAAGACTTGGGATAATTTTGAAAACTCAGTTTGTAAATTTAAATCAAACTTAAGTTGTAAAATTTAATTTAAACATAATCTTTGAAACATTTTTCTGTAAATATATCAAATATCACTGTTGAGAGGTAACGTGACAATGAGTTGATAGTCATGTAATTATCACGTCATTAATTAGTTTGAACTCACATCCAAGTACAATTTTGGCATGTTTTGTTTTCAAAGGACTTCTATTGTATCACATAAGAGAAATTATATTATTAAATTAGCTTTATATGAATATATAAATTATCTAAAATTTGATATAAATATTCATTAGATTAATATTATATAATTTAATGATTAGATTAATAAAATATTTTATAAAAAAAACTCATTAAAAATTCCATTTTATTAAACTTGATATATTTCTGTATCAATTAGTGTTGAATAAATTGCAGTCAACACAAACTCACGTCGAGCTATCTAGCTTGAATCCTTATTCTTTAGTTGCTGCCTTCCGTGCCTTGTGTTTTCTAGGTTCTCTCTATGGATTAATCTTATCAACATCTATCAGTCGTGATTTAATTTATTTGGAAATTATGAATATTGATGTTTAACCTTCATATATTAAATTACATGTGATCTTTGAGTTGTAGTTTTTTATATCTATAAGTAGGATATCTCATTTGTGGATATGAGATAAGGATAATTCATTGTTCTCTCTTAGTCTTTCTGTTCTCTCTTTTTTTTAGCTAATTCTTTCTGTTCTCTATTCTTATAATTTTATGTTCATTTTCACAAAAATTAGTTTATGCTATTTTAAGTTTTTAATAATTAAAAATCATTAAGTTTCTTTAAAAAAATTAAAATGAATAAATAAAACATGTTTAAGTGTTTTTTTTTTGTTTTTTTACACATTATACGTTGTCATTATCTATTCATGTTTATTAAGCAAAAAACTTTATATGACAATCCAGCAAAACCAAAATTCTTTTATTTTTAAATTTTTTTCTGATTGGACCAAAAAACTTCCTATTGATTCATTTAAAAGTCACTTAGAATTTTTTAAAGTGTACATCCACATCTTATAAAAATCGTGAATAACTACATATTGTAGTCTTAATAACATTTAAAAGTCACTTAGAATTTGAAAAATTAATTCTAACTAGAGTGTTCAATTTAATTTAAACCTAGAAAAATGGCACGAAGCTTTCTTAAAAAAACACGAAGTTAATTTAAAATCAATTCATCTTTATGTAAACCAAAAATGTATTTTAGCTTTTTCTCACCCCTATTTAAATTTAAAAAATAAAATAGTTGGTCAACAATAATTTGTGCGTATAACCCCAATATAGAATGAATTTTTAAATAGATTATAAAATATTAAAAATACTTATAAATTCATCAAAATAATTTAAATTTAAGCAGATATTGATTAATTTCTAAATTCATTAAACAACAATAATTTACTCAGTGAAATTAAGATATACAAAAAATCTGAGTAAATGCTTCAACATCTTTCGACCTTTTTATCCTAAAAAACAGTGACATCTATGAGAGCATATGTTTGATCATGAGAGTTCATACTTTGTTGTTTAATTAGGAACATAAGCGGTTATGCAAGAATTGTTGGTGACTAGGTGATGGAGGCATCTACATATATGGGAGGCACTTGTCTTGTTGTTGTTGACAAGGCTATGTCCAAAGAGTCACTCACAAAATAAATTGACTACCCATGCTTGCTATTACTCTCTATAGGATACTCAAACTAAATCTTGACCAAATGATGCGTGAGATATACTTCTTTTTTAGAGAATATATATAAGTGCTCCTACATTGTTTAGTTGTGGAATTAATCGCTCTTTAAATGTGAACATTTTCCATGACTACGACCTACTTTTAGTGGATTCATGTTTTTTTTTTGTTAATTGTATTATTAGTTTTTAACCTTAAATTTTAGTTGCACCAATTGTCTCTCTTAGGTTTTTTTTCCCATTTATAATTACAAATTCCTTCATCTTGATTTTATTTAATATTTAAGTAATTAAGTTGCTCAAAATGAAAATATATTCTTGTTTATTTTCATAAAAACAATCATTTAGATACAAATAGTGCTAACCATGAATCAAACCCAACTTAAAAATAGTTTGAGATTTGTAATTTGACAATTAATTTATTGAACTTGCCTTATAAATAAAACGAGTTAAACTTGAGTAGGTATAGTTTAATTTGTTTGGTGAACCAACTCAAGTATGTCATATATAATTACTATGTTTTATTCTCAGATTGATGATATGCTAGCTTAACTTGATATGATATTAATACACACAAAAATGAAATCCACCAAAAAGTTGATATATTATTTTTTAATTATCTTAATTAGAGCATTTGTTTCTTTGATAGAATCTCAAAGTATATTTATAAACTTCAGTTCTTTAGACTTATTATGAGATTAAGTATTAATTCAAGATTCAGTCTTATTTAAATTTTTTCATTTCTCTTCAAGCATGTATTTTGCGAGATGTAATGAAACTATCACATTATTTAAAATACGAATATTGAAACGTTTAACTTTACAGTAAGAGTTTGATGCGAAAAATCGTACTTACGAAATCAACATTCTTTTGTGTTTAATAAGAGAATCACAATTCTTACTAAAATAGATTCTTTTTATTTGTTGGAATTGAACTTATATATATATATATATATATATATATATATATATATATATATATATATATATATATATATATTCAATTGGTTTAACATGACAAAGTATACATTTTAATTCAAATAATAAAAAATTAATGGGAAATCTATACGACTTTAATTTTTATTGAAATGTAAAAAGAAATCTCGAATAATAATTTTATTGATGCATCTATTTTGACAAGGTAAGTATGAACTGTTTATAACAAACTTGTTAAGTTGTGGTACTGAACTGTTTGGAGCTGGTGTTTATGTTAAAAGATGTTTTGCTGCTTTAGATTGAATCGAATAATTAACTGATAATAGGTTTCTGAAAATAGTTATAGATATACTTGCTAAAAAGAAACTGAGAACACTAGTAAACACTAATAAAGGGGAGTTTTGTTTAATTAGTTGAATAGGACAATTTTTTTGTAAACTCCTGATATTAGTTTTTGATTCCTACATATAAAGAAAAGAAGATAGTAAACAGTTATAACATTTTACATCAAATTAAGTTTACTTTGTCTAGCAAAGAAGAAGAAAAAATAAGTGTTTAATTTGCTAAGCACTTCTAAATTTTCATTTATGCTTGAAACAATCCATTCAATTATTTTTTCCAAAAGCGAAACATTTTCTTCTAGTAGTCCCATCCCACCTTATCATTTTTGCAGGCATGCACCTTTTTCAGCTTTATCTCGACATGCGTTTTATATTCTAAAATAAATAAATAAAAGTATATGATAAGATTCTATAGTACTTATTTTGGCTGTAATCTGTTCTCAAATTGACAACATTTTTTTTTGTAGCCACTTGTTTAGTATTTACTGTTTGTTGACCCTAGCTAGTATTATTGTATATATTGTTCCATCCTCTTTTTGTGAGTGTGGTCTATCATCACCTGTTTGATATTGTCGGAATATTAAACAACTGATATAGTTTGTGGCGAACGGTGTGCTTGTAAAAAGATATTCTAACATCACTTCAGTAACAGATAAAAGGTAAGTAGTATATATAGAGAGCAAACTTATATATTTGTCTCCCCTTATTTACATATGGTATTTGTAGGACTTAACAGCAATCATGCTATTTTTGACATATCATTTTTCATTATGAATAAGAATCGAAGATAGATACAATGTGTTTCTTATATATAATGAAAAATGCTATGCAACATTCTTTTTAACTTACTATTTATTATTAGCTAAAATTTAACATAAATCACAAATTTTGACTAGTTGTTTTTGCTTATTAAGTCTCTCATGATTTTCAATGTATTCTAAAACTAACAATAAAGTGTGTGTTAGGGGTAATTTATTAGAATTATTGTTAATTTTTAAAAAAACATGTGATTGCAAGAACTATCTTTTAGTCATTTATCGAAACTAATTCCTTTGTGGGACTTGATGAAACAAAACCAAAATTTAAACTCTTAATTACTTGCTTGAAAGACTTGAGTCCTTCATCATTATAGGTTAAAAAGTGTTGAATAAAACTAGTAAAAGAATAACTTTGAGGGGATCACAAATTATCCACCCAAGTTAGTTTGTGTGGAAGAAGGATATATATATATATATATATATATATATATATATATATATATATATATATATATATATATATATATTGATTCATCATGTGAAAGAAGGACATATATGCACCCATGGACCATGGCTTATATTTAAATTACGCTTTAATAATGTAAACATATGTACTTTAATCAAATTTATCCCCCTTTTTATGATTTGAACTGAAGCAAATGGTACTTTTAATCTTCAGTTTTTTTGTACAATAATTTTTATAATAATAAAAAAAATCCAACAACTGGATTGATGTAATGATTATAAAAACTATTATGAAATATACTAATAATAATACATCTCATTTTCTCGTGCCGCCGCAAAAGAGCAATTTCAAATCTGCAATATGTATTTTGTATGTCAAACACACCATATTCCGTGTGATCATTATTATTTTGTACATAATCTTTGGCAGAAATTTTCAAATTTTAAATTTGCTGACTGCTGTGCTATATTAATCTTTCACCATTATCTTACTTCTTTTTTCCGTACAATCACTATCGTACTTTTATTAGTTTAAAAGCTCATATTTGAATTCATTTATTCTTTGGGGGAAAAAACTTTTAATAAAATTTTGATTATAATTTGCTTTCAACATAAGAATAAGTCAATATGAATACACAAGCTGGTTCAAGTAACATTTTTTTCCCATTTTGGACACTGAAGGAGCTAGCTAGTAAAGTGATCCCAGGATCCTAAAATGACTGCAGAGCTCCTACACATTCAAAATCCAATGATTTTTATATATTTTCCCTTATATTTTATTAACTTTATAATATATGGAAGAAAAAAAACCAAGGGTGATAATTTTGTGCACTTCTTATTTCCTGCCGGGAATCTCATTCCATCAAGATTACCTGTGCACTTTTTAATTTGCTAACCTGATAAACAAGAGTAATTAAATACAATACAACTAGTTTTTAGTTTATTAATATGTATTCTGTGCATTGGTAATAAGTTCAACAATATTAATATTTTTAAAACAAAAAGTTAATACATTTGATATGATTTTATGTTTATCATCAATACATTTGATTTAAAACACTTTACTGTTTCTATATTAATTGCTTTGCCTTTTTTTAAAAAAAAAAAAATAAAACTGTTGTAACAGCAATGAATGGCATCATCAATATTTCAATCAAAACATATGATATTTTTTATCAAAAAAAACCCCGCAAAACTCCCTATTCCTCACATTCCCTTTAAACACCAGTTTACCATTTATAACCATACTAGATACAACCCTTCACCAAAAAACACTTCATAAATTATAACCATACAAAGTTTATATGTATTCTGTGTTTTAGGTTTAATTCTTAATAAAAGCAAATCAACAACGTTCCATATAAAAGCTTTCTTGAGCAAGTTCAGACAAGAGATAAGATAATCTCAGTATTACTGACTCGAAAAATGCAGCATGCAGAGGAAACCTCTAAAATGCAGAAAGTTATCTCTCATCAAAACGAGATTGTCATGTATTCTAATTAATCCATAATGTAAAGATATAAAAATTAAACTTTATGTTTTTATATGAAACATTGTGATATTTTATATATATTAATTTCTTCATTTTCATTGTTCTTAAAATAAAAATGTTTGTACAACACCGAAGACAGACAGATAGATAGATAGGAAGGGTATGATAATGGCATCATCGATAACTCAATTCTACACACCAAATGGCTTCCAACACATTTCGATCTTCGATCAAAACATATGATGTTATTATTATTAAACAAAACTCATCACCTTTCTCTATAAATTACACAAACCACACATTTTTCTTATAATTATACAAAACTCCTCAGACTCATCACATAATTCACATTCCCTCTAAGCTGCAGGGGGAAAAAGTGATCGAAAACCTTTGTTGTCACCACAAGAAATCCTTCCTCCAATTAACCTCATCATTGCTGAAATAGAACCCATCTTGAGTCACCATCCAAGAACACATCCTATGAATCCCACAGCGATCAGTGTCCCTGGAAGCCTTAAACGCCTCGAAGCTCTTCCTCGTGTTGTCCCATTTCATCGTGCACTTCATGCGGTTGCTGCTCCAGAAATTCGGCCTCATCACCCAGCTGAAATCATCGTGCTCCTGCAGAGCACGCCCTCCAAGATCCATCTCCTCCGAAGCACACCAAATCACCAAAGGCACAGAGGAATTGTCACTGAAACCATTGATCACTCGAACATAGTATTCATTTGTCGCAAACAACAACCTTGCCCTTTGTACTGTGGCCATCATCATGATAAAAGAAGAGGCTAGGCACAGTGTGAGGTAAACACTCGCCACAAATTTCATGGTCGGTGTGTTTCAATATAGCTATATTGAAGAGATATGAATATGAGAATATTATATCTATGTTTTGCTTATGAAGCGTTATTTATATACATGTGTGCCGTTTAATACTATAGTCTAAAAGGTTATAATACTACTAATTAATTAAATACAAAGTCAAGTGGTTAACGTACTCAAATATTAAATCATTCAAGTTCAATCTTTTACATAAATAATTTTTTATAAGATTTTTTTTATTTTGCGGCTTTAACTCCAAATGAGTGAGTCAGGATCTTTTTTCTCTAATGAGTCGAATAGTTTAAAAAAATTACACGATTGTGTACCGTATTTAGTGTACCCTCAATCTTTTTCATTCTTTATTCTTCCAAAATCTCTCAATCTTATCATTATGTGTGATTTTTTTTTTCTTCTCTTTTGTTGCCACTTTGTTTTTATGGTGTAGATTTCACTTTTAAAAGGCACACCCATGCGACACGATGCCTGTTCATACGCTGGGATTTATTTTCTACTTTATTGGTGAAATCTGCATGGTGTTTAACAAACTACTTTTTTATATTTTTTTATTGAATATTTTTTTATAAAGTATTAGTAGCCTTTTGTGTTTGTGTGTATGGGTGTTTTTGACGAGAATATCCACGCAAATTGTATTATGAGATAACAAAGTTTGAAATAGTTAGCAAATAAATGAGTCCCTTAGTAATTTATATTTAACTATTGGTTAGAAGATATCTTTAATAACATCTCAAGAATTACATTAATTAAAGGAGTGTGAAAAATATTTATTTAAAGACGTAAAGCACATGTGAAACTGTACGCCTCAAAAGATATTTAACCATCGGTTTAAAAGAATATTTAATGCTACATTAATTAAAGAAGTATATATATATATATATATATATATATATATATATATATATATATATATATATATATATAATATTTCAGTTAGAATATATTTTAAGAGATTACTTTTTTAAAAGAAATAAAACCACTCAATGAAATATGTGTCTCGAAACTTGAAAGAATAAGTATTTGGTTCTCAATTAAAAAGTATCTTTAATGAATATAAAAAAAATATACAGGATACTATAACATTTTTCTCGGTTTTTATTATAAGATTCAAATTAAAAATATTTTTGATTTTTTTATAACGTTCAACTTAAAATATTTATTGTATTAATTTTTTTCACAAAAATATCCATAAATAAAGTTAATTCTAAAATGACGAGATAGCGGAAAAAAATTATTAATATTCATAACTATAGAACAATATTATTTTATGATTATTGTAAAATCAGAACAAAAATGGCTTCTTCTTTTTTTGCATGAGAAGCCAGAAAAAATATATGAAATTTGCATCAAGTTAGTGATGCGATGCTGAATCAAAACGGTGTTTATAAAAATAGAAAATTGTTTTGAAAGATGGAAGCAACAGACAAATATATGTTGTCATAAGAATCCTCGAGATAATGGAGTTGCAGAGGAGTTTGATACAAATAGAATCCCTCTTCTTTCCATGATTCGCGAGAGCAGTCACCCCTGGTATTCGACAGTAGTGGTGGAGATCGGAGAAGTCTCATCGCTTGTGGACAAAGAAAATCAAAATAAGAGTGTACTCATAACAAGGACAAGTGTATATAGTCATTCCTTTCTTTCTTTTTAGTTATTTGGGCTAAAGTAGTCTTGATTCGGGGAGTTGACATTGGCCCCTTCACATTACTATTGACACCTATCATATTTCTGAAAACTCCAAAATACCCTTTCATCCTTTCCTCCAATTATTGGCACTCATCCTTCTCCACCCACCTTTCTTCCTTCCTTTTCTCTTTCCCTTTCTTCCTTGCCTCCCAAAGCTCTCTCCTCTACACCGTATTTTTTTTTCATGTTTGATATTCCAACGGAATCATGATTTTGGTGTGCAATTTCTACAACGGAATCACGATTCCATTTTTTTGGGTTTTTTGGAAACCCAAAGGAAATTCAATTCTGTTGTGTCACAAATTCTGTAATGCAATCATACTTTCGTTGTATTATGGGGGTAGGTGAAAAATGTACAATAAAAGTACGATTTCATTACACAATATACAACCTAATCATAGTTTCGTTGTATATTTTTTTTCACTCCCACTTGTACAATAAAATCATGATTTTGTTTTGTATTATATAACTGAATTGCAATTCCATTGCACAAAGTTCTTCACATCTTTCCAGTGCAGAAAAAGTATGTTTCCGCTATAGAAATTCGATAAGGATAGTTTTGGACATTGAAAATATTTGGAAAGACCAATAACAAGGCTGTTAGGACAAAGAATAATAAAATATAACACTTAATTAGTTCATTTCAAGCCCAATTGCATAAATAATTTGACAACTTAATATACTTTTTTGTAATTAGATATTTCTTACTTGAAAGTTAAAAACTAATTTCACCCACCCGAATTTGAAATCAAATTGTCTGCACATCTAAAAACTTTTTTGTAAATTTATTTTTATAAGACATCTTTTTACTTGTAGACTAACATAATCATATGGTTGAAAAAAAATGCGGAGGATCAGGATCCAAGTTCGTAAACTATTCATGATAGCATATCTTTTATTATGTATACCAACATATAATGTAAAATTTATCTGTAAGGCCAATGCTCGAGTGACTGTGAAGCAAAATAAAAATATTTAATTTTTTTAGGGTAAATTTATTGAACTTGAAATACTTTTAATAAGATAGTCCTTGAGTTTTAATTTAGGGTTATTTATATGGTCAACTACTAGGAGAAAAGTATTTCAATGCCTATAGCAAATAAGTTTGTAATGGGCCATAATCTTTTAAAACTGTAATTTACATCCTAAGTCAAAAGGCCCGTTTCAGTTACCTTTTTCTTTTCTTTTTGGTCTATCACTTTCCGTTTTAAAAATCTATCATATCGCCTCTATGATATTAACTTTATAGAGATCACTTTATCCCAAGTTCCATCCAATTCATCTTCTCTCATGCTGCCTGAAACTTGAACTCCCAATAATACTTATTTTTTTATCTCCACTTAAAATATTGTACATATGTTTCATAAAAATGTCATATCTATTTGAAATCATGAACTGCATATAAGCTATTAGTTTTTCATGTTATGCAAAGACATTTTTAATCGGCCGCAAATTTTTCTTCCTTCTTATAAATGTCCCCTTATATACTAAGGAGTTTAACTTAGTTAATTTAATCATGTGCCTATTAATTCCGTGAGTTGTTATAAATGTCGTATTACCTCAATTCTGTTCCTACTTGTAAAATAAAATTGTCTCCCTGCAGTGTGAAAAACAAACCACTAAGCAAACAGACATTCATTTGTAAGTATAGTTTAACATCTTAACTGTAACAGTCAACAAAAGAGTGTTCTTCCCTTCCATACCATAACCCATAGGCATTTTATGATCTCATATCATACAAGCAAAGTTTATAAGTTTTCGTCTTCCAAACCAAAAAATAAGTTTATTATATTATAGCAAAAAAGAATCTTATTTAATTATGAATAAAATTACTTGCAAAGAAGTTGAAATTTATATTTATATGGGATCACAAATTCTGAGCTGTGTACCATTTTTCATTGTGATAACATTTTTGTTTGATTTAGAATTACTTTCTAGTCAGGTGGATGGTCCACAAAACTAGCACTATACGTTCCTTCTTTTTCAATATAATTACCGTTAAAAATTTATATGAAAATTTAAAAATATTATACTTTTATATTTTTATTTTGAACAAAAATAAGTTCATTTAATTGTATTATTATTATTTTTACATCAAATAATTAAATATAAGTGGTTAATATACTAAAATTAAGGTTAAATCGTTTGGGGAGTATTTGAGTTTAATTATCAAATTTTATTTATCTTTTAACTGAACTTTAGAATCAGGATTTAATTTTGTAGATGAAGGGGGAGGTTAAGAGCAAAAAAATATTACTTTTCCTTGCATTAAAGTGCTCTCTGGTTACACTTAATGTCAGTAAATGCACCAAAACATTAAACAGTAGAGATAATTTATCAATTGGTTTGGGACAGTTATATGCGTTCTGCACCAAGCGTATTATAAATTTGTTGAACAGTATTTGGTAGTACTAGTTGATAAATATTGCAGAAGTGTGCTGTTATCCTGCTAGTGCAACGTAAAAACTTTGTTCAGTTCTTTAGTCTAATCCATGCATTCAATTAACGCAGTTAAATTTTTGGCTAGTTAGTGTAGCAGAACAGAGATCCCCTGAGGTAAATGCAGCAACCAAGTGGGGTGCAAATTCAGACTTTAGCCGTAGCCATAAAATTTTAGTTGTTCCAACTTCTCATATCAATTACAAAATAATTATTCATAAAAATCCAATTCTAAATATCACAAAGTTTATAACTTACCGTTCAATTAACTTAACTAAACTCTAATGGTATATCAATTATTGTATTTGAACCTACGTATAAACAAAAAAAATGTTTTAGGTAAATAATAACGTACTGTTAAGAAATTAAAAGAAAATATTTTTATTGAAATACACAAAATTGCATTTGTCATGATTTTTTTTACACTCTTCTATATTTTACATAATAAATATTTTTTTAATTCTTTAATCAATATCCCAAAAATACTGATTAATAAGACCATATTTTCTAAACTCAAATATAAGTAAATTTTAACTATTTTAAACCTATGTAATAATATCTTTCCAAAAATATACTTCAATTAATTATGATTCTAACTCTTGCAATTCCTTTTTATTGTTGATATCAAATTTAATTAAAAGACTCTTTAGAAAAATAATTCATTTTTAAACGTGATTACATAAAGTTAGCTAATTTTATTTCCAGGGAGAGCGATAGTAACATCTAAGAGGTAATATAAAAAAAAACTAATTATGACGTGGTTGAAACAAAATAAAAAATACTCGTAGTAAACATTAACGAATATATTTATAGCATTTATTAATTATTTACAAATAATAATAAAAATATAATTTTGAAAAATGTCATATTAAATATTAACTCTTGAAAATATCAATGTACGTCATGCAGCGACACATGAGCTGGTTCCCACCACGTAGTCCCATCTTCCCATTAATTCACAATCGTAACATGAGCTTGAAGCTAACTAAAAAATACTTTTAAAAAATAAAACATATTTCCTTTTCTTTCGTTTAAGTTTCGAAGTTTTTTTTCCCTTTCTCTTATTTTATTTCTTCCACAGAAGCAGAAGGTAAAGCAAATCATAATGAATCCCACATTGCTACATTTCGTTAAATTCCAATGAGTAATACTACTAATAACTAATATCCTGTTTTCCACTTTCAAAAATCCTTCTCCCACACATCATTTGAGTTCAACATGAGTCAATGTTAATTCAAGCACACCATTAACTTAAGAAGCAATACACAAAAATAAATCATTTTCAAAATTTTCTCTAACAAATAATTTAATATAAAACTATAAGATAAATATTGAAAAATACCCAAGTCCCATATTTCCTGTCTCAATCCTTCGAGTGCGACTTATATATCTGTTGGACAACTTTAATGCAAATTAATTTTAAGATGAAATCTATAATGTGAGAGACCTAACTCAACCCCAAAAATAACAAATATCAACCTGTGTCTAAAAATATTGGTTAAGAAATTTAAAATAAAAATATTTTTATTGAAAAACAAAAAATTATATTATTCATAATCCTTTTTACATTCTCTTATAATTTTAAAAAAATATTTTTTTGTTTTATTTTTTAACTAATACCTAAGAACCTAAAAACACTGATTAACAAATAATCCTTAAAACTCAATGGTCAAAAGTCATATTTACTTTTCTGTTCTACAAATTATTATGGTGATCTTCATGATCACCCAAAATCCAAATCCCCCATTTCATTCAACCAAAATGGTAACAACCCAAACCACCACCACCCTCCCCTACCCACGTAACAAAACAAAGAAAAAACAAATCCCAAAGTCCCAGTCAACAACTTTCTCAAATTAAGACTCTAAATTTCCCAGACCATGATAGTCTAGTACCCTATTTTCCACCACTCCTTTACTACCTCACCCTCTTTAATTTCCTCTGCTAAAAATCTTAAAAAACCCTGCAAGGCTGCAACTGAAAGATATGTTTATAACCCCCCCACCCTTCAATTCAATTACACCCTTTGGTCAGATACTACCCCCCCAAGACAAAGGCATCACAAAGCCTAGCTAGCATATCCTATGTGACATAACAACAGCCCAACAACACCACCTAGGTCTCACTTTCCTTGGATTTTGAAAAGCTGAAGATCTTTGCACTTTAACATGTTGTGGAGGAACCAAACAGTGCCCAAATGCACGCTTATTCAGAATCTTTAATTCAAACAAAAAAAAAGAGCATTTTTCAATTTTCCTCTAGTAGTAGTATTTCTTAAAAGTGCTATTGTGTGTGTGTGCATGTGAAGCGTGAGACACATTATATGATAACTGCTATAAACAAAAAGTGGAAAGCGAGGGGTCTCCACGCGGAGCACAGATAAACACACTCCTTTCATCTTTCTGCTCTGCCCTGCACTCACCGTAACGCAACATTGACCCGCAAATAAGGTTCTTATGGTATTTTGTAATTACCATAAGACCCTTATGTGAAAAATGTTCAGTTTAAGATAACAAACTATTATTTATTTAAAAAAGACTAATCTGAACTGCAAGCATCTGTTTGTACGTGTAACCAAAGGTTAAATTTTACACTAAAAAAATGCTAAAAACACATTACTTAACACACTGATCTTTATTATTATCAAAATTTATTAAAAATTATAAATTTTTATGAGTCTCACTCATCTCTCATTTAATAACATTCTCTCCTAATCTTATAATTTTTAATAAATTTTACCCAATAAAAAACATATATATAAAAAAGAGTGGATTAGAAAATGCTTACCAGCATGTCTCTCTTTTATACTAAGAAGTTAGTACCTAGAAAGATTGGTTATATGAAAAGAAAAGACACTATAATAACTAGGAAATAATTTTGATTTATGAAAGGGTAGGGACAGAGAGAGAGTGAGAATAGGGCACGAGGCTCGAAACCACAGTGCCTTTCGCACTCAAACTTTAAAACGCCTCGAATTTCAATCGCTGAAAAGGATATCCTAAAGGGGGCCAAAATAAATAAAGACCTTTATTAAATATATATTTATATCCTACTACTGTATGTTTATGTATTTTATTTTTTACTTTGCATCATTGTATGCATACCAAAACAGAAAATGCGTTATGTATCATCATCATGTATGATCATGATTTTGTGTATGGCACTTACGACGCATACATATACATGCATATCGTATGTACTATGTACGTATTCTGAGTTAAGGGTGTTTTTGTTTGCAGTTGGGGGTTGCTTGCTGTCAGCATTAATGTAGCTGATCAACAAAGGGTAGAAGGACTCTATTTTAGAATCATAAACTTGAAGGTGTTGTCAAATGAGAAAATTTATAAAATTGAGTATGTTATTAAGATGATTTGTGAATATATTAACTTCTTAAAGCTTTACTCCTGAATGAAATATTTAATTTTTTTGCAGTTATTAAGAAGTAATGAAGTATTTGAAAAAAAATCAACTTTTAAGATCACTTTATTTATTCTTTTATAATATATGTATGTAGTAGGTTAAATGGATCGATCTGCAAATTTGCATACAAACAAAAGTAACAACACTCATTAATTTGCAGACTAAACATGCAAACTTGTACAAGACCACATTTAAATGGGTTGAATTTCACCATGTTCAAATTTGTGCAGACTGCAGATTAAATAGGCCAGCCTATGAAGTGCAACCTATTTACCTAGTTCTAAGTAACATTAATTGTAAATTTGATAACAGCAGAACTGCATGAGAATAGTATCAATAGTGAGGATGATGTCGGTAGTAGAAGTAATAATATTAGTGTGAGAGCAACAAAACCAAAAATTATTATAATTGAAGACATAAGATTTATATACGAATTATGGTCGCTGAATTTTAATTATATTTAATTTTATAAAATTCTGATTTTAATTTAAAACAACTTTCAAACATCATAACTATAATTTTAAGGTTCTTTTTTCATGTCTAATTCCATGGCAAATAACTTGATTAAATAATATAATCCATTCATTATTTAAATATTATACTTTATAATATCTAAGATCTCATGCAATAAAAGGATGGTGCAGAGGATCTGAACCCCCATATTCATGAAATGGACAGTAAAGTATATTAATTTTGCATAGTTACTTTACCGTATGTTTGGTAGAGGAAAAAAAACAAGAAAAAAAAACTTTAAAATTTAAATTGGAGGATTAATGAAAGAAAATAAAATATTTATTTTAAAAGTTAATTAATTTTTATTTTATTTTCTCTTGAACCCAATTGTTGTTAAAAAGTACTTAGAGTAACTGGGGGCATGGAAGCAAAGAACATGAAAGACATTTGATAGACAGTAGCAGCAGGAAGATGAGCAGCTTGAATTGGCAAATGGCAACTGTGCAATGGTAACCATTTCAATGAACAGAAAAGGAATATGAGACAAACATAGGCAACACGTGTGGGGCCTGGGACTTACCTAACTGTCTCTTCTCTGCTGTCACTCATGCAACAATACGTCTCTGTGTGTCTGATTATTAGATAAATAAATAAATAAAACGATCCATGATAACTATATTTACTCCATTTTCTGTTCAGCATTGAATTGATAAATAAAAATAAATTGATATAAGATTAATGATTACTATTATTATTAAAAAAAATAAAAATATTTTTCTTGTTTCATTCAATGTCTTTATTTTTTATATAAATTATACGATAGTATAAAGCAAAATTAATTTATTATTCATTTTCACTATTAAATAAAAATAAAAAATTTATTATTTTCTATCTTGCTGTAAAATATTTAAAAGGAACAAAATCATTTATTGCTCTTTATATCATTTTATTTTATTACCTCATTTGGTTTAATATTAATAATTTAAATTAATTTTATTCATTAAATATTTATTAAAAAATATTTAAAGCAGTAAGCATACCTAAAAAATTCTAAATACTATAAAAAAAATTCATTAAATTTGTCTCGTTTGATAAAAATTTCCTAATAAATATAAAAATATTAATATTAATATTATGATATACTAATAACATTATTATTATTTTAAAATGTTTTTATTAATTTCATATTTATACTATATATTAAAGAAAATATATCATATTTTAATTCAATAATTTAATTTTGTTAGATAAAATTTATTTCAATAAAGACATACCAAATGTTTAATTATTAACATATTTTTTTATGTAACAATAATACGATTATAGCATGTTTAAGGTTTAATCACTGGAAAACAAAAACTCAATACAGGTAGGAAAATACACACTAAGTTTGTGTAAAAGGACTTAGTTTTTTTAAAAAAAATATGAGTAAATTTGAAAGGATTAATCTCATAATCAATAAACAATCAAAACTTGGAAGAATAACTATGCGATTTCACTTGCAAGTAAAAAATCCTAATTACGTTAATTATAAAGAAAAATACTGAAAAACAACATTATTTCTTGCATGTAAACGTGAGCTTGAAGGCTCAGACTCTTTGAACAGAATTAAATAGATAAAGCATACATCCATTTCAATTCCATAGTTCAAATTGGTTTCAACATAATATATTTGCAAAATTGATTTACTAGCTAAGTCTTGTTATATTTTAAAATTTATTATCTTAATTTCTAGAATTAATTTTAAACTTGAAAAGGATTAGAACTACGATATACTTGAAAGTGTTGATGTTTTTTTTTTTTTTTTGTAATCAATGTTTAAAATTTAATAATTAACGGCTTATGGGGATTCACACAGTAAATTTTAAAACATAAAAGGATTGAAACAATTCATTAAAAAAAGTAAGGAAACCGATTTAATGAAATAAACGAGACAGCAGAACCAATTTTAACATTAAATCCAGCAGAATATCCAGATATGAGAGAGAGGGACAGGATCCATCGGATAAGGTAGGGATATGACAGGCACAGATTTGTGATGGATCAACAGAATGATGTCGTCACCCCTTGACCATATTTGGAAGGGAGATTCTGTGGGCCCCACATATCTCTATTCCCCAATGCATTTCCCAGCCACATTTCATGCCCATACCCTAAAACTCAAACAAAGCCTCTTTTCCATATTTTGTTTTTTGTTTTCTTTTTAAGTAAAATTAAAAGAATATATAACAAAGCACTCTCATCTTTTGAATGTTGCTATAAAGCAACTAATTATCATCCCTTTAGTACAATAGAAAGACATGAAGAAAAAGGGTCACCTTAATTTTTTCTCGGAGCACATATTTGGACACCATTAAATGTTAATGAAATAAGATATGAAAAATGTTAACTAATATTTAAGAATATTGATTAAAAATTTTGAAATAAAAATATTTTTATTAAGAGACTGAAGATTATGTTTCTTGATCTTTATTATGTTTCTTTGTCTCAATTAAATCACAAAGCTTCATCATTGCTACTAGAAAGCACTGATCCACCAAGTTTAAAATCTTTATTCATGTCAAACTTCCTAGCATAAGTTTGTCCTAGAGCATGTAACATAGTACCAACATTATCCGCAATAAGCTCTTCCTTTTATCTCGCTATCAGAAGACTTTCTCCAACGGAAAGAGATATTCGGACACAAAAACAAACATCATCGCTTGTGACAACTAACGCTTTTTGTGATTAAGAATTTCTAACCATAATATCCCTTTGTTTCATACATTACATTATGTTGGTTACTTGGTTTGTATTGCATAATAATAGTGTTACTTGTGTCCTGGTCAGCATGCTCACAAGACTCAAACCCATCACAACAATGGTAAGCGTAGGTGACTAGGTGCATCTATTACTTGCGTGTCACTTTCTTGTGCATACTTGCATTGTCATGCAGAAAATTTCCATTCCATTCTAAAATGTTCGAGGCTTTTCCCATATAAATAAGGTTGAATTTGTTGTAGGTTTCTTCTGACACAATCTTTCACAATTACTCCATCCTGCACAGCCATCATATCATATCCTTAGACAAGATTAGAGGACTCTTTCATACCTCTTTAGCGTTGAATTAATGCTTGCCATGACGCCAAAATATCTCGTTGAATGACAAGGGAGAGGGCTAGTATTGACTTTTTTGAAGCCTTAACAGATTCCTTTGATATCATTTGAGTTAAGAGCAACTTTTATCCATAACAGCCATTGGGTATAACGGGATAAATTTTAAAATAAATAATTATGTTCCAAGTTGAGTTTGAAACAATATTTTTTAGCTTAAAAGTTAGATTAGAAAAAGTTATCATCCTACTACTTGGCATGTACCATTTTTCATAACAAAGGATCCCTTAAAAGCACCTGAAAAACAATACAGCTAGCGAACTTAATGCACTACAACATGCGATTCCCATTGCACTCTTCTAACTCCACTCCTTAATCATAACACCGTTCTGAAATAGACTGAGTCATGTTTGGATAGGCGATGCAATAACCGCACCTTATTTTTCCACGATCAGATTGAGAACACCATATCACTCACGGTAATTTATTTATTTTAATTTCTTAGACTAAAAAATAGCTTATATATCACAAAAATGCAAATTCATCGAGTGATAGGAAAGAGCCCCGGATAAAAGTTACTTTTTTATGTCTTCAGACTAAAAGATACTATCATATATCCAAATTCAACGTATATAAATGGTTAAAATATTAGCTCAGAAAAATGCATCGTGAGACATTCATTGGCCGTTAAAAGTTGAAACCAAGGCACACTTTTGCTTTAGAAGCAAAGCAAAAACACCATCATGACCATCGTGGTTTGTGAAGGAAGAAAAAGAGACAACCTGTTTACCCCTGATGTTAATATCAAAATGCCCCTAGATCATATCAAAATACCCCTAGGTAAGTGTAAAAGCAAAACCAATCAATGACAATTTAAACAAGAACACCATCAGTACAGTCTCAATAGTCAATACCATGTAAATTATTTCAAAGTAAACGGTGGAATGAAAACTATCAAGGATTTCACCAAATTAACTAGATATTTTATATAATAGCGAATAAGTAACTCCATACATAGGGCATAAAGAAAAGCTGACATTAGTACATTTGTCTGTGATAGTATTATCTGATAATTAAGTACTGAATATAAATTAGTAGCAGATAAAATAAGTAGTTTCTAGATGGTTCATCCATTATACAAAAGACCAATTCATGAACATGAATGCTAGGCAGTGATTAGAATCATCATCATTGAGGACTTTCCATGCAACAGCCTGCTCATAAGATACTGGCCGATTCATACTTGATGCACATATTCCTGCTGGGAGATATGCAAAACCCTGAAAAGAAACAGAAAAGTAGAGAATGTCACACATAAGATAAACAGAATATATAGCAAAGGAAAGGGTAACAATTAAGCAAATTGGAATAGATGTATCCTAGATTTTGAAACACCAAACTCATCATGCTTTTCAAAATTTACACATCATTATGTTTAGAAAGATTATAGATGTTACTCATTTCTATGCAAGCATACATAATCCAGTACTAACTCCAAGGACCAAAAGCCCAAACTAACAGAAAGTGTAGTTTACTATCAAGTACCTGTTGCATTATCTTGGAGAACTCACAGCAAAGAATCTTCCTGCTAGATTCATCAAGAACTTTATCAAGCATTATATCTTGAAGGGCGACAAGAGTAGTTTCAAGCATGTCTAACCCAGCTTGGTTCGCAAAGGTAAACACTGGAGATGCCTGCAATAATTTTAGAAGTACACCACTCAATGGAAAGATTATTGGCCAAAAGAATTGCACATTCTTCCAAAACATAGAGCACACTGTATAATATATAAGAAATATAATATATTATTATCAACAAAGTCCTCTGACAACTAAATGATTTTTCAAATTCCAATAAACAAGAACTTAAAGAAGCGATGCAAGTGATTACATTTGTTTTCACAGAACAGCACATGATTGCATCGGGATGGTGCCAAAGTTGCTTCAAGATTGCATCACCAGCTGTGGACTCAGCTTTAAAAAGCTCCGTACCAGTGTGCATCCTGAAAGGAAACACATTACACTGTCAGACAAAACAGAATTAAGACCTGGAAAATTAAGCTACCGCTGAAGCACATGAATACATGTTTGTACAACACTTTCAAACGAATCCACATCCCAAGAGCATTAAACTCAGTTACCAACAAATGAAATAGATTATGCTGGTAACTAACAACCAATCTACAAACAACACATTTCTAAAGGCACTTCAACAATCCACTAAATACAACTCCAATACAAGTATAGTCAAACCCTTCAGAAAGCTAAAATATGCAGTCAAAATTAATATAAAACAAACCTATAGCTTCTAAAGATCCACCGGGCTAAGGTAAGGGCCTCAGGCGAACCAGGAAGAGACTTTGGAGCCAACTGGGTATTGAGCCTGGAGGGAGCAATTGCCATGGCAACCCTCTGAACTGATCCCACAACACTACGCACATACTGGCGAGCCATAGCAGCCACATTGTCCCGTGTATGGTTCTCAAAGGTAAATTGGAAAGCAATAGTGAGGACCGACCTAAGGTTGTACCCATTCAAGTCTGCTTCCCCAGCTGGACGGGCATTACCAGAACCTACTTCCATCGTTGATGCCAAATCTAATGTCCTAGTTGGAGCTGGACCATCCTGAGATGTAAAAGTAATGGGATAAGAAACATTACAACAGATTCTTATCTGCCAATTGGATTATACTATCATAACCTTGGAGACTAGGATGAGAACTAAAGTACCAAATTTCCAAATTACAGGCAAAGTAATTAACAGTAGTTTCATGACCAAGCTCTAGGAAAATCATAAAAGTCGCAAAGAAATGAAACTCAACTGATTTAGGATCCAACGGAATGACACGAAAACCAGATGGCAGTAACAGAGCATCATCAGCAAATGACTCATCAATAGGTGCAAACACAAGTTGAGCACATGCCCCAACTGCACTTTCATCAACTCCACTGCACAGCTGTCACATCAAGACACATAACAAAAGGGTCATCAAGTGTCACACACAAAATAGCTATAGCTTCCTAGTTATATAAGATATGCAAACGGTAATAAATTCACACACACTACCTGCAATAGATACATATCGCGTGCCATCGCTACGTCCTCAGGAGAAAATGCATGACCCTCTATTCGAACTACCTCCAGGAACTGCACCATTGCAGTATGTCACAATTGAGCATATACCATATGTTTTAGGAATACAGAAAGGAGGTTATCACATAGTTCAGATTAATACCTCCTCGTGCTCAATAGTATGAGCAAGGGGTAAAATGACCTGGGTGCTGGGGAAGCCTCCAGGTCTTGCACAAGGAACTGCATAGGGACTAGCTTTAAGGCATGCGGCAGAGTATGCATCAACTCCATAATCAGCCCACTCTGATCGATGCTCCCTCAAAAACCGAACAAGCAAAGCAGGAGGAACATTCTGTAGAGAAACATTGTACAAGAGATGATTATGATGAAAATTTAGAAGATGCTTAGCAAATTAGGAAACAAAAAGACAAATTTTGAATAGTATATATTAATATTATTAACATTATGCCTGAGCCCATAGAATTGTTTCAGGTACCTGCAGGAGCATTGATGCCTTGGCACACAAGACCCCACCTCCAAATGCTGGAAACATTGATGCGTTGTAATTGGAGCCCAAAAATTTGTTTGGAGATGAGTTTATGGCTATAGTCACATCTTCCACTCCATCAGTACCCATCAGTGACCAGCCATCATCAACAAACCCATTCACAGCATCATTAAAGCCCCTAAGGAATGCAATTTCAATAAAAACTTAGCAATTACGATGCAGTGATAATGGACAAGCTTGAATTTTAGCAAGAATAAGAATGATTAATGAACAAACTGCTACTTAATCACATCAAGTTTAAAATGTGCCAAGTCAATAACTAAAATGCACAAAGCATATGTTAGAACTACCAAGGACATTAATGCCTGCCTTACCTGCAAAGTCTCTGGCTAAATGTTCTTAAAACAGCAGGCTGGCGTCCACCACCATACTGAATTTCTCCACTTGATTCTAGTGCTATCTGTCTTATATGTTGCAAGGCCTGCATAGTCAATTTTAAAATACTCAGTCACTGATTTTTGAAAAAGTTAAACATATCTAATTCATTTAACAAGCAACTAATCTTACAGCAATTGTCAACTTCTGAGCCAAGATTTTTGATGATTCATACAGCGGCCTCAGTACTTCAGGTACACTCCAGACCTGCATTCAATAAGTTAAACAACTAAGGACTATAAGTTCTGGAATATTAAAATTCTAAAATTGACTTGGATATCTATTACTTACATCTAAATCAATATGATCAACAATATGAATAATGGATCCACCACCCTCACATGGTCTAATTAGAAAACCACTGGGAAGCATTTCAGCTCTTACAAAAGTAGTAGAAGGAGGCCCTGCTGGGCCACCAGTTGAGGATGTCAAGGATCTCTCACATATCTGCCAACATGATAATTCCAATTAGCCAAATTTGTTTTAAAATAAAAAATCATTCAACATTATGCAATGTGTTGACATAAAACACACCGTAAGCCACACCCTGTAAGCAAAAGCTTCAAATTTTTCATAACAGTTCTAACATCAAGTAGACCAAAAATCACAATGGAAGCAAAGTAAGGAGGGCAGAACTTAAACCAAAAGAAGCCAAGTCTTGTCAAATGGGCAGCTTGCTTGTGCTAATGAACTAAAATATTTGAAAAATACTCTCTCCTTTCTAATCAAAAGACAGGGAGAATAATACTGGGACCAGTTCAAGAAATGACCATTTTCAGCATATGAGAAATGAACAGTCATTTAACCAGGGCATTTGTTTGCTAAGAAATATATAATAGGATTAAATTCTTCTCAATACCACAAGACTTCCATCTTCCAAACTTGTCGTGTATCTCAGTGTCCAAAAGTCCCGTGCTGCTGCCAAAGTTGTGGGCGCATATGTCTGATTAAAATAAATGAATCACATGTCAACAAAACAACCAAGAAACCTAAAAACATAAAATCATTCAAAGTGAAGTAAATAGCTACCAGACCTGCATGTACATGAGCTCTATGGTGCCCCCATTTCCAGTGGGGACTATACTCAACACATCCACGCATCGACAGTCACGATACCACGACTGTCGATCTTTGAGAATTTCAGCAACCTGACATAAACAACAGTCACAAACACAAACTAATGAGAGTAAAGAAAAGACATTTTTCATTGTTCAACATTGTGAAAAAAAAGGAAAATGGAGCCAATAACATACCTTAGTGGGCTCCAGGCTCACAAGGCCGCAGGCTCGTGCTGCCACGCCACTACAGTTGCGGGAAACAGCTACGATTCCAATGGAATCCGGACCAGGCTACTCATTGAAAATCACAATGAACAAACACACAACAACAATATCACAAATTTATGAAATATACATACAAACACAAGCAATTAAGAATATTAAAAAGGGCATACCTTCATCCCAATCATCTGGACCCAGTCGACAGCAGTTCCAGTAGCCTTGGAAAGGAACTCTGCCAGGGTCTCCTCAGCTATGGCGAGAAGACTGAAACAAAAATGAACAATGATGGTATTATTACCATGAAAACATTGAAATGAAAAATAATAAAGAAGTACGTGTTATGTTATGTAATGTTACTTACCCAGCTGGGTTGTTAGCATCCCGGTTGGGATGCTGAGGTGTTGGGTTTTGCTGTTGGTTTTGACCACTCATTACCACAGACTCACAGCTATTGTCTGTGGTAGTACCAGCAGAAGCCTGTTCAAAGTTCAAACCAAAACATGGTTCAGCCATTAATATATTCAGAAAATACAAAAAGCATTCACAAAATGAAGAGAAGAAAGACAGAGAGAGAGATAGAGAATATCACAGTGTGTATCTGTTGCTTCATGTAACCATTCTCATACACCAGATGAGAAACCTGCTTCTGCAAACGGTCATTCTCCTCCATTAACAGCTTGTTCATTGCAGTCAGCTTTCTGTTCACTGTCTGCAAGCGAGAAGCTTCCTTCCTCTGCTTCTCACGACACCTACACACCAAAATTCACCAATGCCTTCTAAGAACAATAAAAAGAAACACAAAATAGGAACTAAAAAAAGTTGCGTTCTTTCATTGAGACAAGATAAAAAAAATAGGTGAAGTTGAAGGCTTTTTTTGAGGAAGAATAAGAAATGGGAGATTTTGGCATTTGGGTTATTTGAAATTTTGAAAAGAAAGACACCTTCTATTCTGGAACCAAACTTTGATCTGTTTGGGTTCAATGTTGGAAAGTATGGGGCACTCTCTGATGAGTTGCTGCCTCCTCAAGGAACTTGGCTTAGGGCATTCAGCATAGACCCTCTCCAAAGCCTCAACCTGCTCTGGTGTGTACCTCACATACTTGCTTGAATCCATCTGGTTGTTGGCTGAGTCCTTGTGCATAGAAAGTGCCATCACTCTAAACACACACACCCTATTCTTCTCTTAACACACACACGCACACTATTTGAAGAAAATGGGATTGGGAGGGAGGGAGTGAGTGAGAAAGAAAGAAAGAAAAAAAGGAACTAGTTAATTGGTTCTTCTTCTTCACTGTTCTTGGTGTTAGTCTCGGGCAGGCTCTCTTCTCCAAGAGAGCCTCCACTCTCCTTCATTAGATGCTGCTCAGTTCCTTCAAAATCCAACTTAGAAGAGAAACTAAAGGGGGGAAACAGTGGTCTTTATCGCCCTCCACACACCAATCTCGAGATTGTGAGAGAAAGAGAGAAAAAGAAAGGAGAAAGAGATGGAACAAGAACTGAGGAAGAAAGAATGTGTTGTGTGTTTTTATGTGTTGTCTCTGTAACAATAAAATAATATTATATTATTATGTATTGTAACATAACATACCATAAAATAAGTGTGATAGTATGTAATAGTGTAATGGTAGTACTGGCTGAAAAAAAGCAAACAGAAAAAACAAACAACAACCAAAGGGTAATTAAAGGGACTTTAATTTGTTACTACTGAGTTATTTTATTTTTCCTTTTTTGGTTGCTGCTGCAGTGCCATACTCTTTTCCTCATTAATCATGGTTACAGTTTGATGCAAAAATAAAAAGGAATTTCTAAAGAAAAAAATGTATAAATAAATGAGAGGACAGCACAAGAGCACAACAGAGACCATTTAAAGAAAAATATAAGTAATATAAAATTGGTGATATGATATAAAAAATATAAAAAAATATTGATGAAATTATTAAAATAAAAATATATTTGTGTATTGTTGATATTTGTTAAGCAGCACTCTTTCTCTTTCTCTCTCTGCAGGAAAAAGATACTAGTATATAGTAGCAGGCACGCAGCCACACCAACAGTGTATAGATGTTGTAGCTTCTCTCTCTTCATGAACGCATGTTTCAAATTCAAGGGTGATGATGATATGATATGTTGTTATGCATGCATAAATGTATGTACATGTAAATGTAATTATGGTACATGATGGATGCATGAAAGAGAGAGTGTACTATGTACGTACGTAAAGAGAGTAGACAAAAAAGACGGACAAATTTTTGGCATCACATTTGATTGCTGGGTGAAAATGTTAGCAGGATCCCATAAAATTGGCTTCACCTTGATTTTCTTTTTATTATTTATTTTCTCTATTATTTTAGCATTTCTTTCTACTTTATACAATTGTTGCCAAGATTTTTTAGTGTGTATCATTTCTTTTTGCTTACACTATCTTACTTTTTTTTTTTACCTACAACATAAAAAAATAATCCTTTTTGAAATATGGTGAAATTAATTTTTTTTCATACGTAAACTCACAAAATTCCTATTTCAATTTATAACATTTTTCTTCACAAAATTCACATTTCAATTATAAGAAGATGACAAACTAACTATAAAGTTGGACATTTTTTATATAAAGAGATAAGTCTTTTCCAAAATTAACAGTATGTCTTTTTTTGCAGTAGGGTAACATATGTTTCTCTTAAACTTTTATATAAATACATATATCTATTGACTTTCTTTAAAAAAAATTCTTATATAGTATTGCATTTATTACGATAATTGCTTCTGATTGAATATCTAATTGATTAATTGAACTTGTAATAATTTTAATATATTAATTGCATAAAAAGTTTGCCTCATAATATTAAATAAAATTACTCTTTTAATGATATAGAGATCTATAATTCAATGATAATATACTATTTTATATTAGTAATATATCAAAAATACTAACCATTTTTATTCAATCACTTGATTAATCCATGGATATTTTATTCTCTATTGTATTTTTTTCATTTTTTTATTATTCGAAATAATTGCGTCGTTTAATAATTAATTTATAACATATGAATAAGTAACATATGATAATATAAAGGATTTTTATATTTTTATTTAATTAAGAACTATTATGTAAGGACGTATGCTAATTGTTTACTTTTTATAATTATTTTATTTAAAATTATATTAAAATAATTTTTAATTAATATTAAAAAACTTTTAATACTAATAATATATGTCTATTAAACTCATTTTATTTTATTACATATAAATTATTTATATGATATCATATGATTTGATTAAGTCAATTCAACCTATATTATAAACGAACATATTTTAAACATGTGTTAGAACGGTAATGACCCGTAGAAATACACGAATATCATACTAGTTTAACAATTAAAAGGATAAGCTTGCTAAACTTAAAAAACAATAAATACAAAAAAAATTAAAGCCTCCTATTGGAGAATGACAAATTTAATTAATTAATATTAATCAAATCAAATGTTTACAAGTAAATAAAAGAGTCATTTTTTTAATTATAAAATTAAGAAAAATAACCAACAAGTTAAATTCTTTTCAACTTGTTCCAACTCATTTTGGAGGTGGATTAAGTAAAGTGGGTAAATTAAACTGATGGATTTTAAATCCCAACTCATCCCTATTTAATTTTATTTATAAAATGTGAGTCTTCAGTTTTTAATAATTTTTTAAAGAACTATCTTCTTCTTTACTTAGCCGTGCATCTTTTTCCACCACTAGCGTTTTTTTTATATATATTTCTTACAGTATAACTTAATTTAAATTTAAATATTCAATCTGCATATCAAATTAAATTTTAAAAATATCATTATTTTAAATATTTTTATAAACATATAAATGCAAAGAGTTTCCTTAGTTGTTATTATATTAAATTAGTGATAATTCTTAATTTCAATTTGATGTTTTGATTTTAAATTTACACATTCCATATCTATAAGGCTATAACGTATAATGATTCAAATAATGTATTTCTACAATTTTCTCTTAAATTTTAAAAGTCTTAATATTTATACACATATAATTGCAAAGAGTTTCCTTAGTTCTATTTTTTATATTATATTTATTATTATTAATCAAAATATCTATTTCTAAAAAAATGTTTTTCTTTATAATTTTTGTTTAAATTTAAAAACATCGATGCGTTACAGGAAAAAACTTACTAGTTTAGACTTGTGAAAGTAGCTTATTATTATCGTCGTATGATTTTTTGTCTTGTTTTAGTAAATTTTATGATGATTGATTTTTTTTAACTTGAGTTTTACAATGAAATTTATGATATAAGTTCTTGTATATATATATTATATAAAGTTTTCTTTTAAAAAGTTGCAAGTTAAATAATAATTTTACTATAATAATCAACCTATTCGCGAACTTGCAAATGATGAATGAAAGTTCAAGTTGAGGCAAAATTGACAGCCCAATATGATTAGGAGTAAAAGTGAGATTTTAACTTAAAGGATTTTTTATTGTTTATTTTTCAAACATCATACCTTATCTCAATTTTTGGGGCCATAACATAATCAACATCAAAATTTGAATAGACACCCATTACCAACTATGACGAGTGGGAATGGGAGTGGGAGTGGGAGTAAAAGGATTCAGTAGATGTTTGCTAAATGGTATATATATCATTCTACTAATCTTTTATCTTTCTGCAAATTCTCTTTCTTATAAAAAAATATTGAATGGAAAATTAAATACATTTCATTTCATATTTTAAAAATATAAAGCTTCCTTACTACTTACCGAGCAAAGTAAATAGGATGATGTTGTATGGAGATTTAGAATTATTTGCACTACTATAAAAAAATAAATTTTAGTATCATCCTATTAATATCATTTATCGATGTTAATGATTTAGTGTGATTTTAACATCAATTATTTTAAAATTGATGTCATCTAAGCACTTACAACATCAATTTTAAAATAACTGATGTTAATATAAATTCTTTTTCTTTAATTATTTATATATTTTTAAAAAAACCATATATTGAGTTATTAATTATATTTTAATTAAAAAATATAATAATTAATAAATAATAACAAATTCAAAAGGTAAGCATTTAAAAATGAAACTAAATTTTTAAAATAAATTATGTAATTTTAACTCTATTATTTTATGATTATCATTTAAATATAACACATATTTATATTAATTATTACATATTAGTTCATTTAAAAATAAAATAAAATAAAGATTGTTTTTAATAGTAGAGTTTAACTTGTTGATGAGTAGTTTTTAACTCAGTTGGTGATTGATTGAATTAATAAGTGATCAAAATAGTGCAGGCAAGGATTAATCCTAGGACTCGATTCAATGTGGTTAGTATGCACTCACAATTGAAAATTCAATTGTATATTAGGAGCTTGAGATGATAAACTCGGTCTTTTATATACATTTTTTTTTTAATTTCCGCACTAGATGATGTATACGAGTTAACATTGGTTTTTTAAAAAATGGATGTTAATAACAATTAATGTTGATTTTTTTAAAAATCGATGTTGTTAGTCCCAATTAACATTGGATTTTAAAAAAATTGATGTTGTTAATAATAGTTAACATTGATTTTTTAAAAAATTGATGTTGATATGTCGTTTTATAACTTTCTTTTTTCACAATTTTTATCATATAACATTGACTGTTTAAATAACTGATGTTATATTTATCAGTTAACATCGATTTTGAAAAATCGATGTTAATGATATTACTTTCAACATCGATTAATAATCGATGTTGAAAGTTTTAAATAACCGATATAAAAACCTTATTTTCTAGTAGTGTTGATTACATATATGTAATTTTATGATCCATTATTATATGATTTTGAATAAATTTCAATAAAAAATAAAGAGTATTTGAAAGGTGTATTATTGACATGTATCATGAATGCAAATAGCATTATTTAAGGAAAAAAAAACTACTACGCATTAATAATTGGGGAGATAATATTATAAAAAATAGTATTAGCAACATATTTTCTACTACATTTCTTCTAATGTACATTTTATTACTAGTTTAAACGTATGAGAAATTACCAAAACAAATACTAACAATATAATTTCTAACATATTCTTTTAAATACAAATTAATTATTAGTTAAAATTTATTAAGAATAAAATATTGTTTGAGACTCACGTTCTTTATCTAATGAATTTCATATGTGATGTTATAGTTTTCAATAAATATTAAGTACCAGTTGAAATTGTGTCACAGGTTTAATTAATAAATGATGAGTGGAGTTTATTGATTAAGAAATGAAACTTACAAAATTATGTAACTCTACTAAATTTCAATTAATTAAAAAACGTTTAAAAAGTGTTTTCCTAGTATTTTTCTTGTAATGAATTAAAATAATGGTCCAATTATATGTTTTTTTTAAAAGAAAAAAAAATGTAAAAGAAATCCGTCGCATAGCTTAGTCCAAAAATCTTCCTCGTATGTGGAATAACTAACATGATCTTGTTTGCATTTTCTATATTTTTAATTTGAATACTTTGTCAATTCTAAGAATTTACTTAACCGGTGTCCGGTGGGATCAATCGAACATGTTTAATAAATTTCTATCAGAGTCAGCGAAGAGCACCAAGAAATGTTATTCACATGATTTAAGACTATGTGATGGTTTCGGAATTGCATGCATGCACCCATTGGCGATTTCTAAGTCAACTTTGATTCGTAAGTGGTTTTATGGTCATGAGATTTTTATAAATTAGAAAGCTATTAATAGTATGCAAGTCTCTCAATTTTTCATATATATATAAAAGAAGAAATTATATTATATAAGTGTAATTTTACCAATTATTATATTATTTTTATGATTTAATATATAATATGATTTTTATTGATTTAATCATTAAATTATATCTACATATTATCAAAATCATCTATCAAAATCATCTGAATCAAATTTTGTTAAAATTAAACAAAAAAATGATAATCGAATGATTCATATTTTTGTATATTTTGAAATATTTATATTACATCAATTTTAATCTATATAAACGAAATGATAAATGAGTTTGGATTAATATAAAATTTTATATATATAATATATGTGAAAAAAAAAATCGATCCAACAATAATTTTTTTTAAAATTATGCAATTAGAAGTTATAAAATTATATAAAAATTAAATCAATATAATTTAATTATATATATATATATATATATATATCATTTATTTAAACCAACATAAATTAAAGGATAACAATGTAATTTTAGTTTATTTATTATTTATTTTCTGAAAATGCATATTCCCAAATTCCTCTTTTCTCTTTCCACCGGGTTCTACATTTTGAAGCCACGTTGGTTCTTACTTCCCCTGTACACGCACACCCTTTTCCTCCTATCAACCAATCCAACATAAAGTTTCCCCTTTCTTTTTCCTTTAATGTCAGTTTGTGAATTTATTTAGTTTACTTAATTTTGTTTTTTTGCTTGAAATTGATCCTTTGGTTCATGCTCCAATTTTGTTGAATTAGACTTTAACTGGTGTCATGAAATATGAATGGCCGAAATTTTTTTGTGGTGGTGTCTGCAATCTGAAATTGAAGAAAAAAAAATTGCTACCTTCTACGGTGTCCGTCATCGTTGAGACCTCCGAGTGGTGAGTCTTCATGAACGACTATGCGGACAACTTCGTTTTGGACGACCAAAGTGGCTTGTGCAAAGTTATTTTATTTTGCCCTAAATAAAAGAAAAATGATTTTATTTCCAGTAAAAAAGTGTTGATGGCTAATATACCTCGTTTACTTTTTGAGTGGGTGTATTTAACATACCCCACACACATATTGTATAAGAAATCAAATTTTGTTTTTTTAAAGAAATAAATCATATTATGTTGTTTGGGGCTATATCCGATTCGAATTCTACAGAATAATGATGATTATACTGCAATCAAATATATTATTAATTAGGATAAAATTTGAACCCTCTTTTAAAATTTGTATAACATGACGATCTTATAGTGTGTCTTTTCCTTTCCAACAAAAAGGGATCTATGATCTATGAAGGACATTGTGAGATAATTAAGAAATTTGAGAGTTGAATACTCAGCTAATTATCATGATTTCTAGCTAGCCTTATAATAACAATTAGGATTCCACACACAAACACACTTGCTACGTCAGGTTCAAGTTCAAGTGGGAAGGCAATAGTTACTTCCTCAAGGTTAATATTGTTTTGTTTTTTTTAGAGGCAATCTGGTTAATATTGTTCCCATTCAAAATGGAAATAAATAATTCACCGATTATAGTTTTGCATGAAAATCATATTTATAACTATACCTAAATTATTTACCCATAATTTTAAAGAGAATATACCAAACTTCTCCTGAACAATATAACATTGATGAAACTTTTTGACTAGAGAAAATTTATAGAATTGATAACTACAGTATACGTACCTAATTATAACGAAGAAAAAAACATATTTCACTAAATAGCGCTTCCTAGTATACATAATACTACGCACATGTCTACATTCATTTGGACAATATCCAATGTTATAATTAATCTCAATTCCAAATTTTCGTCATCGAGAAGTCACCTATATATATATATATATATATATATATATATATAACCATGCTTATCGTCGCGAGCTAGCTAGGCATGCACGACAAATATTTATATAAAATTCTCATGAGTGTATATTTAGTGATTAAGGAGAAGTTAATGATGAGTACTGGCTTAAAGAACACTAGTGTATCCCAGTGTAGAATCTAAATGCTTTAATTACGATTAAGTGTTGAATAAGTTTTAGGCCTGCAAGCTAGTTAGCACATCTGAAACCCCGAAACCCAACTTTGTGGTTGAGATCCACCAAGCACCAACCTCTACCTCTACTCCCTTTTGTTGACAAATTGATAGTGTTTCCCACCTCTTTCCCTTTACTCACAAGGATCCAAGAGCAAGAGAGAAGCAATTGACTTTTGGATACTTACAAGGTTGACCTTTACATAAGGCTTTAAGTCTTCAAATAAAGCATCCAATGATCCAAATTAAAGCTTAGCAAAAACTTTCCCATTTGGTTTGAAGTGGTATCTGGTAGCCCTAGCTTGTTCCCTCCCTCTCTTTCCCTCTTACCACATTATTTATCATATTTGTTATCCAACTATTATTTTAAGATATTTATCACTTTTACTAATGGCAGATTTTTATCAAAAAAATCTAATTTGTCATCTTTAATGGAATCTTTTTTTTGCAATCATATATTTTTTTTCCATCTATTAAGTTTAAATTCGAAATCTCATTGTATTAAATTCAGTTTCACTCGAATCAACGAAATATATTATTATATTTCTTTATTATTTATAATATTATTGTTATATCATAATCTATTGTAAATATTTAATATAATTAATGGACTTGAAATGGGGACTCAAAGAGGAGTCAATGGTTGGCTGGCTATACACAAACTTACTTGTGTTTTTTTGTCTCCCTTTGCTATGTGTGATGATCATGGAGTCCCCCTCTATGCCTATAGCTTTTCCTTTTGGAAGAGGAAGAGATTTGGGACAATGAGACCCCGCCATTGGGACAGGTCCACTGGCCTTTGTTTTCCATATTACATTGCGTGATTTTGTTATTAATAAAAGAAAATTAAAACAAAGAAAGGTGGAGGTCCCTTTCAATTCCTTCCAGTCCCATGCGGGGACCCAAAAGGGTTAATCCTTGGTGTTGAGGGTGATGAACCTTTTTTCCTTTCCTTACATGCACCAAAAGAGTGTCATGGACTCACTTGCAACAAGACCCCACCACCACCACTCTCACTCTAGAATTGTGTGCATGCCTTTGCTTCCATTTTACATCTCTCTCTCTCTTCTTGTTTTCTTGAGAGGGTCCATGCATGATAGGAGGTGTAAAGGTGTGTAGCTGCTTGGATAAAGAAAAGGAACATGATAGGATGCTCATGTGAGTGAAAATCTAATGTCTTTTGCAACTAATTATGGCAAGATATCATTTGTAATCGTTATCATTAGTAGTGGTATTTAAGTATATACTATATGAATTTTAATTGCTAATTAATTATACTTTACAAAAGGGATCAAATATTCCTCTCGATCATAAGAGTCTCATGGATACATTTATGTGAGCATACATTATTTTCAAGTCTTCCAACTTGGCTATCATGTATCACCACACCAATTCGCCATGCATGCATTGATTCTGCACTTTACATTATTATCTATATATTTTAATGTACTATAGTAGTTATTTAATTGTAGTTTACTTCATGGGTACTTTTTAGTTTTTTTCATCCATAAAAAATGAACTCAGGTCATAAAGAACTTACAATAACTCTCAACAACCTAATTAAGCTAAATCACATTGGTAAGGATACTTAGTTAATTGTTAGAGATTAATTTCTTTTGCACCAAAAAAAATTAATTTCTTTAAAAATGTAAAAATCATCAAGATATGTTTTACAATCAATAAAGCCATTTTTATATACGCAAATTAGGAATCATGCCTTAGTCTACATTTTTAATAGACTTAACCATTCATGGGCTTTGCTGGCTAATTTAAATGCTGAACTTTTTTTTAATTCATAGAAATCAAAGATAAATATAAAATAATTTATAAAAACTCACCCATCCTGAACTAAATCTTTTGTACAGTGTGCTACAAACTTTAGTTGTATATGTATACAGATAATTAACATTAAAAGTTAGTTAATTAATGATTATTAGTCTCGTTAATAAATTATTTGCATTATTTGTTTTCGAATTGAAAAATCAATAATTTTTTATTGCACTTATCTTTTAACTTTTGACCGTTCAACATAAGATATAATAATCTATGTGTATACGGAATGGATGAAATTATAAATATGTAACTAATATTAATTTATACTAAATAAATAAATTCTTATAATTTAAAATTGTAACAAATAACTATGTTTAGAGATATAAGTTATATTATGATATATTTTAAATAATTCTATTGTGATATAAGTTATATTAAATATTGATTGTTAATTCATTGACAAATATACTAAATTGTCACAAGTAGTAAAGTTATTTGGAAGTCTGAGTGTTAAATCCATAACAACTTTGTTCGTACTTGAGTTGGTGTATATCTTAATTTTTAGGCAAGAGAAGAGTAAAAGAGATGAGAAATTATAGATGTAAAATTTAAAGAAAGTAAAAGTTAAGAAATTTAAAATAGAAGATAAAGAGAGGTAGAAGATGATATAAAAATTTAAAATAAAATATGATAAAGATAGAAGATAAAGATGATGATAATGTGTTTGAATGCTTAAATGTGAATTCATAATGCAAATGTGTTAGAACCTAGCATACCAAAACTACTTGTGATGCAATGCTAATAATTTTTTCTATCTAATGTTATTTCAATTTCCATCCATATTTACTATGACACTCTATCTTTGGTTTTCCGCATGAAGAGCCTAATTTATCTATTTTTCTATCCCAAATTTATTTACAAAGATAAAAATAATAAATTATATTAAGATTAAAGATGGAAAAAATAGGCTAAACAAATATCACTCTATGTCTAGCAATGATTTCATTTAGATGTCATTTCCCAGTTCTTATAAAATAATTATTCAATGCATTACCCCCTAAGCAGTACATGAGTATGGGTGATTAGGCCATAATCAATAAACAATGAAGCCCAAAGAAGAGCAATAAAAACTAGATTACATTACAAGAATTGGTTTGTCAAGCTCCCAATAATGGGATTTAGCCTCTCATTGCCATGAGAGATTTTACACTTTAAGGGTTGACATAGATAAAAGAAGGAAAAAGATGAATAAAGGAAGAGAAGAGGATAATGGACATAAAAAAAATGGTTTCTCCTATTTGAGATACTCAGATTTAGGATGTATTCATTAGATAGCTCTTAGTCTATGTGTTTTTTTTTCTTTGCTTCATACTCCTTTTATAGGCCTAAGGTAGCTTAAAATTCACGCGACCTTTCGCTAAGCGAACCTTTTGAGCTTAACGAGTATGATGGTGATCAAGCGGGATTCACGCTAAGCGTGCCTTTTGGACTTTCTTGTGGGCCTTCTTTGTGTTAAGCATGAGCTGGCCGCTAAGCGAGAAGACACATTGGGTTTGTCTTGTGCGCTAAGTGAGAACATCGAATCAAAGAAGTTATGAAGGGTTTTTATGAAGTATGAGCACATGATCGAAGTTTTCATCTCACAAAAGAAATTTTGTTGATGTATACATTTTAGCTTTGTTCACAACAAAGATATAGGATCTTAAAAGTTTTGGAGTTATAAAATTGACTTGGTGTTGAAAGGAGAAAGGATGAGAGAAAGGTTGTGGGTTTAACCATCACACTAACAAAAACTAACAATTAACATTTATGATATAAAAAAGGATCTTAAAGATCTTAGTGATAAGGTAGTTAACACATTCCAAGAAAAATGGTGATTAACTGCAAGCACAAAATGTCTACCAAGGGCTCATTAATTTTTGTTATTGTTTTTATTACTACTACCAAAAATGTGTAAGATTGATTAATACGCTCAAAATATCATAATAAAAAAAATAGTATTTTGTTAGTAATGTGACTCAATTAAGAATGGTGTTTGAGACATACATAGGTTATTTTGAGAAAAAATGTCTTGATGAGTTTGTTATGAAGAGGTTCGTGAAATATGAGCTTGTTGTTTTTATTGTTTCATTTAACTTATTTAAGACCTTATTAGAATATATCAATAATGACATCAAGTTCAATGGAGTCTCCAAATGTTCATGGTTTTAACCGATTTTTACATGACAAGTATTTTAGTTCTTAATTAACAAAAAAACATTAATGACACTTGATTATATGCCATATAATGATTAATTAGGGATTATATAGTTTAGAATCATCTAATAATTTTTCAAGGAGCTACCAATACATTGTGCAATAAGGCAATCATAATTATCTATTATATTTCAAAGTGGATTAAAGTAAAAAGAAGAGAGAAATAAAGTGAGAAAGAAAAAGACAAATATAATATATGAACATGATAGAAAAGAAAGAAATAAAAACAATAAAAAAGAAGTTAGATAATAAAATTGTGTATTTTAAATATTTTCTTACACAAAAATTTAATTTGGGTGCAGTTTTTATTTTTAGTTAATGCTCAATAGAAAATTATAGACAATATTTTCATTTTTTTTTCAAATCCACATGTCTACATAACTAGTCAATATAAAATTAATTTTTGCTTGAACATCAACTTGAACTTGATTGGAAGATGTTTTCTAAAACACCTGCATTTCAATTGAAGAAGTCTATTTAAATGGAAAATAAATAAATATTTTCTATACCAGATAAAGTAAATTAGATATATAAGTTACACTCCAAGAAATGAGACAACCAATGTGAGACTTATATTATTTCCAAGACACCTAATGTATCCAAACTGAGTGTCTTCTCGCCCACATATCCACATATTTCGTATAACACATCTTGACTTTCAACATATACAAATGACGTGTATAGTTCGACCATGATTATTGCCAATAAACTCACTTAAGGGTAATTACTTAATTTGAAATACCTAAGCAAGATTAAGAGGGCCCAGCAAGATGAATATAAAAAGGGGTGAACCCTTAGGTAAGAGAACTAATTCATTGTCGAGTATTCACTATATATCATCAACAGTTTTGAATTGAATCCTTACTTGAGTGTTGAAGTATCTTTTATAGACATCTTTCGCTCTTTTAAATTCAAATGCATTAGAGACCTAGGCAAGAAATCACTCGAAAAGATCCTTCGACACAACAAAAGACCTTTCGATGAAATGATAAGTGTTTGATCCATATGTAACAAAAATCCTTTCCTTCTTGAATATTTCTGATTAATTTGGCAAGTCTAGCGGGCATATCCTAACCCTAAACATAAGTTTCAATAGATTTTTTTTTTCTTTTCTTTTTTGACTTAAACATCCAATAAATCCATACTTCTGCGGTTTGGGAAGGTTTCAATTTTCAACGAACCACAAAGCTACACGCCAATAGATGGATACTTCGATTTTTCGGGTGTTGACTTGGCATGAAGAAGAAAAAATTCCAAAAGAAATTGAACATGAAAATGATACGCCACTGTTAGGCCTATACTCACCAGAGAATGCCTAACCACTAATTTTCTTTTCTTTTTTCTTTTTGGTCGAAACCAAATGCACTTTTTTTTTACGAAAAACAATCTTACGTTTAATATTCTTCTATATTAATATATAATATTTTTGGAAAAGGCTCCCCTTGCACTTTAGAGGGTGAAGTACAATGATCTTAACCCTTAATTATATTAATGGTTCAGATATTTTTAATTTAATTTTAATTGAAATATATCATTTAAAATGAAAACAAAAAAACAATTTATGGTTTCATGCCCTGCGCTCTCCGATCTTCTTCTTTATGTTTGGTACTAAATCATACAACAATGAGAAGAGCTTTCTAATATCTCATCCGGATTGTTATTAGTTTAGGAAATAAAAAATAAAAAAAAATATTCGGTATAATTGAACTATGATTTCAAACATCAAGGGAAGTACATGCAAATTAAAAGTAATGAGTTACACTTTTTTTCACGAGTTCTGTCAGAATTACGTGTTAACCTTAAGCCATGAATATTTTGGCTTTCTGATATTTATTGTTTCTCTCAATACAGACACGCAGGATTTTCTACTCTGATTTGTTCTTGAAAAGGAGAAGTAATTATCCAATTAATTAATTTTATTGCTCTTAAATATGAAAATACTTTCAACTGGAGCATTTTCAATAATTGTCACTCCTATTTTCTCTTTCCAAAAACAAAAATAGACTAACAAGGGCAAGAGTTCAAAAAAGACAATATTAAGAGTACTAGTACTGATAATTATTTTTCCATTGTTGTTAGATTAAGCCTTGCGTGCCTGCTATGCAAATCAATTTTCCTCAAAGAACACAGATGATGAATGTGAAAATTGGAGTGCAAGATACATAAAGTGTTTTTTATTTTAATTTTAGTGAGTGTTTAGATATGCGTTTGTAGAATTAATTCTAAATTAACTTGATTCTATAAAATTGATTTTAAAGAAAAGTGATTTTTGTTTGGATACTTGTATCTGAAAATTGATTTTCACATTTAATATTATTTGGAAACTTATTCTCAAAATCAATTTTTAAATATATAAATTACTAAAATGGATATTAATTGTTTGGAAAAGTATTTTGTATTAAACATATTTTAAATAGTTAAAAATAAAACATAATTGGAGATATTTTGTATTAGATACATAAAAATTGAAATATATATATATATATATATATATACATATATATATATATATATATATTAATAATTTAAAAATAAATAATTAAATTTATATCATATTTTTTGCACAATAAAATTTAAGTTACTATTCTTTTTTTGGAATAAAGTGTAGCACGTTTCCTAATAATAACTTATTTTTATATTTATTAGTGAAAGAATATTTAGTACATGAATAGGTTGGTGATAAAAGGTATAAATGTTAAAATAAAAATATATTACCATTGTTGACTATTCAAAAACAAAAGAAAGAAGGATAAAATCGAAAATAATAAAAAATATTCACAAAAATTGATTTTGTTGGATCTATAAGCTACTTTGAACAGCTTCAACATGAACGCATGTCTCCCGAACATAATCAATTATCATGCGGAATTCAAACATCTTGGTCAACATCAATATTCATGTTTGACCAATATTAACGCGCGTCCAATTAAAACTAACGCGATTCCAAACATACACTTATTAAACTTAAATCTAAATCATTAATATAGTAAAGGGTCAATATGGTTGCACTTTAGAGGAGTCTTTTCTAATATATTTATTGTGATACTTTTAATTATGATTAAAACTCTAATGGTCACCATTCAATAATCATGGATGAAAATGACTTTTACTCCGGGAAAGACTCATACTTGAGGAAAAAATTATTTGAATATAAGTGTGAGGTGAAATCTCACATTGTGTAGGAATGCGAAATTTGAATAAAGTAAAGATAAAACTCATAAACCTGAGCATTAAAGATTGAAGTTAATGTGTGATATTAATTTACTTATATGTTTGGTCCATAATCCATTGGTGTAAATCTCTCAAATGTTTACCCCTTCGATTGCACAATAATTGATATCAAACCCGATGATCGACTTAGATGAGTAAATGACAATTGTGGATCCATGAACATATGAATCTCTTATGTTGAAAAGTCTTTCTCTTTCTCGCGGGTGTTACAGTAGTAAGATATTAGAGCATGTTGACGATAATGGCTAGATAGCGTGAGGATAGTCATAAAGCTCTAAGGACCACCATCAAATACTCGCATCGAAAATAGCATTCGCTCATGGGTGAGACTATCATGTGAAAGAAACCCACACTTAAATTAGAGATTATTAGAATAAAGTGTGAGATGAAGTTTCACATAATAACAAAAAGGGTGAACACCATACAAACAAATGGGTGAGACTTAAAGTTTATTCCCTCAAATTTTTCAATAAGGTTTAATTACAAATACGTTTAATCCCTCTATTATAATATAATTAATTAGTCGCTTAATAATCATTTTGAGCAAATTTTATCTCTTAATTTTTGGTTGTTATAATTAAGATTTTTTCTTTAACTTAAAATTTTAAATTTCTTATTTTCTATTGATAATTTTCACAATAAGAAGTTATTATATTGTTTAAAATCTTTTTCACTAAAAAATGGCAAACTAAATATTCAAATTTCGTAAGAGAAAACATCTAAATTTCTTCCCATGCAAACTTTAATATCACACCTTATTAAATCCTTCACAATTTATTAAATTTTCACTAAATTTGTATCTTGAAAACTTTAAAAATTGCTTCATATTTCAAATTCATCATAAATCGTCATGTATTTGAATAGATTTCGAAGGATTTAAAATAAAACATTTGATGAAAGTACTAAATGTATTAATTTTTAAAAATAAAAACTTATTTTGTTTGAATTGTTTTTAAAAATTAATACAATTTAAAATAAAAGAAACTAAAAATATAATTAAACAACCAATAAACCCAACTTCTTGTTTTCTAGATAATCACTTTCTTTTTGTGTGTCAATATAGATTAACAATGCTGCATAAAATGAAAAATAAACAATAAAATAATGCTTTATTCTACTTCAAATGCTCAACATGGTTTCTTTCATTTGAACATTTGAAATTGTCAATGAAATTAAATCTCATTTATTATTAAATTTTTCGTGAATATTGGTAAGTTACCGGAAGTACAGAACACGTATAAAATTCGTAAGCGATAATCTATATTCTATATTAGATTATACTATGTAGATTTTGAATATTTTTTTGGTACTTTCTATATATATATATATATATATATATATTTATGTGAAAATGAAAATAACTAATTTTAATCATAAAATTAAAATAAATGATCAAAATAAAAATATTTTAAAATAAATACTAACTTAACATTGAAATTTTGGCTTAATATCTACACATCAAATTATAAATTAATGGCGAATATTAATCAGTGTGCTAAAAATATTGATTAAGAAATTTAAGATAGAAATATTTTTATTAGAAGACAAAAAAATTATATTGTCCATAATCTCTCCTATTATTTATACAAAAAAATATTTTCTTTTTAATTTTTTAATCAAATTCTTAAAAACATTCCACAGTACGTTAAATTATTTATAATATTGCGTTCTAGTAAAATGTTACTACTATTTTATTTACCATAGCCAAATCTTTTTCTTCTTTTTGTTTTGGGGAAGGGGGTTGTTTTACATGTCATGCAACTTCATAGTTGATCAATATCAATTAATAAGTTGAGTCTAGTCATAGTGTCCAGAAAAGAACCTACTTTTTTTTTCTTGCTCATAATCTTCAGAAATTGTAAATTTATTAGCGGCAAATTATGGAGTTTTCTCAATACAGTGAACCGCACGAGAGACCACTACGCTATTTGAGGAATTCAAAGAGTCAGAAAATTCCAACCCTTATCAATTCATATGTCAAAAAAAAAAAAGTTATGAATGTAAACTTTTCAGCTGGTTCTTTGTTGTTCAAATTCTGGCCTGAAAATGATTGATAAGTTGTTGAGGTCAAAAGCATAATTACATTTCTGAATAAGATTCCCTAAGATGTTTTTATGTGTACTCACTTTTGGTAATTTGCTCCTAACTTTGTTTCTTGTCAACTTGCAAATATAACAGGCTGAAATTGCTGCAGAAATGTTGTTAGTTTAATTGGTACGACAAGACTTGCATTTAACTGAGGCAAAATGCTTTCAAGGGTGGGATAGACTTGCTAGCCCCAAAAATGGTGCATTTGTTATTGGGAAAATACATTTCGTAGAAGGTAAAGGAGAAAACATAATTACAGTTCTTTTCTTTAGATATTACAGTATTTGGGTTGTTTTTTTAATTAGAGTTCGAGTTTTATTTCAATAATGTTTGTACTAAAAATTTACATTAACGACTTACGTAAATGGTCGAGGTAAAATTTTAATTCTAGTTGAAGATGACTCCAAACACTTAAGAAATTGTACGTAAGTTTTGTTGAAAAAAAAATGGCCTTTGTAAAATAATAGGTGAAACATGACTCCAAACACAGACACTTCCCCTGTTATTTAGCTGTGAATTCCTAGTTTTGGGGTTATATTAAAACTTAAAATCTTAAATATTGATTTCACAACCTAAAGAAAAATTATCATATATTGCTTTCCTCTTTGTGATATAAAATTTAAGAGGAAGGAGAATACATCTTACTTTAATTCTATTATAATTTTTTTTCTTACAACTATTTTTATAATTAAGAGAAATATAAAAAGAAGGAGAAATTATAAGATAAAACAATGACTGATATAATATTGAAAAATTAATTAAAAAAATGAGCTATGGTAAAATATTATTGTAAGTATTTATAAAAAAATGTGATTCATTCTATATTTATTTGACTGTTTTAATGTATAGTATAATAATCAAACTAAACACATTAAAAAAATTCTTTAATATATAGTCATGTTAACTTTATGCATCATTATCATTATTATTGAGATAACGAATAAAATCACACATAGAAAAGGACAAATAACAAGTTAACACTTCTCAACCCATTATCCAAAAACTTCTAGTAAATAAAAAGTGAAAAGAGTGAGAGAAAAAAAAAAAAAACAAGTAGTTTTGCAGCAATAAGACAAATCCCAACAACGTTGAGAGTTTTAGCCAAAATTTTTATGATTGCTTGTGAGACATTGCTTGGGTAAAAGAAAAGAAGCCAAAACAGTGGTCTTCTAAATTTTGACAACCCTCATTTGCCATTGAAGATATATAATCATATTTGATCGAATGACACATATATAGCTGAAGAGTCAAATCATTGAAAATGTTCAGCAATAATAGGAACGAATCACTTCTCTGACTTCATTCAATTTCTTGTTTACGAGTAAAACCAAATCCATGAATAGCTTCAACAATAACTATATAAGCAAAAAACGGTTGAAGCAATGTGATTTCATATTTTTATTTACGTTTTTGTCTATTTTTCTATAAAAAAAATTCCTAAACACGGTATTGAACCTAAATACGAATTCAGAATTCGATTATGCGTGCAGAAAGTGTTGACACTGCCAACGTTTATGATAAAGATGGTTACCCTTTTAACCTAATGGGTAAAATAAAATTGTCTTTCCCTTTTTTGCTTATCAAGTTACTGAATTAACAAATTATTATTATTATTATTATTATTATTATTATTATTATTGTTATCATTATAAGTGTATTATTTTTATTTAAATTTTTACTAAAAAGCTTTATTCTTTATTATTTTAATCATTTGTTGAATGTGGAGAAGGAGAATATTTTGAAAATATTTCTTTTAGCTCAACAAGATATTGCCCTTGCTTCTCAGTATTTTTAGGTGTGATGGAGAATCAAATTACGTAGTTCTTTTGGTAAAAAAAAAAACATTTTGTAAGTTGATAGTAAATTTTTTATAATATTAAATTTTATATCACTAAGCTATCACAATTAAGATGTGTCAAAGTTTCCCGATGACTAAACAAGAAGTACTCTCATAGTGATTATTCTTAAATTTTTATTTACTTTTTCTATATTATTATAAAAAAAAAAATAGGAATTTACTCCCGCAAAGTTTACTCCTTTTTTTTCAAATAGCACGAATGCATTTTTTTTAGTTTCGTTTTATTTAATGGCAAAAGAAATTGGATGGTGGGAAACTTAAGGCCAACTTGGGCAGGCTTAAATAAACTAAAGGCTGAGCCAGAGCCCAACTCCAACTGAATGAAAATGGATCACAGAGTAAAATGCCCCGCGAAACTTAAAAATGTTGGGCTACTACTTCGTGCACTCCCATGTTGCTTTCTACACTCTTTTCGGAATATTTTTTAACCTTTCACGATGGTTATTTCGGAAGTAAAAAAGGAAGTACATTCTGGAATGTAATTTTACATTCCATAATGGACTTTCTAGAAGAAAAAAATAAAGTGCAGGAAACAACATGAGAAGTGTAAGAAGCAATAGCCGAAGTGTTGTTGTGCGGGGAACTTAGTTGTGTTCTCTATTTTGAGGATTTCATTAATTAACGTTGAAAGTACTGTATATTATTTAAAACAAATAATTACTAACATCTAAATAAATATCCATGTTTGTAATGACTACAATATTGAATAATACGAAAATCCTTACAACAAGAAAATATCTTTAATCATTAAATTATAATATTTTTGGCATGATATTGAGTTTTATTAATATAAATAAAAGTTAATATTTATTATTTTCAGATTGGCCTGTGGAAGTTTGCAATAGAATATGAAAGTTCACAAAATCCAACTCACCTACTTAGTTGCCCAAAGTTCACAAAATCCAACTAACTAATTTCTTAATAAAACAATTTAATTAATATTTTTAAATAAAACATTATATTATATAATTAGATTTTAATTATTCATTTGATCTCTACATATTTATTTTTGACATTCCAATCTCTATTTAAAAACTTCTCATTTTAATTCCTGCAGGCTGCATATAAACTTTTTAATTTATTTCAGTTCCAACTATCCATACATATAGAGATCAAAACAAGTTAAAAAAATGTAGCATAAGAAATAAAAGTCTAAAACAAGTCATTTCTAAAAACTAAATTGTAAAAATTGTATATATGAAAACTAAACTAGTATACCTTTCTTGGCTTTTCTGCTAATCTCAGGCTTTAGTAAATTTTTGTTTCTCAAAGAGGTCACGAGTGTCTTCCAATTCATTTGATCAAATAATAATCTTTTGCTTGTAATGCGATGTCAGTACAAAAAAATTTTACACATGAAAAAAAATCAAACACAATTTTTTTTTCACTAGATAAATTATTTCCTCACACATAAGTGTAACCATATTTTACATCACTACACCAACACTATGAGTTATAATTTTGATCAATAACCTATGAGTTAGTTAGTTCAAGTGTAGTAGTATAAAACTAAACTAGTAATTATTTTTTTTCTTAATAATAATAATATTAAGCTGGGAAAAGTGGGCTGAGTCCAGCAAAACATAGGCCCAAAAACCCATAGAAACCTAACGAAGCCACCTTTAAAATGTCGGAAGCAACAATTCTTGGCCTTGGTCTGAGAGAAACCCTAGCTAGCCACAATGCAGATATTCGTGAAAACCCTAACGGGGAAGACGATAACCCTAGAGGTAGAGTCATCGGACACAATCGACAATGTGAAGGCGAAGATCCAGGACAAGGAGGGCATCCCGCCGGACCAGCAGCGCCTGATCTTCGCCGGTAAGCAGCTGGAGGACGGCCGCACCCTCGCCGACTACAACATCCAGAAGGAGTCCACGCTTCACCTCGTCCTCCGCCTCCGCGGCGGCGCCAAGAAGCGCAAGAAGAAGACCTACACCAAGCCCAAGAAGATCAAGCACAAGCACAAGAAAGTCAAGCTCGCCCTCCTCCAGTTCTACAAGGTCGACGACTCCGGCAAGGTCCAGAGGCTCCGCAAGGAATGCCCCAACGCCGAGTGCGGCGCCGGGACTTTCATGGCCAACCACTTCGATCGCCACTATTGCGGCAAGTGTGGTTTGACCTATGTTTACCAGAAGGCTGAGGCTTAGGGTTACATTTCGTTTTTTCTAGTTTCTGGATTTTGGAATTTTATTATTAGTATAATACTCTGTTTTTTTGTCTGTATTTTGGTCGCATATTATTATGACTGCCTGAATGTTCTGCCTTTTCATAATTTAGTTTCAATGTTTTATGAATTGTGTTGCATCTTTTGTTTTTTAAAATTGGTTTTAATTTTGAAATGAATTGATATGTAGTTGGTTGATTTTACTAAGTTTAATGGAAGTTTGTAGGTAAAATCAATTCAATAACTATAATACCAGTATTCATATTTTTAAATTCAGTATCTTTACTAAAGTCATCAACGAAGGCAAAAGATAATTTATTCTGATACTTTTCACCCATGGGTTTTGTTTTGTATGTGCTGATCTGTTGTGTTTGTTTGTTTGTGATCAACGTATGTGCTTTGTGGATTTTTGTGTACGATTTTGTAGTATAACAACGTTCTAGGGTAGCACTAGTGTGAATTATGAAATGGATTTAGTCATAGTGATATTGAGAGGCTAGCTCCTATTTTAAATTTACCTTAAAGGAAATTTTAGACTGTTATAATGCTCTCTTTTTCATTGTCGACTGAGTTCTTAATTGTTTTCCCCCTACACTCACATTTTGACTTGAAAATTAGATTTTTTTTATAATGGTAGTTGTTTATAGAACAATAAAGCAACTTTTATAAGAACTATATCAAATCTCATTTATTCTAAATAATATTTTAAATTGCCTAAAAAAATCTAATTTAAACATCTGCATCGGAATTGCACTTGTTGCCAAATGCAACTATTTTTAGTAAACCCATTTTTTTTTGTCAAAATGGCGAAAGCATTTTGAGTATTCTTGTGAGGTAAGTATTTGAAAAAGAGAAATGTTGTGTCGCAGAAATAAAATACATCTAAAAGTTTAGCCGGTGGCTGTTGATTCACAATCCCATATGGCACAAATAATGGACACAGATTTAGTTCACAGCCAAAATAATAAGATCCATTCATAATATAATCTATTAAAGAAATGTGAACCTCTTCCGTGAACCTCTTCCTTCTATCTGCAACTGTGCGAAATTTAACCAATCCTTCTTTAAACTTATCATCCTCGTTTATAACAACAAATCAAAAGAGAGCTACAACAGTTAATTCTCACAAGCTAAATAAATATAATCCAACCAAATTTTCTTTCCCTCCGACTCCGAGGCACCAAATAAACTAAGAAAAGCCCACACAATAAAAATCTCATATACAAAGGCTAGAAAGGACCCTAACGGGGATAGATTTAGTTATATCACTTCAATCTACATTTAACTTGTTTTATTTTGCAACATCCTAACATACCTATTACACAAAATCTATTTTTACCTATGACGTACTGACCGAACGAGGATGCTGTTGGTTGGAGATTCGACTCCCAATATAGATATACACAACAGATCCCTGCAATCTACAGCATCACCATTTCTATAGTTTTAGGATGTTCTATCTGATGGTGCAAGCTCATTTTTATCAGAATTGAGATTGATATTGGACTGTGATTCGTCAGTTGATGCTACCTCATCCTGTTGATTCTCATCTTTCTTTGAATTCAAAAACCGACCTCCACATCCTCTTGCTCTTCTTAGTGCATGCAAATGTCGAGATTCATGCAAGTATGGCTGAAACATTTGTTTAAAAATCAAATAAACCCATAGAGGATGCATGGTAACTTGAGAGTCAAATAAATTCATGGAGGCACACAAAAAAATATCAACATAAAGACAAAAAGTTAGCAGCTAACAACACAATTTCCAGGAACCTTCTTCCCTTCATTTTCCATTTCCAGTAATTACTTTTCTTAATCAACTTTTCACACCATTAAAGAGGAATGTGAGAACAAAATATACCTTTCGATTCCTTGCAGCTTTTTTTTCTGATTCAGCTTTAGCACGGGACTGCCTGCGTCTTAATATACCATGATACTGTTTTGCATTGACAAACACAGGCTCCTCAACTGTATCAGTTGGCAAAGGAACACCTGCTTGTTGAATTCCCATTAACTGAAGGTGGACCTGGCACAGGATATGATTCAACAATGAGGATCATAACAAGAGGCCACAATATTGCAAACATCAACATCAAAAGATTAGAATGAACCATTGGGTTTCCACCATAAGGTTGTGGGGGATAAGTTTGTGCATCATAGGGAGCAAAGATACTTCTGTAGTATGGATCTGGATATGGGTAAGTGGGTGGTACCTTCAATTAGATACAAAAGCAACAGAAATCTGTGAAGTTCAAACAGTTTAGCTTCTAAAATATGCCAGGACAGAAAAACCAACATCAGTGTAGCAACAAGATAAAAATATCCAGGAGGGGAAGGGGAGCACGAAAGTATTCAATTGCCTGACCAAGTCTGAGCAGCCACTTCTTACTTCTTTGATATTACATCAACATAACAACTGGCACCAGTACTTGCTCAGGCAATCATTCATAACCTTCAATTGTCAGGTCAAAGAAACTCTGGTTATTTCAAGAAAATAAGTTCATCATCAAACATAACCTCTAAGGAAACTTATTTACACATCAAAACTTCAGACAGAATTTCATTATTTGTCAGATTACAAGTCTTTATTTAACCCATCCCAGGCTAAACTAAGTGCGCAAGCAGTTTTTAAAATTTAAATTGAAGTGTTTGATGAAGTTCCTTAGCATTTTTTGAATTAATTACCAGCTCCAATGAGAGCACTAAGGATGCAAACCACTGAAGAAACATATTTTGTTTACTAAGACAATGACAAGACAGCCCATTATAATGTGAAGTTCATACCACAGCATGCCCAGTTCCAAGCTGCGGAGGTGTTGCATACTGAACATTCTGAGTACCAATACCTGCATGAGAAATTCCATTTGCAGATAAATGCTGCATTTGTGGTTCCGACTGCTGCTGCTCATCAGCTTCATTATCTAGACACCAAATAGTAAATAACTTCAGGATTCAGAGATTACTTCTGTACATGTTTTTGGGGGGTGGTTGGACTAGTCAAATGCATCACTTTAAGAAAAACACAACTTTAGATAGCATGGCAGGCAAGCTCAAAAAAAATATATTCATAAGATAAATAATTGAATGTCAACCCAATAAATAAAGGGCCACGATAAGCAAAAGATAATTTTCTACTCCACTTGTACCATAACCAGAATGCAGAAGCATATACTCCACTTGGAACACAAACTCCAGATCTATGTTTAGTTTGTAAGTTCTAAAAGAAACAGAAGATGCTGAATATATTTAGTTTGACAGAAACGGAGAGAAAAAAAAGGTATATTCTTTGAATGGAACTTTATGCTTAATCTGTCAGTTAGAAAGGGATGTATGTTCAGTTTGTAAGTTTTAAGAGAAACAGAGGCTGCTGAGTATATTTAGTTTGAAAGAAACAGAAAGAAAAAGGGATATTCTTTGAATGGAACTTTTATGCCTTATCTGTCAAATAAAGTGAGCTTTTATAAATTCTTCTTTGTAATTTACTTATTTTTATTTTTTTAGGGCATGAAGTGAGGCTTTATTGGGGGGAGAGGGTATGAGTTAGTGGTTTATTTAGGATCTTGAAGATTTATTATTAATGCACTACTTTGGTTAAAAGATAACTTCCTCTTCTACAGAGTACAGAACATACAGAACAGGAGTGTGTTGTTTCAAATTCCTTCAATCTTAAACTAATGAGTTTCAGTCTTTCAAAATCACTGAAGGACAGCTATTCAATAAAGCAATTACAAAAACTGAGATAGCTAAATAAAAAGAAGAGAAGAAAAAGGAGAGAAAATAAACAGAATTTAATTAATGATAAATTGCACAACAAGAAAGACACTGTAAAATTGAGAACATATACTACACAACACAAGTTTTATTTCATAAGGAATCCAGAAAGTAATCCAGTAAGAATTCTACACCATAAGTAAAAATAGAGCCGATAAAACTGAATTTGCAATTTGCTTAATATTAATAAATAGAGACAGTATAATATGTGTCATTAGTTTTTCTAAACCGCAAAAAAAAAGTTATTCTTAGTTTTTTACTAAGTTGTAATACAAAGGAGTGTAAAAGTAAACAGGTAACTTATGGGCTTTCCCATTGTAAAGTCAAAGTTATTATAGAATTTAGGGTTAATTTCTGTACATCCTGCAATTAGCTTTTTATATATGTTAGGAGTTTACTGTTTACTAACATGATTTTCTCTGGCATTTTTCCAAACAAAAAACAGATGAACAGCAAGAAAATAACAAATTATTACCAGGGAATTAGATAAAGCAAATATGTTTCAATTTCTAGATGAATGCTAATAAGATATTCAAATTTAAACCCCTTTTCCATCCTGCACAGGTGCACCTTCCAGTGAGAGACAGAAAGCATCAAATAGACATTTATGCTTCAATTGTTTCAGGAAAATATTTATAAGCATTATTTTATGCACATTATTACAGCTTAGCCCTTCAAACCATAATCTTTTAGAATATAGATTCCAGATTCACATTAGATTTGTCAAGGATGACATTCTTACTCATAAACAAACAGAAAATTAAAAACAATATGGTAGTAGATTTTGCAGGTCAGAATGGTAAGTATTGCATGAATTGGCCAAAATTAAAATGGATGTCAAATAAGCTAACAAGGGACTAGCTAAAATTGGAACATGTAAGTTCCAAAGTTCAGTTTATGAAATATAAAATAATAGGTTTAAGGCTTGAAATAAAACAATATGTGGGTCTCCCTAGTACCCCTCATCCTTCTAAATAGTCTTCCACCATGTCTCTTTTTTGTCTCATCATCTCTTTTTAAAGGGGCATATTCAGCAATTCCTCATTTACCAGGACCTACGTAGGTCATCATCCATTCATCTTACATTCCCAAGCCATCTTGAATGGTTTTCCATCTCACCTTTGTCCATTCATCAATCACAACATTCCTGATTTTTGTGCCATTTTGATTGCAGCTCAATACCCAGATTTCAGTCCACTCAACATTGCAAGTCTAGCTGCAATTCAATAAAACTTTCACCGTAGCACATAACTTCTAGGGAACACCCTAGTATCATCACAACTATGGCATTTAGAATGCATTTCAAAGTGCCCATTTCCGTTGAACAAATGTTCTTACATGGGTGACCAAATCAGACAACAAAACACAAGAAATTTTCACATAAATTGTTTACTATTGAGAAATAAATGTTACCCACTTATAATGAATTGAAAAGGTAGCTTAAAGATAAATTGGAAAGGATATTTCTATGTAAATACCTGAGATGTCACGAGTAGATGTAGTCATGATTTCCTGATTTACATGCAATGCAGTGTCCAAATCTGGAAGCAGAACACATAGTTAATAAAATCCAAGAGTATTGCACATACATACTTTGAACAGAAAACAGAATCAGGGGAAAAGAAATGAAGCAAATCACCAGAAGTTGGTACTCTATGCAATTTATAGTTTCTTTTTCTTCAAATGAAAAAAAAGTGTTATCTTTTGGATATACTATGTTAAAAAACATAGATGCAGCCAACAAACAAAAATGAGACAACTAATATCTAAGATGAATGGAGTTCACAGAAGAGGGATAGAGCCAGGCAAAAATTTAAAGATGTACAAAAAATTGATGCTGATCAACCAATTCATCAAGTTGCTATAATTATTATAATTGGTCATTAGCTCTACTCATATAAGTATAAGAAATACAGATTAAAAAAAAATTTCAGAACAACCACATTAAAGAAATAAACAAAAGCCATAGGGACCATGTAGTAAACATGTTTATGCATGCTAATTTAGTATGCCCAGGTGTAACAACAATCAAGCCTTTTCCTACAAGGTGGGATTGACTACATCCTAAAGGGATCAAATGACACAATAGTGTTTTATTGTGAATCATGTTCATAGACAAACTATTGACCTATAAACTCTTCTTTCACCTATAATTTTTCTCAGTCTCCCTCTAGCTCCCGTGATAGTGCTACCTTCTACCTAATCTACTTTCAAAATTAAGGCTTCTACCAATCTTCTCCATGCATGCCCCAACCTTAAGGTGAGATTTTACTAGACAGTAGGTGCTATCCTAACTTCTTTAAGGGCACTCATTCCTAATCCTATATTGTCTTGTATGCCCACTCATCCAATGCAATATTCTCATTCTGCAACATTGAGCTTATTCTCTTGTTAGTTTTTTTCACCACCAATACTCAATCCCTTTTACATACAACATCACAGGTCTTATGGTTGTGAGGTAAAATTTTGCCTTAAGATTCAGTGGTGCCTTTCTATCACAAACAACACTTAAGGCGCACTTCCATTCTATCCACCTTGTTTGAATCCTAGGGTTTACATTCCCCTTTAATTCTCCATCATTTTGTACGAAGAACTCAAGATAACTTAACCATGTGACTTGTGGTAAGGTATGGTCTCCAAATTTCACCTTTAAGGTATGATTGCAGCACCTCCCACTAAACTTATAATCAATCATTTACTGTACCACCTATTACTGCAGCCAAGGGAGTAGAGAGCATAACAAGTAATTCAATTTTCATATTCTATGGATTATGAGAAGAGTCCACTAAAAGGGTCTGCATGAGACAATTCATTTGTATATCAAATTGTTTTAGCAACATCTATCAATTATAGCTCGAAGAATAGGATTTTGGGGTCAAACACAAGGATTTTGGATTGGAATATAATGGAAGCACCAAAATAAACTACTAATCCATTTCAGATATGATCAAATTTAATTAAAACAACAAATAAAGGAAAAGGGTTGTTTAACCTATCCAATGTTCAAATTATTTTTTTTGGCATTATTCCTCATATTGAGCTTTATGAAGACATCTCCTAAAATCACATCTGAATACCATGTTAATTATGCAGACAATGTTCACAATTAACCGAGTTACCAAGAAGGTAACTAAAAACTTGCAAGCAAAACCAAAGACAAAATCCACACTCGGTATCCATTTCCAATTCTTAACCCAATACATTAGGGTTCAAAATCAAAGACTCATAAGCATAACCAACCAATAATACAAAGAAAGAAGTTCAAATCAAGCTAGCAAGTGCAAGTTTATATATATATATATATATATATATATATATATATATATATATAAATTTCTGATTACCAATCCGATTCGAAGGACAATAATGAATAGCAAGGCTCGGAAAAACTGTAACCAAAACCAGAAACAAAAGATTCAAAACTGGCAAAGGGTGGTTTTCGGTTACAGAGCAGTTGAAGAAAAAAAGGCAAAAGCGAAGAAGTAAGTGCTGCAGTTCGTTAATTGAATTGAATTGAAGTGCTGCTGCAAAAACAGTAACAGAACAATAGTGGGAAAAGAGAAGAGAAAGTGTTCTTACAACTTAGGACTGTGCTGTGTTGTGTCGTAGCTGCCACCTATCATTTTGTAATTTCTAAAAGGGTAAAGTAAGTATATTTGGTAAAATATGTGAAATTTGGAATTGGTTCTTCCATACTTTTTCATCCCATTGCAGTCACTCTAAAATATTATTTATCAGTATGTTAATTCTATTAATGAATTTAGTTACTCCCTAGACAAAATTGAACATATATTTGAGGTATTTTTAAAAACATTTTTTTAAATGATGGTAGTGCACGTTAAAATATTATATCAACATATTGAATTTAATTAAAAAGTTAACATATAATGTTTTTACTTGTTATTTGAGTTAGTTATGCATATTTATCTTATAATTTTAAATACTAATATATAATTGGTATGAGGGTACTCAAACCCAAAGGATTGAGGTCAGTTAGATAAAAAAAATGTAACTAAAAAATGATACTTTATTAAAGGTAATTATTAACTTATTTAATAAAATTAATAAATATTTCATATTTATTCAGTAGTGAAGTACATATGGTAATTTTCTCAATTATCTAAACTATATTTTTTTTATCTTGCTTGTATAGTATTTTATTTTCAACCTACCTCAAATTAAAACCCTATAGCATCAGCCCATCAACTAGCAAAAAGGAGTTTGTGTAAGGGAAGAAGATGGTGTCAGGTTCTGGAATCTGCGCAAAGCGAGTGGTGGTGGACGCTCGCCACCACATGTTGGGTCGGCTAGCGTCCATCGTGGCGAAAGAGCTTCTGAATGGGCAGAAGGTTGCGGTGGTGCGCTGCGAAGAGATTTGCATCTCCGGCGGTCTGGTGAGGCAGAAGATGAAATACTTGAGATTCCTCCGCAAACGCATGAACACCAAACCCTCCCATGGCCCTATCCACTTCCGCGCCCCAGCCAAGATCTTCTGGCGCACCGTTCGTGGGTCTGTCTGTCACTTTTTGTTATTATTATTTCATCTCATGTATAAAACCTAGTTCAATTTCTTAAAAAGTTGGGAACTTTTTGTGTTTTAATCTGTTGTTGGGTTTTTGTAGAATGATACCACACAAGACAAAGCGTGGGGAAGCTGCTCTTGCTCGTTTGAAGGTTTATGAAGGAATCCCTCCTCCATATGACAAGACCAAGAGAATGGTTGTTCCTGATGCTCTCAAGTAAGACTTTTTCTACTGTTTTTTTATGCTAATATATTTAATTTTAATATAGTTTGATAGGCCTACACTAGCAACCTATTTGAAATCATTCATTGTACATGTATGGTTTGTAAGGTTGATATTGTTGAAGTAAATTAACTTTTCATATATGGTGGCTTGTGATTGGATGAAGGTGTAGAAAAGCTTAGTATTTTTAGGGCATGATTTTTGTTTATCTTATGGATGTTGAACTAATTGATGAAAAATGGAATCAGGGTGTTGAGGCTTCAGAAAGGACACAAGTACTGTGTATTGGGCAGGTTGTCACCTGAAGTTGGATGGAGCTACTATGATACCATTAGGGTAAGTTCTTGCTTTCTGAGCTTTTGTTTCCCTAATATTTCAAATGTGTATTTTCTACAACATATTCTAATATGATCTCATTGCTCATTTTGAAAGACCATATATTTGTTTGCTATTTATCTATTATTACTACTATGATTGTGCAAAATATATGGATTTTGGGAATATGGTTGACCCCCCTTGGAAAGTTGTTTTTCCTTGTTCAACCTTAAAGGGGAATGAAAATTATATTGTTGGAATTTTTGTGTTTGTTGACACGGATGTTTTTATTGCTCACAGGAGCTGGAGAAGAAGAGAAAGGAGAAGGCAGAGTTGGTTTATGCGAGAAAGAAACAACTCAACAAATTAAGGGTGAAAGCTGAAAAGGTTGCTGAAGAGAAGCTCGGTTCCCAACTTGATGTTCTTGCTGCTGTTAAGTACTGAGTAATCTGTGTTTTTAAATTTTTGATGCCTACTTATTACCAAATTGAACTACATTTCAATCTTGCTTAAGGAGATCGTATTTGTTATTGGATCATAAATTTGATATCTGATAATCTTGACAGATGTTTTATTTATAGTGTGTGTTTTGTATAATTTTCGTGTCATGCAGAAATTTTCCATCCCCTTGGGAAAAAGAAGAAAAGATGTTTACGGTTAACCTTGTTTACCTGCTCTAGGCATAGTCATTTTTTCAAAAATATGTTTCAGCTTTTTGTTTGTTTCTGGTAATCAAGCATTTTGAATTTGTTCCCTTTATAGACCAACATGATCAAAAGTTATTCCATTCTTACTGGAATCAAATATCCCTTCTAATTCATCGGTTGTCATCTTATTCTCAGGATTAACTAAAATATGTTTATAATACAATTTTCTAAATTTAACAATTAATCGTGGATTATTTTTATTATTGTAAATTATTTTGAAGATAATTTATTTATAAATAGTACTTTCTGATTTAACTGAAATATATCTACAGTATAATTTTTTAATATTAACTATTAGTTTAGTTATTAAATTCGTATTTTATAATTTATAATAGTATTTTTTATATATTATTAATTTTTTTAGTTTAAATTTTAATAAATATTTATTAGTAATTATGTCAATAAAATATTTAAATATATGTACACATTTGCTCCAGAATTATATTAAGTTCACGTTAAGTATTGATTGATCAACAGTGATATTATTAAGTTGATTTAGGTTTAAGACATTTTTATATCTGTGAATGAATTTTTTTCATTAATAATTAATAATATTTGAAATAAATTGGACTGATATGAATCAATAATTTAACATTGAATATTTAAATTTATATTTTATTTCATTATGATTATTTTCATTTTAAATTATAAATGGCAAAATTTATGCATTGTACGTCAAATATACGTTATTTTAATTAAATATAAAAACACTATTATATTTTTTCAATATATTTTTAATATCTTCTAATATTTGGTTAATTAAATGATTGTACCTAGATACAAAAGTATGAAATTAACATAAATTTTATGTCATTTTAGTTAAGTGTATTGATTATTTAATTTAACAATCATAAATTTTATAACAATTTCAGATTTATACATATTAATAAGGACAAAATTTGATTGTATAATTCTCTCAAATTTTTTATGGATAATGAAAAATACAAAAGGAGAAAAATCACATATAAAATGAGAAAAAAAAGCTGTCAAATTTGTATTGTTTATGCTAATTAAAATTTAAATTTGGTTAAAATTAGTACATATCAATTACTTTTTCTTTTTCATAATAATTGCTATTTTAAAATTATTTTTTTTTTGTATTTTTATTAAAATTATAGTTTGAGTGTAATGTTTTGACTTTTGAGATTAATAATAAAATTAGGATTTATTTTATTTTAATCAAAATATTATTTATCATAAATTAATGATAAATAGTACTTCCAGATTTAATGGAAACAAATATTCCTTTTAACCTATCAATGTATAAAAGTAGTAACCGTTACTCCAGATATCCTGTAAATTATGTTGCCATCTTATTTTAGATTCAACTGAGATATGTTTAGGGTTTACAGGATTTTTTTTTTTTTTACCATAAATAATAAATTATGTTGGAGATATTTATTTTACAGATAATAATTCAATTTTTTATCTAATTTTGAGTGTTAACATCTTCAAATAAATCATTAATAAAATGACTTACTTAAGAAATTGTTTGAACATATGATGACTTATTCATGAAATTTACATTAATATTTTTTTAATGAAAAGTATAAAAATAACATGCATTCTTACAAAAAAAAATGCACATTAATGTACATTATAGCATGAATCTAGTTTTCTCTTCTTAGTAAACTAGATAATTTCATTAGGAATTAGTTTCCTCTTCTTTTCTTGCATGTAAATAACATGTGAATCTTAGTTTGTTAATTTGTCAAAAAAAAAATATGCTTTTCTTGCTTGTCATGTCATCATTGTTACATGTTCACGAAAGTAACTAACTTGAAATGCCATTCGACTGAGTTTTTATTATACATAGGAATGCGTAAATAAATTGGTATATTAACATTGTTCCCGCAAATTATCATTTGAGGACAAAAATGGTTAAACTATTGTTATTTTTATATTATAATATTATAACTTTTGTCTAATAAGAAATATATGCATCCATATTTTTTTCATTAATATTTATATTCATATTTGTAAATAATAGAAACTATAAAATTATTTATTTTTTATAAATAAGGAGATTTATAAATTAATTTATCAAAACAATATATAAATTTAAATAGGTTATATATATATATATATATATATATAGTGTAAGAGTACATGTAGGAATACATAATTCCATACAAGAAGTAAGTTGACATTTATCAGGCACAGAATAAAATATACAAACTTAACATAAAAATAATTAAATGTTATTTTTGATGTATATTTATATTTTAACGATATTGTTGATATTTATTTTATCTCTTGTATCTCGCTTGAACAAATAAATATTTTAAATAAAAATAATAATTCCCTCCATAATCTAAACTATATTTTTTTATTTTTTATAGTGTACTTTATTTTCAACCACTTATCAATATTAATTTTAAAATAATCTTATATCATAATTTAAATTATTTTGCACAAGTCTACAATATAATTTTTTTTCTAAAGTGATTTCTCATGTATATTCTCATATATAGATGGATGGTTAGAGTACCGAAGATGACTAAAGACAAAAAAAAAAAATTCTAAAAAAAATCATGAATAACAAAGGAGAAAAGACACTATTGGTGAGAGATGAGTTGGACTTTGTCCCTAAAAAACGGATCCAAGACCATCAACTTCTTACTAAACACACCCTAACATCATGTTTCAAGCATCTAGATGGAGAGAGTGTGGAATGAGTAAAGTGAGTGGTCATTGATGTGTGTCACCATGACATGACATGCTGGTCCATGATGCGTACAGTGGTGGCGACGATGAAATGTGAAAAGAAAAGATTTGTATCTTTGACGATCTAAAAATATGTTTCTACATAATTTTTATACTAACCATTAATCATGGATTACATTGAAGATAGATATTTGTCTACTAATAACATGTTAGTTAATCTTGAGTGTTAACATTTTCAAACAAATCATTAATAAAATGACTTAATTAAAAATTGTTTAAAGTTTATGACTTATTCATAACATCTAAATTAAATTTTTTAATGTAAGTTATGAAAATAACATGCATCTTAAAAACTACAAATGAATGTATGTTACATCAAGAATGTAGTTTCATCTTCTTGCTGAACTAAATTAATTTAATCCTAGCAGGAATATCTAGTTGTTTCTCTTATACGAAAATAAGATGTGAAACAACAAATCATATTTAGCTTCCCTATTTTCAGTATATATAGGAATAGTTAGATGAATGGGTAAGTTAATACTGATGAGGTGAGATGTCAGGGGAAAATTATAATTTTATGACAAGATAATTAAACTATTGTTATTTTTATATTATAATATTATGACTTTAGTTGTCCAATAAGAAATGTGTATATTCATATTTATAAATAATATAAATTATAGAATCGTTTATTTTTGATAAATAAGGGGATTTTTAAATTAACCTATGAAAATAATATATAAATTTAGATGTAGGTTACATTATTTTCTTGCACGAAAATAACTCTGTCTAGCTTGTTAGTTGGAAAAAAAATAAAGATCATAAATTTTACAAAACCAATAGATTAAGATTACGCCAAATTTAGATATCTCTAGTTCTTCATACCATAATATATCATATCTTCAATGTGCAATAATTAAAGGCATATACCATTCTAATGTGCTTAAGGAAGGAAGAGAATAAATGATAGTTAAATATTCAAGGAGACAATTTTATGTTCATGGTCCCCTTATTCGATTTGAGCATTATTTTTAAGAATATAATTGTGGCTTCCTATAAAATAATGGTATAGTAGCATTAATTTATACACATATTATTATCAATTAAAATTTATTAAAAATTATAAATTTACAAATAAAGTTCATTAGAGAAGAAATAAAAACCACAAACTTAAAAAATTCTAACAAGTTCAATTACTATTAAAAATATATTAAAGTATGCATTAAGAATTGCATTAATAATATTTTTTTAAGAAAAGGAATTAAGTATTCCCAAATTCAGTAAATTGATACTCCCTCCTAGAATATATGATATTTTAATATATATATATATATATATATATATGTCATTTTATAAAATAACACTACATTAAATATTTTTTTATAAGATTACTCTTAATAAAGAAATAGTGAGATAGCATGTAAGAAAAATAAATGAGTCATTAATTAAAAAAATAAATAATATATTAAAAAATTACTTCATATTTTATTTGAAATTCAATAAATTAATCGTCCTATAATCTATATTCTGAAGGGGAGGGTGAGTGAGAGAGGGAGTGACACTCCAAGGAGCCAAGGGAAAAACAAAAAACCTGACCTTTCCCTTTCTCCAAAGGATCATCGAACTAAACCAAATCAAAATCAAACTTTGTCACAGTTATTGGTGTGCTACCTCCGTTAGTTATATAAGACCCTTTTATAAACTCCTTTTAAGGCTTTTCAATCTCCAATCACTTCTTCTTGTGTTGTCATAACTTCAACAACTTCTTTCTTCTCGATCTCACGATGGCTCATTTGGCCCTGTCTCAGGTACATCCCTTTCACGCACTTCCTTTTCTCCGCGCTGTCACTGTTTTTGGCTTCTCCAAATAAAAGGGTCACCCCAAATAGAATCAAAATTTCACCTTTTCTTTTCTTATGTTTAGTTTTTGGCTTTACTTTCTATTTGGGTTCTTAATTGGTGAGTGGAGATGTGTTTGTAGAAAGTCAAAAGCTGAGAAATTTAACCTAAGTTGAGTTTAGAATGATATATATATTTTTTTGAAGTTTTTCTGTTGCTGAATGAAATTTAATTAACGAGTACTAAGACTTTTGTGTGGTTTAGCAGATGGCTGTAACTGTTCCTGTTGGCAACGATTTGTCTCTCAGAAGATCTGCAGTTAAGGTTTGATAGTACTTTTTTTATTTTGTTTTGTATGCTTTTGACTTTGGAAACATGTTTATGTGAGTGCTTCTGCTGGTTGTGTCATGTTAAATTACAGATCCAATTGTCTGAAGAATCTATAGTTATGCTAGATGTTTAGTACTACGTTAATTTGATATGGCTGTTAAAATACCTTGAGGGATCAACTATAGAGATTAGTGCATGTTCAGTGTAAAAGGGCTATGTTTTACTGTACATTTGATTTGGTTCGTTTCGGTACCTGCAAGACTGTAATGGAGTTGATGAATTATCTTACAAATGTAAAAGTTTTATCTTATGGCCAAAAAAAGCTATTGGTTGTTGTTGGTAACTTGGTATAGATGATCTTCTACTTTTTAATTGGCGCTACTGGTATTTTTAATTTTATATTAGAAATGAAGAGCTTTAGTTTGATGTATTTTGGTTTTTCAAGCATTGTGGTGTTTTAGTTACAGTATCTACTAAACACATGTATGTTTCTGAGTTTTACATCTTGTTTGTGTAGATACTTGTGTTATTATGTATTAATTGATTTTCAAACATGGATTGTCGAAGCACTAAGAATAATACTGTAGTTGTTAGAGTTCGAGATTCTGTTTACATAATTATGTTATGATAATGAAATTTGGCTTCCTGTTTATGTTTAATAACTTGTATTTTTAAAGAAATCTACAAACTTGATGTTTCAGGCCCCTAACTTGAACTTTTGGGATAAATCATGGGCACCAGTATTTACTTTGGACTTGAAGCCAAACAACCCAAGTTTAAGAAGTCGTCATGTGGTATGCATGTCCGTGCAACAAGCAAGTGTATCCAAAGTTAATGTCTCACCTTTAGAATTGGAAGATGCTAAAGAACCTCCATTGAACTTATACAAGCCTAAAGAACCCTATACAGCAACAATTGTTTCTGTTGATAGGCTAGTGGGGCCAAAGGCTCCTGGGGAAACTTGTCATATTGTGATTGATCACGGTGGAAATGTTCCCTACTGGGAAGGACAGAGTTATGGTGTTATTCCACCAGTAAGTTACTTATTAGTGATAGTTATTCTATGCTTCCTTTCATTATTTTCGAGTACTGCCAGTGAATCTATAATGATTGATCTTTGCCTTCATATTTTTTGGATAAATTAATTTTGATGGAAGGAATGCATTTTAGATATGTGTCCTTTATATGAATAGTCATCATCGGAATTTAAGCTGATTCTGGCTTCCCTCCCCACCTTCCATACAACAACAACAACAACGCCTTATCCCACTAGGTGGGGTCGGCTACATGGATCAACTTCCGCCATAATGTTCTATCCAGTACCATACTTCTATCCAAATCATTAAGTTCGAGATCCTTCTTGATAACTTCTCTTATAGTCTTTTTGGGTCTTCCTCTGTCTCGAATTGTTTGTCTTCTCTCCATCTGGTCTACTCTCCTCACTACAGAGTCTATCGGTCTTCTCTCTACATGCCCAAACCACCTAAGTCTATTTTCCACCATCTTCTGTACAATAGGCGCTACTCCAACCCTCTCTCTAATAGCTCCGTTTCTAATTTTATCCTGTCGAGTCTTACCACACATCCACCGCAACATCCTCATCTCCGCTACACCTACTTTATTCTCATGTTGGCTCTTGACCGCCCAACATTCTGTTCCGTACAAAATCGCCGGTCTTACCGCAGTCCGATAAAACTTTCCCTTTAGCTTGATCGGTACCTTTGCATCACATAACATCCCCGATGCTTTTCTCCATTTCATCCATCCTGCTTGAATGCGATGATTCACATCCCCTTCAATTTCTCCATCATCCTGTATTACAGACCCAAGATATTTAAACCGTGTGACTTGAGGGATAATATGGTCTCCTATTTTCACCTCTGAGTTAGATACCCTCCTTCTTTTGTTGAACTTACATTCCATATACTCCGATTTGCTTCTGCTTAGGCGAAAGCCATGTGTTTCTAGAGTTCGTCTCCAAGTTTCCAACCTCTCATTCAACTCCTCCCTCGACTCTCCAAGGAGGACTATGTCATCTGCAAAAAGCATGCATCTCGGCGCTATCTCTTGGATTTGTTCCGTGAGGACATCCAGAATTAAGGTAAAAAGGTAGGGGCTAAGGGTTGACCCTTGATGCAAACCAATTGTGATGGGAAAATCGTCTGACTCTCCACCCTGTGTCCTAACACTAGTCGATACCCTATCATACATATCTTGGATAGCTCGAATATATGCAATCCTAACCCCTTTCTTCTCTAGAGCTTTCCACAAAATCTCTCTAGGCACTTTATCATACGCTTTCTCCAAGTCAATAAAAATCAAGTGCAAGTCTTGTTGGTCCATGTGATATTGCTCCATCACCCGCCTTAATAAATAAATTGCTTCCATGGTCGACCTTCCCGGCATGAAACCAAATTGATTCTCAGTAACTTGAGTCTCCTTTCTTAATCTCCGTTCGATCACTCTTTCCCATAATTTCATGGTATGACTCATGAGCTTGATTCCCCTATAATTTGCACAATTTTGTATATCCCCCTTGTTCTTATAGATTGGCACTAACGTGCTTCTCCTCCATTCCTCCGGCATGCGTTTTGACCTCATAATTTTATTAAAGAGTTTGGTGAGCCACTCAAGACCTCTATCTCCAAGAGTTTTCCACACTTCAATAGGTATGTTGTCTGGCCCCACCGCCTTACCGTTACTCATTCTTTTCAACGCTTCCTTTACTTCCTGTTTCTGAATCCGACGATAATACTTATAGTTCCGGTCTTCTTCTCTTGTGTCTAGACTGCTAGAGTCATATCCATATCAATCATTAAATAAGTTGTGGAAATACACCTTCCACCTTTCCTTGATATCTTTTTCATGCACTAAGACTTTGCCTTCTTCATCCTTAACACACTTTACGTGATCCAAATCTCTAGTCTTCCTCTCTCTACCCTTAGCAAGCCTATATATAGATCTTTCTTCGTCCCTGGTTCCTAGAGCTTGGTATAGTCCGTCAAAAGCTTGGGCTCTTGCCTCACTCACCGCTTTTTTGGTTTCATTTCTAGCTATCTTATACTTATCCCAAGTTTCAGAATTTCTACACCTAGACCACTCCTTGAAACACTCCTTTTTTACTCTAACTTTGCTCTGAACACTTTCATTCCACCACCACGATTCTTTACCCCTAGGTCCAAAACTTCTAGATTCACCCAACGTCTCTTTAGCCACTTTAATAATCTCTTGGGACGTCTTGTTCCACATATCATTTGCACTTCCTTGTGATTGTCCACACCATCCCTCCCATATCTTTTGTTGGAAGATTCCTTGTTTCTCACCCTTCAAGTGTCACCATTTGATCCTTGGTGCTATCATAGGACTTCTTCTCTTTGCCCTATCTCTAATTGTTACATCCATAATCAAAACTCTATGTTGGGTAGTCAAGCTCTCTCCCGGGATAACTTTACAGTTCAAGCAATACTTCCTATCAGACTTCCTGATAAGGAAGAAATCTATCTGAGAACATGTCCCTCCACTTTTGTAAGTGATAAGATGTTCCTCTCTTTTCTTAAACCATGTATTGGCTATAGAAAGATCCAAAGCCTCCGAAAACTCCAAGATGGATTTACCCTCCCCATTCATCTCCCCTAGGCCAAAACCCCCATGCACCCCCTCAAAACCTCTATCCGCGCTACCTACATGTCCATTGAGATCCCCTCCTAGGAAAACTTTCTCTCCTTGGGGTATATCCTGAAGTACCCCTTCTAGATCCTCCCAAAATTTTACCTTAAAGTGTTCTGCTAACCCAACCTGAGGTGCGTACCCACTAATAACATTAAAGGTGTCCTGTCCCACTACCAATTTTAAGGCTATGATACGATCTCCTACTCTTCTTACATCTACAACATCCTTCTTCCACTCCTTGTCCACAATAATCCCTACCCCATTTCTTGATCTGATTTTTCCCGTATACCACAGCTTAAATCCCGAGTTGTCTAATTCTTTCGCTTTTTCACCTGACCACTTAGTTTCTTGTAGGCACATAAAATTGATCTTCCTCCTCACCATAACATCCACTATTTCCATAGATTTTCCAGTAAGTGTGCCTATATTCCATGTACCAAAGCGAATCCTCCTGTCATGAACTAGCTTCTTTACCCACACCCGTTCACGAAAATACCTTCCATCTCAAAACTAATAGTGCCTTTTGAGCTTATTAATTCATGTAGAAAACATTTCCTTCTTTTTTTTTTTTAGTGGGATCAGATGTAGGAGATAATACAGTTAAAATTCTAAAATGATTTCACAACTTGTAAATACTATGTTACATGGGTGGCAGGGTGAAAATCCTAAGAAACCTGGGGCTCCTCATAATGTTCGACTATATTCAATTGCTTCCACAAGGTATGGGGACTTTTTTGATGGAAAAACTGCCAGCTTGTGTGTGCGTCGTGCTGTTTATTATGATCCTGAGACAGGAAAGGAAGATCCTTCCAAGAATGGCATTTGTAGCAATTTTTTGTGTAACTCAAAGCCAGGAGACAAAATTCAGATCACAGGTAAGAGCTAGCTCTTTTTACTCCACTGAAGATTGACATGATTTCTGATATCTTTTATAACTTCTCAAAATTTGTATTCCAACAAAGTGATGCCTTGGTGAACCTTGCTCAGTTGGGAGAATGTCTTGCTCAGTTGTTTCTTGTTATTCCTGTTGCCATAGGTGTGTTCTATGTACTTCACTAGAGGGTGTGTTTGCAAAGTAATACCTGAATGTGCCTTGCTCTATGAACTTCTTTACTATAGTAAATGTAGCTTGTTCACTGCTATTTATTTGCTGGTTAATCAATTGGAATTTATACTGTGAATGGTGTGCTCTGCATGTGAAAGTAGCAACTTACTTAAATGATAGATGAGGCAATTGAGGGTATTTGATGTGCTTAAATTCTCTAAACTTTGTAAGGTTTTCATGCTGTATTGTAGTGAACCAATTCTTCACAATTTAATTAGCTCTTAAATTTCAACATTGGTCAGTTAGTTAATCTCAAACTCTTATCATATGGAGCATGGTGAAGAAAAGTGATAATCTAAATAAATAAAAACTATATTATATGGTAGTTTAATTACAAGTAAGTACTAAACTGCATATCCATGTTCATAAGTTTGAGTTTGAAAGTTTTGGTTCATTTTTATTGTTATACCCCTATTAGATTTTGCCTTGTGTGCTTTCGACTTTCCATAATATGCAATGGTCATTTTTCCTTTCCTCACTGAATTTCCTCTTTCATTTTGGTTTGTCCAGCTCTACTAATAAAAGTTGCAATTTTGTTTATACCATTAAGCGTTTGTTTTTGAATGCTGTATTTGTGTTTGTTTTCTCACAACGTACTCTCACAGAGACACCGATGTTTATGTACGTGTGTGTATAGACTATATAGTACAGCTATACTATTTTCTAAACAACATTTGATATCATAATATTTAGAATAGACCCCCCAAATGTCCTTGAAAATTTGGCGGTGTCCACATTCGTCCCTAAGAATGTATAAAAAAACAACAAAAACTCCCTAGTCTGTAAAAATCACAATTGTCAATCATATTAAGTCCTCAACACAAGACATTTTATTAGGCCATAAAAAGGATTAATATGGATGACATTTGTTTTTAGGAACCAAGGTGGGGTTATATGCATTCTTATGAACTAATGTGTCCAGTGTCAAATTTCTTACAATTGAAAAGCAGTCAATCTACTCATTCTACAAATTTGTGATAGTGGTAGAGAAGGATGTTTAACAAGTTAGGAGTAAGTAGTCCTGATGCTGAAATGGTTTGGAGCATCCCGCCTCCATTTTGTCTTTCTTTTGTTGGCTCTTTTTTTTATTGTTCATCTTGTCTTACTTCCCTACACACCAAAAATTGAAGGGATTTATAACAAAATGGTGTGGCAAACTTACAATGATTTAACTAGTCTTGGGTTGTCAAGTATTTCACATTGCAAATGTTGGTGAAGGTGAACTTGCATCTTGGCTAGGAATTGAGTCATCATCTATTGTTTTGCAGGCCCGTCGGGGAAGATAATGCTTTTGCCCGAGGATGACCCAAATGCTACCCATATAATGATTGCCACAGGCACTGGTGTTGCTCCATTCAGAGGCTATCTACGCCGAATGTTCATGGAATCAGTCCCTGCATACAAGTTTGGTGGATTAGCATGGCTTTTCCTTGGAGTTGCCAACACTGACAGTCTTCTCTATGATGATGAATTCAGCAAATACCTCAAGGATTATCCGGACAATTTCCGCTACAATCGAGCCCTCAGCAGAGAACAAAAGAACAAGAGTGGGGGCAAAATGTATGTTCAGGATAAGATTGAGGAGTACAGTGATGAAATCTTCAAACTCCTGGATAATGGGGCCCACATATATTTCTGTGGTCTGAAAGGGATGATGCCAGGGATCCAAGATACGCTGAAGAAGGTTGCTGAGCAAAGAGGAGAAAGTTGGGAAGAGAAGCTTTCTCAACTTAAGAAGAACAAACAATGGCATGTTGAAGTCTATTGAGATTCTCTAGTTCAGATTTGCAGAGTAGTCCCCCTTTGTCTCTGAAAGGAAACAAAACAAAAAAAGAACATTTTTCGTTTGGTGCATTTAATCAATAAAATTCATTAAGCAGCTTGAGTATTGTAGCTGTTCTGTATTAGTAAATTGCAATCATATATTGTGCACTTGATGGATACTGAATCGAAAAACCAAGCCATTGGTGGTGGCAATCTGGTAGAGTACATTTTGTTAAGGGCAGCAACATATTTTCTTTTGCCAAATTTTGAATTATTCTGTCAATAAGGATAATCATCCTCTGAAATATCAGCAAGGCCTAGAGTAATTTCAAGAAGTACAAGTTATTTTTTTATTTAATATTGTGAGAATTCTGTCATATTTCACAATAACATCAAAGTCTTATCCCTTCAAGGGAAGTTGTATTTCACAACGATTGGCAATAAACAGTGGTCCACAGTTCAAAAATCATTGCGTTCAAAAACATTTTACTCAACTAAACGATATAATTATCATTTTGGAAAAGATCATTTTTGCAGTAATATTTAAAAAAATAAGAGGTTTACTGTTCATAACGTTCTTATTCAACCCAATACAAAATAGTATTAATGTCTTGTATAATATTCAAACTCAGTACAAAATAGTATAATGTCTTACTATATAATATTCAAATAGCAATAAGTGTTAGAAAAAAGTTATTTGAGGCTCAACTTCAATACTACTTTATAAGCTATGAAGTATGAACATTCTTTGACTATTACAGTTGATAAATACTCTAAACAGAATGTAGTAAATAGAAGAACATTTAACTCTAATTTAATATTTTTTTTCATAAAACGCCTGGTATTATAAAAGTAAAAAGGAACAAGAAAAAAATTATAATTTTAACATAACAAAAAGAAGATGAAAAGAAAGAAAGCAATAATACGGAAAAGACAACAGAGAAAGCGGTGCTACTGGGACTTGATGGATCTCCGACAGTGACAGATAGCCACAAAACGTAACCTACTACTAACCCTGTTTCGGATGTTCCTGACCAAGTCACCATGAAAACCTACGAGTGAACATCGAACGCTTAAAACCTAAGAAACTGAAAACATAACTAAAAATACAACACTCAACACACTTTTCAGTTCCCAACACTAACAATACTACAGGTAATTTTTTATTCTTTTCAAATTATAATTTTCAGATATAAGATTCCTAGAAAAAATTATAAAATATGCTTCGTTATTATTTACTTTTTTTATAATAATATATTTACCATAAGAAAATTTAATAATTTTATATTCTGTTACTATAAAAGTTTTATTTCTCTTTATGAAAGTAAAAAAGAAGAAGTCTTTGACACTAAGTTCAATTGATTGAACATAAACTCCCGATAGCTAAGTTTGATTCATACAAAAAGAAATTCCCAAAAAGCTATTGAAATCTATAGAAATACTCTCCCCAAGTTAAATCGCAATTGGACCTAAGTTTTCTAATAAAATGAAGGGTTAATTACATTTTGAGTTGTTATATACTATAATTGTGCGACTTTAATCTTGAGCAAATTGAATGTATTAAATATTATAATTGTATAATTTTAGTTCTTTTTTTATTAAATATTCAGTATCATGATAGTTAATGTATGATTTGACATATTTGATTGACATAACTTAATTGTAGTTTTAATCTCTTGTGATTGTAATGGATATATAACAAAAATTATTAGCAATTCTTGATTGATGCTAAGCTATGAATAATACAAAATGGTATTTCTTTGGTTAATAAAAATTAAAAAACCTTATTGATCCCAAGTAACTCACATTCATAATTAAAAAATAAAAATTATTTTGAGTCAAATAATATCAAAAATATTAAATTCAGAAAATGAAATATCTAATATTTTTTTACACAGCGAAAAAAATATCAAATAAGTGGTTAAGTCACAATAGCATATATTTCAAGTAACACATTAGAATTACATTAAAAAAAACAGAATAGAAGTCAACACAATGTCACATTAGCAAAATTTATTAAATATTCTATAAAATATCAAAAGAGAAACCAAAACCGCATAATTACATACTTGGAAAATCCGATTTACGAAAAATGAAACCGCACAATTACTTGAAAGATTAAAAGTACAATTAAATCTAAAATAAATAATAAGAACATGTTTTCCTAAAAAGAAAAAAGAAACATCTTAGCTAAAAGTATTGGTTGCGTGTATATATAATATTAATCTAAAATCCCATTCAAACTGGTCACTACCATTTCTCCTCATGTCGTCGCTCTCGGGACTCGCCACCGCGATCGCGCTACTCCTCGTCGGAATCTCCTCCGCCGGCCGTGATCTCCGTCCGTCGGAGCACGGCCTCGTCTTCCAGACCTCGCCGCCGGCCAATTCCTCGCCGGAGATGAAGTCCTTCTTCAGCACCAGCAAGGGCTCTTCTTCTTCTTCTTCCTCCAACGCCGACGCCCCACTCCGGAACGCGACGGAGTCCCTGCCGCCGCCGTGGTGGGGAGTCACCGGCGGCGGCGGCGGCGGCGGAAGAAGCCACGTTGGACGAGCGCTGATGACGGCGAGCCTGGTTTGCGGAATCACAGGTGGCGTCTTGTTAGTGGCTTCGGCGTTGCTTTATCTGTTTAAGCACCGAAGAAATCCTCACCAAAACGAACCGTTTCGTGCACGTAATGATGGCACTGTCAATAATAGTGCGAACAAGCTTCAATTAGTGCCAGTTGTGCCTAATCGTTGAGTTCAATCCACACTGTAAATCATGTTGCTGTATATTTAATTTATTTTTTTTGTTTATTTTTGTGTGCCTTTGATTTTTTGCTCGTTGAGATTACTTACGTTTTACAAAAGTTGTACTAATAAATTTATTTAGTTCCACGTTAATTGTTCGTTTATTATATATTTTTAAATCCGTTTCTTAGTTATTACGCATTATTATTATTATTATTATATTATATATTAAGTGCAGTGACTTGTCAACGAATATATGATGATTTTTAGTAAAAATAAGTTTCTTTCGGTGTTCGGCCTACTTTATGACTTATGAGTGGTCCAAAGTCCAAACCATACTGAACTTTCAGGCAGGGGGAAAAATTTAGGCTCAATTATCCCATAAATTATTTTAAATGTCTCAATTTAATTCTTAATTTTTTTTAAAAAATTAACATTTAGTCTTTCAATTCTTAAAAACAAGTCATTTTGTTCTCCAAATTTTAAAAGGTTTAATTTATTTATTAAGTTTTTTAAAATAAATTAATTTAATTCCTAAATTATTTTAAATGATTCAATTTGATATTTAAGTTCTTAGGGGACCAAATTGATTTTTTAAAAAATTTGAGGATGAAATTAATCCTTTTAAAAATTTGGGGACTAAATTGACTAATTTTAAGTAATTGATGTCCAACTTAAATTTTTTAAAAATTTGAAAATCAAATTGAACCATTTAAAATAATTTGAGAATCAAATTAATAATTAAGTGAATGAGATGATTTGCTTTGGTACCCTTTTTTATTTCATTAAATAATTTTTGCATATTAGTTGACAGTAAAAGAATGTTATTGCTTGCAACCAATAAAGAATTATTATTTGTAGGAACCTGCACGGATTGGGTTCAAGAAATGTTTAAATTTAAACTGATTAATATTATTTCACTACAAGAAAATGTCACATTATCTATGGATTTTGATAATTTCCTACGAATTTTGTTTATCAGTAACGGCGATTTTTCTCTTGTAGTGTTCAGTTTGACTTAAATAAGGTTCTTCAAATTTTTTTGGACAATGTGAATAGAAACAACCCAATCATATTCAATTGTTTGTGACAAGTTATAGGCTAATCTAATGAAATAATAAAAAAATATAAAAAATAGAGAAAATGAAATTGCACTAAAACAAAAAAAAAAGTGATGAATAATCAAATTTATTCTCATTCTCAAAAGAGCTGTGTCCATGTTACATTTCAAGCAACCATGGGGAGGCAGTTGCCATGCTGCGGTTTGCCTCGAACTGCTTTTCCTTTCAAGGGACGTGCTTTCTTCCATTCACCGAAGAACTGATAGACCCGAAGGATGACATATTCCTTAGTGTTGCCTTTTTGCTCCCATATCAACTCGTTTCCACTACTCCATAAACTTTAGAGAATTATGAGAAAGCTAGTCAGATGATCTTCTTGGTTACACTACATAAATATTAAAAACTGTCTAAAATTATATAGTTTTTGGTTGATTCAGGATTCACATGCTCAATTTTGATATCCGAATCAATGTCATTGAGTTTGTAATTTTAAAATTCATATGAAACTACCAATTCAAATCAATCTAAATTTTCTTTTTTGATTTAGTTCGAGTCAATCCAAACTTGTGATCATCCCTAATTATTTGATTTTTTTTATGGTGTGTTTACCTTTTAAGTAAGAAAGAGAATAGATTTTGATTTATTTTAAAATTGAGAAAAATTAATTTTAAACTGTTGAGTATAACTGATTTGTGTTCAAATTAATTTTAATTAAAAAATATATATTAAAAGCATGCCTTTAAAAATTAATTATAAATTAGTCATATATAGGCATATAATAGATGATGTGACATACAAAGAAGAAAAATAGTAAACAAATATAAAGTGGAAGTAAGAATTAGGACATAAAAAAAACAGGGTTTATTATTAACTAATAACATGCAGTAAAAAAAAAGTCATGGTTTCGCTAAACAAAAACATTTTTTTTTGTGACTTTTACTCAAATCATGATACAGTTTGACTGTTTTTAACTATGATTTTGCTAAATACATTCATTAGATAAACTAAACTTATGTTCACCAATATGGTTTGAGATATGCAAATTACAATCTAGTGCATGTTTGTTTTTGTTCCACTGCCTTGAAACAAATGGCACTTACATACTTTTTTTTAGGAGTATAATGTAACAAATGGTTTAATATTTAAATATTGTATCCAACATAAACTAAGCGTAAAAAGTTCGAATATTCGTTTTTGCTGTCCATATAGCACAAGTAGTTGACTTTTTATGTATATATATATATATATAATTTACTTGACTTTTCCCCCTTCTTTTGGAGTATAATCATTCATATATTTTTTTCTTTCTTTTTTATCTTTCTCTCACTACCTTTTCTCTTTTTTCCCTGTGTCTTTCCTCTATTCACCCCATTTTGGGTTGGAGGATAATCACCACTGCTCCAAATAAAGTATAATTAACGCACTTCAGCTTTGGATCTTTGGTACAACGATTAAATGCTAAGCAAATATTTATTTTACATGCATGCATGCTAACTCTAGTTATATGAAGAAAATTTACTGAATGTTTGGTCAAATAATTTAACAGCCATGAATTAAATAGGCAAAAATACAGGTTTATTTGTTCCTGTAGGACCATGAATCAAAAAGTGAAGAGAAACAATTACAGACAATTTGTTCAAGAGAATGCATAGGCTAACGGCAGTCAAGTCCCTATTGCTCAAGAGGAATCCACTCGAGTTCCAGATCTAATTCTCCAGATTCAACATCCTGGAGCTTGAGTGACATCATTTGTTTGACCTTACCATCAACAATATTGACTGTGCTATCCTCAATAAGGGCATTGTCATCTGATTTTAACCATTTTCCTATCTGCATATTACCAAACATTCCAGCATCTCCAAATGCCATAGCAGATGTTATCAGAGACTGAAGATCAATGTCTGCTTCTCCCATTATATCATCAGCAGAAAATGTGTCATGATCAAATACTTTCTGCAGCACAGACAATTGATAAGATGAAGTGTCATATTCTCAAACCAAAAATCAGTTATCTTCTTTCCCATGTACAGACACACACAGAGAGAATAGGGAAAGAAAGAAAGAAGAACAACACATACAGCAAGATGCATTATACATAGGTCACTCACTATAGACAGAACTGACAAAGGGAACACAGGAAAAACAAGAGGCCGTGAATCAATGTAGTGAAAACTTTCTATTTCTATTTCTATCCCTAATAGAAGGAGATGTTCCAATCACTTGTTAATTATCATACCAAAATAGAAAAGCAGGTAAATGAGGAATGCCTAGACTTGGATACTGTTTATATAACTTAATTCATTCTTATCGTAAATTCAAATTCTTGTTTCCGACAAATTGTAAGTTATAACCAAATTATAAACTGTTTGTAGAATAGAAATGTTTAATTTCCAATAGTGAGAAAGGATGCAAGAGAAGGTGACTTTGCTTGCAATACAAGGAACTTGTTTTGCAAGGTAAAAGGTATTGGATGCTAAGGAATGAGGATGGAGGAACTCTTTCTATTTCTTTCAATGACGTGCCTCTATATAATAGAATAACAGAAGATAGTGTCTGTTTTTCACAACAAAATTTGATCATACCAATTTCATCTGTCCATAATGCTCGGGAACAGACAGCATGTATTCCTCATTCCAGACTGGATTCAAGTTACTCCTTATTATAGTTGTCTGGACAGTCTGCAGGCATTAAGCAATAGCACCAAATCAATTTCAGAAAGAAAATTATTACTCTTTCTGATTTTACAACTATAAATAGAAGGTATAGACCAACAGTTTCCCAAGATCATATAGTGACACCAACCTGCTGGCCAAGGCTCAAAACAACATACGGATCACTTGACTTTATATCTCTGATAGCTAAATTTGTTCCTTTAATCACTTTCACCTTCAACATTCCAATAAATTCCACCATACCTTCCTGTTGTTACCACCAATGTCAGTCACATTCCAAGGAAATCACTCATAAGGATAACTGCACAGCCAATGCTGTAGTTGGATACTGCAGCATGCCTCATCTCATCTATATTAACTATTTTTTTTATTAGAAGGCTTTCATCTGGTCCAACGACACTTCAATTCAATAAAAATCTATTTCACAAACAAAAAAATGCTTACTCCAAAATTGGTCCCTATATTTCTTCCCCACACATAAAAGTAGTCAGATAATTAGAGGAACTAACACATAACATAAAGTTACCATTCTCTGTGAACTACCAGTACTTTTAAAACTGTCCATAAAACTACTTTTTGCAGAACTTGATTGTAGACTGCTTTTTCCAGACACAATGCGCAAACTCGGTTTCAGAAATTCTTGTAATTCATATTTTGACCTGCAGTTGAAAATGTAACAAATAAAAGGGCAGTCAATTAACTAGGAAACTCACTCACCAGACTTGTTGAAACAACAGCAGAAAGATAAGAAAATAAACGACTAAGCATGAGTTAATCAAATATCAGAGGGAGAATCAACAGCCTTTAGCATTACCTAATTCATGTTGACAAGATAAATTTTTCAAAATGAACCAAAAGATGATAAGAACAGCAGATATACGGTGCATTGTGTATGTGAAAACATGTCTAACCGTATGAATTTTGAACGCTGCTCATGACCAGCATCTGGTCCAGGTTTCGTATATCCTTCAGGAATATAAGCTTCATAAATTGAATTAGCAGAAGCATTTCCCCCAACTTCCATCATTGCATCTATTTCATCCTCTGACCAATCATCCAATGTCACAGACAAAACCTGAGAGTAAAAAACAATGCTATCAAACAAATGAGTTCAGCATTCACACCACTCTTAACTTGATAAATATAACTGTCTGAAGAAAAAAACTAAAAACTTTAAGGTTATTTCGTTTTGAAAATTCACCATTAACATGTTAGACCCCGACTCAGAATGATAAGCCCCACCCACATTTGGAGAGTGTACATGAGGAAATTTAGGATCAAGGAGCAGAAGAATGAACCAGTTAAGTATGTGTCAACTAAGGGGGTTACTTAGGATAGGGTTGTCACAATCATTATGTTTATCTTTTAGTTGTTAATTGTTATTCTGTTTTGTTACCTTGTCAGCTTAGTTTTCAGAGGCTGTTATTTCTTGTTATCTAGCACTAGCTAAGGGGGTTACTTATTGGGAACACCCAGTCATGGTCAAATAGTGTACAAAGATGCATGACATAAGCAATATGGAATGTCCCAAAGAAAACAACAATGCTACAGCGGCCCCAGCCATCCCTCTGTCATAAAGCCAAGCCAATGTATTTGACCAAGACGCTTCTATCCATTGAAAGCCTTCAAGACAACTCAGCCTTTTGCTAAGATAACATAGACAGCCTATAAATATCATATTTCTCCTCAAAGTCAGGTATCTTCTTCTTCATCCTAAATACTGCTACTCTACTGGAATTTACACTTTACAGTAACTTAAGCCTTGGAGTCTCTGCAAAGTGTCACTGCCTCCATCGACTGGGCTCAATTGTGACCAAAGCAACAATCCACCTGAGAAATCATCTACATCAAGTGTAAACCTGGCATTTTGGGTCTCCTCAGATCCTAGCTAATTGAATTAAAAGTATTTGGTAAAATTAATTATTAAACTAAATGTCACATCAAATTTATTACACAGATTTTGGAAAATGAACAACCCAAACACATGAATTATTAGTCTTTCAATTTGTTGAAGACAAAAAGGAGATACTATGTTCAAGCATCAAAACAAATTATATTTTACAATTAGAGGGAAAATAAGTCTTTGATCCAAGGCAGAAATGCCTTCCATAACAATAGACAACCTATGAATGGTGGTACATGTGAATGGTTTACCTTTGATATATGAGTACCAAGGCTTCTGTGCACACCACAACATTTTAAGCATATAAAAACTCCAATGTTGGCAGACCTGAAAAGCAGTTAGTAAAAGTGAATTCACACGTTCTTAATATATTTTACAAGTAGCTAGTTTCCTACAGCTTTATGTCATATTCACAAACAGTTCATCGAAAAAAGTATGATAATGCCAATTAATATATACCACAACGTCACGTGTGAAAAAATTAAACACTTACGCCCATTTAGGATCTGGAGCATTACAATCAGCACAAAGACGATTATCACTCTGAAGCAATAAATCTTTCAATTTTCTTCTACCTGTAAAAGACCTTCCAATCACTCAACTTCTAAAGAAAAACAAATGAAATTAATTCTTCAATATCCCCCAGTTACACTTCATAGGCATTCTAAAGAACATTAAAGCTTCTACAGATAAGTTCAAACTTTTTAGGGCATGTTTGGATGAAGGGAAGTGAGGGTAAACGTTCTGTTTTAAGTAAGTACTCTCCTATTTGAGTTTTTTATTTTAAAAAAGAAAAGGAGTAAAATGAGATATTATATGTAGTTTTCCAATCATCCCCATTCGTCTTTTATAAATATTAAATAACTTTCTCCATTTACAAAAATGAAAATAAACTCTCCCTTCCTGTTCCCTCCGAACTCTGAACCCCTCCATAAAAAAGTTCCTTAAAAGTCCATGCCAGAGAGAATATTTACTGATAAAGTATGCAGTCCTTAACCAGATAAAGTTGCCATTCATAACCATCTAGTCAATAGTCATTTTCTGATACCCCTTGAAGCTTACATGAACATAAAGCATTAAAAAAATATCAGAAAGCTACAGGAAAATGCAACCTAAGAGGAGTGTTAGTAAAATCTTCTTCCTCAAGCTCTTCAATGAGATATTATATGGGAAAAAAAGAGTTGGAATGAATCCTCAAGCTCTTATCTAACAATTTCCCTTGAATCTAGCTGAATTCTTCAAAACTACAGCTCTTTTTTATTGGCTGCATAGCATTACTCAAAACAAAAGCTCATCTGGGAGCATGGAGTTTAGCAATGAGTTGTAAATAGACCAGGTATAAAGGAAATTAGAGAGAAGAGAGAAGGAATAAGAGATTTGTATTGAGGAATTCAACCCAACTAAAAACAGTTTACAACTCTGTTTATATAACAGTTACAGTTATGTAACTTTCAACTAACCTAAGATAGTTAGTGACAGCTGTAACACAGCTGTCCTAACTAACAACTAACTAATAACTAACTACCAGCAGTCTAATTACTAAAAATGGTTAGACTTACTGACTTAGCTAAAAAAGAAAATACAGTGTTGAGTAAGTATATTCCAATACCCCCTGCAAGCTCATGAGGGGTTGGTAGAAATCTTTACAGCCACTCTGAGCTTGAACCTGTAAGCAGTGAAGTTGGAGGGTATGAGAGCTTTAGTGAGGATGTCTGCCCTTTGATCGGCAGCACGGACACGAACCACTTGAACTTGTTTTTCAATAACCTTCTCATGAACAAAAAACAAGTCCAGTTTTATGTGTATGGTTCTGGAACAGGATTGTGAACTAAGACAACTGTGCTCAGGTTGTCACAAAAGATAACAGGAGGAGCATGAGGTACTTTGAGCTCAGCCAAAAGAGATTGAATCCATGTTACTTCAGCTGTGGTCAGGGCTAAACTTTGGTATTCAGCTTCAGTACTGGACCTAGCCACTACTGATTGCTTTTTGGACCACCAATAGACCAAATTGGGCCCTAGGAAAATTGCTGCACCTAAGGTGGACCTTCTATCATCAAGATCTGATGCCCAGTCAGCATCACAATAGGCATGAACAGAATAGTGAGAGACAGAGAAATTAGGCTGCATAGCTAATCCAAAATTGATAGTCCCTTTGAGATACCTAAGTATCCTCTTCACTGCCATCCAATGCTGTTCAGTAGGTTTACTCATAAACTGGCAGATTTTGTCGACAGAAAAACTAATCTCTGGCCTTGTTATTGTAGCATACTGAAGAGCACCACAACTGATCTATAGAGAGAGGGGTCTGAAAAAGATTCATACCCTGTTTGAGTTAGTTTGCAGCCACCAACCATAGGAGAAGAGATAGAATTAGCCTCATTCATAGTAGTCTTTACCAATAAATCCTGAATGTACTTGGACTGAATAAGTAGAAGAGATCCATTAGGTTGAGAGCTGACTTCAATTCCCAGAAAGTAGTCAAGATCACCCAAATCTTTGATGGAGAACTCAGAATTGAGTTCAGAAACCAGAGATTTAATAAAGGTATGATTATTGCATGTGACAATAATATCATCTACATAGACCAGCATATAAACCACAGTACTAGTGTCTGAATACACAAACAAGGGACGATCACACTTGCCGGATTTGAAATTGTAGGTAAAAAGGGTATTTCTGAGTTTCTCAAACCGAGCTCTAGGGGCTTGTTTTAGACCATAAATAGCTTTATTTAGTTTGCAAACCAGATGTTTGTTGGAGTCCTCAAATTCCATGAGGTTGAGTCATGTAGACTTCTTCTTCAAGAATGCCGTTTAGAAAAGCATTGTTGACATCTAGTTGCTGAAGTTTCCACTTGTTAGTAACAGCAAGTTTCAAAAGAATTCTGACTGTAACTGGTTTGATTACAGGTGAGAAGGTCTCATTGTAATCATAACCAAGTCTTTGATGAAAGCCTTTAGCAACAAGCCTATCTTTATACTTGCTGACTGTACCCTCAGGGTTTTCCTTGACCCTAAAGACCCATTTGCAACCAATAGGAGACCTTGAGGAAGGGAGATCAACAAGTTTCCAAGTGTTTTTATGAAGAAGAACATCATATTCTGCCTTCATAGCTGCATGCCAAGTAGGATTTGATAGAGCTGACTTAGTGGACTTAGGTTCAGCAGGAGTGAGAAGTAAAGTTGGTTACAGCCTGGGATGTATAATACCAGCTTTTGTCCTTGTACACATTGAGTGAATATTATCAGGTCTGACTAGCAAAGGAGGTGATTCTGCAGTAGAGTGCACTGAAGTAGGGAGTGCTGGAGCAGAAATCACAGGATTGGAAGTTACCTCTGGTTGAGGCGATGGTAAGTGATCAGCTGGTAGAGTTGCTACTGGTTCAGGACTAGTTGCTGCTGGTTCAGGACTAATTGATGAAGATGAAACTTCATTTGTGGAATTAGTTCCCGAAGAAGATGAAACTGCATGTGTGGAATTAGTCCCTGGAGGCTGAGACATAGCAGGAACCACATGATTCAAAACAGAAGGCAGAACAGACAGGGTGCTATTTGATGCTTGTGTTGAAGAAGTAACTGGCTCAGCAAAGAGTTGAGTGTAGGGAAACTTAGCCTCATTGAAGAATATAACATCTTTAGAAATATAGATTCTGGCATCAGATGAGAGACACTTCTAGCCTTTATGACATAAGGAATATCCTAGGAAGACACATTCCTGAGATCTGGGCTGAAACTTGTGTTGGTTATAGGGTCTGAGTAAAGGAAAACAAGAACTTCCAAAGACTCTGAGATACTTGTAATCTGACAGCTAGTCAAAAAGCTTTTGAGAAGGAACTTCATTCTTAATGGCAGATGAAGGAAGCCTGTTGATCAAGTAAACACTTGAAACAACAGCATGATCCCAATAATCTAGAGGTAAATAGCTTGAGAAAGCATAGTAAGAGCCATTTCAACTATATGTTTGTGCTTTCTTTCCACAACTCCGTTTTGGTGATGAGTATGTGGACAGCTCGTTTAGAGCGCAATTCAGGCCCAGGGCTTGTCTAAAAGGAGTAGGAAGCAAAGGAGAAAGACACACCGAGACTTAGCATTTTCAACAGATACATCCAAGTATAAACTAACTTAAATGGTTTAGAGATCTTAGAATGCGCGGTTGGGTCAAACTCAACCCCAAAAGCTAGCTCATAGGGTGACGGTTGTCCCCCCACTTATATATTTTATCTTGACCTTATCTCTAGCAGATGTAGGACTTGAGCTTTTCCCAACAAGAGTAAACAGTAAGAGAAGGAGAAGAAGGCAATCTGTGAGACCTACCAACACAACAAGATAAACAAAAAACTAAACTCGTTTTATTGATGAGTGGAATATTATACAATTTGAGTACAAGTTTCAGAACTTCAGTACTTGAATGACCATGTCTAGAATGCCAAATGGCACGGGAATCTTTACAAGTAGAAACAGCATTTACAAATGAAACATTATTCTTCCTATTTACAAAAGAAGAGCTAGATTGCACAAAATCACTTGATGAAGAAGATTGTCTTGAAGACTGAAGCAAGTCAGGAGAATGGTGTAGCCCATCATGACCCACCAGTCCATGAAGGAGAACTTATTTAGAAACCTGAGATTTAACCACACAATAGGAAGAATGAAATTCAATGAAAACTGTTGTCTTTGCAGAATTGACTGACACTAAGAAGATTTTTAGTGACAGAATGCACAAATAAAAGATTCTTAAGAGTAAGAGGAATGTTTGAGTTAAAGGGAGAGTGGAAAGATGAAACACCTGAGGCATTAATGTTCAAGCCCTGACCATTGCTTATGGTGATTTGATCTGGACCTTCAAAGGGGGTAGCTTGCTGAATATTTTGTGACACGTTAGTCACCAGAATCAGGATACCAGTTTGCAAACTGCACAGGTTGAACACTAGCAACACGGGGCCTGTGGAGATGGTGATGATGAGGTAGGGTTCATGGGCTGAGACTGATATTGAGGTGGAGGATAAAAGTACTGAGGTGACATGTATTGAGGTGGATAAGGGAAAAGGGTTATAGGGATTAAAACGTGGTCGTGGTGGATAGGTACTGTTTAGGATTTGATTAGAGGATGATGAAGTGGCAGAAGACCACTGTGAGGCTTGGGTAGGTGTTTGATTATAAGGATGTGAAGGCTGAGTTGATGTCTGATTATTGGTGTAATTCATAGGTTGTGAAGCAACATAATTTTCATCATACCTATAATAACAAAAGGATGCTTCATGACCAAATTTATGGCAGACTTGACACTGAACATCTGCAAATTTTCCGTGACCCCACCATGGCCGCAACCTCCACCACAGCAGCCACAAAATAAATTTTGGCCACCACCTTTGCCGGAATTGTTACCAGAATTGTTGTAATTGTCAGCAGCATCATTAGAAACTTGAGTTGGATGTGATTGAGGATCAGAATTAACTCCAGCACTGATCTAAGACTGAAAATTGGGGGTAGAATTAGGGTTACACTCAATAAGATTTACAGCACCTAGAGACTTCTTACTAAGTTTGCCAAGTCGCGATTCACGAGCAAGACAAAGCAATTCAACATCGTCCACAGACATAGGCTTGGATTTGTTGTAGATATAGGATACCATGGACTCATATTCCATCGGTAATCCTTCAAGAATGATATCCACTTGCTGCTTTGCAAAACAGAATCACAATGGAAGTAAGTGCATCAAACAGTGTCTGAATATGAAGGAGATAGTCAGTGATTTTGCAATTGTCAAGAGAGAGGTTTCAAAGCTCCGTTCGAAGTTGACACTTCCTCGCGCGAGCAATCGAATGGAAATGTGAGTGAAGTTTCTCCCATAGATGCCACGTAGTGCATCCTACAAGACGAGGGAGAACAGATCAGGAAAGAAGAAGCTGATCTTGCTTCTTCCAGCTGAGATACTCCGGCGACACTATGCCTGCATCACGATCGGCAATAGTCAGAAATCGCAGCGGAATGATCGGAGCAACAAGAAAATGAGATAAACCATGACCTTTAACAACTGGTTGCACTTGACTGCACCATAGAAGATAGTTGGAAGTCGTAAGCTTCTCGGAAATGGAGTGCGAGAATGAAGCCAAAGAAGACGATACCACCAGAGGTTGTAAAGGAGGAGGAGGAGGTGGCGAACCACCAGTAGTGTTATGTAACGCGGAAGCCATGAAAATTAGCTTAGGATCGACCTAGCTCTGTATACCATAAAGGAATTTAGAGAGAAGAGAGAAGGAATAAGAGATTTGTATTGAGGAATTCAAGCCAACTGAAAACAGTTTAGAACACTGTTTATATAACAGTTACAGTTATGTAGCTGTCAACTAACCTAAGTTAGTTAGTGACAGCTGTAACACAGCTGTCCTAACTACCAACTAACTACCAGTAGTCTACCTACTAACAATGGTTAGACTTACTGACTTAGCTAAAAAAGAAAATACAGTGTTGAGTAAGTATACTCCAATAAGGTAAAACTGCACAAATGCATAACTCATTACAAGAACTAATGGTTAAAACATTTGTATAATATACAGGACCAATCATTCACACTTATCAGAACAGGTCAATAGAATGTCACTACTTTGTATGAGTCATCAATAATATTCTCAGTTGTAAACACCTCATTAATATATATTATCACATGAAATATCATAAGATTACTTGAGGCAGGTCTTGCAAGTTCCATTCGGCAATTATTCTTTCACAAGCTTAAAGTCCACCAATCATCCAGGCTGCAGCCTCTACAATAGTCATGCAAAATAACCTGGAAAGGAAGAAAGAAATATCTGTTCAAGCAAAATTTCGCATGGCCAAAGGGTGCCACCAAACTGAAAACTCAGTTAAATCCTATAAGTACAAAACTCAGATATGGTTCCGTAGGTGCATTTTCCTTTTGGCACCGTTCTCTAATCATAATTGGAATTTCACCTCAGTAATCATGTAATAAACTTCAATCCTTATGGGAAAACACCACCAAAAGCACATTGATAACTTATGCTGATCTTTCATGAAAACCTTTATTAAGAGGATTACCAAGGTAAAACTTCAATTGCAATAAGAGAACAGCACCAAAAGCACCTAAAGAACTCAATCTAAGTTTTATTCTACAAAACTTGTCCTCTACATTCAATCTTACACCACGGGAACAAAAGATTTAGATAATCAGAACTCAGTTTTTGAAGTCATTTGCAGACATCCACATTGTTTTTCTCACTGGTTATATACTATGTTTGTATAGAGTAGCATAAGAGACACAGACACACACACACACATATATATGTGTATACATACACAAACATTGGTCCTGGTAGGTAATTGGAACTCCCAAAGTAGAAAATAAAACTAGAATACTGAAAACACCAACTTCTAGAATTGCTCCTCCTCACAAAACAGACATAAGAAGAAGAAAAAAAGGTTTTGGAGCATCCTCCATTTTCATTTTGCAAGTGATACAAATCCCAAAATAATCAAAGGAAAAAAATGAATATCGAACCCCACCCACCACAATTTTTTCTCAGCAACCAAATAGTAAATTTCAGATTTTTTTTACCAACAACAAATTGGATAATGATGTAATCGATGAATATAACAACGAGTTTGGTCAAATTGTGGATATAATAGTGGATTTCAGGACAGTGATAAAAGGAAAATTCAGAGGTGTTAGCTAAATTTGAATGAAACGAACGAGTCTTATGATGAGGAAATCAACGAAAATGAAGAAAAAGAAAAGGATTATATAAATTAATGAGCATAAATTTGAGATCAGAATGAGAGAAAGTGAAGCTTACGAGTGAACGAAGGAATCGAAATGGCAGAGTTTGAAATCCAACAAGCGATGCGAGAAAGGTGGTGACTGGTGATGGTTTCAATGTCCGAATTGGACTATTCCACCACAACTATAAAATCTCTTCTTTATATATTTTATTTTATTCATTGTAGCTTAAAATATATTTATGTTTGTTTATTTCTAAAAATATTTCTATTTCGTAACTTTTATGAATGCTCTGTCTATATGTCGTGTCTTATCTTTCTATCTCATTATCGGGTCAGAATAGAATTACTGTAACATACAATAATGAAATTGAGAATAATTCTCACGATTTGTTTTTATATATAATATCTTTTTTATTGTATTATTTATCTTTTTTTAACGAAATTAATCATTTTTCTTGAAGGTTATGAATTGTTGTCCTTTTTTTTTATCAAAACGGTCCAGACAATATGAATCATGTCAAAATCACATTTTAAATAAAAGTATTCTCCGTAAAAAAAAAAAAAAGAAGTATTCAACCATGAATCAATTTTTAATAAGCTCATTTTAATCAGATTAAAATTTATAAAATTACGATAAATGAAATCAAGTTTACAAACATTAGTTCATTGTTACACACATTAAGTCTATCAAATTTTGCATGAGAACTAATATACAAACAAGGTGCCTTTCAAATAATTATTAAAAGTATTTTATTCTTTTTTTTAGAGAAAAAATAATTTATTCTAAAAAATACAACAAAAGACTTAAGTAAGCCATTTGAGGAAACTTCTGTTTTTGGATGACAACGTCGGCAAAATTAAATGCTCGATCTGGTCAAAGATAGGTTGTTTCGGTGTCATTGTCACAAAATTAAAGCACTTTTTTCTTTCTTTCTAGCAGATATTAAAATAAAAAATATATGAAAGAAAATGAAAAAGGTAGGTTTAAGAATTTTTTTTTTTACTTTTTTTTATCCTTATAATTATGTCTAGCATAAGTTTTGTTTTTATATTTTTTCATAAACATAGGCATTCCTCATAAAAGAAGAAGAAAAAATTATACTCGGTAATAAACAGAAATAATTAAATAAATAAATATAAAGAAAATGGAAACATTGAAATTAAAAAAATATCAAATTGAATATTTTAAAATTAGAAGAATCAAATTAAACTTCATAAATAAATAAATAGAGGTAAAAATATAATTTAACCAAAACAAAAGCTTAAACTAATAAAATTATAAAAACCAAACTCTTCTTTAGACCAATAAAATGGATACACACATTCATCAATGTGAGAACTTAATTAGAAGTATGAAAAGGAAGTACAATAGTAGAATAGAGAAATTTTTGGCCTACCAATAGAAAAGTAACACATGGTGATTCTGATGATAAGCATATGACAAATTTGTGAATGAGGAGATAAGAAAGCTAAGCTGCAAACATGTGATAACCGCGGTTTCTTAGGAGAACACTAACATGCATTTATTCAAACAACTCCTCAGTTAGTTTCATTTCATGGCTAACTATTCCCACCCTCATATCTGCCAATGTCTGAGTCACTTGCTGACCCTCCGGCAACATTTTCCGGTCATAATTGCCGGAAACCGCCGCAAGACCGGCCAAGAGTTGGTGGAGGAAGTGTTGTCCTTGGCACAAGGCCTGCTCCACCTTGGACTCACATCTGGCCAAGTGGTTGCCATCTCTGCTTTCAATAGGTACCTTTTGTTTTGTCTTAGAATTTTTTTATAGGTGTTAATGAAGAAGTTTATTCAAACACCATGAATATCAACCACTTTTCTCAACCTTTGAAGCCCCTTGAATTATCCTTATAAATATATAAATGACTCTATATTATGTTTCTAACATCATGTTATGAATGCCACCTTGACAAAAATAAGAAATTTTACGTGATACTTAAGTCATGAAACCCTGTCACTTAACTGTAATATATCTTACAAGTTATAAGATTGGCTTGGTGGTAGGAGGGAGAAGGAGGAAGAGGCCATGAGTTAATAAAAACTAATAAACTACGACTAACATTTGTTAATAAAAATAACTGTAATATATCTTGTTATAAAATTAAACTATTTCATATGAATAGAAAGTGAGGGATGGAACTTTATGTACTTTGTTGTTCTAGCCAAGCACAACACTGGTTATGCTATTTTGTTCTCGTTTTAGTTTCCTCCTCCGGTCCCCTCCCGGTGGCATGTGTTGAGAATTTGAGATGATGATGTGGGCACGAGTCCTTCATTATTAAGGTCAAACAAAGCAATAAATTTATAATGTGAAATGTCTACACCTCCAAGTACATTTTTTCTAACTTCTGATTGACATTTTTTGTTATTATTATCTTGTAAATTGTCATGTTGATCCTGGAAACAAAAGAGGAGCCCACTTATTTATTGAGATCAGTATGAGATTTTACTTGTTAATAAAATAAAACAATATTTAAAAAAAAAATCGATAGGTGTATTGCTTCTTATCCTTGTTTATAATTGAACGTGCTCGAGATAGGTATATATATATATATATATATATATATATATATATATATATATATGAGCTTTTTCACCTGCATTTTTTCGCTTTGTTAGTGCAAAGACTCTGGGTAATTTAAAATATTAAAATGTTTTCTTTCTATTTCTTATGGCTTACGCAATTCCTTAGAGGCAGTAACTCCCTTGCAACAATTATTGTTGTACTGAGAGAGTGAGATGTACTTGAAATTGTGAACTGTGAAGTAAGGATTTGTTGTTGTCATGTAATCTATAAACATATGATCCTATCCTATAAAATATCTAGCTATTGCTAGTTGATCAATGATTTTATGGATGATAGATAGAGTTTTTTTTCTTCTTTTTTCAGTGATAGGTATCTGGAGTGGTTATTAGCCATTGCATTTGTTGGAGGAATAGCTGCTCCTCTGAACTATCGCTGGGTGAGTAATTTTGCTGTAGAATAGATTGCTTAGCTTTGGCCTTAGTGTTACTTTTGAAAAGCACCATCATGAAACCATCTTCATGCTAATATGGCATTTTAGAGCTATGTTCAATTGACCTCCTCATCATTCATTTTGCACATTAATACTCTAGCTCACCACACACCACTTCCTATTTACCTTAATATGTTTTCAGCCTTCTTGTTTTTGCTATTTCATCTGGACATTGTCTTTTGCCATAATCTATTTCATATACAAATCATGAAGTTATGCTTTAAAACAATTTTTTTCTCCTGCAGAGTTTTGAAGAGGCAAGATTAGCAATGGCTGCAGTGAAGCCTGTGTTGTTAGTGATTGATGAGAGCAGTTACACATGGTACTCAAAACTCCAGCAAAATGATGTTCCATCTCTGAAGTGGCATATTTTGTTGGATTCCCCTTCCTCAGATTTTTCTAAGTGGAACGGTATGAACATTATACCATTGTAAAAATTATACATAAAACCTTTTTCCACTTGAACGATTTTTGTAACTTATTGCTTATACTGCTTTTCAGTGTTAACTCCAGAAATGCTCAAGAGGCATCCTATAAAACTTCTACCATTTGACTACTCTTGGGCGCCTGACGGCGCTGTCATAATATGCTTCACTTCAGGTTCAAGATTCTCAGTCAGTTACTCCATTTCTATACTATCTCAAACTATGCACGTGTAAGGAATTAATTTGCAAGCTAGATTGAATAATTTTCTGTGTCAAATGATTTCTTAAAATAGAATTTATATGATTGATGAAATTAACTAATGGATGCAATATTTGTTCTCTTTAAGATATAGAAACTTCTTTAACTAAGTGGAATTTACTTTTTAAGGTTGATTTATGCGTGATCAGTGAATAAATGTATTGGAGCTGATTGACTTTTTAAGTACTAAATGAAAAAAGAGCTGTAAGATTTTAAGTTACAGTTTGTTCAATGAACTTAAACATTGTGGCCAATTTGATTTTGGTTCTAGACTTCTAGGAAAAGAAATATTCATGTTTCCAAAATTGCTGTTTACATGCTAGTTGCAGATAATTAGGAGTTTGAAATATATGATTGAAGGAGGTCGCTTTCAACGCCACTGGCATGACTTTTTAGTAGTGGTGTATGTGCTACTGTTTAAATATTATCCAGGGGTGTTTATTTTTAACCAAATATGTCCTCTTTTTGTTTCCTGAAATTGTTGTGTTCTTTACTCTAGGAACTACGGGAAAGCCTAAGGGAGTCACCCTTAGTCATGGAGCTTTGACCATACAATCCCTAGCCAAGATTGCCATAGTTGGCTACAATGTGGATGATGTATGTTATTCTGTGTTACATGAAGTGCATGTTATTGGTTATGAAAACTTACCATTATATCAGAAGATTCAGAACACAAGGCTATCAATATTAAGATTTTGGATTTGGCTCCTCTTAAGTGAGCAAAGATAAAGTAAGCAATTTCAATCATTGATGAGAAAATCAATGATTGATATCACATTCATGATTTGTTAAGTATGTGCACACAACATTCATTGTTAATTTTCTCATCAAAGACTGAGATTCTCACTTTACACTCTAAAGTGAGTTGCTCATCCCGGATCCTAAGATTTTACATGCGTGCAAGTACATGGTAAATCCAGCTGAAACAGCTGAAGGATGATTAAGTTCTCCATGTTATGTCATTCGTTCTGTAACAGGTCTATCTTCATACTGCTCCATTATGCCATATTGGTGGCTTGTCATCAGCCATGACCATGCTTATGGTTGGAGGTTGCCATGTCTTGATGCCAAAATTTGATGCAGAATCAGCTGTTGATGCCATAGAGCAACATGCAGTGACATCTTTTATCACAGTTCCTGCAATAATGGCCAGTCTGATTTCTATAATTAGGTATATTCCAGTGTCAAATAGGAATAATACTTTGTCCTTTTTTGTATCAAAGATTATCACACGATATGTTATCTAAGAGCAATTTAATTTATAAAAGATTCGAAATTATTGCGAAATTAGCATTCCAATCATTTAACCTACAGTAAAACAAAATTCTATTTTACCTGCTCAACATAATTCATCACTGTTATTACAGGCTTACTATTTTATACTAAACAATGTCCTAAAGTTGTCATGTTTTGTGGAGCAAGCTCTGGTTCATCTATGCAAACAGTTCTTCTGTGTAAATGTTTTGCTATTAAGAACCTTAGGTAAAAAACCAAGTATCAGAGTTTAGGAATATATTGATTTACATTATTCTTAGTCTTCTTTTGAAGTTTTAATATTTTTAGGCACAAAGAGACCTGGAAAGGGGGAGAAACTGTCAAGAAAATTCTTAATGGGGGTGGAAGCCTCTCACATGAGCTCATCAAGGACACCAGCATATTCTTCCACAAAGCTAAACTTATTTCAGCTTATGGTTGGTCTCTGTTCTCTCAATTTATTGACTAATTTTATTTGGTAAAAAAAACTTACATATGAAACCACATTCACAATAACATATTTTTACATGAAAGCAATTTTAGGTTGACAGATATTTTAATCCAGAAAATATGAATAAGAAAACCTGTGCAACTAGCTGAAGAAAAAGATATAAGTAGACAATCTAAAGAGAACTGATAAAGAAATATAGGAGAAGAGAGAAAAGGAAGATAAGAAATATGGGGATATTGCCAAATTTGTATCCAACAATCAATAACATAATGAGAAGAAGTAATTTATAAGACCTATGAATAAAAAAAATTGAGACACTTCAAGTCATCAGTTCAACTGTGAAATGATCCAACGAACCATATTGGAAGCCAAAATCAAACGATATCCTTAATTCCTTATAAAAATATTAAAACAAGTCACTGGTTATTGAAAGCCCTATTAATTAGAATCTATGTGCCTAGAAACTGAAATCATTTGAACCTGTTCCCACTACTTCAATGCCTTCTTTTATTTGGATCCTCCTTTATTATGTGTAGTACTAAAAATGTATGGTAAAACAGAAAGCTGGAGAACATTGGCTTAACAAAGGAAAAAACAAACTAACAAACAGTTTAAGTCTACATTGAAGAATGTATGTTTCTGCTTTTTTGCTGTGACAAGATCAAGCGTCTTGCTTTTCGTCTTTTTATTTTATTTTTGTATGTTTTTACTCAACACAATATGCCAAATGACAAGAATTTACAATGTATGAAGGCCAGTGAAATTTGACCTTTTTTAAATTTCTGTGTCCTCTTGTGTATAATAATAGATGGAAATTCATTGGTCTTAGAGATGTTTGTCTGTTTCATTAATCAAAGGGATGACAGAGACATGTTCTTCATTGACATTCCTGACACTCTATGACCCCATGCATGAAACAACAAACCAGTCCCTTCAAGCATTTGGTGTGGCAGGATCTAAGCTCATTCACCAGCAACAAGGTGTTTGTATTGGCAAGGCTGCACCCCATATAGAACTGAAGATAAGTGCAGATGCTTCTGGTCACACTGGGAGAATTTTAACTAGAGGACCACATATAATGCTCAGGTATTGGGACCAAACTCTCACAAATCCATTAAATCCGAATAAAAGAGCCTGGCTTGACACAGGTGACATTGGATCAATTGATCATTATGGTAATTTGTGGCTCCTTGGTCGAACAAATGGTCGAATCAAGAGTGGTGGGGAGAACATTTACCCTGAAGAGGTAATAGAAGTGTCACCTAACCTGTTTGCCTTATCATAAAGAACAAATTTAAACCAAAAGAATATGCTGCTTTGTGATAAAAAAAAAAAACTCCTTTAAAAGGGACACATGTTTATCATACATCATGAATCATAGTTCTCATATCATGAATAATCAAAGTGGATCATAATTGCATGAATTGAGACACCAAAATAATAAGGTTAATGGTACTTGTGATGCCATTGTTTCCTAGTTAATACAAATCCATTTGAATGCTTCTAAACAAATTTAATTATAGGATAGAATCTTCCTCCTCTTCTTTCTCAAACTTTATAAAGAAAGCGAAATGAGACCTGCCTTTTTCATGAAGTGTTACAATTGTTTGTTCATTTCCATTCATGAAGTATCATGCTTATTCAAACTATAAACTTTTATAAAGAGTTGCAATGGTTTCACCCATCACAGATCCATGCAACAATAGGCAATACTTTTCAAGTATGCTCATTGTGTGACGTCCAATATTCATTGCTCACAGGATGGATGTTTAAAGATACCATTTCAAGCAATGTTTTCATAAATCAATGGAACGTCTAGAAATAAAATTTCAGACACATACAAAGTAATGTAAAACATTTCTACTTTGCATGTTCAGAAATGCATCATCTCTTATTTCTTTTGCTCAGTTAAATGCTTATCTTACTTAATTTATGGTATTTACAACTCCATAGAAGTGTGAATATATTGTTTATTTGGTGTAGGTTGAGGCAATTCTACAGCAACATCCAGGGATTGCAAGTGTTGTTGTTGTGGGAATCCCAGATGCTCACCTGACAGAGATGGTAGCAGCATGTATCCAACTAAGAGAAAATTGGCAATGGTCAGAGCAGTTGTCTGCTTCAAATGAAGAGTTTCTCCTATCTAGAAAGAATATTCAGCAATACTGTATAGAAAATCATTTAAGCAGGTATTCTCTAAAATCCATGTTTGTTAAATTTGTAATAGAATACTTGGGTTGAGGGAAGCAAATTATATGTAGCAGTGGATTAGTGATGATTTCTTTTGATTCTTCTTTCAGGTTTAAGATACCAAAAATGTTTATTGTATGGAGAAAGCCATTTCCACTCACTACAATAGGGAAAATAAAAAGAGATCAAGTCAGAAAGGAAGTTATGTCTCAACTACAATCTTTACATAGTAATCTTTGAATATATCATAGCTCCAATGCCCCTTAAACCACTGTATTGCTATGATTCCTCATATATACGGCTTCATGTGAAAATGCTAATCAATTTATTGAGTGACACATTAATTGAGTACAATTTTGTATCACACATTCGTTCTCCCCTCTCCTATTCTTATTATTTATTGAACATGCTGTCTTCTTCGTGTACTAAACATGTGTTTGATTCAATTTAATTTTAAAGAATAAATGCTTAATTTCTGTCAATTTCTGAGAAAAAAGTTTAAAAAAATAAGTGATTCTATTTTACTTTAAAACAAAATAATCAAGGATTAAACAAATGTAAATGGTTGTTAATGCTTCACACAAAAAAATGGTTGTGAATGAGGATGGGATTTTCTTCCTACACCATACATACTTCTTTGACACAATATTTTTTTAAAATTTCAAAGTTATCCCTTTTAACTTCTTTTTCCTTTGTTCGTTCTTTATTTTCTTCATACACCATTCATTTTTGTTTCGTTTAGGCCGAAAGCTCCTTCTTGTTATGGCTGGTTTGGTCGAGGTGCATTATCGCAATGGTTCGTTGGCAGCTCGTAGTTGTCGTCGTGGTTGGTGTTACAGTATAACGGCAGAGGAGGTTAACTTTTTTTCCTACAACTTTAATATGTTCTAATAAACATACGAATTAACATTAAATGATTAATCTAGCGAACTAAAATACATCATCACAATCAAACTACAATTTTGTTTTAAATATTTTATAAATTAAAATTTAATTATATTATAAATAGTTATTTTAATACTTTTATATATTCATAAATCAATGTAAAAATTCATTTTTTAAATTTTTTTAGTTGAAATCACTAATTCTAGCAAACTAAAATATATGATAAAATCAAAGTACATTTTTTTATTTCTAATAAATGACTACTTTATTATTTTATAAATAAATATTTTAATATTTTTAAATATTGATAAATGAATGAAGATATTAATTTTTATATTTTTTAACTTCAAAACAATATTTATATAAATCTTTAATACTATTAAATATTTAATATTTATACAAATATATTAATAAAAAACAAATTTCATATACAATATTACCTATTTTTGTTTAACTAAAATTTTAAAATATATACATTATAAAATTTTACAATTTTTTTAATTTAACTATTTTAAAAATAACTATTTTAAATATATAAAAGTATTAAAATAGTTATATAAGAAAGCAATTTATAAATTCATTTTTAAATAAACAAATTTATTAAATAAATTATTTATTTATTAAATTAAAATAAAAAAATTATTAAATTAAATAATTAAATAAAATTAACAACAATAGTTGTTTAAAAAAAATAATTAAATAACAACAAAATTCAACCATCAAATTTTAAATTTCTATTAAATAAATAATTTATTAAATAGAAAAATATATAAAATTAATAAAAATACGGATTGAGAATCCATATGAACCATACGGATTGACAATCTGTATGGGTTATACAAACATACGGATTGTCAATCTGTATACCTTTAATACACAGGAAAATAACGTAGAGGTGGTAGTAGAACTCATGACGGCAATAGCAAAAATATGGCGAATACCAACAACGAGCACACACGGATTGATGAAGACAAACCACGGATTGATGAAGATCAACAAATTGAAGAGAAAAATATGAGAGAATTTGAGAGGAGAAATGAAAAACGTATGAATGAATGATGCAAACAGACGGATTAGGAATCTGTATTTCACATTTAAGCGTCAATGAATCAAGGACAAAATTGGTTTTTTACTCAAAATACTAGGTGTAAAAGAAATGATGTTGGATGCAGGAAGAAAATCCCAGGAGGATGTTAGGATAGGGTGAGGGAAGCCCAAATACACTCTTAAACCTAAATGATTAAAGTACTCCATAGGATGAGTTAGCATATATTTTAAAAATAAATTATAGTTTTTATTATATTTTTGTTAGAATAATGATATATTTTTTTATAGACGAATAATATGATGGTGATACTTGGATAATTATTATCCATTAATTGATATCATTTAGGGATATATAACTCTATTCAACTTTATATATTACCATCAATGAAAAATATGAATTTTATGTTTATTTTCTTTATAGCTTTAATGGTAATCTCTTAGATAGTTTATATTATTTTTAAGTGTTAATCTATACTGAATTATTTTTCTCTCAATCCAATCTAATTTATATTAAAAAACTAATCAAGATTTAAATCTTGAATCATTTGGTCCAGGAACATACAATGTTACCGGTTGTGTTAATTTATTTTCAGTACACATTAAATTGATAAGATAAACATGTCTGAAGATAGATTTGATAAATTTTTACGTATTGAAACTAAAGTATAAACCTTATTAGTTGCTATTGACAAAAACACTCCATGGTTCAACTTCATCGTGCTCCCTTGGTCACTTGGAAAGTTTTCCTCATATAATACTAGCACAATGAACCTCGGATTCTGTCATTCTATCACCGAAAAAAGGGGGACAAAAACAAAAACTTTTTGGATTCCACTGCACGTTGGATGATGGCACATTGGCACCTCTCGAAAAGTTTGGCATATATTCATTTGCAAAAACGTTGTATGATGGTAACTCTCACGAGGTGCTTTTTAGCCTTTTTCTGCTTTTCAATTTTTTCCATTCCTTTGCGATTAAGGATTGATTCTGAATTTGTGATGGAAAACTGTCTCCACCTTCCTCTCCGTTAAAATGTAATTCAAAATTCTCCTGTTTTATCTTCCTATTTTTTTTTATAGAAATATTGAATGAAAAGTAAATATATTTATAATATGTTTGGTTTAAGGGAAAAAGTGAAAAAGAAAAAAAAGAGAGAGAGAAAATGAAAAGTGTGACAATTTGTTAGATACTTAGATGGTTTGGTTTGGTATCTAAGAAATTAAGAATAAGGTAAAAAAAATATGTATATAAAATAATATAAATATCATAATAAAAAAACTAGATTAACAAATAGCAAAAACAATGAGATGTGGCATAGGTAAAACTACTTTTTTTTTTATCTATGATAACCTTTTTCCTTACTTTTCTTTCCAATTTTTGAAGGAAGACATCTCCGAACAGGGCTCACGCGTATGTTTTCTTTCCTTTCTTTGTTAAGGTTTCTTCAAAAAATGGAAAAATCCATTTTTTATAGTTTTCATTACTTTCTAATAAGTGCACGTTTGAATTAAAAATTACAACTTAAATTTGGGTCAAATAAGTTTACAAAGTGAGTTAATAAAAGTATCCAAAGTCTTGTTTCTTTAAAACTGAATTTGAAAGTAAAATTTTACTCTCAAAGGGACTTTTAAGGAGTAATTAAACATAACTTCAAAATGATTTTATTTTCAAATATATTTTTAGATCTTCCCGTCAAAAATTCAAACATATCCTAAATAATTTTTTCTCCTTTCCACTTAAACAAAGAGACCATTAATGTCTTGGAAGATTTGTAGGAAGATTTATATTATTCTAAAAAACTATTAGTAAGAAAATATTTTGAATGTTCTTCTTGTTCATCAAAATTTATTAAAAATAATAGTTTTTGTGAATTTCACTTCTTATTAAGGCTATTTGTGGATGGGTTGATTTATACCAATATCTGACTTAAAAGTTTAATATGATCAATTTTATCAACTCAAATATGATCGAATCAAAATCCAATAACATTTAAGACAAAATTAAGTTAACCTGACTTGTTGATAAAATATATTAATCTTAACATTATATATAACTAAACCATAGTTCAGTATGCAATCTTAACTTATATTTATTAAGTTAAACAAAACATTATTTATTAAGTTAAAAAATTCTATTATCAATTCATAATTGTTTGAACAATTGTGTTTCTTTAAAAGAATATATGATATGACTCAAAGTATAACTTGAAATTAACCTCAAAATATAAAAGGTCTAATTTCTTAAACACAAACCTATCAAAGTTCCCTTAGTCGGGTTAGATTGGAGGGACAAGGTCATGAGGATCCCACTTCTTACCTAATAAATCTCTTATAATTTTATAATTTTTAATAAATTTTAATTAATAATAAATAATATAAAGAACAAAAGAAAAGTTAAAATCTATGTTGCTAAAACTCTTCTTTCCTTAAAGTTTTTGTAAGTGTAAATTGCACCAACTCTAATCATAATTATATTTCATTTTTCTTTGATTTAAAAACGATTGTTTTTTTCAATTTATTTAAATTTTTGCACTTTTTTATAAAAAAAATACACATATTTTTCTTATTTTTAAATGCAAGTCAAACACATTTTTTTAATAAAAAAATAGAGAGATCAATGTACTATTTAATTTAAAAAAAAAATATGTATAGTATCACTAAACTCAGAAAAGTTAAACATATTTTTTATTAAAAAATTATTATATAAATGAAAATATGGTATCCTGTATGCACATGGTATCACTATCAGTTTGTCCTGATAATAATAAGTTGATATCGTATCGCATGTGTTAGGTACAATATAGGACAATAATTTGTATTGACATAGAATATCCTATTTATTGTACAATTATTTTAAAACTTAAATTTCAATCACAATTTATTTTTAAAAATTAGTAATTTAGAAGAACTCCTAAAGTAATTAAGGATGGAAATATTTCAAATAATATCATTTGGACCTTATTGTCTAACCCATATTAAGCCTCACTTCACCTAGATCTAACATATATATATATATATATATATATATATATATATATATATATATATATATATATAAAAGGTCTTATTTTATAGAATGATGTTACGTCTCATATTAATTCTTTTTAAAAAAATATTAAATGAAATGAAATGAAATTATTTTAATGGATATTAAATGTAATTGTAAAGATAATTTTTATAAGAATCAGAGTTGAATTGTGATTTTAGCAATTTTAAGACCTTCTTAGATCAAAACAATGTTATGGTCGAATGAGAAGTTTGACAAAAAATACAGATAACAAATTTTTGTAAAATAATTTAGATGATAGACATAGATTTCATAAGACATATAATGTCTTTAAAAATAAAATCAAATTCAAACCTTAAGTTAGTTTAAAGTAAAAAAAAGGATCAACAACATGTAAGACACATGGAGTTATATTGGTTTGTCTCATGGAGTTATATTGGTTTGTCTCAATCATCAAGCTTACGTCTTAGTAAACCACCAACCACCAAGTTTTACTAATTTTAAAAGGTTACAAGTAGTTTTCACTACTACTTCTATCTCTATAATCCAAGCTCTACACCAAATTTATTAAATCAGTATGTTTGTCTTATCAAACTATTGTTGGTTCTAATACAAATCAAAAAAATTGTTGTTTGCTTCCAGGTTGACTAATACTCAATCATCTTATAGACAGATAAACAATCTCAACACTTAACTTTTCTCTCAAGGTGTTTTGAGGATTTTACTAGAATTTACATGAATATATATAAAAAAAAATTACATAAATAATTTGAATATGAGCACGAAAGTTATTTTTTGTCTTTAAAATTTTTTGATATTTATAAGTCTTCTTCAACAATCTAAACATATAGATTTCTTAACTTGAACTTTTGTTGGAAGATTGTGGTCATTAGAGCATTTAATGCTTGCATTAAATGCACATACTTCATGTTAAAAACCACTCTTAGATATCATGTTGAGCACTCCTAAACCACTCTTAGATATCATGTTGAGCACTCCTAGGAATAAATCACTTCTTTTTCGTCATAGCATGTTTGTACACAAGAAGGTTTCTTTTCATGGCAATTTGCAACTAGCAACTTTTAGAATTTTATTTTCATTTATTCTTTATAGGATTCGGCACAATAAAGTTGTATCAAGATAATGTCTCTGTCAAAACAAATCATAGACACAAAGTATTAAATAAAGTTTTGAATGTTATCCTTTAATATTGCATTAAATAATAACTTTAATTTGTTATTGTCTTGAAACATGAGATGCAAACTTGCGAAGTATGTTCTAATATCACATAAAAGACAACTTTTGACTTGTGTATTTATTTGTATTTGATCAAAATAATAAGAGTTTTAATTCGTCTTAAAAAAATATCTTTTTTGACTTAACAACAATTAATTACATTTGATTGAAATGAATATTAACTATATAATTATGGTAAGTTAATTGCTTGCAAAAAAATCTCACGATTTCAAAAATACAATCAATTCCAATTTAATTGGTTAGCTCATATATTAATTCGTATAATAAATTAACAATAATATATTAATACGTTCTGCTTTATTTTTTTTATCTAATTGTAAATTCTGATTTGTTTTTTCTTTCATAATAAATTTCATTTTGTTATATTTTCTGTAATAGTAATTATAGTAATAAGATATAAATTAGTTTGACGAATTTGTATTTTACGAAATGATTAGCCTAATTATACATGTATTATGTATATGATTAATATTTAGCCTCAAACCTATTTTTGTTTTTGTTTTGAAAGGTTTGAGTTTATAATTAGATAATCAATTTTTCAAATTTTATAAAATGTTATTTATTAATTACGTGTTTTATATAACACATTCTATTTGTTCTATTACCTTACATTATGTGTTTTGTTGAATATTATACAACATTATTTATAATTATGATATTCTTTTATTATTGTAAAAATATTATTGCAATTAATAAGAATATATATTAGTTTAAATACTACTAATTGATTGCGAGATAATAAATCAATAACAATCATTATTTACTTTATATTATTACTTTAAATATCTATCTCCTATAATATATGAAAATGATTCTATTAATTTCTGTCACTATTTCTAATAAATTCATCTTACTACTTATCATTTTTTTTATATTTGATAACTTTAACATATTTAATTAATTAATTTAATTTAAAAATTTATTATAAAATAAGATTTTATCACGTAGACAAATATCACTTTATGATCAATAATCAATAAAATTACTAAATATTCATATTAATAACACGGTAAAAAAATAACCTAAAACTATTTTTTTTTAAAGAAAGTAAAAAAGGAGCAAGCAAAATATCATTAAAATGTAAAAAATCCTATATCCAGGACAACACTCTAATAATAACAATTTTCTATAACATATGTGTATATAAAAATATATTTAAATACTTATTAACATATCTACTAACATACATTTATTAAAATTTAAAATAAATAGTTAATAATATATTAAAAATTCAAAACATAATTTTTTTTCCTATAAATTCTAAAATATGAATTTAATATTCATAACACATGACATACTAAGTTAATTTTTTTAATAACATATACCAAGTTCTTATTTAAAAAAAACATAATTAAAAAAAGCTAAGTTTCAGATCCAGTTAAAAAATCATTAGGGTCCGTTTGAAATAAAATGTGTGGTTGACAAAAATAGAATTAAAATGCTTTTTAGTTTAATTTCAAAATACTTTTACATTCATTTTCAAAATCAAGAAAAAAAAATTAAAAATTTAGTTTTTAATTTTAAAAATTACACTCTTTCTACTATTGATAATAACTCATTATGTTAATGTTGTCACTCTTACCATCCCTATTATTATCACTACCAACATAAGTATCATTAATCACCATTGTTAATACTAGTACTATCATCAAGGACGTAACCAGAAAAAATGTTAAGAGAATGAAAATTTAACAAAAAAAAGGGGGTAAAGAGGAAAGTAAGAGCATTAACTTGAAACTGTAAAAGTTAATTTTTTTAATTAAAGGACAGCAAAAGTAAAAATAGATGTTGAAAAGAAAAAAAATAATGATAAATACAAATTGTGATATTCTCAACCCTTTATTTGAGGGGTTGTCCCATAAACAAATAGAATTAATTGCATAAAGTGAATATTAGAAGAGGAGGGGGAGAAAAAAATTACTTGTAAATATTAGAAAGTTTCTTATTATCGCCACCCAAACTGCTATGGTTACCATATATACCAATATTATTAGTGTAGTCACCGCCATTGTTACAAAATTAGTCTTAAACAAATTTCAATGGGATTCAAAATTTTGAAAATGAATTTATTTTGAAATTATAAGTTGGAGGAAAAAAATAAATCTAAAAAATCGGTTTTTAAAATTTTGGAAACTACTAAAAGCTTGTTATTATTTTTAAAATTTTGAAAACTTACATCTAAAAATCACCCAAAAATGAGCTCTTATTTATTTAAGTGAAAAAAATAATACATTGTCATTTTGCAGAGTTAAATTTTTACACTATACTATTTTGAAGTTATATACTCATTAGCTTATTTACGAACTTAGACCAATTAAACTAAGTGTGGCGATCTTTTCAAATTTTTTATTACAAAATATATTTCTTTAAATTAGTCTAATCTTTTGGAAAATGATTTTTTCAAATAATAGTAATGACAATCAAAATTTTTTTTATTTGTTGATGCTGGATTGAATTAATAATAATGTGTGACACGATATAACAATAATAATAACTTTAAAAAACAACAAGTTAATGATAACGTGAGACACTTATTAATGGATCAGAATTACATCTTAAAAATTTATCAAAAATCAGAAAGTAAAATTTTACTGATTTACCGCTGCGAAAACTTTTTATCCCAAGTTGGAAATTGAAATTTGAGACATAAGCCAACAGAATGGAACATGAGGATAATGATGGTGGCCATGATTGTTAAACAAATAATTGTTATATGCATGTCTTGTGGGACACTTGATTGGTACGTTGGGAATTTTTTTATAATTCTTTTTTCTGGTTATCATTTTCTTTACAATAATTAATTAACAATTCTCTCAACTTGCTATCTCACCATATAAAATGGAGCACATTTAATCTAACTACAAACAGCTATATACACGAAGCATAACCTCATATAATGATAAAGAAGACTCGTTATCCAATAGAACACACTTTCTCATTTCTTCCAAGCATTCTTATAAGATCAAACCTTGTTACTACAAACGAAAGTTTGAAAAAAAAAGAAAGAAAAAAAAGCTTCTTTTTTTTATATCGCTCAGAATAAACATTTGAATAGTGTTTCACTCCTTATATATAGAGAACTCATTTCTTCTTTTTTGTCTTGAGAAACATTTCCTCAACTTTTCTTTCTCCCTCCCATATTTCAGTCGATGCATTTCCGGCAAACTTCTCCCTCTTTCTTTCCGTCGCTCTAAAATTTTTTATTGCCATTAAGAGTGACGTTGTAAGTCATATTTTTCGGTTGCCTTTAAGAGTGACTTTGTAAGTCATATTTTTCGGTTGGTTTTAAGAGTGACTTTTTAAGTCACATTTTTCTCGGTTGCCTTTTAGAGTGACTTTTCAAGTCATACAAGAGGGTATAATTCTAGAAAAGGTTCCCTCAGTGCAGTGGGAATCTTATACAGTGATCTGAACTGTTTTATCCTGGGGACGTCGTGGTTGATAGTCTGCTTACACAATTTTTGACAGTGCCACGAAATGTTTTAAAGAAAGCGACATTATCCGTGACTCAGCCACTAATTTTTTCGGTCTGCTTACACAATTTTTAACAGTGCCACGAAACGTTTTAAAGAAAGCGACATTGTCTGTGACTCAGCCACTAATTTTTTCGGTTTGTCATAAACTATTGTTACAACTTTATTGTGATTTTAGATTGGATTGCCACTTTTCTGGTTGATGTATTTAAATTTGTTTAGTAATTTGAATTAGGACCAAATATTATGATATCAATAACGGAAACATTTTTTCACCATAAATAAAATTATAAGAATTATTGTTAAAAGTTAATAAACTATTTTTACTTAAAATTTTTATTTTATTTTCTACAATTAATTAATTAATTTGTTCACAAAGTCAACTAGTACAAATAATTTTATATATTTTTGTATTTTTATTACAAAAATATGATTTTTTTAAAAATAAATGAAATAAATTAGTTTTAAAACATTTTTATCTTTTATATCTAAATATAAAACTTATTTCGTATAATTTACATCTTATAATAAACTATTATTATTCACAATCAATCTAAACACACTTATTTTTCACAACTATAAGATATTTCACTTTTGAAATTGGCTTATTTTTCTTTTAAGGACAAGTTTTTGTGTGACAAATGCTTTAAATATACCTTGAAAGGAAAATGATCGGCATGGGTTGCTAGACAGCTATATAATTCCTTCACCGACTAATGAGTAATGACTATCACTTTCATTCTTCCCCAAAAAAACTTTCTTCTGATGGAATCCAACCAACGAATCAATGAACAAAGTATAATCAAATTTTACAACTTTAGTTAGTCAATAACCAATTAGCCATATACAAACAAAGTGAGCAACACATATATTCTCTACCACTTTAACTTTTATTATTATTATGAAATGATGTCTAATGAATTTAATTAAAAATTTGATTCACTATTAATGTAAGTTTCTTTCTTCTTTCAGCTAAGTATTCCAATAGTCGTTGTAACAGAACTGATATATCCTTGTCACCTTATAGGCAAGAGATCTTATTAAGGATTACTTTTTTCGTGATATGATGCTTAGCATATTCTTATTTATAAGTATAATTTGTTTATGTTATACTAAATAATAAAACGTCATAATTAATTTTTATAATTGTTGTGTATAATAAATTTATTGATTTATAATAATATTTATCTTAATAGTTACAATGTCTTGATAATGTAAAGTTTTTTTTTACACTAATGATATATCCATTAAACTCTTGGTTTTAAGTAAAGTCTAAAATTTGTCCTTGAAAGATTTGACGGAAAATAATTATGTTTTTTTAAAAATAACTTTACTTTTATAGTCATTAAATAATAAATTGTTTTCTTACTGACAATAATAAATTATTATGTATGATATATAATATTTTTATTTTCATAATAATTATATTAAAAGTCATAATAATTAATTTTTTTTATTGATTAACAATGTAATTATTTTATAAATACCATATGTATTTTACAAGAAATAATCTTCTTTGAGTTGTGTAAAAAATAAGATCATATTTATCATTATTAAATATTTAAGACTACTAAATAAGTTTAAAATATAAGATACTTAATCTCTCATATTACTCAAATATACTTACGTCTTATAAATTAAAACATTTAATTTGGAAGGTGAGATGGATTTGTTTGCTTTGAGAAAATATTTTTTAATTTTATTTTCTATTTAACTTTTAATTTCAAGATTGCTTTTTTAGTATGGCTCCTAGTTTTGTTTGATTCATAATACGTTTCCTAGTTTTAAAGATTTGTATTCGAAATAGAGAAAAAAAACCATTATTTTTTGTACAAATATCTGAAATCAGGAAACAAATTAAAAACAACGTAGGTGATAAATTTATAATTAAAAGTAGAACATAAAATAAAAAAATAGAAATTATTTTATCAAGGTAAAGTGGTAAACAAATGCATTTTCTCAATTAGACAATTTTTATATTTTTTGTTTGCTTTTTTCATTTGGACTACATTTAATATACTATATCCTTACAACTAGGAAACAAATTTCTCTCAATTATTTTAAGTTACTCTTATTTTATCTTTATTTGAATTTTCGATATTCTTAATTACTTGTTTATTTCAAACTACTTGTTTATAAATTAAATTTCAATAATTTTTCTAAAAGAAATCATCTATAATTAAGGATAATCTTATACTGTATCATAATTTAAATTATTCATTATAAATCCAAAATATAATTTATAGATCTAAAATACTTATATAAAAATATTTTTGCTACAAATTTAAGTATACAAAATAAACATTTTCCCGTGCAACATACAAACTAAAATATTATTAAGGAGTCTAGTTCAGTAACGAGTAGTTATAAATTTACTTGTCTTTGATTTTTTATATATAAAAAAACACTGAAATATCAAATTATAATATTCCAATAAATAAAAAAATTATTTATATTGATATAAATGATTAAGAAAAGTGAAGTCAACTTACTGCTAATAGTAATTAATAATAATAATGAGTCCATAGGGTATTGAGATGATGACATTGTAATTTTGTGGTGTATTTTACCTACCTGTCACCAAATCTCTCTCTATAGCTTGCAACTTTTCCACCTTCTTCTGCTGCTAAACCCTAGAAAAGGCTACTACTACAATTCAACCCTGCTCCCTCGTACACTCATGTGAATCTCCAAACATTTTCCTGTCGCCTCGGGATTCTCCAACACCTTCTTTTGTCCGCTAATTCAACCTCGTACGCTCCCACGGTTTTCTGTAAGTTTTTCATTCCTTTCATTCTCTCAGTTTTCAATTACTCCCAGAAGCTCCCGACTGATTTGGAGCTTCGGCTAAATGCCACTGAATCTTGATTTTTTTTACTCTCCCTCAAATTTCAGCCCTTGGGTCATTTTTGGTTCAGGAAATTATGTTTGTGAAAGGATTTTGAATTTGTTTCTTTGTGTTGGTTATTGAATTCCGCCTCAATGATTTTGCAAGTGTGTCACAGTCAAAGGGCATGAGTCAAGTTTTGATTTTGAGTTTTTATTAATTGTTATGTGTTTCCTACTTTGACAGGTGGTGTGTAAGATTTGAGGGTTTGACTTGAGCTTTTGTTTTGAATGGCCCCAAATTGCTGATTCTTGTTTGTAGAGGAGAAAAAGTGGCAATGGAGAGCTCTGCTGCTATGGAGGGTGGTGACAGGATTTACGATAATGGTAAAGAGGATGCGAGTGTGAGCAATCACATTGACATACTTAAGGAAATGGACTCCTTTCTGGAGGACATTGATGAGGGGTTGATTATATCTAGGATGGTGGGTGACTCTGTCATTAAGGGCATGGTTAATGCTGTTGAGGAGCAGGCGGCTGAGCGAATCGCTCAGAAAGAATTGGAGGTGGTTGGGCTAAAGAAAATTCTAGACGAGTTTCGTGTGGGTTCGGATGAAACTAAGACATTGTGGTCTTTGGTACATCATCGTGAACCCGATGAAGTTGGTATGCATCAATTTCCAGATAGTGTTGTAGGGCATGATAGATGTATAATGTCTGTAGATAGTTTTCAAATTGCAGTACATGAACAGTTAAATCAGCTCAGGAAGGAAGTAAATAAAATTAGGGGGGCTAGTTCTATCAGAAGAATTAGTTCAGGTTCTGATTTGGTGGGTTTAGGTGGTATTCTGCAGGAGAATATGCCGGAAAAATGGATTTATGTCAATAAAGCTTTTGAAAGCCTTAAAGATACCCTAGACACTTTCTGCAGAAGGATGGAGGATATGGATCATTTATCAAAGGCATCACTTTCTGAATGGCAGCAGGAGCAGGACTTTTGTTCAGAAATTGAACGGATGGTGATCAGCAATTCTATCTGGGGTTTGCAACAGCAGTTTGAACAGAAATTGTTGGACCTCTATGACTCTGAAAGTAGAAATTGTTTTAACCAATATAAAGAGATCTCAAGTTTGCGTCAGGAATTGGATGCAATTTTTAAAACACTATCTGTTTCTGAAACTGGGCACCTTCTTTCTCATGGATCCTTGGAGAATACCGATGAATGGTGTCATAATAAGAGGGTTGACCATTTTCACGTGAAGCTTTCAACAGATCCCTTATCACCCTCAACTATGGAAGAAAATGGCAAACAGGAGGAGTCAAAGATTAACAAGCCTGAGAATTTGGATTCAGCCTCATTAAAGCACATGTCTAAAGAAGATTTGGTTACTTATATTACTAAAATGAGAAGAAACCATGAATCTCAAGTGCAAGAGAAGACTGAAGAGAATTTTCGCCTTAGGCGGGAACTTTTGAATTTGAAAGAAAGAGGTTCTTCTTTTCCATTGAAGAAGGACAAGGAGTTTGAGCTGTTGAAGAAAAAAATCCCAGATGTTATCTCAAAATTGAATGAAATCCTTGATGGAAACGAGAAAGTACATCAATTCAGTGAAAACATTGAATCTCTTAGCAGTTTGAAGGATAGATTGGACTTCTTACAATTGGAGAATCATCAACTGAAGGACACACTATCAGATATGAAGAAGGAATTTAAGAGTCTATCTTCCCAGCTTTCTGCTTCTGTGGAAAAATTGTCACAGCAACAACTGACACAGAAAAATTTGTTACAAACCATTCAGAAGCTTGAGGATGACATAGGGGATGCACATACTCAAGTTTCAGTTATTCAAGATGTATATAAATGTTTCTTTGAAGATATTGTGAGTGAGTTTAGATACAGCACCGAAGAATTACATCTGAAGAATAGTTTCATGCAAGAAATATATGAAGTAATATTCAAAGAAGCTTCCCACAGTGCTCAAGCTTCTAGTGGGTTGGGAATTGAGGAAGCTGAAATGGAGTCAACTATTATGCAAGGGCAATTGGATATTAATCATATTATATTTAAAGAAACATTGATGAATGCAGATGAAGCATTAAAATTCGAAAGTGCTGAGAAAGAGACACTAAAATATGAAATGCTTATGTTGAATTCAGTAGTGGAGGAAAAGGAAAAGTTAATCCAAGGAGCAGCAGATGCTTTGGTTCTAGAGAAACAAAAAACGGAGTCTGCCTCTGAACAGCTTAACAGTTTAAGAGCTGAGATAGTTCAGCAACATAAATTAATTGCAGAGAACAGTAAAGAATTGAATGTCACCAAGGGTAACCTGGTGGCAGCTTTGAAGGAAATTGAACAATACAAGGAGCAAGTGCAAGAGCTACATCAAAATCTTGAACAAAGAATGAACAAGCTTAAAGAAACTGATGAAGAAAAAAAAGTGCTTTGTACGCTTACACAAAAGCAACAAGAAACACTAAAACTGATTGAGGAAAAAGAAAGGGAAAGCAGGAAGCAAATGGAATCAACCATTAATCTCATCTATAAATTGTTGGCAATGGTTACTGATTTTGAAGCTAGAGTAAATAAAGATATTTCAAGAAATCGTTTGAGGTATGCAATAATTGTGTCAAGTTCCTTCTTTTTTATTTTTTAATAGCTCATTAATTTATGATAAACTACGGTACCTCTTAGAATGTGGGTTTGAGCCTAACTCAATCCCAAAAGTTAGCTCATAGGGTAAGGGTTGCCCCTACTTTATCTTGGTACTATCTCTAGCCAATGTAGGACTTGGTTTTTTCCCAATAATATCTATGATTGTTTCTCTGTTTTAAGCTATTTTATGTGGTCTTCTATTTATGTAAGTGTTTAAGCTTATGTGAAGCAACAAGTACATCAGGTCTTCTAATTGATTGAAGAAATAATTTGGGCAATTAACTTGGTTTTTTTTTAAAACCTTTTTTGAATTTTAAAGTCAAATATAAATCTATTATATGTATCCTTTCAGTAAATAATTTCAGATCATTTGCAAGCTGGAGGTATACTATATTACTATATGTTACAAGAAAAACTTATCATGTGAGCAGTAAACATATTTGTTAAAAATTTATATTTGATTTCAACTTGATCTTGTTAACTGTTAATGCCCTGAAAATTGTGTGAAAAAAAACTAAATGCTTCAATTTCATATCCTTATATGTAACAAGCAGTTTTGAATTGTAATTGTTATTTTTTAAAATTCAGTTTAAAATCCTTGTGGTGATCATGTCTTATAAGTAATAATCTTTTCAGTCTTGAAAACATGAGATCTGAGTTCCATTGGATCAAGAACAAAGCCAATGTACTTAAAACCATGGGTTTGGTGCACAAGCAAAGGCTAGAAACAAAATCTTCTGATCTCTTGAAGGCTGAAGCAGAGGTATGTAATCAGAAACATTATTTTTTTTTGTCAAGCTATTGGAAACATTGCATTAGTTATGTGTTTCTGAGAGAGAGGGAATAAAAGTAGATATCAAATCAAAGCCTGTGTATGAGTGTAGCCTATAAGGTTTATGTTGAAAATTTTGGTGAACCAAAACATACAGCTAATTCCCAACTTGAATAGATATCTAGACTTCATGAGAACATTATTTTCATTTTTAACTTCTTTCTATTTTAATGCTCAAGTCTTGTAATTGAGGCCACTTACATTTGATCTAAAGTAGTTACCTTGGATATTTACTTGGAGTTTCAGGTTGATCTTTTGGGGGATGAGGTAGATACTCTTCTTAGCCTCCTTGAAAAAATATACATTGCACTTGATCATTATTCACCTATACTGCAGCATTACCCTGGGGTGAGAACCTTTCCCATTCTGTATATTGTACTTTGTACATAATTGAAGTGTATAATGCTGATGTATGTGATTTGCCAATGTATGTGATATTACTATAAAGATTCTATCTATCTTCCCGATCGTTTCTCCTTAGGATTGTAAACTTATTTTGAGGATATTAAAAGCAACTATTCCTTTCTGTGTTGAGACAATGAATACTTGACCCAACTCTGATGAAGGAAAATACCAAATGTTTGTCTTTAGGTTTTGGAGATTTGAAAATCTAGTAATTATTTCATGCGCTAAATATGATTTTTTAGGTCATATTTACCTTTGTTAAGATGTTTTGTTAGAACTGTGGCTAGAATAATTCTTATGAGACTTAAAACCAATCCTTGTGTAGTTTTTTTTGTTATAAAACATTGATAGTTATGTAGCTTGGACCTGGAATGAAAGTTTTTTTTGTTTCTATCATACATGGGAATCCCTCATTCCATGAAATGAACATGGAATTGAATCACAACTATATGTATCAAATATAATATAAGAGAATATATGGACAAGCTGTTATTGTACTATCACCACCACAGGTGTACAAGTAGAACTGTGTTGAGGTAGCGTACTAACTCAACCCCACCATTCAGCTAAGAATTGTGTGATTAGATAGTTACTGGTGAAGCTCCATCCAGAAGTTTTTACTGTCCAATTAGATTTGTGTAGCTTCAAAGAAACATAGGGACATATACTTTTGTTTCTTTGAGATGATTTTATATTCATGAATAGAATATATAGTGTGTACTGTTTGATATCCTTAAGTTCCAAACTCCCAATAAACTTTTTTCAATAATTATCGGTCAATTTTGCAGATTATTGAGATTCTGGAGCTTGTAAGAAGAGAACTGACTGGAGATTCTAGAAAACATGTTTAGTTGTGTGTTCTGGCCAGGTAAATCGACAGACACACTGTTGACACAAACTGTATCTGTCCATGCACTGGATCAGTAAAACCCAGAAGCAGTGATAAGGAAATCATTATCTGCAAACCCCCACATGACCATTGATCAACCACATTGGATGTGGAGAATTGCAAGTAACTTTTCAGGGAGCACCATCATAGTGTTAATTGGTTCATTTTTTTCCTTCTTTCTATTAGCTTCATCTATACAGAGATCAGAGATGCTAGAGTTCTGGTAGTTGGATTTCTTTTTCAATTCGTTTTTTTTTTTTTGTGTTCACCATGTCTATAACTGCAGAACAGTGGCAATGCTATAGCGTAAATTATTCTAGTCCATGCTATCCTCTGTTGAATTACTACATCGAGGGGCTATGGGCAACTTGACCCACTTGCTTAAATCTTCCGATGGATACAGGTAACGAGTTGTACAGTTGTCACATAATATAGCAGCTGGCTGATGTGTAGCTGCTTGGTTTTTGTTCTCCTGAAACATAGTTTGAGGAAAACAGCAACAGAAAAGAATCAACAACTTGTGCAGTTGCTAACACACTGTTTTTGCCATACATTAATGCTTTATATCATACTAGGACACAAATTTGCTTCCCCTCTTTGTAATGCATAGCTTTTCTACTTGGGCTAATAACATTTGTACATGTTATTTTGTGTAATGAATTTCCAGATGGCTTATTGATAGTTTTGCGTTGTAGGCTCAAGTGTATGATATTCTTCTGCATTCAGTGAATTGTGTTTTAAAATGGTTACCTTTATTGTATTGAAATCATCAGCCTTTATTTCATATTTTTACATTTTTAAATATTTAATTTGTTTTTAGTTTTTTTTTTGCCAATATAACTTAAATATCATAATAAATGCTTGCCTTATCTTTTTATTGTGTCCAATGATTGAACCTAAAACTTTATATATCCTATACTTAGATAATGTATGTACTTATGTACAGGTCTCAATAATGTTTTATTAATAAATCAAATCAGTTTTTTTTTTTTTTTGGAAAAAGTCAAATCAGTTACTTCGTCATCAAAAGAGACCTATCCCTTATTAATGTTTATCTTAGTGTATAAAAAAAACGTTACTAACAAGTTTTATTATTGATTGAGAGAGATCTTTCGTTATCAATCAATATCTTTATTGTTGATTGATGGGCTAACTAACTTATTATCAATCCTTAAACCAGTTAAATCTTGTCATTCTCAGATTGTTGGCTTTTTGACCATTAAGATTCAACTTTGTATAATGTCAAAATTGAAGTGTAATTGGGAGCATGTATATGGATCCCCCCTTATATTTTTCATGCCACCGAGTCAAATAATTAAATTTAAAGAAAATTTGAGGATTAACATTGATATTTCCTTTAAAAAAAGTTTTATTTTTTAAAGTTATATATAGTTTCATCAAAATTTTAACTATATATCTATAACTTAAATTTTTTAATTAAGTCTTTATAATTTAAAAATTTTGTATTAAACTCCTAAAAGTTAATATTATTAAATATTTACTAAGCACCATTGATGTGACATTATAGAACCAATTTGTTTAAGCTTATTTTTTTAAAAAAATAAAATAAGTAGTTTTATGTTTATTTTTTACATATTTGTCTGAGCTGTTTTTATTTAAAATAAACAGTTTTAAGTTTTTTTCAATAAATAAATCTAATTTTATTATAAAAAAATACTTATTTTTAAAGTTATTTTTTTTCTAAGTTTAAACACTTATAATTTTCAAGTCAAGCGATTTCCTATTTGTTCATGTGGAATCTAATTCTTAATGAAAGAGGTTCTATTGTTTGTAACGAAAAAATTGTGTGCATATTTGCTTATGCAAGATTAATTGTACTCATAATTTAAATAATTGGTCCTCGCCGCGCCGGTCAGGCCAGCACAATTTAAAAAAATAATTCTATTCTATTTTTATATAAATTACACACAGTACACATGTTACATGGGAAATCAGAAAACTGTTCTTCAATAAAAAAAATGATAATTCATCACAAAATAATTACAATTATGCTATTGTGGTAGGAAAAAAAAATTCCTTATCATATGATAAGCGACAGTTATTACAATAATTATATTACAAATATATATAGATATAGATGACCGAAAAAAACCGACTCCTCACAAAGTCTTGTTCTTATAATAAAGAAAATGTTTAAATATAATTTTAGTTCTTTTATTTTATTTAATTTATAATTTTTTTTTATTTTTAAATTGAAATATTTGGTCTTTATATTTAAAAATAATCATAATTTTGATCTTTGAACTTATTTCAAAGTGTAAATATTTAGTCCTTTTATTTTAAAAGTTCAAAGTGTAAATATTTAGTCCTTTTATTTTAAAAAATTCATAATTTTAGTCATCGTATTTTAAAATTTTCATAATTTTGTCTACGTTTTATTTCTTTCATTTTTGTAATTTGTAATTATCTAAAAGTATAAAATATTTTTTTCGTCTCTGCAATTTAATGTTTTTCTATTTTCTTTTTTGTAATTTTTTCATTTTAGTTCTTATAAAATATATCTATTTTATTTATCATCCTTAAAACATTTTAAATAGCACTTAGAACAGTGAAAAAACATTATCTAAAATACTTTAATAATGAAAAACAAAATACATATATTTTACAAGAATTAAAATGGAAAAAATTGTAAGGATGGAAATGAAAAAATTGATAAATTATATGGACAAAAATGTATTTAAGTCTTAATTAAATCATTTATTGATGATATCTTAAATGAATATGTTGGATTTAAGGTTCAATTGGACCAAAAAAAAAATAAAACATAAATAAAATTAAGAATTTGATCAAAGTTATAAATTTTTTAAAATTAGAAGACTAAATATCTTAATTTTAAAATAAAAAGCCTAAAATTATAAATTTTAAAAAATAATAGCATAAAATGTCTTTATTTTAAAATAAAAGAACAAACATTATTTTAAAAAAATCAACTAACAAAATTGACAAATAGTTATTCTCTTAAAGACATTAATTACAATTTTATTCTTAATCATATTTAGGAAAGCGGTTTGTCAGAAGAAATATAGTATTAAATGAAGAATAGATTTAATAGAAAAAAAATGAAAATACAGAACTGGTCGTAGAGCCAATATATCTGGATATTAACGATAAATTCGATACTGGAAAACAAGTGGAATGCAATAATTAAAGTATAGGGTAATATAAATATAAATATGTAGCGTATAGCGGTGAAGATAGAAAGAAAAAAAAGGAGGCTATAGGGGTACTGTGAGTACGGAATAACATAAGACAGTGCAACGCAGTACAGAGATTATAAAAGGAAGAAATCATCGTGTGCCGGACAATGCCATGTGACCCACCTCACATCACCAATAATGGATTATGGAACCTCCACACTTATTATTAGGAAAAATATCTAATTTGAATGAATAAAAAGTGTGATAGTTTCATCTTATTTTTAAACTTCTGAGATTATTTTATTGGTGTAATATTCAAAGATTTATTTAATAATAAGTTATATTTTTTTATAATCAATTCAACATTAGAATTTAGAGATCAATTTGTTATTAAATTGTCTATTAGATTAATTTTTTGTATTTTTTATATATTTAAAAAGTAATTTTAAATTTTTCATCTTTCACACTTTTAAAAACCAAGATGAATATTTATTCTTATTATTATTTTCATTTTAAAGTTTTCAAATAAAGAAAAAAATGAATAATATATGTCAATAAATATTAACCCAGTTGATAAGTATCAAATTTATATGTTATAACTCAAATGGTTAACATAATTATACAAGGTTCCTCCTTGTTCACTTGCTGGATAATATTCAATCACAGATGATCTAATTGTTTATTAAATTAAGTTTAAATTTATGCATTATTATAAAAAAAATTATACTATCAATTAATCATAATTATGAAATATATAAATTTTAAAGTAATAATTATAAAAATCAATAAATATAACAACTTATAATTAAATCACAGTGTAAAAGATATTTTTGGTACACAATATTTCTTTATTAAATTTTATAAGAAATATCTTAGAAATCATACTAAAAATATTCTCTGATTGACTTAAATACATATATAGACTCGTAACTTATATCATAATAAATAAATATCTGATAATAAACTAATGTAAATTTGATTGTTACAAAAAGTGTAACCAAAACTTTTTTAGACGTCAAATCAAATCAGGGGAAATTTTGGTACTGTTACCAATTATGGCACATCAGTTAGAGGAAGAAAATAAAGATAAAGTACCAATTAAATACTCTCAGAATCTTGGCTTATTGTAAAAGATACAAAACCAAGCACAGATGAAATGCAACTTTTCCAATCTGTTTCCAACCACACCCATGTTCTGATTTCCTTGTTTGTTTATTCAGGAAAGAGCCCATTTTTGGTGACATCTCTGATTTTCTAGTATTTTTCTCTGGATTCCTTATCACAAACTTAGCTAAGTTGTTGTCTTTTTTGTCATTCATAGTGCATTGCCACTCCTTGCTTTGGTCCCTTGCCCCTTCTTCAAGTTCAGATCTGTGAGTTGCTGTGTTGTGTTTGTTGGAGAGATTGATTTGATTGTGTTCAGCAAAAGCTGGAGGTGGGTTTTCCTTTTCAACTCTTTGTATTGTAGTGTCTCCCATGGTGTGGAAAATGGACATTCACATGCCCCAGAAGCTTGTTTTGCCTAGTTTGCCATAAAGGCTTCAACTTTCAGGTTTCCTTGTTCAAGATCTTGGAAAATACGAGGTTGTTTCTGTGATTGAGCAGTGTTGGCTTTCTGGGTCTGTATTGTTTTCTTTTTCTCTGTGTCTGGTTTTGTTTGTTTGGCTTCCTCTTGACAAATTTTGCTTCTTTTGTTAAAAGATAATTCAAAGGTCTTGTTGCTGGGGGGAACTGTTATAATGGGGAGTGGCCTTGGGGAGGGACTCTTTGTTGTGCTGATTCTGGTGATGTTGTCTGTGACAGCGAGCACTATAAATGCTCAACCAAAGTCTATTCTCTTGAATTGTGGTTCAGATTCTTCTGTGAATGTGGATGGTAGGAGATGGGTGGGGGACATGGCCACTGATAACAATGTCACCCTAAGTTCCCCTAGTGTTCTTGTTTCCACTTCTACATCAAGTGACAGTCCAATATATGACCCTCTCTATAAAACTGCCAGAATTTTCAATGCTCCTTTGAATTACACAATCAAAGATGTTCAGGGGAACTACTTTGTTAGGTTCCATTTCTGCCCCTTCGAGACTGATGACTACAATGTGAATGAGTCCTCATTTGGTGTTGTGGTCAATGGACTGAAACTGTTGTCAGAGTTTGATGTTCCTGGTAAGATATCTCACAAGAATATGAACTTGCTGAATTCTGGAAGGAATGCTAGTTCATTCTTCTTGGTCAAAGAATATATTCTGGCTGTGAATGGGGATATGCTTTTGATTGAGTTTGTTCCAACCAGAAGCTCCTTTGGCTTCATCAATGCCATTGAGATTGTACCAGTTGTTGGTGAGCTTTTTGCTGGTTCAGTTAGCAGAGTTGGTGGAAGTGGTGGAAACTTGAATTTGCCGGGACAAGGGATGGAGACTATGTATAGGTTGAATGTTGGTGGTCCTGAGATTCAGTCCAATCAGGATCATGATCTTTGGAGAACCTGGGAAGTGGATTCTGGCTATATGATCACTGAAAATGCTGGGTCTGGAATTAAGAACAGTTCTAACATTACATATGCTTCCATGAATGATACTTGGGTGGCTCCTCTCCTTGTGTATGAAACTGCAAGGGCAATGTCCAACACTGAAGTCTTGGACAAAAGGTTCAACATGTCATGGAAATTTGAAGTAGATCCTGGCTTTGATTATCTGGTCCGTTTACATTTCTGTGAGCTGGTTTATGACAAGGCCAATGAGAGGATATTTAGGATCTACATAAACAATAGGACAGCTGCAGATAATGTTGATGTCTTCGTGCGTGCGGGAGGGATGAATAAAGCATATCACCAGGACTATTTTGATCCTGTGTCGTCGAGGATTGACACGGTTTGGGTTCAACTTGGTCCTGACACGGCTGCTGGTGCTGCAGGAACTGATGCTCTCTTAAATGGTCTGGAGGTTTTCAAGCTTAGTCGAAACGGAAATCTTGCCTATGTGGAGAGGTTTGACATAAGTGGCAATTCAGGAAGCAAATCAAAAGCAATAGCTGCTTGGGTGGGAGTTGGAGCAGGTGTAGCTTCTGTAGCTATAGTTGCACTTATAGTTGGTCTTGTTTTCTGTTTCTGTAAAAGCAGGAGGAAACAATCAAGCGATACCAAGAACAACCCTCAGGGTTGGAGACCATTGTTCCTCTATGGAGGGGCTGCTGTGAACAGCACTGTGGGTGCCAAAGGATCAGCAGGAACTCAAAAGCCTTATGGATCTGTGGGCTCAACCAGAGTTGGCAAGAAGTTTACATTGGCAGAAATCAATGCTGCAACAAACAACTTTGATGAGAGTTTGGTAATTGGAGTTGGAGGCTTTGGTAAGGTGTATAAGGGGGAGGTTGAAGATGGCGTTCCTGCGGCTATTAAGCGCGCCAACCCCCAGTCTGAGCAAGGCCTGGCTGAATTTGAGACAGAAATCGAGATGCTGTCCAAATTCAGACACAGGCATCTCGTGTCCTTGATTGGTTTCTGTGAAGAGAAGAATGAAATGATCTTGGTTTATGAGTACATGTTAAATGGAACTCTTAGAAGCCACCTATTTGGGAGTGATCTTCCTCCTCTATCTTGGAAGCAGCGCCTAGAAGTGTGCATCGGTGCTGCAAGGGGACTTCACTACCTTCACACAGGAGCTGACCGAGGAATCATTCACAGGGATGTCAAGACAACCAATATACTGCTAGATGAGAACTTTGTAGCCAAAATGGCTGATTTTGGGTTGTCCAAAGATGGTCCAGCTTTTGAACACACCCATGTTAGCACTGCTGTGAAAGGAAGCTTTGGCTATCTAGACCCTGAGTACTTCAGAAGGCAGCAATTGACCGAGAAATCAGATGTATACTCCTTTGGTGTTGTGTTGTTTGAAGTTGTTTGTGCTAGAGCTGTCATAAACCCCACCTTGCCTAAGGATCAGATCAACCTTGCAGAATGGGCAATGAGATGGCAAAGGCAAAGATCACTTGAGACAATCATTGACCCTCATCTTAGAGGAAACTATTGTCCGGAATCATTGGCTAAGTATGGAGAGATCGCAGAAAAATGTCTTGCTGACGATGGAAAGAGCCGCCCCACCATGGGAGAGGTGTTGTGGCACTTGGAGTATGTCTTGCAACTGCATGAAGCTTGGCTCAACATGGACACCACAGAAACTTCCTTCTCTAGTAGTAATGCTTTGAGATGTCCAAAAGATGGAGGACTAGAAATGGTCCATGAGCCTTCAAATCAAGATGGAGAAGTTGGTTTTGATCACAAAAACACAGCTGAATCCGATTGAAGAATGCTGCAATTTGAGTTCAGTGATTTCTGAATGCTAGTCAGACACACCATTGATTGAAGAACTATAAATCAATGACCCTTATAGCTCATATATGCTTTACATATTCTTTCTATTTGTTTTATTGAATCCAACTTCAAGTTTATTGTTACTATTTTTCAAGCTAATACATGGTAGTGCAATAGGCAAGTTATTAATAACTTATTATCAACACTTTGTCTAAAACTGGTACCAAAATTTGTGATATGCTCTGGTTTTGTATTGAGTATGCAATTAAAAATTGTATTCCTGGATCTTGCTTCTTGAAAGCTAGTTAGAATGTTATCACTGGTCAATGCTGCCATTAAATTTTGTATTTCAATTTGTCTTTGAAATCAGCATTCGAATTTTGTTGTCTGCATTAGTTTAGTGCACTCTTTCAAAGGGACAAAATTTATACTAAGTGCTCAAATTAAACAATTGCATATGATTGTTTTGGCTTGAAAACTGATACTCCTATAATTTTAAATATGTTATTTTGGTTTCTTTATTTTTAAATCAAGATATTTAGTCTCCTTATTTTTTAGAACAAGTAATTTTGGTCTTTATGTCAATTGACTATTAGTTGATCATCCAAAGTCAAATATTGACTTTGATGTGATATATTGATGCTCATGTGGTACTTATGTGACAAGGAGTTAAATAAAGTAAAAATAAAAAAGATTTTGATAGAAGTTGAACCCATGACCATCTATTTACAGATAAGATAATAAACTTCTAACACACTTATTTTATTTAGTTGATTTTATAAATATTATTTTGTATGTATCATTAGTTAAGAGTTATTACTTTTTTTTAATTATAAAAAATTATAAATTAAAAAATATTTAATATACAAATCTTTTTAATTTTATTTTATATCATTTTATGTATTTTTATTTTCAATAGTTTACATATTTTTATATTTATTTTACCAATTTATAATTAAATTTCATAAATTAGTACATAAATTATTTACATAAATTATTTTGTAAATTGATTTTAATATATATATTATTTTAACTCTAATTATATGAATCAATATAATTGCATTAATTTTATGAAAATTATACAAAAACCAATGGGAAGATTGAGAAGTTGGAAAAAGAAAGAATTTTTTGGTTCTATACATAGAATTGGCTAAGCATTTTTTTGGTTCTATGCATAGAATTGTCTAATCGATTCTTCCTTTTAAATTGAGATTGATTATTCAAATTGATGGGGTAAACTAATGAGTTTTTGATAGCAAATCCATCTTCTAAGGAGTGTCCTACTACTCATTCAGCTCACAACAATCCAATTAGTTCAACGAGAAAAAAACACACTAGATATTTCATTTTCAGAAACCAATAGTTTTAATGTTATTTGACGCACGATAATTTTTATATGTTATATGTCTATTATGAATGTAAAGTTCTTAGGATCAATAAATTTTTTAAATTTTATTAACCAAATGAATATGATTTGGCGCTATCATTAACCCAACACATGCAAATTTATTTTAATATGTAAGTTATTTTTATTCTATTTATATAAATCAATAAAATTTTAATACTTAATTTTTTAGGAAACTTACCTGTTAATATTTTCGTTTTAACTATAAAAAATTATTTAGTAAATAAGTTTGTTAATACCAATTATATAAATAAAGAAAATTACAAAAATTAATATGTAAGTTATTTATATAAATTATTTCATATAATTTAGAAAAATTATGTAAATTTTATTTTATATATAAATAATATATATTTTTATTTTAATTATAAAAATTAATAATATTTTATTTTTTAAAATTATTTAAATATTATTTTAAATTTACCCAGTTTTAATAGTTACATAAAGTAATTTTTTAAATAATCTGTATATTAGTTTATGTAATTTTTTTTATAAAATTATAATTAAATAAGAACAATTTTTTATATATAATCATTTATTAATTTATATTAAAATAAAATCTTATAAGAAAAATAAATACATGTAAAATTAAATATTAAACATTAAACATTTTATTTTAGTTTAGAAAATTTTATAATTCAAAAAAAAAATAATAACTCTTAAATAATAATACATGTAAAATAATGTTTTTATAATTAATTAAATAAAACATGTATGTTAGTGGTTTATTATTTTGTCTTTAAATGAATAATTGTGAGTTTTTATTTTTTATTTTATTTAATTACTTCCACATAAGTTTCATGTCAATGGGAAAATTAAATATTTTGATTTAGAAATCGGAAGAACAAAATTACAATTTAATTGATTGTTTTTTATACATAATTCCATATGATTTTGTTTTCTATTGTAAAATAATTTCTATTAAGAATATATTTTTTATTTTAAAAAATGTTAGAAGAATAACATTTTATTCAACAAATTGAGTTAGATCCGTTGGTCTAAGAGGTTGTCGGACATTCAGGGTATATTTGGAAAATTAAAAATACCTTAAAACATATAAACATGTCACTATGGAAAAAGTTTCATTCAATGCATTACAATTAGATGGCATTTTAGGTTTAAGTTTGCCAACTTAATTTTTAGGTAATCTTTATTTTGTAAAATTGATTTTAGTTAAAATTGTGTTTGACGTAAAATGATTTTTATTTGAATTTTTTTATTTCAAAAATAAGTACCGAGAACTTAGTATAAAAAATTTAACCTAAATTAAAATTTATTTCTTTTATTTGATTTTAAATAAACTTATTTTAATTCCTCAAGGATATAACCATATTTGATAAAAAAATACTAAGCAACAAAGTAATTGCAATCAAAATTATCAAAGAACACATCAGTATGGGTAGACTTAAATTATGTTTTGTGGTACAATTGCTTTAGGTTGTTTCACAACAATAGTTTCATATTAAAATTTAATTTATATGCATGTGTTGTTGTACGGTAATCTCTTCCAAAGATAATAAAACAGATCTCAATCCAATGATTATTCTTAAAAGTATTCATAAATGAGGAGGATAATTAGTTGTCCCATATATATATATATATATATATATATATATATATATATATATATATATATAATATTAATGTAATTAAAATATGTTATTTATGTAAATAATTTATATTATATATATTTTTCTTTAAAAAATAATCATATTTTTCTAATTTTATGATTAACCATAACAATCTAGTACAAAATATATGTATAAATTTATTTTTTTATTCTATTTAAGAATATTGAATTATTATTAATTTTTATATATAAATTTATGATTTATTGATGAGCTCTTTTAAGATTATCTTTTAACTGTGAATTGATATAAATAAATTGCTTGAGAATTGTAGCATCAATTTTATCTCCCTAAATAACCGAAAAACTTCTGACTAATATTTGGCTATAAAACGTGGGATAAAATTAAAATAAAACCAAGTTTAAAATACACACGTTATCCATGAGGACTAATTTTAGAGCGAATGTATTCTTCAACATGAGATAAAACCAAACGAAGAAATGATGCACGTTTGATGACAATTTTGGAATAAGTGAATGGGTGTTACATGTCATTTTGGAATCCTTTTAAATAACATTTACACTACCTGCAAATAATGATGACGAAAAAAAAGAAAATGACACAATGAATGAAATTTAATAAATTGTGAGTCAATCAATCATGAAAATGGAGCACCTCGTTTTTTTAAAATTGATGTGTTTAAATTTAATTAATGTAAATTTAAATTTGCTTATATACTAGTTTGCTTATTTCCTCATTTAGTTAATGTTGATGGCTTATTTGTATGATTTAATTTATTTCATTTAATACCATTTAATATTTGTATATTTCATTAAAACGTGTATATATGTGATTATTGCCTGTAGATATTTTTTGAGATTCATGTATTTAGTTAATCACATTGTATATCCTGCTTAAAAAAATCATATTGTATATCCAATTTTAAATTGCTTACACTATTAGTCAATTTGTATAATAAAGATCAGCAAAAATAAACATTGTAATCCATTTTTTTATGCAAATTGAAAGGGAAGAAAATTTGGTTTATGTTGATTGTTAATTCGTAATCAACCCCCTTATGATTATATGTGAATAGTTTTATTTTGTTATTTTACTTCAAAACTTATACAAGGATGTTTGATAAAAAATGAATACTTTTTTTACTGCATGAAAAATGAATACAAGAGTGTATGTTTTATAACAGAAGGCAATGATTTTATTAATAAAATATTGAGGTATATATTTAATAAAAGTAAATAATGTAGCACCTTGGTGTATATTAAAATTAAGCATTGCATATATATATATATATATATATATATGAAATATTTTACATAAAATTTGATAAAATAAATATCTCACTATATTAAAAATAAAATATTACTGTACAACGAAGGAATAAATAATAATTTAAAATTAAACAGTGTCGTGACTTGTTAATGATATTTATAAGAACAACTTTGAATTGCAAATTCTCCAAATTTCTCAGGAGAGTCACTCATTCCATATTCCAATTCAATTGGATACTAGTAAAAATGAATTCAGGATTATAAAAAGAAAAAATTAATTATTTTTTGGAGAATACAATTAGAATTAGAATGTGTAATGTGTAATAAGACTTTTGTATTTTTTAAACATGCATTGATTAAACTTTAGCTATAGATTTGTCTATCTTTTTTGCAGTTATATTTGTTTGGAAGAACACATAATATGTGTGCTTTTTCTTATCTTGCAGTTTCTCTATTTAATATTAAATAGAAAAATTATAAAATAAGAAGAATTATCACAATTTCTTGATAATTTCATATAATATCGGTTTCATATATACGGATGGATAAGATACATAATCAGATAATATGCGCGTAACTATTCAAATTTATATTCTAGAGTTTAGATATATTGATTGTTTATAATTGGAATGGAGAATTTTTTTCCAATAAACAAGTAATGTTGATTGGTTATGTATTAATTTTATTTTCTTATCTACTCACCTTCTATTCAAGGATGCTATTGGGCTGACATTCCTTATTAAAAGGGCTTTTTTGTTCTCGTTATTATTTTTGTTAACTTTACACCCATTTTTTACAAAAAAAAATACAGACAAAAATATTCTTATCAGATTTACGTTTATTAAGTTTCCTCTGTTGTGTATCTCCACAATATATATTTCTTGATATACACAAAAAAATGTAATTTTACTTTGGGTCCATAGAAGATATGACATGATACGCTATTCAAATATGTTTCGGTTTTGTATCTCAACAGATTTGCTTTAGATGTATAGTTCAAATAGAATTAGGTTGTGTATCTCAATAATATCTTGTCAAGATGCATAAAGAAAACTTATTTTTGTTAAAGGTAATTTTTTAAAGGTTGGGGGTGAAATTTAAAAAATTGGGTTTGAGAACAACAAATTCTCTTCTATAGTTGAGGTTAGTTTGTTTTTGTTGTTGGGCCTTGGCCTCTCTTTAGAAAGAAAAAAAAAAGAGACAATGGACAATAATTTTTATACTATTAATTAATAAATTAGAGGGCGAGCCCTGATGCAGCGGTAAAGTTGTGCCTTGGTGACTTGTTGGTCATGGATTCGAATCCGGAAATAGCCTCTTTGCATATTTTTATTAATTAATAAATTAGAAGTCAAGCTATATATGACTTTGAAGATATGTGTTAAAAAAAGTCAACCAATTTATAATAATATAATAATTTCTAATTAAATGACAATATATTTTTTACATTGTTAATGAATTTAAATTAAATTATAATTTTAATATTTTTGATGTGTATCTGTTATTAAAAATAAAATTTCAATGAAAAAATTAAGTTTTTAATTAGACCATAAATATTTTTTATTGGAGTCAATCATGTTTAAATTAAATAAGATGATTATAGATAAACAAAGTTCTCCTGGGAGGATATTCGACATAGTTAGTGGTGGACCCAAGTTGTGCCTAAGGTTGCAAATGGGTCCCTGACTTTGAGAGAAACATAAGACCCCAAGTTTTCTACTTCCCTTGGTTCTGGAATTCTAGCTGCACAAACTGATTTGGCTTTGACAATATTTCCTTGAACATCATCTCTAATGCAAAGTTGAACTCAAAAAACAATTTTACTCCTTGAAAATCAATGTTGCACTTTAGGAGACCTTGGCCTGATTGTTCTCAAGCAAGAGTCATTGTTTGTTACATCGTGTTAGTTTTTTGAAATATTTCGACGAGCATGGAGTCATTCATTGAAGAACTGCAAGGTTAGGGAAATCGAAATATTTCAAGAAGAGCATGTTTTTAAAGTTAATGATCTGTTTTTTTTTTAAAAAAGTAGATGTGATGTATTATTTAAGAAGAAGAAAGGCTCAAGGGTCGTACATCATCAGACACAAAAATTCACAGAAATTCCAAATCTCCAAGCTGTAAACACCAGTCAAACCAGACAGCAACTCATGACATATGTGGGAATGGACTGTACTTTGGACAAAATTCTCTACCATTAATTAAAATTGAGAACGAGATTGTTGAAGCACATCTCCTGATAAGATTGCACCATCTTGAAGGGAAACTCGTATGAACAAGGATCTTTTCTGAGAAGTATCATTCTACTCTCCCATAGGCCATCCACATGTCAAGCTTAAAAACTGGGTTAGATTATTGTCTAATTCTCTAATTATTAAGTGGTTCAATTCAATAATATTAACCGTTCAATCTGAATTATATATTTAATTGATAAAAAAATTTAATTAAATCATTTTAAATAATTAGAGGATCTAATTGAACCACTTAATAATTGATCTAATTGAACATTAAAATAAATGAGAGAACTAAAATAATAATTTAACCTAAAAATTGTACGTTAATAATATTCAAAAATTAAAGTGCTAAACCACTGAGAGTTAAAACATGATTTTTGGTGATGTTAGCTTATACTAACTAGTTGAAGAGAATGTGAGAGTTGTTATAAAATTTTGATACTTATCTACAATTTCCTATAGATAAAAAAAATTAAAAAAAAAATTATATTCGTCTATTGATTCTCAAATTATTTGATAATTTTTTATTCTGTAAATCTAATTTTATTAATTATATTTTTATACTAAAAGAATAGATCATGAAATTAGTTTGTATTTGCAGCAACTTGAAACCTTAGGAGACAATAATGATTTTTTTTCATCTATGAGAGCTTATTTAAGAGGTAGAGCTTAATGCCACTTAGGGTTATAAGCGAATCTGATTTAATTGACTTTATTTTTTTCTGTTTATTTTAAAATAATAACATTGTTTTATGAATTAATTATATATATATATATATATATATTTATGATTTATTTATTTATTGTTTATTATGTGAATAGTACAATATTATATGAATATTGATTTTTAAAATGTTCTTACTATCATTCTCTTAAAAATAATATCTTTATTATTTTTAAGTTTGAGATTTTTTTAAATTTTTTTCCAAAAACTTAAAAATGTGACTTTTTCAATAGTCCGATAATCACCTCTCTATCCAATCCAATCCAACTAATTGAATTTAGTTAAATTAGATTAATTAAATAAAAAAAATAAACTAAATCTAATCCAATCCAATTAAATTAAATTAAATTAAATTAAATAAATAAATAAAACTCACTCCAAACCAAACCACTTAGACTCCTAGCTCAGATAAACGATTTGTTGATTCAAAAGATGACAATATATGACAATTTTAAAAATCTTAAAGACCCATTAAAAAATTATATATCGAATACCCGATTATTATTAATTATTTTTTTAATCAGAGACATACATCTTGTAAAAAAAAAAAGAGAGACGTACCTCAAAATTTGGAAATATTTCAAAACCAAAGTAATTTAAGGCCAAGGCTAAGATGAACCGCCTATCAAGTAAATTTTAGCCAATAAATTAATCTATCTCATTAGTTTATACAATATATCTAACACACCTGATTATTTCTCCCCGATCCCAACAACCGTTCATCGCCGCAGGAGGCAATTTCCGACGACGCCGTTTCAGACATTCCCACAACATCAGAGTGAAAATAGAAGAAATCCCCAAACCTAAGAACCAACGCCGCCACCACCATTCCTCCCCCCTTCCCAACTCCGATCTCGCGTTTTTGCCGTTCTTAACTCCAGCTTGGTGACTTCGCCGCCGTCTTGGCACAACATGGTGACTCCCCATCGCGACTCTGATGTTTCGGTTGTGGCTTCGCTCCGATCTCCCATCTCCAATTCCGCAAATATGCTCTAAAGCCTCATCGACCTCCTCGCCATGAACCGTGCCAAGACCTGTGTACAAGAACGATCTTGAAGAAGGCTTCCTCATGTTTCTTACTTGTTGCGGCGCTCGCAGATCTCCGATTTCAAGGTCCGAATCTGCCGGAGAAACAAATGGAATGCTAATGGTGGATGGTGATGAGGCTGCCGAAAGTGGTAGAGAGAGAGGGAGGGAGAATCAGGTTAAAGATTTGGTGACCTATGGTGGTTGGCAGCAATAGTTGCTAGGGAGAGAAATTTGTGGGAGCGATAATCTGGCGCAAAATATGTAAGTATGACCTATGGAATGAAATTAATCTAACGGTTCAGAGTTATGGTCCGAAATTAATCTAACGGTTCAGAATTATCGTCCAAATTAGACCATTTGAAATACTTCTCCACTGAAGTAATGGTCAGTAATTTAATCGTAAAAGAAAAAGGAAAAGTCTGAACAAACATAAAAAAATAAATAAAAAATACGGTGAGCATCTTGTTTGGCTTTCCCTTCATACAAAACCCTACAAGTCACGAATTTGAGATTCTAAGACCCTCCTCTCTCTCGTACTTCATCGGAACCGAAACCCTTCGCCGCAAAAAATGCCTCCCAAATCTGCCAAATCCAAGGAAGCTCCAGCTGAGCGACCCATCCTCGGTCGATTCTCTTCTCACCTCAAAATTGGCATTGTATGATTCTTATTCTCTCTCCAAATCCACAAATTTTCGATTTTGACACTATCCTCACCTACCCTTTTGCAATTACAAAAATGGGTCCTCCCTCTTTCGGCTTCATGTTCATGCTTGATTGATTTTGTTTCCAACTTGCTGATTTTTATATGATAGTTTCAGACAATAGTTGCTATGCATTGGAACTGAACTATAACCATTTAGATGCTGTCTCTTTGTTTTTAAATGCTTGATTGAGTTAGTGAATTGAAATCTTTAGTTTTTCATGTTAGTTAGTTGTTCCTCCCTTGTTCAGGTTGGCTTGCCAAATGTTGGAAAATCTACTCTCTTTAATACTCTCACCAAGTTGGCAATACCTGCTGAGAACTTCCCCTTTTGCACCATTGAGCCTAATGAGGCGCGGGTCAATGTACCCGATGAACGGTTTGAGTGGCTTTGCCAATTATTCAAGCCAAAAAGTGAGGTATGTAATGGAAGTTCACTTTTGTTATTAGTGAATCTGTGGTGGCCTTGTTAGTTGAAGTTCACTTTTGTTAATCTGTTAGTTAGCTTACACTCAAGCTGTACCCTGCTTTTAATTCTATTTGTTGCACCTGACATTCTGTTAGTTGTTTGTTATTTGATGGATCGGTCTTTCTTTCCTGTGTCGTGACGTGTTTATTGAAGTTGTAATCCAGGTCTCGGCTTTCTTAGAAATCCATGACATAGCTGGATTGGTCCGAGGTGCTCATCAGGGGCAAGGATTGGGGAATAGTTTTTTATCTCACATCCGTGCTGTGGATGGCATTTTCCATGTTCTACGTAAGCTGATGCCTAATCTTCTTTGCTCACTTCTTTTGTTAGTGCTGTATTTTGAGTTTATGACATTGTGATGTCAATTTGGGAGTTATTAACCTAGAGCCTTGCTGCTTGTTAGGTGCATTTGAGGATCCGGACATTATTCATGTTGATGATACTGTTGATCCAGTCAGGGATTTAGAGGTCATTACTGAAGAATTGCGGCTGAAGGTATGCATAATTAGCAACTTTATTTGTCATAAAAAAGTAGCTTTTGAACCAACAATTGTTTTTACTTTTGCTTGATGAAACATGATTTTTATTGATAATTTGCAAAGCATGTGCTCTTTTAAAGGGGGGGGGGGGGGGAGGCTGGGGTTCCTAACAGGTATATGGAGCAATTGGGTAGCTTTGCTCCATTGTATCAGTTTTCTTCTTTGTTTGACCTTTTTTTTAGCATTAAGGAGATCTCTCATCCTCCATTTTGTTGTAATTTCTTCTTTTCATCTTGATGAATTTATTCTTTTATGTAAATATAAAGTTTATACCTTTTTTGATAGATCTGTTTGTATCCTGTAACATAACTTCTAAGCCTTCCTCCCTTTGCAAATCATTCCAGGATATTGAATTCATGGAAAGAAAGATAGAAGATATTGAGAAAAGCATGAAGAGGAGCAATGACAAGCAGCTAAAAATCGAGCTCGAATGTTGTCAAAGGGTCTGACTTTATCTTTTGAGCATTATATGATTCATTTTTCCCCACATTGATGAAATGGCCATCTTTTGTTTTGTATATTTTATATATTTTGCATTTTGCTCCGTACCTGCAACCAGCTGTATTTGCCAAAATAAATTGGCACAATTTCCTTACATGTAGAATCACGTAATATTTATGTCATCACTTAATTGTCACCGTCACATTTTTCCTCTTCTCATATATGAAAATTATGCATGTCTTCAGGTGAAGGCATTGCTTGAGGAAGGAAAAGATATACGTCTAGGGGATTGGAAGGCTGCTGATATTGAGATTTTGAATTCCTTTCAGTTGCTAACTGCCAAGCCTGTTGTATACTTGGTAATGTTCTCTCCCCCGAGTAGAAAATTTGTTTGACTTTGGAGTGCAAAAGTCCTTATTGTTTATTATGTACCAGTTAGCACTTAGCAATGCCTGTTGGATACTTTTTCAGATAAAAATACCTCATCTTTTGTTAATTTCGCTAGTAATGTTTTTTCAGTTCTTATTATGGTTTTGAGGTTCATATTAGTGAGCATGCAAATGGAAGAATGATACTAAGTAGATGATGCTGATATTTTGTTATTAACCTTGGCTTCCTTTCTCTACTTTGCCTTGTTTTTCTTTACGTACATCCAGCAACCTAGTTTATGAAACTATCATTGTATATGTGCATGTGTTATATGACAAATGAAAAGTATTTAATCAAGAAAACATTGAGTTAGTAGATTATCTGTATATCTTATGGGGAGATAAGCTGTAATGTATGTCTTTTGATACTGTATTTTATTACAAATTATTTCTGGGAATAAAAAATGCTTTCTAGTGCTCAATAACTTTGGGATATGTCTAGATATATGTTCAGAGATGTCTCCATTTTTTTTTCATGTTCGAATACAATTTGACACTGTTTGAATATGGCTCAACAAACTATGACCAGATGGCTTGGATAGAAGATTGATTATGTGGTTGCTTGTTGTGATTTACTCCAAATTATGTTTATAAATGTGTGATTGGTTGAACTTATTTTGAAGAAATAATTGTTTATTTTTGTCAACTTCCTTGAAGAGCTTTTGAAAAAAATGATTATTTCCTTGAATTTAGTCTATGTTTGGGTTGATGAAAAGAAATGGGACAGAAGTGTAATGGATTAAAATGGAATGAAGTGGAATGGAACATAATGTAATAAAACCTCAATTCCATTGTTTCGATATGTTATGATGGAATGAAACAAAATTCCAGTTTCATCTCATAAATATGTTATCCTCTTCCACCAATCCAAATCGTAAGTGTTGATTATTTTATATCCAAAGGCATTTGCAGCCACAAGTTGGCAAATCATGTAATCTGGTTCAGTATATCTCATGTAATAATTCTTTCCCTTCTCCCACACTGTGGGTTATGAACCTGTCATTCAAAATTCACACATACCTTTTTCTTGTGAAGACTTCCTTGCACTCATGCTTGCACGCAGACATGTTTGCATGTCCAAATAATTTTTATTATTTAATTTTGTTTTCCTGGGCATGTTCTATTCCAAAAATTTTGTAAGTTGCCTTATCACCATGTCTGTTGTGTCATAACTATAACATTTCTATGTTGGTGCTTTCTTAAAGTATTTCCCTAGTCACTGAGGAGTTACATCATAGCCATAGTCCATATTGTTCTATAGTGTCATGTACTTCAGATCTATTTATATAAAATTTCTACCTCTGATACCTAAATTTCATTCACAGGTTAATATGACCGAAAAAGATTACCAAAGAAAAAAAAACAAGTTTCTGCCCAAAATTCATGCATGGTATGTATTTATGTTTGTTTTTTTATTTATTATTATTTAAATATTTTTTTTCTTTCGTGAATCATTTAGACCTTGTCTCTCTCCATGACTACCTCTGTACGAGTATGAAGGATGCCAAAATTGGGTTTAAACTGCAAAGTATTCTACATATTTATGTGCAAAGTATTCAACAAGTGTGCACTTTCAGTGGCCTTTCTACTGAATTTTGTGCTACTTAACTTAGATGCCCTTTCAAAGATCTTCCTAAAATTGCGTTGTGTTCTTGGCAAGGTATAAATGATGGGATGGAAGAATGTTTCTATGTTTGGTCTACGATAATGGCTTGATGCACATAGGATATGCCAATTTTCATTGCTAACATTCCATTCCTGGTTTTGACTAATACCAGCAATACCCTAGGTAACAAGAGCACAGTGCAAGAGTGCAACTTCAAACTAATGAAGGCATCTTCTTATAGTTACAATACAGGTGGTGCATCTCAAGTGCACCTTTGTAATTTATTTTAAAATTATATGTCTAAACTTTTTATTATAAGTAGAAAGATTGTACTGAACTATTTGCTCTTCTACACACATCAGCTCTGTTATTTGTAGTGTGTTTGCAGTAAATAAAAAAGAGTAATTACTGGTTTAATTGATTTAATTACATCCTAAAAATTGCAGCTAATCAATTATAATTTATAAAGATAGCTGACTTGCATTTTACATATTTTACATATGCTAAATCTAACACTATCAACAAAACTTTAAAGAATTTACATATACTTTTGTAAAATTATCAGTTTTCAAGTTTTAACTATTATAATGTTTTCTATAAACGACAATTTTTGGAAAAGAAAAATGAAAGTTTGCAAATTAATAGCAAAAACATTTAATTTTTTTAAAATACTGTAAATATGATTCTGTGGCATCAAAGAAGACAGGTATTGGATGCTGCCGTACAAGTCTGTCTCATTGGGAAAGTAGACTGTAGAAGTCACATCATATGACTGGTGGATCGGCAGCTTGTGCTGACAAATTGATCTTACTGCTGAGCTAGAATTTTTAGGATTTGAGTTGATCCCACATGCTCTAAAGTAGGGATCCCCACTATTAGGTTATGGATTGAGAGTTTATCCATCAGAATACTGTAACAGCCTAGCAGGGAACACCTCCGTTCCTTCAGCCACACAACTGGCTGCATGACAATGGATTTCAATTCATGTAGTTGTTAAATTGAAATGATATTGCAGATTGCAGGTTATAGTATTGTTTCTGTTTGAATTTGAATACTAATTTCATACTGCTTTTCCGTGAAAGCAGTGTAACTCCTCCACTTGTAGAAGAAAATCTTAACTAATTTGGCACATTTTGTTTTTCCTTATTATGTAATAGTGTTTACTTCTAATTTATTTTCTTATTGTGCCTTATTTTTTGTTTTTCCTTATTATTCTGTCAATGCTTGGTGTTTCGTAATGTGAAAAAAATAAAATAATTATCATTGGACACCTGTGTTCTTCAGGGTCCAGGAGCACGGGGGTGAGACTATTATTCCTTTCAGCTGTGCCTTGGAAAGGAATCTTGCAGATATGCCACCAGATGAAGCGGCTAAGTATTGTGAGGAGAACAAAACTCAAAGGTCCGTTTAAAGTATTTGTTGTACTGCTGTTAAATGTTTGATTGCAAAATTAGGAACTCTTTTGTGTCTTTGCTATGGCTAATGTGTGATTTTGATCCCCTGATATCTTTTTCCACAAATTTAATCACTCAATTCTTTTAATTGCTATAATCAAGTCTTTTTGCCAGTTCTTCTCTACCCAAAACCCTTAAATCCTTATTTTCTACTCAAAGTAATCACTTTGAACTCTTTTCCGTGCAAAACCCTCTAATCAAAGCATTAAATTTACCATTGGACTTTACTATTAAAAAAATTCATGGAAGATGTCATCTGGATTATGATGCAATAAATAGGCTAAAAACATGGTAAAATTATTAATTTAAGAATAACTGTTCAAGGTTCTATTAATAACCTCTTTGCTGTTCTCATATTTGCCAAGTTATTTGATTTCGGAAATTCTGTGGGGGCTCATTATTATTAATTTTTTTAAATCTGGCTTTTGGGCTGTTAATTGATGGAGTACCAAGATTCATGAAGGGAGAGGGGGTTATGGTCGCAACTTGCAAGAGACAAAGTAAAAGACACTGCTTAATGTTTCTTTCATTATCTTTATCATGATTCCCTCTTGTTGCATTTCTTTCTTCTCTCAAATAATATTTGTTGAGAGATTTGAATGCAAAACTTTGCTATATACTTTATTTCTTTACTCCTTTTTTTGGGAGAATTTCTTATTTGTACTTTTCTGTCCTCTTTCTGCTATAAAAAATATTATTCATTTTATAAAATAAAAAGCTGTTGGTATGACTGTGTGCATGTGCTTTCTTGGAGTTTTGCAACTTTATTGACTTTTGAGTATTATCATGTTAGAAAATGAGCTACTACCCTTAATTCCAGTTAGTTTCTATCTCAGTCCCATAGTAATCAAATAGCTGATCCAGGGCACGAGTCTATCACCTAGTGGGGTGGAAAAGAGAGAGAAAGAGGGAATGGGAGAGAAACAGGTAAGGAAGAGAGAGATAAGGAGTGGGAGAGAGAAAAAGAGAGCGGGGGGGGGGGGGGGGGGTGTGTGCACCAAGGCTTCAGGGGTTAAAAGAGTTCAGTGAGGCCGGGAAAGAATAAATTTTCATTTTAGGTGTTATTTGAAATCCCTTCATTTTACTAGGAAAAAATCCCCTATAAAATCCCCATCATATTAAAAATTCTATGGAATTGATATCCAAACAAGTCATTTGATGTTATAGTATTTTAAAATATAAAACCTCTTAAAAATTGAATTCCTCTCACAAATGAACTTCTGTGCATGTACACCATGTATCTATCCTTTTGAAGTGTTCTGAGAATCAGCAATGACCTTATTTAAACAATTTGAACAGACATACCTTTTTGATCACTATATAACTACATCAAGAGCTTATCCTGATTGCTTTGCTATTTGCTAGTACTTTTATCCCTTTTCACTAAAATTTTTAATTGAATACTCATTAACATTGAAGAGTAGATATATAATTATATTTTGTATTGTACATGCTACTAACATTGTTACATTCTTCTTTTCAACAGTGCTCTTACCAAAATAATAAAGACTGGATTTTCAGCTATTAATCTCATTTACTTTTTCACAGCAGGACCTGATGAGGTAATGTATCTGCATACCTACTTTCTTGCTGATAAAAGTTGTCTTAATTTTTATAAATTTGCTCTGATATTTGTACAACATCCTCACCAAACTATATTTCTTTTAGTTTCTTTGCTGTTGACTGTTAAGATTGTGCTCAAGTATAAATCTTCTTAATCAGTGTGTGATACTCAAGTGCATCTTTTAGACACATTATTGTAATATTTTTCATACAAATTTTATCATGCAAAAAGAATTTATTATTGGAATTGGAGATAAAATTTACAACTATAATTAATTAGTTTTGTTATGATAAATGATAAAAATATAAAATTACTATAATTGAGTCTTTTCATTTTCTCCCAATGTGCATTTATCACTTCTTTATTTGGTGAATGCATAAAATTACTTGGCCTTTATTATGCACATGAAGGAGACTGACATCCATAGATAATTTCATTGATTGTCAAGTAGTGATTTTGCACTGAGAAAGTAACTAATATGTAGAACAGTTGTTACTCTGCCATTCCACAGTTCCATTGTGTCTGAAATGCTTTTTCTTTTGTGTGTATGATAACTACAATTGCAATGTTTACAATAATTCACTTTAACAATTTTTTCTATACTTTCTCCATGTCTAACTTCATGACATTTGTTGCCTTTCATTGATTAAATAATTCTTTTGGGTGTTCTTAGGTTAAGTGTTGGCAAATTAGACGCCAAACAAAGGCTCCTCAAGCTGCAGGGGCTATCCATACTGATTTTGAAAGAGGATTTATTTGTGCTGAGGTGAGTTCATGAATTTGGACATTTCTTGATTTTGATCTTCCATATTCTTCGTCCTATATATGACTGCAATTATTGGTTTAACATTATAATTCTATAACTTTTGATTATGCAATCAGGTTATTTGTAAAGACTCAATTGCATCGCCCAATATGACTATGGAGTCTTAGAATGTTGCCCTTTTAAGAAAAAAATGATTAAAAGAATACCAAATCTGAACAATTTTGCATGTCTGAAGAAATTTAATTTTCCATTTTTGATTTGGGCAAGACCTTAGCTAGGTTTGCCCAGCCCATTTTCTGCATGACACATTCTGGAGTAACTCAAATTGATGCAACCATGTTTCCTTTGGCTTATTGGTAACCACTTAATGCTGCTTCTGATGCAAAGAGAGCAATTGCATTGAATAAATTATTAGTAAATAGGAATAAGAATCCTTTTCCTATTTCATTGTTTGTTACAATAGAAGTAAAATACCATAACTTTTTTTCATATATATTTTTTGTTATATAATACTAACATCTAAGTTTTTAAAAGGTTAATTTAAGATGAAATTTTAAGCGACTTAATAAAATAAATCTTGATATTACTTTTTTCTCTTAATGATTTTCTTATAATTACTATGTTTTAATTATGGCCGTATGCTTTGTGATATTGATACAACATTCAGATAAATGTTAGCATAAAAAACTACCTAAAAATATGAAACTAATAGATCTGAAATGAAAATTATACTATGGTGAAAACTCCAAGGTCAAGTATCTAAAAGACAAAATGACACCCCCATAAACCCATAAAAACTTTTCCATTTGTATCGTGTATTTTATATTTTATAAATTATAAATTATAAAGTAACTTGAGTTGTTTTATGAATTACTTAATGATATATTAGAAAGCATGCACAAAAATGAAATTGTATGGCTAAAAAATATGGAATCCCAATCTTCTTTTTTTGAGCAATAGCATTCCTCGAATTTGTGGATGAGATTAGGAATGACCTTCATTTTTTATAATAAACATAGGAATCCTTGGATTCCAAGATTGAATACAAAACAGCATTCCATTCCTTCACACCAAGCTTAGCATAAGATATCTTCTCCATAATTCACATCAAGAAGCTAATTAACCCTATGAATTTACTAAAGGGTAAGAATCAAATTAAACCATGCTATTTGAAATTGGGTCTATGGTACAACCTACACTGTTCACAGTTTGATTATGCATTGAGATTTGTTACAAATTCATTGATCAGGTTTTAATTTTCGAATTAGGAAGAGGTACCACATAATTCTCTTATTTGAAATTGCAAATTGAACAGTTTGTATCAATGATTAAAATGGCTTGCCACTATTTTCATGACCTATTTTATTTGGCATAACCATTCTTCTTGAGAAAGTGTTTTGTTCTCTTCACTGGTTATATAGTTTAATTATCATAATTGATCCGTTTAATTTTTTTTCATTTTGCTATAGATATTTTTTCTGTTTCAATGACTTCTATATTAACAAATATGTTCAATCTTGCAACAACTGATCTGGGCGACTGCTTCGGAATGTTGTTTCAGGTGATGAAGTTTGAGGATCTAAAGGAACTTGGTAGTGAGTCAGCTGTGAAGGTATGAATTTATTCTTTTGATGCAACGTATTGCTGTTGCTTCCTAAAATGTTGTCACAGTGACCAGCATCAGATTGATAACTGGGTGATAAAACGGAGAAAAATAGCCCATATTTTTCTAGAATTTGCTGGAAAAGTGAGGAAAGATCCTCACTCACCTGGGTAAGTCGAGATAGAAATTCAGGTCTAATACCTTAGGTTAATTTGGCTAAAATATTGAGATTGAGGAAATATGCTCAATCTCTGTTTTCTGTATCTAGATCTAGGCTCACTTTGCTAGAAGATTTTATTTGTATGTTTAAACTTGTTTAGCACTTGCTTTTATGTTATTATATTGGTAGTTGGTTCCTTTTTTGAGGGAGGCAAGTATTTAATGTAGCGGAACTTAAATTGATACAGCTGTTTAATTAGGATCTTTTACAGAAGAGTCCATAGAAGTCGTATTTTGGGATTAAGGTTTGACTATATGTGCTCATTCTTTTAATTGTTGGCTTTCTGATGCTTAATGCACTGAATTGAGGTTTAAATGCCATACATGTGCATTGGTTGCTTTCAGCATATCAAACCTTTTCGTTTATGTGTACTGTGCTACCATGTGCTTCCAAAGATCTAGCATCCCCCATTGCACTCTTTATTATATGTTTTTTTTTTTTTTTGAACCGCACTCTTTATTATATGTGTATATTACTGCCTTCTTTTTAAGGACCTGACCACTTAGTTTACTTTTGTTTTTTTAATGTGTTGTCTTTTAGGCTGCTGGAAAGTATAAACAGGAAGGGAAAACATATGTGGTCCAAGATGGAGACATTATATTCTTTAAGTTCAACGTTTCTGGTGGGGGCAAGAAGTAAAACCAGAGATTCATCTCAAATAGCAGAGCTGGTTTTGCATGGGGTTTGTGTCTTATTATAGGCGCCTACCATGTTGCACAATTTGTAGAAGTTTGAAAATGTAATTTTGGGACCATTTTCAATATTATTTACTTATTTAGGCTTAATATCTCTAGTGGATTTTGACCTCTCAGCTATTTTTATGATTTATCTATGCTATGCTACATCTTATAGCGGTTTTGAATGAGTGTTGATGAGTTGAGGCTTTTTTATGCCGGGTCAATTAATTTAATAATAGATGGGTGCATTCACGTAAATTTGATGGACTGGGAATTTTGCAGCTACTACTTACAAGTGAATGGCCGAATTTCATTTCTTTGGAGACGAGGTCTAGGGTGCGTGACCCAACGGTCTGAAACAAAAAACAAAATTGAGGACTACCGTGGGAGGCCACACACCTGATCAAATTAAAACTATTATTCTTTCCCTTTTTTTTTGCGATGTTTTCGACCTCGGAGTTTTCAACCTGTCGTTCTCTCAGGCATAGTAGTTCACTGTCACGGTTCCCTTTGCGTCTTTAAGCTTGACGACGAAAAACCCTCTACGAACACGCTAGTTGTCGAGGTTGCATTTCAGATTTGAGTTTCTTATTTTTGTATCAGATCTGAGGTTGGTGATGCGTACTCTTTGTGCTTCAAGTATTGTGATTTGAGTGCGACGATGATGAAATCCTTCACGAATGTGCAAATGTTGAAGTAACGATTCAGTTGTTTTTTTTTTTTTTTTTTCAAATCTAAGGTTGTGTTTTGTAGTTACTAAGAAATGTGCATTTGAGAGAAATAACTAGATCTGAGATTGAAAGGAAGAGAGAAATAATCAAATATGAGATTGAGAACAACAAGAACCACTATTAGATCTGAAAACAAATCTGATGCATAAGGTCCAATTTTGATATCGAGAATGAGTGTTTCCTCTTGAGTGATGGCGACGACGATCCTTCAGGCTATAACAGAGGGTTTTGTGGTGGTGATAATGGGATGGTCTCAATGAGGGACGGGTGATTGGAGACTCTGAAGAGAGAAGTTTTGGCGAGAAGGAAAAAATAATGTATTTTTTTAATTTTATCTAATGTAGAGGGAGAAGTTCCACTATAGTCCATACTTATATTAACCATTGATTAAAATCCATATATATCTAATGGATACTTTTTTTTTTTACACGGGGACATAATGAGTCTAAGTTACGCATCGTAGCCTTCGCTTCTTTGGAACACATTCAATGTAAAGAACTGTGTGATTTTTTTGTTGTTGTTGTTGTAAAGTTTAGTTTTTTCTGGTAAAGAAAGAACCGTGCATTTGGTTCACCTTGAATCATGTAAAATTATATTGAAATACAAACTAATGTGATTTTTAGGTGATTCAATGTAATTATAAATATCAACTACCTGTTTAATTAACCATATGTTTTATATAGTCATTCAATCATAATGTATCATGTATGATAAGTTTGTTAGTTTTCAAAATTAATTATTTTAAAGTAATTTGAATAGTGAATTGTGATTAGATGACAATGCAAAATTGTTTTATATAGTCAATGAGTGCATAAACATTAAATTCTTAAGCATTTGTTTATCTAGTTTTATCCAAATACACTCTTAATCAGTTAATGTCCAATTTCTCATGACTATTATAAAAAGAAATTCACACCAACAAAGCTGACCACAACCCAACCCTAGGAGTGTGCATTTAAAATGGTTTTCATTAAATCGTTTCCAAACTAGATCAAATTGAACTGATTTTTGAATTGAACTGATTTGCTTAAATAAAATTGAAATAATTTTTTAAATAAATTCCTTTCGAATCGAACTAGTTTTAAAACAAGTTAAGTTCACATAATAACCATTTTTTTTTTCTAAATTGCAATAGTTTTTTTAAAGAAAAAACAATTTGAAAATTAATTTAAAACTGATTCGATTCTTAAAATTAATTTTAAAATGATTTGAAATCACTTCGGTCTCTTAATCACTTTTTAAAATCAGTTTGATTTTAAATCAGTTTCTTAAAACTAATTTGATCCAAACTGGTCTTAAAATCGATTATCAATTTTGATTTAAAAATTGAGTCGTTTAAACCAATTTTGAACCAATTCAGCTTGTTTTTTTTTCTTTTCAAAACCAATTTTTGCGCACCCTTACCTTCCCCCTTCAAAGTGCATATTGCAAGCAATCAAAAGTTATAAACTCCTACTTAGTAGTAAGAGAAGTTCGGGGGGAGGGCGGGAGAAGAACGAATCACTGATTCGTCGCTGAGTCAAAACAAATTGATCTGTTCATCAACAAATTCACCACTTTGCATTTTTAATATTTTTAAATGATTTTCTCCTAATGTAATTGTAATGGGTGCAACAAATTCATTTCATTCAAAACTTTTTTTTATAATAATAAATAAATGGATTTAAAAAGTTAAATGTCTATCCTTCTCAATAACTATGCTTTCTTTTCCAGATGTTATAATGACCCGAATTTAATGTGCCCGACGTAAATAAAATCGTAAATGTTGTGTTTAGAAGCTCCGAACCTCTATCATTGGCTCATTGCAGTCAAATCATACATACTGAAAGTTTGTATGTTAATCACATTTGGTGTCCTCCTGCATTTAATATAAAATTGTACTTTATGCTAACTTAAAAAATAATCGTCATGTTTAAGAAAAACATTGTCTTAAAATAAGTGTGAGATTTAATTTTTAATATAATATTAATTATTTTTTCTCACTAGTATTTCTAAGTATTACCTTAATTTTGTTAATATAATGTTAATGTCAGGTTAGTTTTCTAAAACTATTAGTTTCTTTTATTTATTTATTAGTTTTTTTATGTATCTAACATATGTTAGAACGATACTTGTTTTGAAGCATTGCAAGTATTAGTGTAGTGTGATGCTCTCACAAATTTATATCTATCATAAGAAGATCCTTACTATCTCCTTTTCACATATTTGGATGTTTTAGCTTTTTTTTAAAAAAAATAATTGATGTTTTAGACTTTCAAAGTCCATTTTTTTCTCCAAATATACACTTATTTAATATTTACTATTAATAGTGTAAGTATAAAAAATTAATGTATTAAACAAAAATATTTTAGTCCAATTACAATATTTTTAGTTCGATTAAATATTTTTTCTAATTTTAATCTATGTGTACTTTAAACATGAAAAGATATGAAAAAAAGTAGTATATAGTATCATGAGAAATTCTTCCACCACCACCAACTGATTACAATCAGCGAAAGTGGAAAGTCGGTAGATGATGCAACCCACGTCAAACCTAATTTATCAGGAGTCAAAAAAAAGTCAGGTGTCCACTAAAATGAGTTTGACTTATTTTTTTTTTTAATATAAACTTTTAAATTTAGTTTATTCATTTTATTTTAGACTTTGTCAAATCTTTTTAATATTTTTTTTACTTGACTTTGGATATCTAAGTCCTAAGATCTTTGAATTGGTCAATTTGTGTATTAAATAAATTTCAAGTTTATATATGTGAAAGGGTTTAAGTTTTTAAATAAATTTAAAAATACGCTTAACAAAAACAATATTATATATTTTAACAAGTTATCCGATTAAACCTATAAAAAGAGTTTAAAATCTGAACTTTTACTAACTTTAATTTTTTAAAAATGTTTTACCTAATTTATTAAACAATTTAATCATGCTAGCTGACTTGATATAAATCAAGCTGTAGCCCATTATACTTATTTTCACTTATTTAATTTATGGTCTATTATTTTATACTAAGAATCGATACATATATAAAAAAATTTATAATAATTCAAATACATTGAACTTATGATCAATTTGGTTGGAGGAAAAAAATAAAGTGGATAATAATAAGGATAGATGGAGATAAGTAAGAAGAAATGATAACTTTTAGAGGTATTTGATTTGAAAGAAATATAAAAAAAAAGAATAAAAAAGATTTTTTTTTTCGTAGAGTATATTTCAGTTTGTTTTAAATAGTAGAAAAATACTTAAAACCACCTATAAATGTACTATATTTAGTCATTTCTTTATATATTTATATATATATACACATTTCTAATTGACAGAGCAAAACACGCCACAAATGTTGGCTATACATTGTCACTTTTCAATTTCACCAAGTTTAGTACAAAAATAAAAGGTATGGAACTCATAACTTGTAATTTATCTTTCTCTCTATTTTATTCTATCAAATACTCTATTTTCCATCTCTCCTTTATTTCCTCTTCCTCCTCCCCATTTTGTCTCCATTTATTATTTCTACCAAACACTCCCTTCGACTCTTGGAGGAAAGAATACATCTATTTCTCTTGTATGTGAATAAAGATGGTCACATGTATAATTTTTGTTTGAAAATTTTTAAATTAAAATTAAAATAAAACTTGTCTCTTTTGCCATTGTTCTCAAAAGAGACAATGTTCTAAAAAAGTAGTTTAGTGCTTGAAGTAGTATAATAATTGCTGTACTAAAAAGGCCTTAAATTAGTGCAACATTGATTTGTGGCTGTTGCCTCGTCCAATGGCAAAATAGTGAATACTATACCACTGAGATTTGAAGGCAGTCCCTGAAAAAACGTACTTGAGTGAAATAAATGAATAGTATTTTTTTATGGGAGTAATAAGTGAAAAAATATTTATTGACATTTAAGGGGCACAAAATGAAGTTCAATATCTTCACCAAAAAAAATAAAGTTCAATATTCCCACCGACATTCTAAATGTCCAATGATATGGGGCATAGATATTGCCCCTTGAATCATGCTATGTGCATATGCTACTATTATGCGTGTGCGTATAGTCTTCAATTTTCGGTGAAAGCATGGGAAAAAAAAGAAAATTATGAATAGTTACAAGGATTAAGGGAAGAAGGGGGAAAATGAAAATGGAAGGAAATGATGTCAGACATGAAGATGTAAAATAATCTTTTGCCGTACTGTATGGATTTGTGTTTTCCTTGTTTCTCTCCAACTAAATTACATTTTTGCATTATATTTAAGGGTTTGTAGATTAGTGGTTGAGTAATTTATTCCATAATTGACCGTTTGATTGTAAAATTATTAACTAATATTGATAAAAATAGATAAACTATTTTAGAAATTCATCAATTTGCATTAAACCAATCGGTTGGATTTGCAATTTGTATCTCCAAAATCAAACTAAACCGCAACATTTATACAAGTTTTATTTCTTCAGTCATATAGTGAAAACCTAATCTTTCTCCTAATTAAACCATACTCATGCATTTGCCTCTTACTATCATGGGCTTGTCATCGTTGTTGTCTCGTCGATGACTTATTCTCGTTGACATCGTAAGCATTCTTTTCCTTTATTCTCGTTGAATTCGACATTGTAACTCATTTTTATTTTTCTTTGCTCTCCCTTGTCCTTGGCATTGTTGCGCACACCTTTGGCCATTTGCTATTTGTTGTGTTTTGGGTTTTTTAATACTTGGAAAATTTGGCTTTTAATTTGTTTTCTTTACTTGTCAAATTTGGTTTCTAAATTTCATGTATTAATTTATAGTCATGTTTCAACTTTGTGTTATGAAGTACTTATTCAAAATTGTGAAATTTATTGAGTAGATGTGTTCCTTGTATATCCTGATTTTCAGGAGCATTTATTTGACAAGGTGATTTAAACATTGTGTTAATAAATTAAAAAAACAAAACCGTTAAAAAATTACTTAAAAGTCAATCATACTTAAGAAACAAAAACTAAAACAGATGCAAGAAATATATTATTTTATAAACAATTATTTATATCATTTAAGAAACATATAATCTAAAAATCCCACACAAAATGAGTGAAAAGTGGAAGGTGCTTTTCTGTGGGAACCAATTTTGTCTATGCTGTCGTGGGTGATGGGCCATATTATTGGCATAGGGCTCCCTGGTCCATGGCCCCATTCCCTTAACATATATATTCATTATTCTCTCACCAACTTCACCTCTTGTGACTCTCTGTCTCAATTGAATAGCCTTGGAAACACTGATCCAAACAAAGAAACCCTAGTCAAAGGGGCAGTGGTGGGCCACCACTCACTCCTACATGGCACTGTGTTGTTGACACGCCTTCCAACCCAACAATCTTAAACTCTATTTCATAAAATCTTTTGACGTCCACTAGGAAAGTAGTGGGAAGATTGAGATTCCCTGTCTCTTTTTGGCGGGTAAACCCCTAATTTTTTTTTGCTCATAAAAACTTAACACCCCAAAATGGGGTAAAAAATGAAAAAAATAAAATAAACAAACCCTATCTTTTGTTCCGGCTTTTTTTTTTCACCTTGCCTCCATGTCAAAATTGCAATGACGAATGCAGACACTGAAAACCTCAAAAGAATGAAATTCTAGAGGCTGCTTTATCTTTAGGCCTCTCATAAACTAACAATTAGGATTCCATTTTAAGGTGCTCCAATCCTCCATTGTCACATGCAAACTAAAAGACATAAGTTAAAAAGAACAAAGTTACTCTCTTTTTAATGTTTTCTTTATTGTCACACTTCATTAAAGTAAATTTTTTTGGGGTCATTTACTGCTCAGAAAATTTAAATACTTTCTTTTTGGGTTTTTAAAAAGATTTCTATCCATCAATTAAAGCCTTTTAGGACCAAAAAAAATTCTGGGTCCCTTCTCCTTTATTGCAGTATGGAGTGTCAACTGGTTCTCATTTCCCTTTTCCCCTTAACTTGGTTGTGGCTACAATGCTGCTGTACTGTACTTAATTTCTGAAGTTTTAACTTTAAAGTTCTAATCTTTGTGCTAAACTCTCCTGTCTGCTTCAAAAGATTCATACCTGAGGGGAGGGATTTCTGCTACAGTCTACATTGTGCTTTAGGAAGTGTTTTTGGTAAGAAACATAGTGTTTTATGTCTCAGATCTCTCAACATTCACACATTTTGTTTGGTTCATTTCAGTGCATTTCATGTTTCTAGGTTACACCATGCAGCTAATGGTTGTCTCTGCAAAAGAAGCTGCACTGCATTTGTTGTAAAGTTTTTCTTGTTTTGTTGAAGGACAACGAATCTCTTGGAGCTACTAGTTTCCCATCATTTGGTGGTTGTTTAGTAAGTAAAGTCGATGACTCTGTGTAGTTTTTTTTTTGTTTGTTTAATATTTTGTTCTGGCTTTATCATTTCTTATTGAATGCTGTCTATCTTTGCTTGCTGTAGGTTGGGGCACTTGTGGTTTTGAAGAACCCCTCTTTTCGTTTTTGCTGTAAGTCCTTCACTAAGTGTGGATTGAGAAGCTTGAAGACCCAACTCTCTCTTTTGAAGACTGTGTTTGCTTGCTTCTTTTCTAAATTGCTGCTTTCTTTTAGAAGAACCAAAGAAGGGCATCTTGGAATTCTATTTGTACCTTTTTTTGGTGGGGTGAAGATAGTTGCTTATCCTTTTGAACTAAAAGGGTGAAAGCTCCCTTTCTGTCTTCACTTAGTGTGAACTACACAGAAGTAAACATTCTAGTGTCTGTAGAAGACTATGAAGCCTTTTAGCCTTTTAGTGTTATCTTTATATTTCTTCTCTGTGGTGGGGCAGCTTCCTTCTCAGGACATTTTAGCATTGCTGGAGTTTAAGAAAGGCATCAAGCATGACCCTACTGGTTATGTTCTCAATTCCTGGAATGAGGAATCCATTGACTTTGATGGATGCCCATCTTCATGGAATGGAGTTCTGTGCAATGCTGGCAATGTTGCTGGGGTTGTCCTTGATAACTTGGGTCTCTCTGCTGACCCTGACCTGAGTGTGTTTTCAAATCTTACAAAGCTTGTGAAACTCTCCATGTCCAACAATTCCATATCAGGAACACTACCTGACAACATTGCTGATTTCAAAAGCCTTGAATTCTTGGATATCTCCAATAACCTCTTTTCCTCATCCTTGCCATTGGGAATTGGTGAGTTACGGAGCTTGCAGAATCTGTCATTGGCTGGAAATAACTTCTCCGGCCCAATTCCTGACTCTATTTCAGAAATGGCCTCCATCAAGTCCCTGGACTTGAGCCGCAACTCCTTCTCTGGAATGCTGCCAGTGACGTTGACTAAGACGACTAGTCTTGTATCTCTTAACTTGTCTCATAATGGCTTCACTGGAAAAGTTCCCAAAGGTTTTGAGCTGATCCCCGCTCTTGAAAAACTTGACTTGCATGGAAATATGCTTGAAGGTAATTTGGATGTTGTATTTATGCTTTTATCAAGTGCCAGCTATGTTGATTTAAGTGAGAACATGCTGTCAAGTTCTGATTCCAAGAAGAAGTTTCTACCACGAATATCTGAAAGTATTAAGCATCTGAATCTAAGCCACAACAAGCTTACTGGGTCATTGGCTAGTGGAGCTGCTGAACCTGTTTTTGAAAACTTGAAGGTGTTGGACCTCAGCTACAATCAGTTGGATGGAGAATTGCCTGGATTTGATTTTGTTTATGATCTTGAAGTTCTTAGACTTAGCAACAACAGATTTTCAGGATTTATTCCTAATGGCCTGCTGAAAGGAGACTCTTTGGTTTTAACTGAATTGGATTTGAGTGCCAACAACCTCTCAGGTATATTGGCAGTTCCATTTTTTCTTTTGCTCAAAATAAAAAACCTGTCATATTTTCCTAATGGAATTGATTGTTTGTGGTGTTACATGAGAGTCCTTAGCTTCTGTTATTATTTGTCTAATATTCTAATTGTTTTTCAGGGCCACTAAGTATAATTACATCAACAACACTTCATTCTCTTAATCTCTCATCAAATGAGTTCACGGGTGATCTGCCGCTGCTGACTGGAAGCTGTGCTGTACTTGATCTGTCAAACAACAAATTAGAAGGAAACTTGACCAGGATGTTGAAATGGGGGAATATAGAATTTCTTGATCTCAGTGGGAATCATTTGACGGGGACCATCCCTGAGGAAACTCCTCAATTTTTGCGATTGAGTTATTTGAACCTATCCCATAATTCTCTAAGCAGCTCCCTTCCAAAAGTCTTAACACAGTATCCAAAGCTTAGAGTGCTCGACATTAGTTTCAACCAATTGGATGGACTACTTCTAGCTAATCTGCTCACACTGTCCACATTGCAAGAGCTGCACCTTGAAAATAATATGATCTCTGGTGGCATCAAGTTTTCATCTTCTGCTGACCAATCTGATCTTCAGATTCTTGATCTTTCTCACAACCAGCTTAATGGCTATTTTCCTGATGAGTTTGGGTCATTAACTGGCCTGAAAGTGCTAAATATTGCTGGAAATAATTTTTCTGGTTCTCTTCCAACTACCATTGCTGACATGAGTTCACTAGACTCCCTGGATATATCAGAGAATCATTTTGCTGGTCCTCTACCAAGTAACATCCCAAAGGGGCTCCAAAACTTTAATGCTTCACAAAATGATCTGTCAGGACTTGTCCCGGAAGTTCTTAGAAAGTTTCCTAGTTCTTCTTTCTTTCCTGGGAATACCAAGTTACATTTTCCAAATGGTCCTCCTGGATCAGTCAGTTCACCTGCTAAAAGTTCCAAGAGGAAGCATATGAACACCATAGTTAAAGTCATAATCATAGTGTCATGCGTGGTTGCACTCTTCATATTAATCTTGCTTGCTGTCTTCATACACTACATACGTATATCAAGATCTCCACAAGAATATGATGCAAGTAAGGATATCCACAGGCATCCTCAACCAATTATCTCGGCTCCTGTTCGTACGACTGATAGGGGTGGTGCTTTGGTTGTTTCAGCTGAGGACCTTGTGACCTCACGCAAAGAGTCACCATCGGAGATTATCAGCTCTGACGAAAAAATGGCAGCTGTAACGGGGTTCTCTCCATCAAAACAAAGCCACTTTTCATGGTCACCAGAATCTGGTGATTCACTTACTGGTGAAAATCTTGCAAGACTAGATACGAGATCGCCAGATCGGTTGATTGGTGAGCTGCATTTTCTGGATGATACGATAACATTGACACCTGAGGAGCTCTCAAGGGCCCCAGCTGAAGTTTTGGGAAGAAGTAGTCATGGTACTTCTTACAAGGCAACTCTGGAGAATGGTTTGTTGTTGAGAGTGAAGTGGTTGAGAGAAGGAGTGGCAAAACAGAGAAAAGAATTTGTCAAGGAGATGAAGAAATTTGCAAACATCAGACATCCAAATGTTGTAGGATTGAGAGGATATTATTGGGGTCCTACACAGCATGAAAAGCTTATACTTTCAGATTACATCTCACCCGGAAGTCTTGCTAGTTTTCTTTATGGTAATATGTTGACTTTCCTTCTAATATGATTAGACTGCTTTTCTTAAACTTGAACCTTAAATAAAGGAGGCACCTTAGGAGTGGTGTTGGGTAGGTTAGAATTAATAAACAAGATATATAGAGGATTTGAAGGATAGGATAATATAGTAGACTAAAATAACATGATCCTTGATTTCCAAATGGTTAACATATCTAAATGGTCTTTTGAAATGCTTGGAAGTGCTTGCCATGGCAGCTTCTACTATAAAATCTGCTTGTTCATCACACATATTTGATATATTTATATTGATAGCCTTATATAAATTTTATTACTTAATTTATAATTTTCAGTCTGATTCCTTCAAATTGCACCACAAAAATCACTCTTTCGAAAAATATAATCTACATGCAAGGAAATATGTCAGTTTTTGTCAAAATTTGCCAAAGATAAAAAAATTTCATTTGAAGTGTGTAAATCTCAATCCTTCTAAACTGATTGGTTATGCTTGAATCTGATAATGCCTTAGCTCCCATGTAAAGTAATCTGTACTGTAGTTGCATGATGCCTACTATGCATTAATTCTAATGTGTCTTCTGTGTGTCTGTATGCATTGATTCTAATGCCTATTATATTTTACTGGTGCAACTAGTAAAGGTTTCTAATAGTCATCTATTATATCTATTAGTCTTTCATTCCTAAATATGTCATGTTTGAACTTAATTATAAATTTCAACTGTCAGATCGACCAGGAAGAAAAGGTCCACCACTAACTTGGGCCCAGAGGCTCAAAATAGCAGTCGATGTAGCACGTGGTCTGAACTATCTCCATTTTGATCGTGCTGTTCCTCACGGGAATCTCAAAGCTACAAATGTGTTGTTAGATACAACTGATATGAATGCACGTGTCGCCGATTACTGCCTTCACCGACTCATGACTCGAGCTGGTAACATTGAACAGATTCTTGATGCTGGGGTCTTGGGTTATCGTGCACCAGAGTTAGCTGCTTCCAAGAAGCCAATGCCCTCCTTCAAGTCAGATGTTTATGCTTTTGGAGTGATACTTTTGGAACTTCTAACTGGAAGGTGTGCTGGTGATGTTATATCTAGTGAGGAGGGAGGTGTTGATCTGACAGATTGGGTAAGGTTGCGCGTAGCAGAAGGCCGAGGCTCAGAATGTTTTGATGCTACCTTGATGCCAGAAATGAGCAATCCAATTGCAGAAAAGGGAATGAAGGAGGTCCTGGGAATAGTGATGCGGTGCATTCGGTCTGTTTCTGAAAGGCCTGGTATCAAGACTATTTATGAAGATCTCTCTTCTATATAATCTGCTCATGCTAACTGTTTCAACTTTGACATATTGTGGGAATTAATGTCTCATTAGTGTCCCATGTTGGTTCAGAGCTTGGCCTTTTAACATGTTTGTATTAACCATTTTTTTAGCTGTAAAAATGGGGCTGCGCCAAAAGCATATACATGGATGTTACTTGATGGGTTGTGACCATCTAATTCTGTCTTGAAATGGTATGTGCTATGAATGGTCATTTCTTTGCAAGTACTACACGGTTGAAGGCTGTACAAGTTGGTCATGTAACCGTTAGCACTTAGCAGTTATATTTTTTTGTTGATTTAATTGATCTTTTTTAGAGTTGATGGCCAAAGATGTTGGACATAGTTCTCCGCAAACTCAGCTGGTTTTCACTTTCAGGAAGTTGCGTGCCACTAATGAGTAACAGTAGCTGTTACTATTGTCATGTAATCACAATGGTTGTGGAAGCCATGATTTATTAAATTCAATCTTTGCCTGTGTTGATTAACTACCGGTATTTATTTCTTACAGATTTATCTAGAAGTATAATTCGTTGTTCAATTCAAGAGATTTTCAAACATTAGATTTGATGTTTTAAAATCTTAAAATCTTGCTCTTAAACTTCCAATTCTTTTAAAATCTTCCAATCCTCCATATTCACTAGCCATTTTCTTTTCTTTGGTCCTTACCTACATAACCTTTTTAGATTGCATTGGTCGTCTCAAATCTCAATCTCTTCCTAAATGAGGCTCTATACTTGAAGGATCCTTTTGTAGGGTATTCCACAATCAAATAAGTATTATCGGTTTAGAATATTTGTATTTTAAAATTGAATTTTATTAAAAGTGAATTTGAAATAAAATGGGTTGTGTTGGAAACTTTCTTAAAATAAGATTGCATTGTGCTAATGCATGATCTTGCAATAGCTAAGGTGAAGAGTCAGAGGACATGTACTCTAACACTGTTTTGGATTGGCGGTAAAAATTAACTTTAAGAATAAAATCATGGTAAAATCATTACGAAAACAGTTATTTGCTGCTTTGGAAAATTACGATAGATTTTTTTATTCAAGAGAAATCAAATATAGATATTACGAAATTTATAATACTCAATGACTCTATTCACTAAGTGAGTTACAGGCCTGGATAATTACAAAGAATTTAACTTACCTTTTTATCAAGCAAAAACTAAGTCTATGTTTGTGAATGGAGATTTCATGGAAAAGGGAAGATAATTTTTTGTTTCTATAAGTATTTTTTAAATTGATAATTTTTAATAAAAGAAATAAAACAGAAAATAAATATAAGCTTATTGTCTTAATCATGTGTTTATTTTAATGAATATTATATAATTTTCTTAATTTTAAAATAAAAATAGCACAAATTTATTTTTTTCTTGAAAATTAAACTTCTAATTTGTAAACATACCTTAAGAGGAATCTTCTCCCCCCTCCCAAAAAAATTGGAAAAAACATATATATTCTGAATGAAAATTAATAACTATGTCAAAACACAAAAAAATGGGTTTCATAAATTTAATTTTTTTATTCATTTACATATATTTGAAAGGCTGAAGACAATTTTTATTAAATATATTTTATGGTCCATGCTACTTGTAGTATAAAGGTTAATATATTTTTTTTACTGCAGTACAAAGATTAATTATGTGCATGCAATAATTTATCTTTAGTATATAAAATGTTTTTTTTTTGTTTGCAGGTATGTAAATGTTTTTTTTTTTACTACAGCAATGTAAATGTTAATAATACATTTTATATTGTTATAAAATATTGGCATAAGATTTTTGGATATCATGATATTAATGTAGAATATAAATTATTGGTCTCTGCCATACAACCTAGCTAGCCAACTGTATGGTGGATTTGATTGTGTAGAAGAGAAAAAAATGGAAGAGAGTTGGGAAGGAATATCTGAATTAAATTAGACAGTAAAAGTGTGGGATCCGCACATAATTTTAAAAATTTCTCTCCCTTTCTCTCATATTTATCCACAATCAAACATATGCTCAATGAGATCCTTTGTTCTAAACTTCTAAACACATTTTCATGCAAGATTTATGAAAGAAAAAAATAAGATTCACGATTTCTTGTAATTTAATTTAATAAATAAGTTTAAATATTTTTTTAATTTTTTTAATTTAGTATTATTTTATTTTACATCTTTGTAAAATTTTTATTTTTTATTTTTAGTCCTTAAAATATTTTATAGTACTTTAAACATGGAAAAAAATATTGTTTAAATAAAAAAATATAATTTATAAAAACTAAAAATAAAAAATAATTTTATAAAGAAAAAAAAATAAAAAAACAATAAATTAATAAAACTAAAAAGATATTTAAACCTAATAAATATTATAGATTATAGATTTGGCACCAGATCTAATCTACAAAGTCTGACCACAAATTGGAGCGGGTCGGTTTGGTCAAACCCGTTATGTTTGTTTTTAATAACGTAAGGTTTGGTTGAACGTGTGAAATTCACAATCACAAACGATCTTGTCTCTGTCTCTGGTTCGCTTCGTCTCCGGCGTCTCATTTACGGTCCCTGCCTCTGTCTCTGTCTCCGTTCGTTCTGGTTAGACACTTACCTTTTTCTTATTCATTAACGCTTTATGTATTCTGTTCTTTCTATCTATCTCCTGTGACTTCAGTTTCAAAAATTGTCATACCATTCTGCTCCGTTTTGTTGCTTATTTATTTAGTTCCCTAACAACACTGCAAGTGCTCTTTATTGGGGTTGTATTTATTATCTTGCTACCCACTATCTGTATCTGTATTGTATTGTGTTACTCATTTCATCTTGTCTTTGTACTCTACCTGTTTGATGTTATACCCGCTAGGGTTAGCTTACTGGTGGAGGGTTTGGGTAGTTTGCATGAGATCATAGGTTCTTAACCTCAGTGTCGCCTGTCATTGTACACCAGAAAAGAGCTGTTTGATGTTTCCCTTACCCACCTGACACAAGTTAACTGTGTTAAATAAATAAAACAAGTATTTTTTAAAAACAATGATACTAGAAACTTTGAAATAATGTTCTGCATGAGAGGAATATAGTTCTGTTTTTATTTTTATTTTATGACCCGACAAGTTCTAGTCGCTTGCTTTTGGCAAATTTCCTATGTAAACCTGCTAAGTGTTTGGTATATATTTGGAAATTTCAGATTATACGCTGAACATATCTTCGGGGGGATCTGTGTTTTGGAGGATTAATTTGTAGCAGTTAGCCTTGTCACTGTAGAGAATGCCTCTGCAACTTTTTGATGGCAGTGATTCCGAAAATGAGGACATTTCAAAGATCAAGATAGACGAGAAGTATGCTCGTAGGTTTGAGCACAACAAGAAGCGGGAGGACCTCCAGCGTTTTGAGGAATTAAAAAAGAAGGGTGTTATTGATTCACCTTCACCCTCACATTCTGAAGGTGAGGAGGAATCTGAGTCTGAGTCATCATCAGATGATGAAGACTATGAGACACTTGTCAATTCTAGAAGGAGTGACAAGGAGTTCTTTGATGCCTTAATTAAGGTGAAGAAGCAAGATCCTATTCTTAAGCTAAAAGATGTTAGGCTCTTTGGGTCGGATGATGATAGCATTGATGATGAAAGCAATGAAAAGGAGAAATTTAAATCAAAAGACAAGAAGGGTGAAAAGCCAATGTATTTGAAGGATGTGGTGGCAAAGCATTTGATTGAGGAGGGGGCAGATTTTGGTGATGAAGAGGAGATAGATGAAATGGAAAAATGTAAGGGTAAGAAGGTAATGCCTTCCAAAGATAAAGACTTTGTTAATAAGGATGGGAAGAAGACTTATGGTGATGAGCAAGAGGAGTTGAAAAAGGCTTTTCTGGAAGCAGTAGAAAGGGAGGGTTTGAAAGATGGTGAAGAGGAGTTTTTCACTGTGAAGGAGAAGGTAGGTGAGGAGGACAAAGTAGATAGTGATGACAAGGAACTTGAGGAGAAGCTGGATGAGTATTTTGGTGGAGATGTAGAATCAAATGAAAATTCCAAGTTTCTAAGAAGCTATTTCATGAACAAATTGTGGATTGACAAGAGTGGGAAGAATTTGAATGTTGGAGAGGATGAATTGCAAGAGATTTCAGAGGATGAGATAGAGCTCGAGAGACAGGAAGAATATGAGTACAGATTTCAGGAAAATCCAGGAGATAGGGTGTTGGGTCATGCTCGGAAGGTGGAGGGATCAGTGAGGAAGAAGACGAATGCAAGGAAAGAGCAGAGAAAGAGCAAAGAGGAGAGAATGGCTATAGAACAAAAGGAGAGGGAGGAGGAGTTGAAACGCTTAAAGAATTTGAAGAAGCAGGAAATACAGGAGAAGGTTAAAAAGATAATGAAGACTGCAGGGATCCATGGTGATGATATTATTCCATTGTCCATGGCAGAAATTGAAGAGGAATTTGACCCAGAGGAGTATGATAGAATGATGAAGAAGGCATTTGACGAGAAATATTATAATGCAGTGGATGCTGACCCTGACTTTTGTAGTGACATTGATGACAATGAGAAGCCAGATTTTGAAAAGGAGGATGAATTACTTGGGCTTCCTAAAGGCTGGGATGCATGCGGATCTAATGGTGGGTTTTTAGCTGCAAGGGAAAAAGCACTGAAAGAAAAGATTGAGAATACTAGTGATGACGATCTCCCTGAAGCAGAAGATGAAAAAGAAAGGTTTGAGAATACTAGTGATGACAATCTCCCGGAAGGAGAAGATGAAAAAGAAGAGAAAATTCCTGAGGAAGGTAGTCGGAAGAGGAAGCGCAAAACAGCACTTTTGGAGAAAGCAAGACAGGCAATGATGGATGAGTACTATAAATTAGATTATGAGGACACAATTGGGGACCTGAAGACAAGATTCAAGTATGCCAAAACAAAACCAAGTAGATTTGGCTTGAGTGCCTCAGAGATACTATTGATGGATGACAAGGAATTGAATCAGTATGTTTCCTTGAAAAAGCTTGCTCCTTACCAGGAGGAGGAATGGAAACTAAGCAAACAGAAAAGATACATGCTGAAGATGAGGGCTAAGGAGCTCCTTCGCACATCAAGTTTGGATAAGAAGAAAAGGAAGAAGTCAAAGGTTGATTCTGGCAAGATAACTTCATCAAAAAGTGTTGTGGAGAACGAAAAACCAAGCACAGAAGAATCAAATATTAATAGGGATAATCTATCAAGGAAAGCCAAGAGAAGGCGGCAAGTGGCTAATTTGAAATTATCACAATCGAGGCTTAAAGCATATGGGAAGATTCCCTCAAAATCTAAGCATGGAGGAAAGCACTGAAAGCTGTCACTGATATATGCAGGTAACTACTTTAGTGCGAGGTTAATTTGAAGTAGCTATATAAAAATATCCATTGCTATTGTTAAATAATGACTGGTTTGATAAAACATTTCCTTTCTGCTTAAGGTGATTTATTTTAAATTAATGTGATTATATTCAGTCAAAATTAAAGTGATATTGGATTAAGTTCATATATTTATTTATTTTTGAAAAGGATTTGCTTCCTCCCCCTCCCCAACCTTGTCTGCTTGTAACTTTTTTGGTGGTTTTGCAGAAGGAACCAACTAACCGAGGAACTTACGATCTTAGAACAGATTTGGAGCTTACTATTGCAAATTACTGTGCCGTGGATCATGGATGTGTTTGCCTAAGTGTTTTTGTGGAGAGAAGTTTTAGTTGTCTTTATGTTTTCTCAAAATGAAGTTTCTTAGAGTCTATGGAATTTCTTAGCATACAATTACAAACTGTCAATTGGACAAGCAATGTTGACCAAAAGTTGGTGCTCGTCTCTGTTTTCAATATTGCATGTACTCATTTAGAATTAGTGCTTTAGTATTTGCTTGTCTTGCGGAATCTCACTATTTGCAATAAGTTGCAACTGTTTCTACAACTTCATTGAGCTCAATTGATGTTCTTGCCATATATATTAGGCATGGGATCAAAACATTTTCATGTATACAACCAACATCTTAATTTACTTATCATGAGGTTCGTCCATTCCAGAGTAATAATGATGAAAAGCACATGAAAAGTCTTTGGCTTCATGGCCAACGCTGCAGAGCTCAGTATATCTGCACAAAAAATTCATTGGTAAACAAACTGCTAATACTTCATATACTCAGGACTAAAGCTTTCAACTAGCTTTAGCTTATAAGTTAGTTTTACCAACTCATGAGTCAGATGTAGCTAATGAAAACCTCCCCCCTTGGATTTCTAAAGGAGTTAAAGCTATTAATAAAGACATATAGGAAATTATGCATTTGCCAAAGTGGTGCATCATCCAAATAAAACATGCCACCTTTCGCTAGAAAACAGAAAACAATAAAAGAAAAGGCTTCGACTCCAGTATAATGTGTTTTAAAAGCTAATCCTTCTCAATATTTGAAATTAAGTGAATTGAAATCCTTTTGTATTAATTTGCCAATAAAATATGTATTGGCATTACATGTTGCAATAGAAGTGGAATTTCGTTTCATAACGAGAGTGGGAGTTCAAGCTCAACTTATATATAAACACATCGGGTATATTTTTCTATTCCGTCTTACTGTCTAGTCATTGAATTATGAAGACCAAATATTTATGAATTTGGGAAAGAAAATACAACAGAATCTCATGTAACATTCCTCTGACCAACTATTTACCGAAAATTTTAATTAAAAAAATGCACAGTGAAAGAGCCGTGATCATACATGGCCTTCATATTCAACACAAGTTGAGTTATCTATATAAAAAAACATAAGTTGATTCATCTAGTTGGCAGTTTGCATAATTTGTTTGCTTTAGTAAAAACACTGATTGTACCATCTTAATGCTTAAGCAGCACATACATATTATAATAGTTTTAAGGTTCAGAATCACAACAGTTTTCACCAATGGATTTAACAGAAAGAGGTGTACATGACATGCCAAGGATATGCAAGAAGAGGGACTTACATCTTTTGTGCTTGTGATGTTAGTGGGTATTTACATCCGGCCAGCTTAGCTGATTCTACCGCTAGATTCAAGTCTTTTGCCTGGAGCACACATACAATTAATTCGACTTATTTTTAAGAACCAAAAATTCAAACTAAAGCAAACACACTTGTAGAAACAGATTTTTTAGAAAAATCATTACACTTTATTTAGCAGGTTATATATAATTTTGTATAAAATCCAACATCAGGTTTCACAAAACAAAAAATTAAGAAAGGCATCCAAGAAATGTATAATAGATTGCTAGGAACAAAGTGAGAATAGTAAACGAAAAGAGAAACAGCATGAGTCAACATCATTAATATATATAGGATACTGCAAAAGCTCTAAAAAAGGAAATTGTGCACCAGATAAAAAGTTTTCTGGCCGTTCCCAGGCTGTAACCCAATAAAATAGAGTAGAACATTGTGTTTTGTCATGAACCAATTCTTCATAAAGGCATTCGATTTAGGTCATTTTTAATAGTTTCATTTGGAGTTGTTCTTGGTCTTCAATCTATAGGCATTTACCAAATTCATTTTTTTTTTCTTTTTTTGGGACAAATTAACAAAATTTTACAAGCTAATAACAATTTAGCATGCATTGTATTGCTAAAAGAGAACATGTAAATTTCAGAAAGAACATGTAAAGCTTTGCTAGTGGAGCCAACGTAGAGAGATTTTTCAGAGAGAAAAAAAACTTGGTTAATTATGCTATTAGCCACCCATTCTTTGAATATCATGAACTAGTTGAGCAGTTAGTTATTTCTAAATTGAAAATAATTTTAACAAGAATTTCTTCTTCTTTTTTTGTAAGTTTCCCAAATAAATTTCAGTATATATCAAATTGGTCATTCTTATTATTATTATCGTGTGTCCATGCTCTTGTATCCCCACACCCTTAGCTGTGAGACTAATCTAGTTTGGGTTGAGATTGTCCCTCTTAGCAATGCATTTTTGCAAGCTTTAACTGTTGAAATCAATGATTATTAGAGGTCTAAATTTGGCGTAGTTGCATCCCACTGTTATGACTATTCATACTAAAGATTTCCAAGTGGTACAATCATCACAAATTCAGAATTAAACATTTTCAAGTTGAGTTAAAGCTCAGTTACTTACCATAAGCTTGGATGCAAACCCTCCGTTATAATCCCTTGACGAGGGCACCCCTTCCATCAGCCCAGGAACTGGGTTGTAAGCATCACTGTAATCAATGCAACTTCAACATATTATTTTGATAATCTAAATACCAAAACTTTAACCTTCTAAAAATTTCCTTAACAGTTGTGAACTAAGCTATAAATGGAAGGTTTATTGCTGGAAAAGGAAGCATATTTTTGTTATCAGGAGAAAACTACAAGGGTCTCAAAGTATACAACAAGACAACAAATATGAGGACAGTAATTTTTGACGAAAACACCAATAATGAGATAGGAATATTTCACTAGCAGTGAAGCTATGTCAACTGTCAAGGCAACTAGTTATGTGTCTCTCACACGGTGTACTTCAACATTATGACCTTTTGAACTTCATGCTACTTTCATTTGTATTAGGGGAACTATACTCCTACATTCTACTTCATATCTATTCCTTTATAGCTACAATATGACAATACTAATTCTAAGGCCCCTAAGAATCATAGCCACTACATATTGTTAATGATGCTGACTAAACCAATATAATTCTGCAGCTAGTTGTCACATTGACTCGACAGAGAAAAGAGCCACATACCTACTCCAACAGCGAGCACTGGAGCAGTTAAATATATTTGTCAAGGTTCTGGCAGAAACACCTAGAGATTGGCCTAGAGCAAGAGCTTCTGATATTCCCAGCATGCTAACAGCCAAAGCCAAATTATTGCAAATTTTTGCAGCCTAATAACAAAACCCAGGACAAAATATGTGACTTACAGTTAAACAGGCAATTGGGAGTACCCATAAACCTACACTAATTATAAGTAATGTGTAACTTACAGAACCACTTCCTGCTCCACCACAATATATTGCACTTTTACCCATTGAAAAGAGCAAGGGTTTTGCAGCAAGAAATGCTTCCTCCAAACCACCAACCTGGGGAAGTTCCATATCTTGTTATTACTCATTTTTTGCCAACAATTTACGACTTTGCGGCAATTGTTTTAGCACTATTACCTCATTCCCATGTGCAGTTCATAACATTACAACCTTTGTAGTCAACCAATCATAACTTTAATGCATTATAGATAATATTGTGGCATGACTATTATCAAAATTTAACATCAAATTGAGAATATACTAAACTTCAGTGAACTACTAGTTTGGTCATCAAAGCATCAATTTGGTACTCTATGATACTTTTTTGACACCATCATAGTCCAAAAGTTACTGCAAACTTGGACCAGATTGATATCATTCAATGACTGCAATTAATCATTTAAGGTCTAATTTGATGTCATCAATTTGGTACTCAACAGGAATTGGAAAAATTAGTGATACATTGAAGCTACAATTATTACCAATTTACCAAGTATATTGTAGTTTATGTAAATTTTCAGCAGGTTAGAATAAAACAGTAACAATACCATAAAAGTAAGTGTCCCTGCTTCAGCTGCAGTAACACTTCCAGATACAGGAGCATCCAACTTGAAGGGTTTTTCCCAATCACCTACACAATGTATAATCATTCAGTACCACAACATTAAAAGAGTAAATCGTTCAACCTACTAATTGCTTGAAAGCAATTGATAGACCAGGAGGATTTTATGACAGCCCCTCTACCCATTCGTAAAGAAGAATATAATGAGACAGCTTATTCTCTAGAAGACTTCATTGAACTCCTATCCATTACCATTCAAGACTAATCTTCAAATGAATACAGATTTGAATCTTTTTACAAAGTAATATCTAATGACTAAAATGCAAAATCTACTCATGCTAAAAGCTAGACAACCAAATACAATCATGAGACACAAAGTAGTGGGCAATTTTCAGTTTGGAACCAGTAAGATTGTAGTAGTTCCAAACTTATTTGACACATACCTTAACCGCAGACCTATTGTTAACTTCATCCATTAAAAAGTTGAAGGAACATGATGCAACAGAATGACAGAAAGGAACTTTATAAAATATTTGAACAGTAAGATGTATAAACTGCAGAACCCACGGCTTTGTGATTTTAACACTAAAAATATACTATGGGTTTGTGTGTGGGAGCAAAAATGAACACAAATAATGGGACATGAGTTAAACATATTCCATGAAGAGAATAGAAGTTCCTCTCGAGCTTTATACAAATATCAAATTTTTGTGAATTGGATAGCATAGCCATAGTATACACAAGTGAAAAGACATTTTCATAAATTAGTTATGAATGAATATATGATAAAAAATAATTCTATGGTACTAAAAGCACTAACAAATTCATAGATGGAAATTCAAGTTATGATATGCTTTACTTGGTTGATATTTCACTTTATGTTACCTTTCTTTTCTTTTAGAATATAATTAGATACTGTAGCAGAAAGGTTTCTTGATGTTTCTGGATCAATAGTGGATGAATCTAACAACAACCATGGCCTTAGGAGTTTTCCACCATGAAGCAAACCATTTGGTCCAGTGTAAACATCAATCACCTACTTAAATTAAATAAGGATGTTATTTTGGTATCAGACCAAAGTCATATAATAATATTGGGAACTATTACACACTTCATGGAAACCTGAAATATGCTAAATGAGATATTCAGGTACCCAGCTTAGTAAACTATTTAGTTAAATGACAGTTTACAGTTTAGGGCTTGCTTTAATATAGATGCCATCATTTATAAAGAGCTAAATGGAAGAAAGGATACAATCAGACTATACAAAAATAATTTGATATAATGCTTGACTATTGAATATGTTCATTTCTATGTCTCCAGATATATATTACAAATCCTATGTTATTCGATGTAATGTGCTACACTAGGTTAAATAGGGAAGAATTGATGGAAAAGGGTGGAAAATAATGGATTTCATCATGTTACAGAATCAGAAGCCTTCACTTTTGTATATAAGATAGCAATACAGGTCACATCAAACACTTCAAATTTCTTTTTTTTCTTTTTTTCTTTTTACCAAAGAAACTGTATGGAGAAGTTGACAATCTTCTCATCTGAGCTAGTTGACAAAAAATTGAAATCATAATTCAAACAATTAGAAATTGTTGAAGAACTATAAAAGAAATTGAAGCCACAAATGATGTAATGCTTTCACATGTAGGGGAATGCCTTTTGGAACTAATGGCCATACTCACATGGGCAGAATTAGGTAGCATTGTGATTACAACATCACTTGCTTCTGAAACTTCATAAGGTGTTTTCTTTGTGGGAACTCCCATCTGAGAGAACATCTCGAGAACATCAGAGTTTCTGCCAATTTTTAACAAATTCAATTAACAACACGACAGACATTCTACTCAAATTAGCAAAAAATAAAACAACCAAAATCATATTAACAGTTCCATTAAAAAAAAGTACCACAAGCCCCCAAGATGAATTAAACCTAAAAATGAAATGAGATTATACTTTATAGCATTCTCACAGGGACAATTTTAAGAACTCGAAAAAAAAAAGAGCATGATAAGATCAAGAAAATGTTTGAAACAATACAGGTCATGAACTGTGAGTCTGAATCCAGCTTTGATCAGATTATTTGCCATTCGGGACCCCATATTTCCAAGACCAATGAATCCAACATTCTGCAGTGCAACAGTGATGAGAAGAGAGAAAAGTGAAAATTTACAAAACATGCATCAACTTAACAAGTAACAACATGTCATAGGGGACATACACATACTCAACCAACTGAAGCTACACATTCCAGTGTTTTACTTTTGCATACTCAAATCAATTTCAGCTTAGAATAGGCAAAAATAGAGATAAAATTAGAGAAAGAGACCTGCAAGTGACGAGGGGGAACTTCTGACGAAGAGAAAGTGCGTATTGAAGAAGAGACTAATGCAGAGTTGCATTTCGAAAGAGAAAGCAAAGATTTCAATCTGCAAATCGCCATAGATAGATATCCTTTCCTATTTCTCACTCCAAAGTTAAAATGAGACACGGCATGGAATTTCACGATGGAACGAAACAACCACGTGCTTAAAAAATAACGTTAATTTAAGAAGTACGAGGCAAACTTCAGTGTCAACATGGTCTTGTTGAGTTTGACATGGAAATTTTGTGTCAATTTTTACTTTAAAATTAAAACCCTGTACTAATTAATAAATAGAAGTGCTAAGAACACTTTTTCTTAAGAATAAATACTTAATTTGGCACCTGAAAATGTGATATTGTTAGATAATTTTATTATTAAATTATAATACATTTTGAATGATGAATTTATTGTCAAATTATTTGTATAATCAATTTTTCATATTTTTACCTATTTAATAATTAAATTTAAATTTTTACATTTTTAATAATCAAAATAGTTATTTATTTCTTTTTCTTACTAACAAATATATGAAAATCACATGATTTTAAATTTTTTACACCTTATTTAATAATTTTTCTCATGGTATTATAATATTTAACTAATAAGAAAAAAGTATTAACAAAATGTGTCAGAGAAAAATTGATATAACGCATTCATAAAATAAGGATAAACATAAACTATGGATAACTATGAATCTTGACGCCGCATGAGGACACACTCGTCGACCTTTTAGACCATGATAATCTTGTTTGATTGGTAACTATTAATTATTTAGTTTATAAACAATGTATGGGCCAAAGCAAAGACAAACCCGAATAATGGATCCTGATGGAAATAATTAAAATATCAATGTTAAAATTAAAAACTTTAAAAAAATCAAATCAAATTATTAGAGAAAATTAAAAGCATGTTTAGTTTATTGTGTAGTTTTTACTTCTGGGAAACAAATGGATCAGTTTAAGAACTGATTTCAAAGGGAAAAGTTTGGGTGGAAGAACCTACTTCCATCAACATTGTCTAATAAAACGAGCCACTAATATAAAAAAAAAAGTGCGCTAAAAAGAATAAGTGAGATGGAAGCATATGAATTTTTTTTTCTTTTTTTAGACCACTACTACAGAGAAAAATCTTTTCAAGTTAAATAGAATTATTATAAACCATAAAATTCTCTCTTCAAAACCAGATACCTTAGATTTAAATCCAAAATCTTTGGTAAAAGCATATGAAACTGACATCCAGTTAACTTGTGCTTAAATAAAAGTTTTTTTTTCTTTTTTTTTTTTTTTGAGAAAAAGGAGTAAACATATAATGGGTGATATATATATATATATATATATATATATATATATATATATATATATATATATATATATATATATATATATATATATATATTATACTTTTAGTAAAATTATCAAGTAATAGTTAATCTTGAGGATATAGGAGCAACGAGTACATAATTAATGTTGATAATGTGTGTGTGTTTTTTTTTCTCAAAATAAAATAAAAATATCCTACTATCAATCAATTAATGATTTTACAATAAGTAAGCAGATACACAAACAAAATGTATTAAGTCGACTAATGCTAGTAATTATTTCATAAAGATAAACATCCATTATATTTTTAAAGTTATAGAATTTAGGCACAATATCATAAAAAAACATTTCTCAATTTTAAAATATCCTTAAATTATCTTTTTTAAGGTTCTTCGCCTCAACCTCACATGAATATCTATATAATTCTAAAATAACTATTTCATAATAGAAAAAAAATTTTCAAATGCGATTATTTCTATTTCAGAATTATATAATTATAGAATAGGAAAAAAATCTCATTTTGGAATAGTTTTCTGAAAAGAATTTTTCTAATATGAAATACACATGAATACCTATATAATTTTAAAACAACTATCTCAAAATATAAAAAAAATTTCTTAAAAAAACTATTTTAAAATGAGAGTTTTTCTATTTTGAAAGTATAAATGTATTCTAAAATATTTATTCCAAAATAAAAAGATCTCATTCCATGATAATTTTTCTATAAAGAATTCTTTCTATTTAAAATAATTGTTCTAGAATATATATACACTTCCAAAACAATTATTTTGGATTAGAAAAAATTCTTTCTAGAATGAGATTTTTTGTATTCTAGAATAATTATTCCGAAAATGTATATTTATTTTGGAATAAAAAAATTCCATTTGGAAAACAATTTTTTATATGGTAGAATAGTTGTTCTGATATAAACTCTTGGAATAACTATTATGGAATAATATTTTTCCTATTTTGGAATAGCCGATGTGAGCTTGAGATCTGGGACACGGTGGAGGGTGGACGTAAGTTGCTAGAGGAAGACGGTGGGACATTTTTGTCCATGGAACTTTCTTTGGAAGGTGCAGGATTCAAATGTCAAAAGACTAATAGGACTAGATTAGGCACTGGGTTGAGCCCATTTGTGTTGACTGCATAGGAGACGACCAAGTGAGGTGCAGAAAATGCAGCTGTGGTGCTGGTGAGGGTATCATGATGTGAGTGTGTGTTTTTATGGAGAGGCTGATAGAAAGCAAGAACTAGGCTATAGCTACTCTTAATAATTTACCATTACAAGCTATATAGAAAGTTATATGAATAAAATAAACTTTCATATTTCTATTAGAGTTATAGTTAATCACTTTGTACTTATTCCTTCTCATTATCAATATAATTCATTTTCAATTTATCACACTCTTTTTCCCCCTCAATTCTCTCTTCTCTTTGGTCTGAAATCATGCTTACCAACAATTTATTCATTAATGATCATAGTCAAATGTGGGTACAATTTATAACCTATATGTATCCTAAGTTCATCCAATATAACAATTTATAACCTATATTAACAACGGTACAATTATTCTCATCTAGTTTTATAGAATTTAAAATAAAACTAAATAACATTAAAAGATAAAATACTATGTATCCTAAGTTCATCCAATATAGTCCCTTCAACTATTTAAATTTCTTCCTTTTGAACCTTCTTAGGTCCATCTTAACAAAGACTAAGAGACTGGGCATGATTAATTCTTTATTGTTTGATGTGTGTCAATATGCTGAGGGTGTGATCAGCGATCAGCGAGTGATAAAAAGATAAGAGAGGACGAGAGAGAGAGAGAAAGTGTTGTGAAAATGAATTTTAAATAAGTTTATTTTTAAAAAATTTAATTCTTAAAATAATTTAATATTTAATAAAAATGGATTCTTAGTTGTAACTACTTTGAATCCAGTTTCTATTTAATTATTGCTAAACCTCGTATTTTATAGAATGTTTTGTCATTTTGACTTAATAAATCATAACCTTTTCAAATTAAAAAAATTGGTCGTCAACAAGAATCATTTTGGATCTATTCCTATTTTATCATTTTGAGAATTGCATAATTTTGATTTCTTATTATATATAATGCATAAGGATAAGGGATACTCTTGCCAAAATTACATTGAAGAATGCATAGGAATAAACGAGCACTCTTGTTAAGTTAAACAATATTTTTATAAAATTTTCCTCATTTTAAAAATAATATTCGTGTTAAATATATTTTAACTATTCCTTAAAAATCACGATAGTCGGAAAAAATTTCCCTTTTATCAAATGTCTCCTAAAGGGAATATGGCTTAAAAACCAATTATCTATTGATTGAAAAAAATCCATAAAAATATTAATATTTAAATTATAGATATAATATTTTTTATTATAAATTAACTATGTAAAATCAAATATTAATTTAAGCTCGTACCACTGACTCCAAGTACCTAAATCAATTGATATAAAATTATTTTTATCTTAATTAATATTAATAATTTAAATTTAAATACATAAATACATTAAATACTTGAAATGAAAACTTTATTGTCTATAATCCTATTTGACTTGTACAAAACTCTGTCCCATAAAAATATACATTTGTTCTTGAGTTCGTGCCTGCCTTTTACTGGTAAAAGCTTTAGCATATTCATGTCAATCTGTTTGACAATGTTATAAAAATATAAAATCAAATATTTAAGCTCGTGGCTTTTACCGGTAAAAGCATTGGTATATTTATGTAGGTAAGTTTGATGGCCGTTATTAGGTCACATTGGTGTATTATATATCATCTAATTACATAATATCACTTGATTTCTTTTATTACATCAAATAATAATTATTATTTTTAATTAAAGTCTAAAAATATTTTTCATATTTGATATTTTTCTTTTTAATTTGAGAAAAAGCAATTACCTATATAGATGTGTGAAAAAGCAAAAATCTATCCTAATAATAAAATAATTTGTAATATATTTTTAATAGAATTTCTATTATTATATAAAAATGTATAAATATGACATAATGGTATGTATCTTACCTAATTTAACTTTTACAATTTTGAATATAATTTAATGTATTAATTAATTTTTTATAATTTTAATTTTTTAACAAAAACTTAAAATTCATTAAATAATTTTTTTTAAAATTAATCTATTTTTTTAAGAATAAAACTTCATTCCCGCTCTCAATTAGACATTTTTAATATTCTCCATGTTTTCTCTTTTAATCATCTTTCAATCTAGTATATCTTATCTCTATATATCTTAATTGAATTTCAGTAGTCTTTTAAGAAAATGTTTTTATTATTTATCATAAATTTCAATTATATATATATATATATATATATATATATATATATAAATAATTTATCTCTTATAGTACAAAAAATTAAAATACTAGTTTATTATTATTATATAATATTTGATATATAGGGATATAAATTTTGTGAGTGATTATATAGGGATAGCGTCCCTATCATTTACCTTTCTACTCATGAATCATGCGGCTGGAGGGAGTAATGTAATAGTAGTAGTCTTGCATTATACGTAATGTACGTAAATACTTGGTATAATCCTCTTAATCAACGCTATTAGAATTATAATATTAAAGTAAACACGAATCAACAAACGCGCTAACAGAAGAAATATCATGGGGCATGCTATTCATGAGACATTAGTTGTAAACAATAGCCGAATTAAGAATTTGGGTTTGGAACCCTATCTCACCATACTTACTGTGCATGTCTCAAAATAAAATCGGTATAAAAATGTTTTACAAAATTTATAAAAGCTCTGATTTCATTTGTATCATTTTTTTAATTACATAGTTAAATATCACTTAAAAATTTGTGAAACAAACATTTCAAATTAAAACCTAAATTCGGAATTACACCGAATCAAATATTAGTGGGTTCTATACCATATATACTGATATTTTATGTAGGCAAATTGAATATATCTATATATATATATATATATATATATATATATATATATATATATATATATATATATATATATATATCACGTACAATTAATTAAAAGAAACCAATTAAATAAGAATTGACTCTTAATGAATAAAATACTATTATCTTTCAAAACTGAAGAAGAAGAAAATACTACTATTATATATTAAATGATAATGAATATAACTTTTTTTTAATTATTAACCGCTATTAAATTCTTACTTAATAGTTAATAGATCTTTCTCTTTCTGTCTCTTACACACCGATGATTTATAGAGAAGTATTTTTTACTGATATTAAAAATTAAAATAAAATATATTTTACAAAATAAATATATTTTTTAAAATTTAATAATTAAAATTATAAATGTTTTCAAATGGTTTAATACAAGAGTTTCTTTATAGTAAAAAAATTACAAGAGTTTCTTTATATTAAAAAAAATTACAAGAGTTTCTCGATATTTTCTTCAGATGCAATCTTGCAAGTTAAGAAAATATTCGGCCAAAAGTTAAATAAATCATATATGCTGATGACTTGTTAAGAAATTATAATATATATGCAAAATATTGAATAAGTCCATCCCCAATTACTCTAGAAAAAGTCCATCCCCAATTACTCTAGAAAAAGTCCATCTTCAAGACGATCGCAATTGGCGAGAAATTGTCCAGGTGAGTTGACAAAATATACATCAGATTATCTATTGCATAAAATATTGGCTTAAATATTTTTTTAATGTATGATATACTTCGAATTTTGTTTAGTTTTTAATAATTTTTTGTCCTTAATAATTTTTCTATCTAAATCTGTTTAAATAGCACTTCAAAAGGTAAAATAATTTTTGAGAGAAGACCCACATCAGCTGAAAAGTAACCAATAATGTGTACTTTTTAATCTTTTTATAATTAATAAATCGACATTAATAATAAACTCTTTCTTAAGCTTTTATACCAAGGAAATTTATAACTGTCTAGTATATACATGGCATGATCTATCACGAGTTAAAAAGAAAATCAAGACTAAAATTGCGTATGGTAATGAAAAGGGTTCATCTTTGTTTATACTCATTAACAAAGTATTTTTTTAGTTTCATATCTTCTAGAGTTTTTTCTTCTATCCGCAGAAAATTGTAGTCCCAGTAGAATATATAAATGTCAAAGCCTTTTCGTTAGTCTACGATCTTGCCTTGTTCCTCGTAAATTCGCAACCCTCATTCCTTTCTATTAAATTATTTATTTTAATTAAAAGCATTGAAACTTCAAACATACACACACTTTAAATTCAATATTCATGTTTATAAACGTCATGGCTTAGAGCATCCGCAATTAATGCACAACTCCATCTGTCGCTATATAAATCTTTTGTTCCAAGGTTAACAATTGAATTTCTGTAGTTGAAATTACCAGTTACTATACTCTCTCTTTCTGAAACAATTTGCCCAATTGTTTGAGGTATGCTCATCTTCCCATGACTGCCACTAGTTTCCATTTCTTGCTGCATACTTACCAATCATCTTAATCATTAAAAGTTCACATAAACTTGAATATCACTAACCCATTAGTCTCTGATCCATATTGACTTCATAAAACTGGCTATCAAGTTAAACATGGTTTGCTTTTGTTCGTTCATTAATTTTGTCTTACTATTATCTTGTTTTAAGTGTAACACGAGAAATATATATATATATATATATATATATATATATATATATATATATATATATATATATATATATATATATATATATATATATATATATACTGGCATGCATATGATACCTATTTTGTTTTATTTTCCTTCTACTTTTGTTCGTTGGCTGGCTGAAGATGGTACCCTTTTTAAAATTGCTTATAATTAATTATCAATTCTTGCTAACAAAGGATTGTCCTAAACAGATGTTCAATATGAGATTTGTATCTCAAGATTGGGTGGTTTCATGTGCACTAATACTTCTGGTGTCATGCACAACATACTCATCAGCTTCTTTGGGGAAACCTGAGAACAACATAAAAACATCTGTTTTTAAATCACCCAAGATTGAGCTAGGTCCAGGGTTAGTTTCAAACAAATTTTATTTTGATGTTGACTTTCCAAGAGGCCATATTGCACTCAAGAGTTTCAATGCTGAATTGGTTGATGAGTCAGAGAAATCAGTGCCTCTCCAAGAAACCTATCTCCATCACTGGCTTATAATAAAATACCACCAGCCAAAAAATGTGACACACAATAACCAAACAGATATTGTTTTTGTGAGAAACAGTGGCTTTTGCCAGGATGGTACTCTTATCCAGTATTTTGGTCTTGGATCAGAAACAAGAGGAACCGCCACTGATATTCCAGACCCTTTTGGAATAGAAGTTGGAAACCCTTCAGAAATTCCATATGGATATGATGAGAAATGGTTGATCAACGTGCATGCCATTGACACAAGGGGCGTGGAAGATAGGTTGGGGTGCATTGAGTGTAGGTGTGACCTTTATAATATCACAAAGGATGCAGATGGTAACCCTTTGAGTCCAGATTATAAGGGAGGTTTGGATTGTTGCCCTGATAATACCACGTGCAGGCTAAACAAAGGCTTCAAGGGTCCAAAGAGAACCTTATACCTTAAATACACAGTGAAGTGGTTCAGTTGGGACAACTACGTGGTGCCCCTTAAGATTTATATACTTGATGTGACTGATGTTTTGAACGTGTCCAAAGGAGGGACTCCAAAGCATAATTGCGAGGTAAGTCAATTAAGTTTAATAATACTAACACCTCATGTATTGGTTTTAAAGAGAGTACACCTGTTTATTTTTACTTCTTTTTTTATATATAATGATCACATTGAGATTTAAATTTAAAATTTTATGTATATTATTCAAAATCTCCCCCCATAAGTCAGTCCTAATAATTTTATATATAATTGTTTTTACCTGTGATGTTTATGCTTTTTTATAAAAAAAATATACATACTCCTTCCATATTAGACAGATTTAAATTCTGAAATCATTAACTGATGGATTTAAAATTTCATTATATCTTCACCAAGATTTATTTAATCTTATATTGTTAATTTCATTTACTTGGTTAAGAGATAATATTTAAATCAATCATATCCGTACAAGTAATTTTTTTTTTGTCTAAATCTATACAATTATTAAATAAGGATATGATTGGAAAAGAAATTTGACCAATCTAAATTTCTAGAAAGAGAATAGTCTTAAAATAAAAAAAAAATGCGAGAAGTCTATAACTTTAGACTGAAAAGTATCTCGTTTACTTTTATATATGAACTACGGAGGTCGTACAAAATATTCTTAAAATGATTTTTATATTTAAAGAGTACACCTGTAATTAAAATTAACTTTTAAAAAAGTCATTTTTTAATTATTATTATTATTATTATATGATAAAATTATGGGATAAGGGAATCAATCACGCAACTTTTGAAAACATATGAATTCAAAGGCGTTATATATATATATATATATATATATATATATATATATATATATATATATATATATATATATATATATATTTATTTATTGATTGAGTTGATTTTTGAAGAGGTCTCTCTTAATAAAAAAAATTCAGCCTCTTCTAAATTATGTAATTTTTATTTATTTTCATTTTGATGTTCATAGTTATATGTTTCTTATTTTAGTTTTTCAGGTAATTAAAAGTAAGAAAAAATCGTCGAATTAAAAGCACTAACTACAAAAAAATTAAGTAGGTACTATAAAGTATAGAAAATTTTCTCCTAGAGCAGTATAGAATATTTCGTCCACTTGTATATGTCTCAATTCCAATATAATCCAAAAATATATATAATTCTAGTCCACGTTTCATTTTGTTGGATGTAAGTAACAAGAGATTTATTTGCTACAGGTTGAGTATCAGGTTGAACCTCGCAGCAAAGGCTACAATAGTAGTGATGTCAGAAAAACAAGCTTCCCAATGCAGACTGGTGGATATGTCATCTATGGTGTTGGTCATCAGCATGCAGGTGCAATTGCATCAACGCTACACGGACAGGTGACATATATAATTATATGAATATTAATGCTTTCTAGTCACACGAGTAAATAAGCAAAAACTAATTAAACAGGGAAAATGGTACTATTTTCACCCTTAAAATTAAAAGGGATTCTAAATTCGCACCTTTTGTTCCATTCATGCCATTGATTTCAACTGAGGATCATAAAACATTTTACTTATTCAACATGTAGTACAACACTAGTGATGGCTTTTTTTTATATATAAAAAAAACAAATGTTTTCATTGATATATACTTCTTTTTCTTTCACCAAATCCACTCCTCCCACATTCACCAAAAATAAATTAAAATAAAACAAAAAATAAAAATCTTCTATCTTATTCAGGAAATTGGAGGATAGTTGTTGGGGATTGGATCATCAGTGCTTCTTTTACTATATTTCAATTAACCATATCTTTGAACCCTTATCATTGAAACTGAATTAATTTGTAAGATGTTTATACCCCGAAGAAAAAAGATTGTGAGATGTTAACTAAATATTGGACTAGTGCTTATTGTTTGAAGTTTTGACAAAATTAATTTCAGGATGGGGGAGTTATTTGTTCTTCAATACCAAAATATGGTACTGGAAGTGAAGCAGGAAATGAGAAAGGGTATGTTGTAGGAATGTCCACATGTTACCCTCGACCAGGTACTATCAAAATAAAAGATGGTGAAACCCTAACTCTAGAGATTATCTACAGCAACAGCGAAATGCACAGTGGAGTAATGGGGCTTTTCTACATCTTGGTGGCAGAACAACTGCCACACCAACACCACCTTTGACATTATTATGTGTCCTAACTAAATTCATCTTGGAAGTGGATCCAAGAGACTATAATATTATATGGTATCTATATAAGTGAATATGTGTTGTGATGAAAAATAAAGCCAGCTCTGAGTCTTGTAATAATAGGTCTAGTATTAATGTATTATACTATAGTCGCACATCTTTAGATATATATCCTGTCAACATATTCTTCATCACGACGAAGAATATATAGTAATTAATCAGATTAAGAATAGCTGGTTCTTATCTGAAATGTATGATTCCGTGTGTTGATTGTACTCTGTAAATGATATACATAGTAAGTAAAAATAATATTAAAAGTGCTTTCAAGATAAATAAAAAAAAAAAAAGTAACAAAACTGTAAGGATTTATATATATGATCAATTAATTTAAAATGAAATTTTTTCACTTACAAAAGCCTAAAAAACTAATTCCCTCTGTATATTACGTTATAACATCTATAGTCGTTATTAGAGTCTTAGGAGTAATTGAATTGAGTTACTCTTGAACTATTTAAATTCAATTTGTTAAGTAGTCAATCAAGATCAAGCTCATTTTTTAATTAAATAAATAAACTCAAATTTAAAATTAGGTTCAGTTATTTAAATGAATCAAACTTAAACTTGGTCAACATTTACAGCTCATTAATAACTCATGCATGTGTACATATCATAAAAAATAAAAAGTGTTGTACTACATGTTGAACATGCATTTTTTTAATTATTATCTAATATTAAAATATTTTATTAAATACTATACTGATAAAGGTAAAAAATAATTTAAGAAAAATTTCTACAAAAGCAAAAATAATTAAATTATTAATGAACTAAAACAAGTAATACCGAAGCTCTATTTTTGTATAAACAATTCAACCTCAAGTTTTTAGTTATACTAATTGTTTAAATAAATAAACTAATTAAGCAATCCATTTTTTTGACTGTCAAACCTAAATTTTTAGTACTTCACTTGACTCATTTACATTTTAATTGTTATCACATACTCATATCCTTTTAAGATATTGTTGGGCCAATCCAATACATATTTATCCATCATCGATTTCAGAAAATTACTTACGAATTACATATTTTTTTATAATTCTTTTAAAAAATGTTTTACAAATTAACGGTCCATGTAAGATTTAAACCTCTAATTTTTCGGTTATTAACACGACGTTCTAATTAATTGAACTAATAGGTTAATTATGTTATAAAATAATTGATGTTATTATATATAACACTAAAATTTCTAATATATATTTAATGCACATGTAAATTTACATAATATTAACAATTAATTTTGATTCATTAAATATATTAAAACAAAATTAATTGCCACAAGATTTATTATGTAAATTTACTTGTGCATTAAAGATACATTAGAAATTTTAGTGTTATATATAACGACATTAATTATTTTATAACATAATTAACTTATTAACTCAGTTGGTTAGAGCGTTGTGCTAATAATCTGTAGGTACATGCGGATTGCGAATTCCTAAGTTTGTTAGGGGTAATTTTGAAAAAAAATAAAAAATTATTAGGTGTACAAGAAAAATGTTTAGTTCACATTTGTATATCAAATGGTTAATAGTTCTATTATTATTTTGTTTTACTAAGAAAACATGACCACTATAATTTTCAAGCATATAGGGATTGGATTGATGGTTGTCAAAAAGATGAGTTTAGAATGAAGAGATTCTTGATGAGTATGTTCTTATAGAACAGGTTACTAAGAATGACTACTACAACTTCTAAACATATAAGAATTAGATTGATGGTTGTCAAAGATGATTGAGAAATAAAACATTCTTGATGAATATATTTCTTTAGAGAATATATGATTCCTAACTTTCAAACACCTACTTATAGTGTTTATGAAGCGTGTTTAGAACATGTGTATTGTGAGTTCTTTTATACTCATTAACAAAGTATTTTTTAGTTTCATATCTTCTAGAGTTTTTTCTTCTATCCGCAGAAAATTGTAGTCCGATTAGAATATATAAATGTCAAAGCCTTTTCGTTAGTCTACGATCTTGCCTTGTTCCTCGTAAATTTGCAACCCTCATTCCTTTCTATTAATTTATTTATTTTAATTAAAAGCATTGAAACTTCAAACATACATACACTTTAAATTCAATATTCATGTTTATAAACGTCATGGCTTAGAGCATCCGCAATTAATGCACAACTCCATCTATCGCTATATAAATCTTTTGTTCCAAGGTTAACAATTGAACCACTCTAGTTGAAATTACCAGTTACTATACTCTCTCTTTCTGAAACAATTTGCCCAATTGTTTGAGGTATGCTCATCTTCCCATGACTGCCACTAGTTTCCATTTCTTGCTGCATACTTACCAATCATCTTAATCATTAAAAGTTCACATAAACTTGAATATCACTAACCCATTAGTCTCTGATCCATATTGACTTCATAAAACTGGCTATCAAAGTTAAACATGGTTTGCTTTTGTTCGTTCATTAATTTTGTCTTACTATTATCTTGTTTTAAGTGTAACACAAGAAATATATATATATATATATATATATATACTTGCATGCATATGATACCTACTTTGTTTTATTTTCCTTCTACTTTTGTTAGTTGGCTTGCTGAAGATGGTACCCTTTTTAAAATTGCTTATAATTAATTATCAATTCTTGCTAACAAAGGATTGTCCTAAACAGATGTTCAATATGAGATTTGTATCTCAAGATTGGGTGGTTTCATGTGCACTAATACTTCTGGTGTCATGCACAACATACTCATCAGCTTCTTTGGGGAAACCTGAGAACAACATAAAAACATCTGTTTTTCTATCACCCAAGATTGAGCTAGGTCCAGGGTTAGTTTCAAACAAATTTTATTTTGATGTTGACTTTCCAAGAGGCCATATTGCACTCAAGAGTTTCAATGCTGAATTGGTTGATGAGTCAGGGAAATCACTGCCTCTCCAAGAAACCTATCTCCATCACTGGTTTATAATAAAATACCAACAGCCAAAAAATGTGACACACAATAACCCAACAGATAATATTGTTTATGTGAGAAACAGTGGCTTTTGCCAGGATGGTCCTCTTATCCAGTATTTTGGTCTTGGATCAGAAACAAGAGGAACTGCCACTGATATTCCAGACCCTTTTGGAATAGAAGTTGGAAACCCTTCAGATATTCCATATGGATATGATGAGAAATGGTTGATCAACGTGCATCCCATTGACACAAGGGGTGTGGAAGATAGGTTGGGGTGCATTGAGTGTAGGTGTGACCTTTATAATATCACAAAGGATGCAGATGGTAACCCTTTGAGTCCAGATTATAAGGGAGGTTTGGATTGTTGCCCTGATAATACCACGTGCAGGCTAAACAAAGGCTTCAAGGGTCCAAAGAGAACCTTATACCTTAAATACACAGTGAAGTGGTTCAGTTGGGACAACTACGTGGTGCCCCTTAAGATTTATATACTTGATGTGACTGATGTTTTGAGCGTGTCCAAAGGAGTAACTCCAATGCATAATTGCGAGGTAAGTGAATTAAGTTTAATAATACTAACACCTCATGTATTGGTTTTAAAGAGAGTACACCTGTTTATTTTTACTTATATATATATAATGATCACATTGAGATTTAAATTTAAAATTTTATGTATATTATTCAAAATCTCACCCCATAAGTAAATCCTAATAATTTTATATATAATTGTTTTTACCTGTGTTGTTTATGCTTTTTTATAAAAAAAATATACATATTCCTTCCAGATTTGAATTCTGAAATCATTAACTGATGGGTTTAAAATTTCATTATATCTTGACCAAGATTTATTTAATCTTATCTTGTTAATTTCAGTTAGTTAAGAGATAATATTTGAATCAATCATATCCTTACAAGTATTTTTTTTTTATAAATTCATACAATTATTAAATAAGGATATGATTGGAAAAGAAATTTGACCAATTTTAAATTTCTAGAAGGAGAATAATCTTAAAATAAAAAAAAATGTGAAAAGTCTATAACTTTTAAATGAAAAGTATGTGGTTTACTTTTGTATATTTTATAAATGGACAATGGAGGTCGTAGAAAGTATTCTTAAAATGGTTTTTATATTTAAAGGGTATCACTGTAATTAAAATGAACTTTTGAGGAAGTCCTTTTTCTAATTATTATTATTAATATATAATAAAATCATAGAATAAGGGAATTAACTACGCAATTTTTGAAAACATATGAATTCAAAGGGCGCAAAATATATATATATATATATATATTGATTGATTGATTGAGTTGATTTTGAAGAGGTCTCTCTTAATAAAAGAAATTTCTGCCTCTTCTAATTTATGTAATTATTTATTTATTTTCATTAAAATGATGACACTTATTGACGTTCATAGTTATATGTTTCTTATTTTAGTTTTTCAGGTAATAAAAAGTAAGAGAAAATTGCCAAATTAAAAGCACTAACTATAAAAAAAATTAAGTAGGTATTATAAAGTATAGAAAAATTTGCTCCTAAAGGAGTATAGAATATTTCGTCCACTTCTATATGTTTCAATTCCAATTTAATCCAAAAATATATATAATTCTAGTCCACGTTTCATTTCATTGGATCTAAGTAACAAGAGATTTATTTGCTACAGGTTGAGTATCAGGTTGAACCTTGCAGCAAAGGCTACAGTAGTAGTGCTTGCATTGATGTCAGAAAAACAAGCTTCCCAATGCAAAATGGTGGATATGTAATCTATGGTGTTGGTCATCAGCATGTAGGTGCAATTGCATCAAAACTATACGGACAGGTGACATAATTATATGAATATTATTAATGCTTTCTAGTCACACGAGTAATAAGCAAAAACTAATTAAACATGGAAAATGGTACTATTTTCACCCTTAAAATTAAAAGATATTCTAAATTCGCACCTTTTGTTCCATTCATGCCATTGATTTCAACTGAGGATCATAAAACATTTTACTTATGATAAAAATTAAGAAATGGTAGAACTTTAATGTTCATTTTACTAGGATGCATGGCTTTTTTTTGTAAAAAAATTAATATTTTCATTGATATATACTTCGTTTGCTTTCACCAAATGCACCCCTCCCACATTCACCAAAACTAAAATCAAAAATAAAAATCTTCTATCTTATTCAGGAAATTGAAGGATAGTTGTTGGGAATTGGAGGATAAAAATTAAGAAATGGTAGAACTTTAATGTTCATTTTACTAGGATGCATGGCTTTTTTTTGTAAAAAAATTAATGTTTTCATTGATATATACTTCGTTTGCTTTCACCAAATGCACCCCTCCCACATTCACCAAAACTAAAATCAAAAATAAAAATCTTCTATCTTATTCAGGAAATTGGAGGATAGCTGTTGGGAATTGGAGGATAAAAATTAAGAAATGGTAGAACTTTAATGTTCATTTTACTAGGATGCATGGCTTATTCAGGAAATTGGAGGATAAAAATTTAGAAATGGTATAACTTTAATGTTCATTTTACTAGGATGCATGGCTTTTTTTTGTAAAAAAATTAATGTTTTCATTGATATATACTTCGTTTGCTTTCACCAAATGCACCCCTCCCACATTCACCAAAACTAAAATCAAAAATAAAAATCTTCTATCTTATTCAGGAAATTGGAGGATAGTTGTTGGGAATTGGAGGATAAAAATTAAGAAATGGTAGAACTTTAATGTTCATTTTACTAGGATGCATGGCTTATTCAGGAAATTGGAGGATAAAAATTAAGAAATGGTAGAACTTTAATGTTCATTTTACTAGGATGCATGGCTTTTTTTTTGTAAAAAAAATTAATATTTTCGTTGATATATACTTCGTTTGCTTTCACCAAATGCAACCCTCCCACATTCACCAAAACTAAAATCAAAAATAAAAATCTTCTATCTTATTCAGGAAATTGGAGGATAGTTGTTGGGAATTGGATCATCGGTGCTTCTTTTACTATATTTCAATTAACCATATATATCTTTGAACCTTTATCATTGAAACTGAATTAATTTGTAAGATGTTTATACCCGAAGAAAAAAGATTGTGAGATGTTAACTAAATATTGGACTAGAGCTTATTGTTTGAAATTTTGACAAAATTAATTTCAGGATGGGGGAGTTATTTGTTCTTCAATACCAAAATATGGAACTGGAAGTGAAGTAGGAAATGAGGGAGGGTATGTTGTAGGAATGTCCACATGTTACCCTCGACCAGGTACTATCAAAATAAAAGATGGTGAAACCCTAACTCTAGAGATTATCTACAGCAACAGCGAAATGCACAGTGGAGTAATGGGGCTTTTCTACATCTTGGTGGCAGAACAACTGCCACACCAACACCTCCTTTGACATTATTGTGTCCTAACTAAATTCATCTTGGAAGTGGATCCAAGAGACTATTATATTATATGATATCTATATGAGTAAGTGAATATGTTGTGATGAAAAATAAAGCCAGCTCTGAGTCTTGTAATAATGGCTAAGTATTAATGTATTATACTATAGTCGCATGTCTTGAGATAATATCCTGTCAACATATTCTTCGTGACGAAGAAAATATATAGTAATCAGCTTAAGATCAGCTGGTTCTTTTCCGAAACGTATGATTCCGTGTGTTGATTGTACTCTGTAAATGATATACATAGTAAGTAAAAATAATATTAAAAGTGCTTTCAAGATAAATAAATAAAAAAAGTAACAAAACTGTAAGGATTTATATATATGATCAATTAATTTAAAATGAAATTTTTTCACTTACAAAAGCCTAAAAAACTAATTCCCTCTGTATATTACGTTATAACATCTATAGTCGTTATTATAGTCTTAGGTGTAATTGAATTGAGTTACTCATGAACTATTTAAATTCAATTTGTTAAGTAGTCAATCAAGATCAAGCTCATTTTTTAATTAATTAAATAAAATCAAATTTAAAATTAGGTTCAGTTATTTAAATGAATCAAACTTAAACTTGGTTAACATTTACAGCTCATTAATAACTCTTGCATGTGTACATATCATAAAAAATAAGAAGCGTTGTACTACATGTTGAACACGCATTTTTTTAATTATTATCTAATATTAAAATATTTTATTAAATACTATACTGATAAAGGTAAAAAATAATTTAAGAAAAATTTCTACAAAAGCAAAAATAATTAAATTATTAATGAACTAAAACAAGTAAAACCGAAGCTCTATTTTGGTATAAACAATTCAACCTCAAGTTTTTAGTTATACTAATTGTTTAAATAAATAAACTAATTAAGCAATCCATTTTTTGGCAGTCAAACCTAAATTTGTAGTACTTCACTTGACTCATTTACATTTGTAATTGTTATTATACTCATATTTTTTAAAGATATTGTTGGGCCAATCCAATACATATTTATCCATCATCGATTTCAGAAAATTACTTACGAATTATATATTTTTTTATAATTTTTTTTTAAAATGTTTTACAAATTAATGGCCCATGCAGGATTTAAATATGTGATTTTTCAGTTATTAACACGACGCTCTAACCAATTGAACTAATAGGTTAATTATGTTATAAAATAATTAATATTGTTATGCATAACACTAAAATTTCTAATGTATATTTAATGCACATGTAAATTTACATAATATTAACAATTAATTTTGGTTCATTAAATATATTAGAACAAAATTAATCGTCACAAGATTTATTATGTAAATTTACTTGTGCATTAAAGATACATTAGAAATTTTAGTGTTATATATAACGACATTAATTATTTTATAACATAATTGACTTATTAGCTCAGTAAGTTAGAGTGTTGTGTTAATAATCCATACATACATGCGGATTGCGAATCCCTAAGTTTGTTAGGGGTAATTTTGAAAAAAATAAAAAATTGTTAGGTGTACAAGAAAAATGTTTAGTTCACATTTGTATATCAAGTGGTTAATAGTTCTATTATTGTTTTGTTTTACTAAGAAAACATGACCACTACAATTTCCAAGCATATAGGGATTAGATTGATGGTTGTCAAAGAGAGGTTGAGAATGAAGAGATTCTTGATGAGTATGTTCTTATAGAACACGTTACTAAGAATGACTACTACAACTTCTAAACATATAAGGATTAGATTGATGGTTGTCAAAGATGATTGAGAAATAAGACATTCTTCATGAGTATATTTCTATAGAGGATATGATTCCTAACTTTCAAACACCGACTTATAGTATTTATGAAACGGGTTGAGAACATGTGTATTGTGAGTTCTTTTAATCTAATGATTAATAGGAGTTATTATTATTTTGTGTTGCTTTTATTACATTAGAGTTATGTAAATTTGATTAAAAAATGTTATGTGCATGCTAATGTTAATTATTATATGATATAATAATTGTAACATTTATATTATTGTATTTGATTTGAGATGTTTTGGTTTATTTTGGATTATATTTGGTGAGAAATACGAATATGATTTCTTTCAAAGATTGATGGTGTCTTCTTGAAAAAATACAACGTAAAATTCATACACAATAATAAAAAAAGGATCACAAAATATGTTATAATATATATCTATAATCACACACTTGTGTTATGATCATACTAATAAATTGTGAGTTATGTGATCATAACTTAAGTGAGTTAAACCCTAAATAATTTATCTTTATAATTTTAATTACTTAGTGATTTTGTTGTATTGGTTGTGTTTTGTGATCATTATATTAAAATTATTTTTTATACCACATTTATTCAATCCAATAATCATTTTTTAAAATTAATTTCAAAATAAATAAGAATTAAATAGATATGTATCGTTAATAAAAGATTTTACACTCTCAATAAATTAGAGATTATGTTTGAAATGACTTTTTAATGTAGTTAGTATCAAAGTTAGTGCATATAGTGATTTGTAACGGGCAAGTGTAAAAATATTCTACATTTTTTTTACAACAAATTATTAGTACATATCTTATTTTTTCAAATAAAACCAAATTAATATTGTTCAAATGAGAGAATGTAGAATTTTTTTCTTTACTTGATTGATGCATTTATTTGTTTTGTTAGAATACATGTTAGATGTATGATCTAATATATTTTTCTGCTATGCCCAATTATTAAGATTAATTCGGTTTTTAAAATTTGAAGGTTAGTAAGCAAACTTACCATAAAATTGAGGGACTAAAAATATACTTAAAAGCCTTTATATTATAACCACTGCACAAAACAACTAGGACAAAAGAAAATATTAACAAGTATTACAAGCCTCCAATGACTGGCTAACCCTAGTGTACCCTATAATTCTTCTTCCTTCAAGGAATTCAAAATTTCCTTGCAGGCTATCTTCTTGGCTGTGTCCCTAAGAGCAGGGCCGGTATACTCATACTCGTGAATGACCCCATCTGCTTCTAGCTCCATTCTATAATTAGTCACACCATCTTTGCGGGACACATCCTCTAGTACAATCTTATAACTTCTTTTTTGGCACAGTTCATTCAACTCTCGGATGGGATGGAGCTTCAGTGTTTCTGGTGTGACAAGGGGTTCCAAAAGTGGCCTTATGCTTTGCCACACAACCTCCTTATTGAATCTTGAATCAACAAGAATCGCTCCAGCCAGAGACTCTATGATATCTCCAAGTACCTATCAAACAATAGGAACAATCTTATGAGTTTTGTAATGGTTAACACATTGTGTCTGATCATCTAAGCCACAGAAAAGAAATGCTCTGCAAAACTCAGAAAGTATGTACTAAGCCAAAGAATTAATGACACAAGAAGGGAACAAAGCAGCTACATGTTTATACATGAGTCATGATGGACAAATAATGTTTGCAAGGTCCTTTAATATTGGAGAAGCACGAGATTTTCATCAAATTTACCAATAATTGATTAATTCATTAGTGTAGTAACTAATTATCCTTCGACATTAGAAGTACTACATTAGTAAGTTTTGTGAACTAATTAATTTATCCTTCACATAGAAAAGCTACTCCAAAATTGCAAGAAAACAGAATTGAAAACCAGAACAATGCTGCACCTAAAAATAAAAGAAAAATAGTAAATGCTAACAATGCGTTTGAAAGAGTTTTTACATAAATTACTTTGGGTTGAATACAATACTCTTTCACCTCAATTTAATTCTCTCTCAAATTTACTTTCAGATTCATTTAGAGCTTATCACAAAAGCTTATTGCTAAGATTCAAAGTGAAGATTATTCAAATAAGCCCGAAAAAATATATGAGAAAGTCATAAGCCACTTTCATAGGCTTAACCAAACACCTGCATAAGTGCTTGATGTTAATGTCAAGTAAGCCCAAGTAATTTATGTAAAAACTCTTTCAAACGCCCCACAAGTCTATGAATGGACCGAAATGCCTTTTTCATTAGAAAGTTTCTAGAGATTAGAGCACACTGCATATTTAACTCTAAAAAACTTAATAAGAGTTGTTTATAGATCTAATAGCTGACCAATTCATGGATGGACGGTCTTTTGTTATTATAGGCATGCATGTCATAGAGGAAGGAAAATATTTTAATAACGCCAATCAACCACAGCTCACACAACACCCCACCTAATCTGTACTCTAGCCTGGTGGTAGAGGGTTTAATTTCCCCCTTTGCCCCTGTCCACAGATCTTTGACCCTCATTCTATTACCCAATAAAAAGAAAGGTTAAAGTTATATTACAAAGAAGTCACAACTCAAATATATTATGATGATAAGAATTAATAAGAAATTCAAAGACACAAACCAGATACTAGAAAATCATAGAGAGGATATAACACTTACAGTCATGATGCAGGCGTAAGGGTGTTTACCCCTAGCATGATGGCATTCATCCATTATCAAAACCTTTATCAAATTCAGTTTCAAGAAGCTATGCCTCAAGCAATTCAGCAATATTGCAGGAGTCATGACAAACACCTATACATTCGAAAGCATTACTGACAGTAATTACCAATCCATGCAGCATACAAAAAATAAATTTCAAAAGCATCATACTAAAACTAAAAGTAAAAAATGACTGCAACGCATGCCATATTCAAGTCAATTGAATAATAGGGGAAAAAAAGCATTTGTCTTCTAATATGTTTTATTCAAGCATAAAGATAGAAGCCAAAACCTATGTTTAAGTATACTATAAGCTTTAACTTGGTACAAACTTTACAAATAAAGAGGAAAATGCCAAATTTAGACAACATGCAAGAAACAAATTCCAAAATGAACAATAAAAAGAGTTTGTAGCCAGATGCCCATCAATAAAATCAATGAAGGAAATGGAGTATTTCTTGAGTTCTCTTGGAAACAGGCATGGGGAGTCAAGAGAGACTAATCATGTAATCATATTAAGTTCAAAACAACAGACGCCCAAAATTTGAAGGGGGGATATTGTGTAGTATAACTACCAAATACCATAATTGTTTACTTCCATGATTAGGAAAGGTTTGTTTAAACTTGATTTGTACAGTTTTTATTCTGTTCTAATTCCATAATTAGGTCAGATGCAGACTATATATGTGATTTGTCATCACCCTCTGTAATTACCAAATTATTTGTAAATATTCAACCACCTTTTCAAGTGGGGGAAAACAGGAATATGTCACACATTACACAAACAGATGGGTCATTATTGAGCAAAGCAGATTCGTAGAACTAACAGGGCATCTTTCAGTCCAGATAGAAAATGCAAAAGCCCTCACCTCATGTTTCTCTACTTCTTGTTTCCAGGTAGTAGCATCCCAGAAGTCAACTCCCATGTCTCCCCAAAACATTCCCACTTTTAAATCGGTGTGCTTTTTCACGGCTTCTGCTTGCTAAAGTGAATGAATAGCAACAAGTTAAAAGACAATGAAGACAAAAAGCATTTATCCATTACATTAGCTCCTCAACCAGCACATGGCAATCAAATAATGCATCTCAAATTTGCAAAAGGCCACATCATATATCTATGAGAGAAAGTGGCATACTTGAGAGACCAACACAACTTGGGGAACCAAGAACACTGAAATTTGAGGAGAAGGCTTTCGCAGATGATGAGCATAGCTGCGAAGAAGCATGACGGCTATCAAAGTCTTACCAGAACCAGTCTCCAAGTACACTATGGTATTCTCACGGATAGCATTGTCCAACGCTTCAAGTTGATAGCTACAAAACAAATCAATGAGAACAAAATGATTATAACTATAATACATTCAACAATGCATGAACTCAACACTAGAAATGTTAACATCTATCAGCACATTAAACTCACCTTCCTGCAAATGGAAGAACATCAGCAGTAATCTTCTGCTGCTGGGTATTGGAATCCACTTCCAATGAGAGTACTTCTTCCATGAGTTGTTTGCCTTTTTGATCAACCTACATTCAAGTTCCATAGAAAGAAAACACCTCATCAGAAAAATGATCCCTTTCCTTATCATGGAAGATGCAAAACAGCAAAAAAAGTTAAACCCGGAACTCACAGACACCGATTGAAGAAAGGGTAGTGCAAAAGGTCGCAACTTTGGCCTCTGAGTGAGAAGTGAGACTGAGAGTGAGGATTTTAGCGGGTGTGTGTCTATTTAACAAATCTTCCGAAACAAAAAGTGGATGGATACTATACTACTACTTGTTACCTAAGCACCTTGCAAGGGAAGGAATAATAATACGTGGCAGAAAAAGACAACAAGTCAAAAGGGTCACTCACGCTGGTCTATTTGATTATTTTGGTATATGAAAAGAGTAAACTTTCACAGAGAATGATAACCATACGTACGATACGAGTATTCACTGACACTCTCGCTCACTATTTTCGCTGACACTTGAGAGTTGAGAGGCACGTTTTTAAACAAGTTGAAATAGTTGAGAATTTCATAGTGTTGACGGAGTTTCCAAAAAATTGAATTTAAATGAATACCACTGTGCTGATGTGTTCTGTTTCTTCTCTTTTTCTTTTTTCTGCCCTGTTGTGTTCTCCAAGGGTGAATGCATGCTTATGTAAGAATTAGTACATCCTAAAAATGTACCTGTTCAAGAAAAAAATAGGTTAGTGGCAGAAAGTGTGTGATGAATTTTTTTTAAAAGTTAAACACAAGAAAAAAATAAAATAAATGATAAATTTAATGTGATATTTGCTAAAGTCAATTTTTTACATTTTCATTTTGACTAAACAAAATAAAATATTTTTATTTATTTTTTATTAATTTATCATCTTACTTTTCTCCCAAATCATTTCATAAAAGTAATAATAATGGATTACAATTTGGTGTATTTTTGAATTGATTGTCATTAGATTTTGTATGGACAATTAAGATTAAAAGGATAAATTAGGAACGAGGTGTTAGTAATATATTTTTTTAGGTTAAAATATCTTTTCAGTTTTTATAAATATAAAAAAGTTGGATTTATGTCCCTACGAAATTTTTGGTTAACTTTTTTTTCTCATATTTTATAAATGTGTTATTTTTTATAAGCTAAATTCGATTATATTCGATCTTAAGTGACATTAATTTTTTATTTTAAAATTTAAAATTTAATTATGGGATTAAAAATCACCATAAATTATATAAAAATAAAAAATACGGCATTTTTTTAACCAATTCAAATCGTAAATAAATATGAAAAAACAAGTCATCAGTTGAACCATCCCCACGGCACCTGAACCACTATCAGCGCCACATTTGAACCAAACAGCCACCACCTCCAACCAAAAAATCCCAAACAAGCCAATTGCAAAAATGAAACACTCACGATAATCTCAACGAGAAATGTGTCGAGATCATCGGCGTTGATTCTAAAAGAAGCTTCGACCACTGTCACCTTCGACTTCTATTGGTTAATTTGAAAATCGAGATAATACTGGATAAATCTGAAGTCGTGTATAACACTTTCAGATTGAATCAAATTTCGGGGTTCAACCAAAATTGTTCAATTGGATAAAATCAGAAGATTATAATTCAAGAGTTTTGTTTTGGTCTTGTATGTTTTGTCACACCGTTATGCTTTCTGAACCAGAATGATTATTTATGATCAAAGAACAGGTGGTTTTTGGCGGTTGATGAACAGGTGGTTTTTGGCAGTTGATGGAAGTTTTATCTTTTTTAAAAACTGTCTTTTCCTGAAAGTCACTTCCATGTAATTTCCAAAATTTTCCTAAACCGAACATCTCGTTATTACATTAAAACAAGCGTGCACTCTTATTTTAACATAATAAAGAGATCAATTACACTAAAATGTCCAACAAACCTCCCCCATTTTAGTGTAATTACCGATCAAATCACCAAAGTCATAACATACCACAAACTACTGCATAGATGAAATATCGTGACGATTGAATTTCATCTTAGCAAATTACACGTTTCAAATATTCGAATATCAGGGTGTCACTAAGGATTGAACCCTTTCTATTCATAATGAATACATGAAGATAATCTGCACAATAGTTTATAACATTACTCTTGCTCGACACTAGTTTACTAGCCTGTGTCCCTATCCTTCATAAGCATATCAAAGCCAAGTCCCAGCTTCTTGAAGCGGCTAAACTTCATGCTTATATAGGTAGTCCTTTTCTTTCTTGCACCTGCAAATGCAATTTTTCAAAAGAATCATTGAGAAGTTATACTTCAACCTCCTTAACTTACATAACCGAACACATACCTTTTGGGATACTTTCGATGATGTGTTACAATCTCTACATGTTAAGCTTTCCACATTGAATTCAGCACCTAATGTCATATTAGATGGGAATTGGGTATCTTAACATAAGAGATTTCAGATGGACTTTAATCCTAATCCCACAGCCGACCTTTTCACGAGATCTCTACTTAACCATTTGGTTAAATGATCGGCCAAATTATGCTGAGTTCTCACAAACTCCACTGATATCACACCATGCATGATTAACTCCCGAACCATGTTGTGTCTAACACCCAAGTGTCTAGACTTCCCATTATACACTTGACTATATGCCTTAGCCAAAGTTCATATGGGGTAACCTTATTCCTTTTGTTAGGAATTCGGTTCAACAAGTAACATGGAATTCACCATTTCTTTCAAGGTTCTATTCTTCCTTTCGACTACACCATTCTGTTGTGGTGTATAGGGAGCTGTAGTTTGATGTATTATTCCAATGGATTAAAAATAAACCGGATCATAATACTCACCTCCCCTATCCGTACGAAGAGTTTTGATTAGCCCATTTTGATGAAGTTCTACCTCTTTCTTATAAATTTTAAATTTATCAAGAGCTTCATCTTTTGTATTTAATAAATATACATAACAATACCTTGATGCATCATCAATAAAAGTAACAAGATATATATATATATATATATATATATATATATATATATATATATATATATATATATATTTTATGACCTAATGATGGAGTAGCATGCAAATCACACAAATCACTATGAATAAGGTCTGAGACTTTAGTCTCACTTTTAACATCCTTAAAAGGTTTCCTAGTGATCTTGGTCAACATGCAAGTTTTGCATTTTTCAATGTTCATATCAAAAGGAGGAATCATACTTGTTTTTGACATATCTTTTAATCTTTTGTAATGAACATGTCCTAATCTAGCATGCCAAATTTCTGATTTTGTCATATTAGTTATAGAACTACACGAGGCCATACAAACAGATTCATGAACAAAAGGAACATCAATGTTTAATTTAAACATTCCATTACAACGATAACCAAATCCAACAAATGAACCATGTCTTGACAAGATGTACTTGTCACTTTCAAGTACTTGCTTGAAATCACAATTATTTAAAACCATACCAGACAATAAGTTCTTACGAATACCAAGTACAAATAAGACATTATCCAAATACAAACTTTTTCCGGAAGTAAAAACTAAATTCACACAACCTAATCCTAGGATTGGTTCAGTTGCAACATTGCCCATCTTCACAATAGAGTCATCATCGATTGGTCTAAATTCCTTGAACCAACGACGATCTTTGCACACATGGCTTGTTGCTCCCGAATCAAACCACCAAACAACGTCATCATCCTGCACATATAATGCATCAGATATTAGTGATACATAATTTGAATTCGTATTCGAATTAAAATTATTCACTACAATCTGACCTTGTTGCTTTTCAGGATCATTAGACCCACTTGGACCAGCCTTGTTCTTTCCTTTGAACACCCGGCAATCCCTCTTTAAATGACCAGGTTTCCCACACTTCCAACATGACAATTTTGTCTGTTTGTTTGGACCTTTGTTCTTATTTCCTTGAAATTTTCGTTTGTTACCTTTAGCATTATAATTTTGCTTAACTGTTCCACTTTCCTCTACCATATTAACAAAAGAGGAACCTGCTACGTTTTTATCATTGACTTTGTCAATTTCCTGAGCCCTCAGCGACTCCTCAATCATGAAATGACTACCGAGTTGAACCAGAGTCAACTCTTCCTTCTTATGTTTCAAGGTATGCTTGAAGTCTTTCCAAGAAGAAGGCAGTTTATCAATTATAGATGAAACTGCAATGGATTCATCCATTTTCAAATCATGTTGAGTAAACTGACCCAAAATCCGCAGCAGTTCATTATATTGTTCCATAACAGGCCTCGAATCAATCATTTTGTAATTAAAGAAATTACTAACTAAGAATTTGTTACTTGAGGCATCTTCTGCCATATACTTGGATTCAAGAGAGTCCCATAATTCCTTAGCAGACTCAACATTTTGATAAATATCAAAGAGAGAGTCAGACATACTGTTCAGAATGTGTCCACGACAAATGTAATCGTCGTTCTCCCATTTCGAACGCTTCCTTGTTTGATCCAGAGTTTCGTCTTCCATAAACACCGACAACGGTGTACTCAGCACATACACCACCTTCAATGTTGTCAAGAGAAAGTGCATCTTCTTCTGCCATCTTCTGAAATCCTGTCCTTCAAACTTGTCCAACTTCGCAAACTTGCTTGTCATCTTCGAACTATCGTTTGTCATCTCGAAAGAATTTGATTCAATCTTTTGTTGGTTAATTTGAAAATCGAGATAATACTGGATAAATCTGAAGTCGTGTATAACACTTTCAGATTGAATCAAATTTCGGGGTTCAACCAAAATTGTTCAATCGGATAAAATCAGAAGATTATAATTCAAGAGTTTTGTTTTGGTCTTGTATGTTTTGTCACACCGTTATGCTTTCTGAACCAGAATGATTATTTATGATCAAAGAACAGGTGGTTTTTGGCGGTTGATGGAAGTTTTATCTTTTTTAAAAACTGTCTTTTCCTGAAAGTCACTTCCATGTAATTTCCAAAATTTGCCTAAACCGAACATCTCGTTATTACATTAAAACAAGCGTGCACTCTTATTTTAACATAATAAAGAGATCAATTACACTAAAATGTCCAACAACTTCTTCGGTTTCTTCTACTTTGCCTTCTTCACCTCCTGAAAGGCGTTGGCTTCATGCTCTGCATCGCCGTCGGAATGCTGCTTCGATCTGCTCGGAGCGGTGACTGTAGCTGCTTCAGCCTCGGCGTTGTTTTCAGAGTTCAGACCCTCGAAAACCCCATTGGAAGAGAGACGGAGACAAAAAATATATTTTAGTCTTTTTTTATAATATTTTTTATCGTTGTTTAAAATTTGTTAAAAATATAAATTCAAAACCTTTCATATTTTAGTCTTTCTTTCTATAACACCTTTCATTTTTTTTTTGAGTTCTAATAGATGTTAGATAACATTAAATAGTGTATCAGAGAATGTGTTATTAGTATTTTTCATTATGAAATTATAAATCTAATTTCCATGTTCCATTTGTTTCTTCTACTTTCACTTTTATCCTCTATATCAACCCTATCAACTATTGATTTTTCCACTCCGATTAAAGAAGGAACCTTCCTTACCAGTGTGAAGTTCAAAACCTTTGATGTTGGGCGTTAGGCAAGAGATGTTGACAACTTTGTCCTTCAACCAGAACCACTACCAACAAATGAGTGATGATCGATTACAATCAACAAAACTCAACAACTGAAACACCATAGCCAAGCACTGGTTAGGGCAATCTGAGATCTAATCAAAGATTTCGAGAATAATAAACTCTACATAATAGTCTTGGTGATCACTAACTTTGCTAAGCATAAGAAAAATTAGGATAATGGATTTTGTTTGTGGGTGGCAAACTTGGACTACATGGAAAATTTGCTAGATAATTCCTCCTATATATAATAGTATATCACTTATGCAACGTATCCTATAATCCCAAAAAAATGCAATGTACCCTATAATTAAATTCAAATATAGATATATCAAATACATTAAAATCATAAATGAAACCAGGGTAAGAGTTTAGCCTATGGGTGGTGGATTTGTTTAGGACATTTGTCATTCTGTATTATCATGTATTCGACTTATGATGTTTTTTTGTACAAACTTATTTTTATGTTTCTATGAACTTATTTTTAACAGTTTATGTTTGTCCCATTTTTATGTTTAAAAGACACACCTAGTAAAGTAATAAAGAACAAAATTTTGATTAAATTAAAAAACAAACAACAACAACAACAACCACAACTAACATAAATTTCATAAATTAAAAACACGACTAAATAGGATTATGATCTTCGTTAGAGCTTGTTATCGCCATTGATCCACACATCAAAACAATGATCCCTTTGGCAAGTCTTGGTTTTATTGGTTTAAGTATAAGTGTAAGAATTTCTTGTAGAGATTGGCTAACCATTACATACAACTTGATCAAACCTTTAATACTAAACTTTGAAAAGAAGAAAAACATCTTGTCTCTTTCATTATTGTCTTTAATCATACTCAACACAACCATTACATACATATTCAGGTTTACAATAAAAAAAATCATCAAATAAGCTTATTCCACTTTTAGTGACATATGTAACTACTTTCCTCAAAGCAGCAAGCAACATTTTCTCACTGAATTTTGTGAACTTAGGACCATTAGGACATTCATACTGTACCCCTTAGAAGTTGATACCACATCACCACCATAATACACAACAACAACTACTTTCTCCATCTTCAATCTAACATGGTGAAAGATCCTACACAATGCATTGAGCTTCCTCAAACCACTCGTATTTATTATCATCTTGTATTGTTCTCTCATGAGTCAATTATCAACAATGACAAAGATTAGACTGATAAAATAGACGGTTCAAATTGCATTAAGCTCTATAAGGACACTACTGGCTTGTCAGGTTGTCATAAATATGATTATTAAATCACAATATAAAACATTAAAGTTTACTTTTAAAAAATATATAATGGAATAATAATTCCATTATTTTATCTGGGGAGGAATCAAATAACATAATGGAAATATGATTATGTTGTTTTACTCCCACTATACAACGAAATTGTGTTTACGTTGTACAATCGGGGGCCCAAAAAATTAACAGACATATGTTTTCGTTGTACACTTGTACAAAGGAACAGTATTTCTGTTAATTTTTTTCACTTCCAATTGCGCAATGGAAATATGATTCCGTTGTGCAATTTTTCAAGGGACAGTTTCAGAATATGACTAAAGTGCACCCACATGGGTAGTGCCATTAGCAAAATGGGTAATGTCAATAGCAATACTCATCGAAGATTGATTTGGGTCCAACTTTAAAGCCCAAACCTAAAAGAGATCTCCCGAGCAAAAACAGTGACACAATAAAATAACCCCAACGGCTAGTAATTTTAAAACGGCTACTTTCCTTTACATTTTTTTTTTCTTTCACCTTTCATTTCTCAATTTTTCTTCCTTTCACTTTCTATCGTTTAAGCACTCATTGTGCTTTTCGACCTCTGTTAAATTCGTAATCTTTCTCTCGTCCCCTTCACACCCTTCAACTAGAAGGAAGAAGAAGAAGTGGGGGATCTCTTAAGTTGAAAATTTCAATCTTGTTCCTCTGGTTTCAGCGTTTTCTTGTCGAGAAAGTTCTTATCACAATGCAGTTTGAAAGAGGCTCTATGGCGAGGTGCTACATGACGCCGCCTCCACAGCCGCCATCGTCGTGGAAGCCGCCACATTCACAGTCCCCCAGTGTGCCGTTTTCAGAGAGAAAAAAATCGCCAAATTCTGCGAATAAAATTGATCTTTTTCATATAATTCACAAGGTTCCTGCTGGGGACTCACCTTATGTTAAAGCCAAGCAAGTTCAGGTAACATGGTTTTTTTCTTTTTCTTTTTGTGTTGAATTTGGATGTTACTTCTTCTGGGGTGCGCTGTTCTTGCTTGTGTTCCTTCACTTCTTGGTCTTGAATTTTCTTACGTGGGAAAGAAGGTTTTTGTTTCTGCGAAATTGCTTTTGTTTTGTTTCTTTGATGTTTCTTTCTTTTTGTTTTGTTGTGAATATGACGGAATTTGAGGGTGTAAGTAATTATGCTCATAGTGTTCTGAAATTATAGAATTCATGGGGTGGGGTATAAAGGGATATTGTTGGTTTATTTTCTTTCATGGGTTTTGTGCAGTGATTATTAATCTGAATTCTTCATTTACAGTTAGTGGATAAGGATCCGGGAAGAGCAATTTCCTTGTTTTGGGCTGCCATCAATGCCCGAGATCGTGTTGAAAGCGCCTTGAAGGATATGGCCTTGGTTATGAAGCAATTGAATAGGTCAGATGAGGCAATTGAAGCTATTCGATCTTTCCGTCATCTTTGTCCGTCAGATTCTCGGGATTCTCTGGACAACATTTTGGTTGAGCTGTATAAGGTAAAAGCTGATGAATTCTCTTCTATTTTGTTGCTGTTTTTCTGTGTCTTTAACTGAATTATAAAGGCTTGTGTATGTTGGTACATCTTACCTAGTGGGGTAAGGCTGTTATTGTAGTATGTATGTTGGTGTTCATCACCTAGTGGCTAGTGAGATAAGACTATTGTTGTTGTATGTATGTTGGTCAAGAGGTCCGGAAGGATCGATGAAGAGATCGCCATGCTTCATCACAAGTTGAAGCAAATTGAAGATGGCTTGACCTTTGTGGGAAGGACTACAAAACAAGCAAGATCTCAAGGAAAGAAGATTCAAATAACTGCCGAGCAAGAGATATCGAGGTTATTTTTTCTCACATACATGTTTTTTTGTTATTATATACATCTAGTTTATGGACCATGTACCTTTATTTGACTTTGAATGTCTCTCTAATAATGTAGGATATTGGGAAATTTGGCCTGGGCATACTTGCAAAAAGGAGACTATAAAGCAGCTGAAGAACATTATAGGTGAGCTTCTAAGATGGAATCAAAATGGAGTTTTATATTTTATTTTTGTTTCTTTGAAGAGAACAGTAACAGTTCCTCATTTGTTTCTACAGAAAAGCATTGTCTTTTGAGGTTGATAGGAACAAACAGTGCAATCTGGCTATATGTTTAATTCATATGAACAAGATCAAAGAAGCAAAGTTTCTACTCCAGGCAGTTCGCACTGCTACAAAAAATAGAAAGATGGATGATTCCTTTGCCAAATCATTCGAACGAGCTTCTCAGATGCTAATTGAGATAGAGACATCATCATCATCACAGAATGCAGCATTTTCAATGACGACTATGTCGCAGTGCTCTCCACAAAGCTTTGAGAACTCGATTAGAAAGAGCTCTGATAGAGTTCAGAGTGGGTCAGAAAGCCGGTCTGAGACCTCTGAGGGGGATGTACCTCATGCTAGGAGGAGATTGTACCAGTCCCCTGATCCTAGTAGAAGAGATCTTAGTGTTCCTTGCACAAAACCAAAAAGATGTTCATGGGGATTCAATACTGGATATCGAAGGGAAGCTTGGGGTGATGTCAATTCAGATTATAAACCTTCATTTGGGACTCCTCCTAATGATAAGCATGCCACAAGGATGCTAAACTCAAGAGAAAATGGTTTGTCTTCTCCTGCCAATGGGAAGTGGAGGGCAATGACATTGGAAGACCAGGCTATACTAAAGCATGAAGCTACAACAGCAACAAGTTCTGATTCGTTGCATGCTTTGAATACGGAAGTAGCTATGGAGTTTACTGAGAAGGAGAAATCTGCTGCAGATGACAGTAGCTATAGATCAATACTGTCAGAATCACATGTCACAGTTGTGAATGGTGCCAATGAGTTTGCTTCAGGAAAAAGAAAACCTGAGAAGAAAAGTTGGGCTGACATAGTAGAAGAAGAACAAAATGAAGAATATGACTTCTTGAGTGGTTTCACAAATTTTGATGATAAGAATGGTGCAGAAGTTTTTAATGATGAAAATGAAGACTCCAACATAATCTATCCTAGTTCTTGGCTACAGAACCTGCCTGAATGGTCAAACAAAAAGCTTGAATCATCGGATAAGAAAGATGACTATGCATCTGAGAGTACCATTCTGTCAAGGAATCCGACTGCAAGGCGTTCTTTGTGTTTCAACCCGGAACTGATTGGGGAGAAGAAGCTAACTAGGAGAAGCAGGTTACAGGTATTTCAGGATATTACTCTTCTCCCTGAAACCCCAAGATTTGCCTAAGATTTATTTGCCTCTACACAAGTGTCCTAATGGATGGAGAAAGGAACATTGCTAGGACTTCTTGGCTTAATTACAGGATCTTATGGATGGAGAAGGATCACATTGTTAAGACTTTTACTGGCTTAATTACAGGATCATGGATCTCATTTACTGAAGGAATTCTATTAATATAGCTTATTCTTTCATTCATACTCATGTTTTTTCTTTTTTTTTGTAACAAGTTCTGTAAATCCGTGTTCATTTGCCCCATTACTGTAAAATAGTTCCCTCAGTTGTACTGAAACTGGAAGAGTGCCTATTTCTGGTACACTCACAGATTGTGCTTCAATTTTCTAGTTTCATTACTGATATTATGTACTTCTTCTACAATCAATGAGAAAAATTATGCTTCTGTTTGTTGCTATTAAGATTTGTAAATCCAACTTCATGCTTTCCAATACTGTAAATTAGTAGTTTCCTCAGTTGTGGTGAAACTGGAAGAGTGCCTATTTCTACTACACTCACAGATTGTGCTTCTATTTGAATAACTTCATTACTGACGACATTCTGCAATGCTCCTTCTACAGTCAATGGAAAAAATTATGCTTATGTTTGTTCCTTTTAGGATTTGTAAAATTCATGTTCATTCTTTCTAATACTGTAAAATGTTCACCAAAAACAGAGAGAATGATCACAAAAAAACTATTGTCAAATAGTTTCTTCAGTTGTATTGAAACCAGAAGAATGCCTATTTTTCTGGCATACTCAATTTGTGCTTCAATTTGATTAGTTTCATTACTGATATTATATACTGATCCTTGTACAATCAACGAAAAAAAACTCATGTCCGTTAATATAGCTTATTCTTTCATTCATACTCATGTTTGTAACAAGTCCACAGCTAAGGTTATCATATTTTGAAGTACGGGTACCACAGAATGTATTTAAAGACAGATATTGTCATATTGAGCACTTTTTATAAAATGAACAAATGTTAACAAATATAATTAATTGAAACGGTTGAAGCCTCAATACTCCGTGCTCCATGTTTCTATCATGGACTTTAATTTGCTTCCATCTTATGATTCAACTAACCAGTATACAGAACCATGCAATTTTGATAGTATCATTTATCATCTAGATCAATGTATTGCTTCAGTATTTTTAATTCTTTGTAGTGGTTTCTTTTGGAGTTGTCGAGGAGTGCCTATCCTTGACGTGTTTTTCTTGCTTCACTTATTACCTATTCATAACTGTCTTATAATTATATACAGTAGAACTAACCTTTTGTTAATTTGGTAAGGTATAACATATTCAGTGACTAACCCCAACATTTGTGCAATAGTAGACTCATTAACTTGTTAGGCGACATTAATACACATTTAAGAAGGAATTGCTTGCAATCATTAATACACATTTAAGAAGGAATTGCTTGCATCATGGATCACACTCACACATGCAATTCTAAAACTGTCACACTAGAATATTGTTCAGAAGTGTTGATTATGACATCATCATTGACTATCTCAAAAGCAACATATATATTAAAATCTATATGTCAAACTTGAAAGACTTGATGAGATTAAACCTCTAATTTGGCATAAAATTTTCTCTTGAAGCCATCATAACTGATATCATATTTTATTTCAATGGCTTTGTTAGTCGCTAGGGAATGAATCCTCAATTCCTCATGGCCCTTAATACACTTCCTTTCATTTGGATAGGCAAAAAGTAATAAATTGACTTTTTTAAAGAAATTAAACGGTAAATATATATGGGAAGAAAAATTAGAAGTTAACAGAAGTGTAAAAGAAGCAAATGTCACTGATGATTAGTATACTTACCCAAACATCATTTTTGACGGTCAAAATTTTTCTTTTCATAAAAAGAGTTCAATTCTCATATCTATCAATGTAATTTACAATTTTACATTGTCAATTCTGAATAATGAAAAAAAAACTAAATAAAAAAAATACATTCTCAATTAATTAAAAAATTATTTTAGCTATGGTTTTAAAAGTAATTATTATAAAAGTAAATTATCAATAATTAGATAATATTATAAATATCTTTATATTTTCCGTGTATTTTTAATTAAATTATAAATATTATTTTAAATTGTGTGATTCTGTTAATTATATCTAACTTAACAAACTAACATTTATTAATAAAAACAAACATCAAGTAAATCACAAACAAATTGGCTTTAATTAACCATCTTTCTTCTTAAATTTCTTTGACCAATCCTTCAAATTATCATTCAAATAATATCATCAATATTTTTTTCTCACAACATCAATATTTAATTAAAGAGAAATTAACTTACTCCTTACTCCAAGAGTAACTTAAAAGAATTATTCTTCGTCTTAATCGTTAATTTTCTTAAAATTTAATTACTCACTAAAATCATTTGATTTAAAAAAAATGAATGGAAAGAATAAATTGGAGTAAGTTAATCCTCCGTTTAATTTTATTTAGAACTTTCAAACGCATGCCATTTGGTATCCCTACTATTTTACGAATGAAATAATTTTGTATGTAGTTGTAAAGTATGATGATTCATAACCTTAAACCGGAGCAAAGAGACAAGCGAGAATAGCAGTGTGGTCTCTCTCTCACTCCAACTCTAACCACAGAGACAACAATTCAACAACGTTGCTTCGACGACAATGGAATCTGCGCTTACAGCTTCTAACTGGAACCGTTCTTTGATTCGGATTCGCCACACTAGGCCACGCTTCGTTGCCACTCGCCCCACAGCAATACGGTGCTCCATCAACTCGTATCGCTTGTCCAACCTCACTCCCTCTGAGCTTCAGAGCCTCAAGAGCCGACCTCGTATCGATTTCTCTTCCATTTTCAGTGTTGTGAGTAATGAATGGGTTTTCTTTCCCTTTGTTTTCAAATGGGTCACTCTCAAAATTGTTCCTTTTTTTTTCCCTTTCAGGTTAACCCCATTGTCGATGATGTTCACAAAAGAGGGGATGCTGCAGTTAAAGAGTTCGTCTCTTCTTCATTCAATCTCATCTATGATCTTGTTATTGTTGTGTGTGGCTTCTTAACTTCTTTGCTTATGTAACTTCACCTATGTGTTTTGTAGATATACTTCAAAGTTTGATAAAGTTGAATTGGATAAAGTAGTTGAGGTTGTCTCGGAGCTCCCTGACCCTGTGGTATGTTTGTTTGGATATGCATACAATATGAAGTTTTATTTTGTTGAAGATATGCCTTTGATTATGATTCACTTTAGTGATGTTGGTTTGGGCGCTATTATATTCTTGTTTTTGTGCCTTTTGTTTTGCAGCTTGATCCACCTATTAAGGAAGCTTTCGATGTTGCCTACGACAATATTTATGCATTTCATGCTGCTCAGAAGTCACCCGAGAAAAGTGTTGAGAACATGAAAGTATGTCAGTGCTGATTCTTGCTTATAGACCGGCTAGGTTGGATGGACAAACCAGGGGCTTATTGATTCATTGCTGAAATGATACCTTGCATAAACTTGTTCTTGTGCATTATTAAGTCAAATTTTGAAATATTCAGTGGTAGGATATAGTTAATGTGGTTAGTCTTACAGCATTGAGCATTATGTAGGAATAGTTAAATAATACTAGAAGGGTCGAATGGTAGGTTATCTTTTTCAGTTGTGATTATGTACTTTTCTGTACATGGTTAGTCTCTTATTTTTTTTAATTTTTGTTTTTTTTTTATTTGCGTATATCATATCATTTGGCTATCATGCCTACATGATTGTTTGTTCTTTGGTTCTTGGTGTTTACTACTTTATGTGAATCTTGAGTTTTCTGAAAATCTCAGGGAGTCCAATGCAAGAGAGTTGCAAGAAGTATTAACTCCGTGGGTCTTTATGTTCCAGGGGGAACTGCTGTATTACCTTCAACAGCTTTGATGCTTGCAGTTGTAAGTTGAATAGACATTTCAGTTCCTCTTATGACTTTCAATGTTCTATAATTTTGGTTCTGTATATTGGTATTTATCTAGCCAGATTTAGCTGATGGTTAATTATTTTGTATACCAGCCTGCACAAATTGCAGGATGTAAAACTATTGTTCTTGCAAATCCTCCAACTCGGGATGGCACTACATGCAAGGTATTTATCTATTTTGTATGAAAATTATAGTCATGATGTTGTTCTTGTTCTGACCAATGCTTTCCTGCAGGAGGTACTGTATTGTGCAAAAAAGGCTGGGGTGACTCACATTCTCAAAGCTGGAGGAGCACAGGTTTGAAGCATGATAATATATGATAAAATTTATCTGGTTTTGCATTCTGAATCTAGTATCCTTGTAAATTAAACTGTTATTAATATGGCATTTCTCTCCATTGTAGGCCATATCTGCTATGGCTTGGGGAACAGAAACTTGTCCAAAGGTGGCTAGCTTCTCATTTAACCCATCTTTTTTGTTTGCCTCTCTATTTATATTTGATGGATTCAGCTTTATTTCTTATTTTTTATTTTCTCTCTATTAGTAATTTAGTTATCATATTCTAATAGTAAAAATAGTGAAACTCATTCCATGATATATTATCCAACTAATCCTAACCACACCCTAAATAGATTATATAATCTTGTGAATGAATCGTACTTAAGATGTAACTTCAACAAAACCTTCATACTTAGTTGATCATTTTTAATTTAAATTGTGAATTTGTGGTGAAACTTGTAGGTTGAAAAGATTTTTGGCCCTGGAAACCAATATGTCACTGCTGCAAAAATGATACTTCAAGTAAGCATGTTTATATTGCATTAAAATTTATGGATCTGTATCCACTATTACATTTCATTTCTTGAATCTTAAATCTTCTGCAGAACAGTGAAGCCATGATTTCAATTGACATGCCGGCTGGTCCATCTGAAGTTTTGGTCATTGCAGACAAGCATGCAATTCCTTCTCATGTAGCAGCTGATTTGCTTTCCCAGGTTTAATAAGTTTTAATATAGTCCTATTTGCTTTACAAATACTATTCACTAATTCACATTCATAATGAAAATTGGTACTCTTTCTTTGTCTCCCTCTTAGAAACGAAATTCATGTTCTAGTGTAATTTATACATTATTCTAAAATCTTATTTCTAGTTTCTAAATTATGAGGTTAGTTTTCCAAAATTCAATATAGGAAGAACTCATAATTTGCGCAGCTTGTAGGAAATGTGAATTAGTTGAAGATTAATCACTATATCTGGAAAGCAACCAAATTTGTAAACTGAGGAGATGGAGTATAGAAGCATTTGTTTGTTTGTTTAGAATCTGATTATGATTCTGTGTTCTCTTAGTTGACAATGAATGTGCAAATACTCTACACCAGAGAAAACGAACTGGAACACCATTCTTCAAATAAGGCTCAAAATCTGCAAAAACTTAAAAGCACAGATAAACCCCAACTGACAGAACCACTTCAAACAAGACCTAAAACCTGCTAAAAATCCAGACACTGACTAGAAACAGTAGTGCAAACCATATCCAATATATAAAAAATTAATATAATGTTCAAAGTCTCAGACAGACAGACATGCTTCACCATCTTGCCAAATTATGAATTGAGCTTGATAAATCATCCCTTTTTTTTTTCTACCTACACACTTCGAAGATGATTCCTAACCTTTTTAGCTTCTTGTACACTGCTGATATCTATGCACCTAATTTACAATTTTCAGGCTGAGCATGGTCCAGATAGTCAGGTTGTTCTTGTGATTGTTGGAGATGGTGTGGATCTGAATGCAATACAGGAGGAACTCAGCAAGCAGTGCGAGAGTCTTCCAAGAGGCGAGTTTGCCTCCAAAGCTCTGAGCCACAGTTTTTTTGTGTATGCACGTGATATGCTTGAGGTTAGTCATCTTATCTATGTTTCTTTCTTGACCTACTAAAAGCAGAGCGACGAGATCAGGATTAAGAAGGATTCAGGTAGAGAGAGAACAATTTCTTTGGAATAACTAGAACAGACTGTTAGGCCTCTATGCCTGTATTTATACAGTGCACACCAAGTATGCTTATTCCATAGTACAGATTGTACTTGTGTGGAGGAGTGTTAATATAGTGTTAGAGAAAATCAAGAGAAGAATAGGAATAGCCAAATAGGAAAGAGGGGCCCACCCCAAAAATACAAAATAACCTATGAAGCATCTGTATAAATAACTATTCTCAATTTCTCATACATTTATGCCACATGGAATGTTAAGATGATCTCTTGATATGCCAGAATCCAGAACTTTCTTCGGAAGAATTTATAATTTAGCATTGAATTATATATTTATTTATTTTTCAGTCAACTAATAATTTATATTTAAGTCCTAATTCTCCTCTCACTTGTGAAGTCTCAATTCACCTAATGTTGTTATTGGAGTTTTAGAAGTAAAAGTTACCATTGCATCTTTCAGGCTATCAATTTCTCAAACTTATATGCACCTGAGCATCTAATTATCAATGTGAAAGATGCAGAGAAGTGGGAGAGTTTCATTGAGAATGCAGGTGCTCCTATGGATTTTCCTTTTGTTACTCCTTATTTATGTTTAGTTTTTGATAAATGTAGGGTTTGGAGGAGTGGGGATGGACTCTTGTGTGTTGTCAAAGATACTTATGTCTTCAAACTCTTATAGGATCCAATTCCTTTTTGATAACCTCATTTTTGTATCCTTGATGGCATGGAAATTCAAGAATCCTAGATCTTAATGTCTGTCATTGGCTCTGCAGGTTCTGTGTTTTTAGGGCCTTGGACACCTGAGAGTGTTGGTGATTATGCAAGCGGGACAAACCATGTCCTTCCTACTTATGGCTATGCAAGAATGTATGGTGGTGTGTCATTGGACTCCTTCCTGAAGTACATAACTGTGCAGTCTCTTTCGGAGGAAGGTCTAAGAAGGCTTGGGCCATATGTAGCAACCATGGCTGAAGTTGAAGGCCTTGAAGCCCACAAGAGAGCAGTTACCTTGAGACTTCAGGACATAGAAGCCAGGCAGGTTTCAAGATGAGATGATGCCTCAATTCATTGTTCTCTTTATCTCTTGTAAGCTACTATAGCTCTTAGTTTTTGCCAAGTCTAGGGCCATTTTCTTGATGAGATTACCTAGATTTAGGTGGCATTAGTAGCTAGAAGTTGCCATTTCAAGTTCATGTAACAATAGCTGGATAACAAACATATACTAGTGCCTAATATGTTGGTGATCTTTGGTTTTGATCAATCAATAATGCATCCATTTTTTTGGTTGCATAATTCATCCAAATATCTAATGTATTTGCTGAACTGTACTTTTTTTTTTCCTTTCCCGATAAGCTTGCTTGAATGTACTAGTACTCGTTCACCATGGTTAAGAAAGTATTTGCAAAGAGGGATAACTTAGTATTTCGAAAGAATAATAATTCATAAAGTGTATTGAGAAATCTTGTAAAGACAGAAATATCTTTGTAAAAGAATGAAGTGGAGTCTTGGAAGACTAAGGAAAAAAGTTTTGTTAACGAGTATTTTTAACACTGGTTGAGAAACATTTGTTCTTATTTATAAGATGTCTTTATTACATAAAATTAAAAATTGAATGATTTAATATTTTTATTTTTATTTGAGAAAGGCTAATTAGTGTCTTAAGGATGATCAAGTACAATAAGTAGAAATTATTAAATAGACAACAAAATTTATATGATTTTTAAGTAATTAAAAGCATTTAATATGATTTGTTAAAAGTTATCTACCCGTTGTCTGGGGGAAACTCATTATTAAGATCCTTAATTAAATACAATTTTGTTTTATTTAATATTTTAATTTTATATTCTTCAATAATATCTTAAAACATTTGTTAATGATTATTTAATAAAATGAAAAGGGGGCATTCTACTTGTTAGTGCTTATTTTTAACTGCACATCAATATTTTCGTGGGACTTAGTGTTAGATTGCGTTCATCCGGAAGCTAAATAATTTCTTACTGCTGATTTTTTAAAAATACAAAATGTGATCGGGGAAATTAAGAGAAAAAAAATTAAGTTATATGAAAGTATCGTAGCACAAGTTATAATATTACTATAGTGATGTGCTTTTGTTTTCATGTAGTGACTAATGTTTTCCACCAAAAAAAAATGTAGTGATTAATGTTCAATACTAAAAAGGATATTGGTGGCTAAATAGTTTATACATGAAATTAGTAAAATGATTTTGTTTATTCCTTAAATTTATTTACACGTCGATAATATATTTATCTACTTAAATAATTATTTCGTAGATTTTCACACAATGATACCTCAATCTTTTGTTCTCTTTATCTCGTTTTTAGGTGCTAGCTCTTTAATCATGTAATAGACTCGTTTGCATGACAATGTTACACAAGCATGTTAACAAGGCTAAAAAAATATCGGAATAATTGGCATAGAACAACAATAAACCGATTTGTCTAAGTTTAAGAAAGCATACTTCATAAAGGATAACTAGCAGAAAATAAAATAGACAATACGTAAAATGGGGGAATATTTCATCTTGGTTCTTTACATTGTACAAGACCATCCTCAAACTATGGGGGGAAAATATATATATATGCTTGAAGGATGCGAGCTATTAGCTTTTGAATTAAATATGTAACCAGTTGATGTATATGGATTATGGCTAGAAGCCCAGGAATCACCAATATAAAACCAAGGAAAAATTAGTGATGTTTCACCCTGCTAGATTTTCTCTATTACTATATCTCGTGTAACAATGGATAATTCCAGGAAGAGAAATCACTGGCTTGTCTTTTCCATACAATTTCGTTTATTTTTGCAAGGTCATTAAATGAGAAACCCCTGCCTGTGAATAAGATGATGTATCTTGTATGAGTTTGAAACAGACCCTATCAGGAATTAAATTATCAGAATCTACAAGAAAAGAGATTTGTAACAGACCCTGTTCATGGGATTCCCAAGAGGAAAGTTCCAAATCCCAATGCAGGAAAACTTGAGTTTGTTCCTAACAAACTTGCAAGTCTACCTGTTCTGGAGCATGCTTTAGCCACTGCACTTGAAGCAGCGCATCTGGTTGCAACCAAGTTCATCCGATGGCCATAATCATAAAATGCTCAGCCTCAGCTATAGATTAAATAGCATCAGAAGAATCCTGAGAAAGCCTACTTACAAATGATTTCTGCTTGATAAGAATGTACAACAATTGAGGGCGAGCCCTGGTGCAGCGGTAAAGTTGTGCCTTGGTGACTTGTTGGTCATGGATTCGAATCCGGAAACAGCCTCTTTGCATATGCAAGGGTAAGGCTGCGTACAATATCCCTCCCCCATACCTTCGCATAGCGAAGAGCCTCTGGGCAATGGGGTACGAAGTTTTTTAAGAATGTACAACAATTATTGTGTTTTCTCTGTCATCTTAAAGGGCTAACAACCCAACCAGTAATAGGATTCTGCCGGCGAAACCTCAACTTCCCGTGTCCACCACTTTGCAATCGTTCAAGCACTGCATACGTAATTGAATCTGGTGTCAACCCTTGCTGCTTGAGTTTTGCATAGAGGTCCACTGCCTCAGCAGTTCTTCCACTCCTTTCAAGACAGTCAAGCAAAATGTTATATGTGATTAAGTTAGGAGTGCATTCTTCAGCAAGCATTTCATCAAACAACCTACACGCCATCTCAACTTTATCCGTCTTGCCAAAACACTCAATAAGTGTACTATAAGTCACAACATCCGGATTTAATCCTTTCTCTTGCATCTCTTTAAATCTCATGTGAGCTTCATCAACATCCCCATTCTTTCCAAGGCAATTGATCAAAGAGTTATAGGAAATGACATCAGGCTTACAATCGCTGTTCTCTAGTTCTTCAAAAAATTTAACAGCAATGTCTACTCTTCCAGCCCTGCCAAAGCTGGAGATCAAAATATTGTATGTAAATATGTCTGGTGGAGGGCCATCTTGTTTCATCTTTTCATAAAGATCATGAATGTGTGATATTTGTTTCAACCGGCCAAGAGCTGTGAATACTGTATTATACATGATAGTATCAGTGGTTATACCCTTTTCATGAATTTTATTCAGAAGGTCTATAGCTTCTGTCATTTTACCGGCACTGCATAAACTCTCCAACATGGACATGCAAGCATCTTTGTCACCCTTGTCATGAAAGTTCCACATGTTGCAAAATAACCTATGTGCTTCAGAAGCATGACCCACTTTACTTAAAGTCCTAACAAAATATGCATATATCTGCTTATTGATATATTTCTTTGATATGTCCACAATATTGTCTAGCTTATTAAGCTTCCCTTCAGCAACCAGAAGATTCAAAATCACACTGTACGTAAATTCATTAGGCTGAATATCATTCTCCACCATTTTTGAGAAAAGCAGAACAGCTTTGTCAACCATTCGCCCCTTGGCAAGTGCCTCAATCATAGTATTATAACCAATCAAATTAGGAGTACAGCCCTTTGCTAACATTGCCTGAAAAAGTGCTAGCGCCTCATCAGTTTTGCTAGATTTCCCAGTCATTCTGATCATAATAGTGTAAGTGAACACATCAGGCTCGCAATGCCTCCGCTTCATGTCCTCAAAAACTTTATATGCTTTATCCACCTGCCGAAACAGCACATATAACAATAACTGATAAACAGGACAACAGAAGTAAAATGCACATTCCAAAAACAATTTACAACACTAGTGGAACTCAATTAGATGTCCATCAATCTATCCATACAAGCCTCTCCTAGAGCCTGCAGGGCAACATACCAATGCAAACTTCAGACAAAAAGAGAGTATATGATATATGTACTTGTGAAAGGCTCTGTTTGAATAAATTTCTTCATAAGCTCTTATAGAAGATGAAAATAAGAAGCTAAAATGAACCGAACTTATGCACTCTTATAAAAGTTATCCCATTTAACTTTTCCAAAAGCTGAAGTGCATAAGTTGTTTTAGCTTGTGGGAGAAACAGAAACCCAATTCATTTTACTTTTTTTTTTTCTCTTAAATGTTCATAAATTGTTTTCAACTTATTCGAATAAACTCTCCTAATGAAAACACCCTTCAACATATATGAAAACAATTTAATCCTATTTCTTCTTTGATTATAAAACAACTCTTACACAAGTAGTCACATGATGAGTACTTATCTAATAAGCACTTAATTAAGACGTTTGAAATCCAACCCTTCAAACTGAGCTACACAATAGCACTAAATAATTAAAATTTATCCAAAAGGGTGTCAGATTTAATCCAAACAATTGAAAATTTCAAAAAGAAAGGGAAACACATTGCAATAGCAATCCTTTTCATCCTTGGTCAAAACATCCAAAAGCATGCTGTAACTAAACAATTAAGATGTCTGAAAAATAATGAAACCCAACCCACCAAACTCTGGTACAAGCTAGCACTAAATACTTAAACTTTATCCAAAAGGGTGTCAGGTTCAATCCAAACAGTAGAAAAATTCAGAGAGAAAGGGTAACACATTGCAACAGCAAACCTTTTCATCCTTGGCCAGAGCATCCAAAAGCATGTTATAACCAAAAATGTCCAACCTATACCCATGCCTAATCATATCCAAGTAAACCCTAAACGCAGTAGAAGAATCCAGGGCCCTCAAATACGCCTGAAGCAAGCACTTGTAGGTGTAAGCATTGAGCCTCAGGTCCCACTTCTTGACGAGCGAAACGCAGCGTTCCAAGTCCTCGCCGGCGCCGAAGAACCCGACGAGGATGTTGACGGTGGAGATGGAGCCGCGGACAGCGCGGCGGTCCATGTCATGGAGGAGCGAGCGCGCCTGGTCGAAGCGCGCGGGGTTGGTGGATTTGGAGAGGATGAGGAAGAGGCGGTTGTAGGTGAAGGACTCGTGGCGGAAGCTAGGGTTTAGGGAGGGACAAAATTGGAAGAATCGGAGGGCGAGGGAGGGGTGTTTGAGGGCCTTGAGGATTTCGGAGGCTTCGAGAGGGGTGAGGGAGAGGGAGAGGGAGGAGAGGTAGTCGGAGAGGTCGGAGAAGGGGTCGGAGAGGGTGGTGGAGGGGGAAGGTGGGGAGAGGAGGATTTGGGTGGCCTTGCAGATTAGGTCGCGCCGGGGGAGGAGGTAGCCGCGCGGGTCAGAAGGGAGGGGCGGCGGAACGGTTACTTCCGCCGCGAGGGAGCGGCCTGTGGCGGTGGTTGAGGTTATCTTGGCAGTGTACTTTGTGGCGAAGTGGCGGCGGAGGTGGAGGAGATGTGGCGGCCTCATCTGTGAGTTGGGTTTGGTGGGGTTATGGTGACAGTGTTGTGTTGGGTTCTACTGCTTCGGCATGCAACAAGAACTTCGATGCTTCCCTACTCGTCCAAGATGCAGGTTTTGCCGGTGTTTTTTTTATTATTTATTTTGTGAGCAGGTTTTTGGTCTTTTAAAAATGTTTTTTTTTTTTTATTTATGGTGTGTTCATTCGTAGAGAAAGAAAATAGAAAAAGAGAAAAAATAAATGATAAAATGGCGTAAGATTCATATTTTTATATTTTATTTTAATTTTAATTCATTTTTTTATTAATGATAAAGAAGAAAATGTAGATAAAAATTTATGCTTCTAAATTCTTTTGATTTAGAACATTTTTGTATAGTTATTTACATTAAATCGTAAAAAAATCTATGTTATCAGTTACCAGACTTGTTTTGTAAATTCTCTGTAGTAAATTTTCAAAGATACATAAATTACTGAATTTATCTTGTATATTAATTTTTTTAATTGTTTATTTATTTTTGGGTGATCTACCAGTTTGTATAATATTTTTTTATTTTTTTAAAAAAAATGTTTGATCTAAAGTGTGTCTGGTAGTGTCAAAAAGACAAAAACTAATTTACATACAGGTTGAGCTTCCCTTGGATTCAGGTTGAGCTTTAAACCTAATCTATAACGGAATTCTTACGATATAATCTACTTTAAGTCTTCAAAAACTAATTTTAATAATGACTTTTTTAAAAGATTAACGCAGTAGCAGGCAATATATGAAGAATCCATTCAAAAGTGTATACCCTATTTTACCTCATCTGTTAGTGTTACTGAAAACGAATGTACTTTAGAATGGGGATAGAAGCTAGACAACATTCACATGGCTGGCGTGCTTCATAGTCAGTCAATCGACAATCATGGGGAAGATGAGCACAATGTCAACAAATGGTGAGCTCGTGTTATATGAAAATAATGCTCTGCTCATTATTCAGAAACAGGAAGGCAAATTTCATTATTTTACAATAAAATTGAAATAATTTGGATCAAAATGACAACCACGGGGTACACCCATTATTGTAAATAAATGGCTGGAATAATAACACATCTACTATGACTATCTACGTCCTGATTAAACACGGGGGCACAATGCTTCACATTTAAACAACATCGGTACAATAATCCCCTATCCTCTAAGACCCAAATCCTGATTGGACTAGTTTCCAATACCTCATATTATGAATATAGTAATTGGCTACACCGGTCCATTCGTTGGTTGAAAAGATTCGTCTTCGTACGCACCATGATCCATGCCTAATCAAGCTTGACATTAGAATATAGAAGCGTGTCCCTTGTAAGCGGCATATTCATGAGGTAGCATATCTGCCAGCAAAGAAATTAATTAATTAATATTATGCATCAATCTCAACATTACCTATCCACCATAGCATCATTAATGACGGATCCTAAAGTACCTTATGCATGATTATCCTTGATTCTTCATAGAGAGAAGAATTATCCAAATAAGAAACTAACACTTTTTCTGATACTTGCACCCATCGTCCAAACAAAAGAATCATTTAAATACTACAAGAAATTACCACTAGGATTTCAATCCTTTTCAAGTATTTGCTAAGAAAGGTTACTACCCTGCCCCTGCTCTAATCTAAATAAAGATTGTCTTCCAATATTTAGCTAGGCCTTAATGACAGATTTTAAACCATACAGAAAAGGAAATTCTTTTTTGAATTTCCATTTTTATCTAATATATTATAATATAACTATTAACTAGTATCATTATTTCACTAATACTTACCCCCATAAAGGTTGAAATGAGCAATATTATTCCTGTTACCCAAGCAAGGGTTCTCCTAACCAGCACCACTTCTGGCAATGTTGCATTCACTGCATTTGTTTCTGCCAACCATCGAGCATACGGATGGTGAGGAGTAAAGATCACATCAAACTTCTTGCCCGACTCTTGAGTAGTGGCCACATGACAGTATATAATTCCAACAATTTGACCTGCTCAGTCATTGATCATTAGGAGGTTAAAAAAAGGAGATGAGTTTTTTAGATCAATACAGTTGACATCTGATATAATCTGAAGAATGAATGATCAGCTAAGACTTTGCTAGTTATTTGACTAGGTTTTCTATATTAAAGCAAATCATTACCAATATTGTAAGGCTTTAATTTAAAATCAAACAGCAATTATTTTAGCCTAGCAAAATTGACCTTTGTATGCTTCTTGCAATGAACTAAATATCTTTGTCATAGTTGCATACAACAATTCAACTCCATGCTGAGCAATACTTTCAGTTTCATATTGCTCTTGCAAAACCTGCACCATATTAGTCAACAAAACAATTAAAATCCATGTATATAACATCAACAGTCAACACGTTTTTTATTGATTATTGGTTATGTTCACAAACTAAATAACAACAGTCAACATCATCTGTTTCTCTCAAATTTGCATTCATATACACTTATTATGTTGCCATGTTATCAAGCAAATAGAAAAAAGTGTCAACTGAGTATTGAAAAAAATATATAGCTTGGCAGGACTTGGGATACAAAATTTCTCAGGTAGCATAGTTTAAGCTGAGAAAGAACAAGTACATTGGATAATGGCTCGTGTTCAGTTCAGGTCAGCATGGTTTAAACTTTAAACTCTCCCAGTCACAAAAAGGAAAATGGTTTTCTTTCAATATTTTCATTCTAATTTTAAAATTAAAGTCATTTCAATTTTATCATATTCCAAATTCTAGAACAATAGAAATAATAAGGAATATCCTTAAAGAACATCAAATCTAAAAGTAAATAAATTATCCTTATAAGACTAATATTGTGGCAATTAGCTTTTGTATAGAGTTATGTTCTTATCCTCTCCCCAGGAAGCACTAACAATTGCAGATTGCGGAATATGCTGGAAAGCCAGTAATCCACTACATTGGATAACGTTGCAGGTAAATAGCACATGTCACAAGGCAGTTCTTCCCAAAATTCAAAAGAAAAAAGGTAGAGAAGAATAAGAAAAGGTGTGAAGATGAACATGACATACCTTAATGCCATTAAAGCATCCAGTTAACAACTCAGCAGGACCCTTTGCACTCTGTGATAAATTGTCATGCATTTGAATTGCTCTTTGGACATTATGTGTGAGAGACATAAGACCTACGATGAACTTCCTTTCTGCTTTCTGCAAAAACAAGCAAGTAAACCTCCCAATTAGTCTTGACACATTCACATATAATTAAAAAAATATACCTTAAAATCCTCATTATACCTTTGACATATGGAGATTCACTGAGGCACCATTTGCCAATGGAATGGTAAGCACTCCATTTAATGGCTCAAGGGCATCAGGAGCATATGACCCACCTATCAAAGAAGACTAAGAAAACAATGAAAAAGTCATTTTCAAATATAACATGATAATCAAATAATACAGAAATAGTTACAAGTATAATATAAATCAAAACTAACAAAATCACTAATTTCTTTGTCAGTCCAGTCTTCCAGTTGTTCATCCAAAGAAACCACAGAAACATCAGTTTCATCTGCATAAAAAAAAAATGAAAGTGAAAAACCTCTTACAAAAAATTATGAAATCATTGGTAGTGCCTACCACCATTTTCATTATATTCTCTTTCTTTTTCGAAATGAACTTTTCAAAGCCTAACCTGGAAGTTGAATGCCAACTTTATCTGAATTTGTACTCCAAAATGAATTGCTGAACATTGGATTATCCTGGACAATTTTTCCAAGAGCTGCATTCATAATCCATTACTGTTATCTTTTTACGAAACAGAGAACATAATATAGAAATTGATTATTCTATTTAATACAAGGCCAGAGACCATTGATTCCATTTACTTCCAGCAAAAACACAGCACGGGGCCTCTTGAATGGGTTAGGAATTAGAACCTCATTCAACTGCACAAAGACATGATATTATCATCAATCAAACCTATAAAAGAAGTATGATGTAACATGAATAATGCAGTAAAAACAGAACATCACTAATGATTTCAAGAACCTTGGATGAGCTGGCAGCAGAAAAGGTGGAAGGAGGTGCAAAACCAAGCAAGACTGACACAGCAGCACCAACTTCTTGAAGCAACATTGAAGGTTGCTGCAAAGTGAAATAAACCCAGTGAGATCATTATATTGATTTAACCATTACAACAGAATGCAGTAATCTCATTAGTGAAACTAAGGGGAACATGGAAAAGATGAAAATGAAGAGAGTATTTAACCTTAATTAGTTAATTCCAATATGAATCTCTCCCAAAATGAACAAAAGTAAAGAGAAAATTCTAAAATAAACTTATTGTAATTTAACAAGGTCTACTTTATCTGAACTAAAGGAAGCAGTCCACTAACCTACTTTATTAGGGCCATATTTGAATCAACTTCTCAATAAAAACTTATAGAACAATAAAATAAAGTAAAATGAATTACGCTTCCTCCATAAGTTAAAATCAGTTTTTGGAGAAGCTACGTGAGAGAGTTTTTATAAATTAGCTTATACAAAAGCTAATTTTAACTTTTACAAGAAGCTTAATTCATTTATTCAAATAGACTCTACCTTTTCCATCTATTGAAAGTTCTAACACATTCATCAAGTGTCACTTCCCCGGGCATTTCCAACACTAACGACTAGGCTCAAATTGCATGATTTATTCATAACATTACAAAAATGGATTTTTTTAAAAAAATTAAATAAAATAAAATTGTTCGTACCTAAATTTTTAAAATCAACTGAAAATCAAACTTCAATAAATGTGAATTCAAATAAACGACTGAAATTTGCATTGATCAGCGAGTTGAATTGGAAGATAAAATAAAATGCAGAAACGAGACAAAAGAAGAATCTGAACCTCATCGTTGGATGATCTAGCGCGAAGGAATTGATTACTGGAGCTATCGACGAAGAAGACGGAACCAGAAGCCTCACCCTGCGATAATACACAGACAACCGAATCAAACAAAGAGAAAATCGTTAGATCGAAACCGAACCGCCATCAAGTGCTGACGAGATTGAAGAGAATACTGAGATAGAGAAACGAACCTTGATTTCAGGAGAGAATAAAGAGACAATGAGGAGAAGGCTCCAAATGACGGAAACGCGAAACTCCATCGCAGAGACAGAGAGAGAGAGAGATCCAGAGGTTCCACTTCAGCAACGTGCTTCGTTATTTCTCGCAATAATGAAACGTCAATCGCACTCGGAAGACAGAGGGCTCATTTGGGCTTTCTCATGTGACAAGCCCAATATGACAATGGCATCACTGGGCCTTAAAAAAGCAAAATCTATTGCCTGCTATTGGTTTCCCTTTGTTGCTATTTAAACCTCCAAACCAAGAAAAAGACCTCCTTACCCCCACCCTTTCCCCTACCCTCCCTCTAAAAACACCCCCACCCCAGTGGACACACCCTTACCCTCTTCCTCTACTTCTCTCACTCTCTTCAGCTAAGTCTTTTTTCAAATTTTGGCCACCTAAGTCTCCTCTATCTCCTTAAAGCTCAACATTTCATTCTCCTTCACCAATCGTGCTGCCTAAACCCCATTATTTTCTTAAATGGTGATTAAGTTTATATTTTTAAGTGCAGTGTGCCACGTAGATGATGTATTAGGCACATTGGACAAGTCAACTTGAAGGAGGACAGGACAAGTCCATCCTATGTAGACGAGTACCACTAACAACTTTTTGCTCGTAGATAGAGAGTTATGACAGTGGTGCGCAAGCAGAGGTGTTGAAGGAAAATACATAGACAATTGAGAGCCCATGAACTGTTCACCCCCTTACAGTGGAGGACTGCGCAAGTCAACATTTGCCATGCAAGTTGGGATATGGACATAGGGTGTTTTGGGGTGTGCCAAGGACTCAATGTTGGCTCATCTCGTACGTGCACAATTTGGCAATGTCCAGGGGATTCCTCAATCCCTTGGCGTGATTACATAGGTGCCCTTTTTTGAGGATGTTGATGAGCATTATTGACAATGGACTGAGAACACCATTCATGCCCCACTTCAAGGACCCGCTTATGCCTAATGGTGTCCCACGGATGTGCATTGACGATTATTGCAGTGGTTTTACGCCTGCTCTCATCCATACATCCTGTCCCCAATAATAGCCCCCCTTATGCCTTATCGACTTGCTACAACAGTCAGCATGCAAACACCCAGATAACCATTTCCAGGCAGATAATTCACATGATTATCGTGTAAGTATCTTTATATCTCTGTCTTTTGTGTTGTATAATTTCCTTGTACTTATATTCTTTTTGGTAGACGATGTTTGAGAGTGTCACTCACAATTTTCAAACCATATTAGATTTAAGGCAAGTGACCCTTGGAAATGAGGCTTTTGAGGATATAGAGTATTGGGTATTGATGAGGTGGGCATAAGAACACTTCAAGAGCACGCACATAGTGGAGGAGGAAGACTAGTCGATGATTTATGTTTTGTATTAGACATTTTGTGTTTTAGTGGAGGAGATAAATGAATGATTTTTTAATGTGGGGTTAGAAACAAGTTAAAGAATATTAAATAAATCCTATTAAATATTTGAGTCTAATTAATTCATAAATAAATTTTGGATGACTTTTTGTATTTGTGGTACAATAAATAGTTTTTTTTATAAAAAAATATTTTTTATATAAATTAATGCTTAGGGCAACCAAAAATCTATTAGAAAGAAACAAATTTGAGGTGTCGAGAAATCTAAACCAACTAAACAACATTGTGTTAGGTTGGTTCGAGTTTTTATGTAAGACGAATTATTTGTTTTAACCATTAGATTATAAGAAAATGTATTATGAAGCTAAAAAATAACTTAAAAGAGTTACTTTTAGAATAATTGATCCATTCTCACATAAAAAAAAATATATAAATTTGTGCAATGAACATTATAATTTTGTAAAAACTTGTGATATTTTTCTTTGATGAAAACATTATCAAGGTCAACTACAATTTAGGGCCTTAGACTTTAGGCCCACCAGTAAAAAAATTGTTATTAACTTTTATAAAGCAAAAAAGACAACATATATTAACAAAAAAAGGCCACATTAGTAAAAAAAAAAAGCCTAATTTATAATTCTCTCATTTAAAAATAAAAATTTCTTAAAATTTATTAGGCCTCACTTACCATTGGACCGATCTTGAATATTATTGTTAACCGTTTGATAAGTGCACCAAATGTCCAAGTAGTTAAAACTCGGAAGTTCGAGTGTCGAATTTCACGGGTGAAGAAATAATTAAAGAAAGGGACAGAAGAAAGAATAGGAAACAATAATAGGGAATTATAAGTAGTAGAAAGCAAAATAATTAAAAGCAAAAGAATTAGATAGGAAATTCAATGAAATGCGAATGTTAGGACCTAGCATGCCTTGTTTGCCTAGGAAGTATGATTTTATGATTTTTCTTTATCACCTCAAGTGAACTACTTATCCTACCTACATCTATTCATTTACTTGCCCCTGATGCCTCACGATGACAAACCTATTTTATTTATTTATCCCCCAAATGCCTTTGAAAAGATTTAACAAATAAAATGCATGAAGCTTGAATTCTAGATGTGTGCTTAAATACATGGGCATAAAGTTATCATTCTATGTCTAGCAATGATTTCCTTATGATATCTTTTCTTTTTGTTCTATTAGAAGTTACTCTCTGTCGAACGTCTAACCTCTAAAACTAATGCATGCATACCTTCTTTATATCTTTATTCGGAAGTTATCCTCTGTCGAACACCTAATCTCTAAAAGAATGTAAAGATGAATAATGCATAGGAGATAAAAAGAAAAGACAAAAGGATAGAAAATACATGTTGCATTGATAAATAGTGAAGAGTACATCATACATTGTCTTGGTTTTTTAGGCCTGTCAGGCCCTAACTAAGAGTTTAGCCTCTCATGACTATTGAAGGCCTTACATTGGAATAGGGGTATGAGAACTTATGGAAGAAAAGGGGTGAATAGAGAAAGGGAAGAAATGGTGAAGGAGAGAGAGAATTTCCTAAGGAAGAGTTCTCAGACTTTTGGTAGTAGTGAGAATGCTCTGAGACTCGGTGTGTCCTTTCCCCTTGGTCAGACTCTCTATTTATAGTTGCTGAAGTGGACTTGGACTTGGGCTTTTGTAAGCTCGCTTAGCGCACGTTCCTCTCGCTTAGCACATGTGCTGAATCTCGCGCTTAGCGCCTGTTTCTCGCTAAGCGTGCATGCTCTGATGTTGCGCTTAGTGCGTGCTGCGTGCTTAGCGCTGGTAATCGTTTCTACGCTTAGCGCATGTTGCTCGTTGAGCGTGCTGTTGGGCTAGGCCTGAATGTTATAATCTTCATTTTTTTTAATTTGCTGTACTTTTTGCTCTTAGTCCCTTCAATTGTTATATCAACAGCCAATATTTAGAAAAATATCAATTCTTAACAATTTAGACCAAATAACTGTTAAATAATTATTTTTAACAACAATTTTACTTTATTTTTGTATCATCAATAATATAATTATTTAGTAGTTATCAATTATAAACTATTTTTTGTTCCATTAAAAAAAATTCTAGCTCCACCATTGATCAACTGTCACATAACCAAGATGGTATAAATACCATGTCTTGGAATTCTAAAACAATAAAAGTTTTGAAATCAAAATAAAATGCCAAAATAACCCAAATTTAGGAATGGAGAGAATGGCTACGGAAACACAATAAAATGAAATTTTATTGAAGAAAATCAAAATGGGTATGAGTCCCAATGGAAGGTATCACTTTATCGCAAGATGAGTTGATTCGATGAGAATGAGATTAATTGGAAATCACATAGAAACTCTAGATATCTCATGGTCACACCTAAATATTGTAAGAAATACAAAATAAAATTTTATTATATCAAAATATATTGACAGGGGAAAGAAAACATTTATTATATAAAATAAAATACATAAGTCATTTACTACTTTCTTTTTTAATAATTACAATATGTTAATTGATAGGGTGTATTTATTAGTAGTTCTTAATTGTTTATTTATGGTATAATTGGGTGAGAGTAAAGAAAAAAAAACAAGTGTACCATACGTTTTCTTTTGTTTAGTTAAAGATAAAATAAAAAAATAAGGAGATAAAAGTTGTCTTTTAAAAATAAAAATTCAATTTTTTCTTTTTATTTTCTCTTGCTTTCAAATTTAAACTTTCTCTTTCATTTCATTTTTTATGGTACACTTTTATCTCCTAAGTAAAATTGAAAAAGCTCAAATTTACGGAAATTAAAAATAAAGGTTTATACATGTTTTTAGTCCCTGGAAGTTCGTGTCTTCTTCGTTTTAGTTCTTGTATGTTTTTTTTTTCATTTTTAATCCTTGTAATTTGCATTTTTTCAGTTTTGACCCCTATAAAAAAATTGTTTATTTTTTGTCCTTGTAAGTTTGCATCTTTTTAATTTTAATCTATTTAAGATTCTAATTTTATCATTTTCAGTCCCTATAAGTAGGGGTGCGAATAGGTCAGGCCAAACTTTAAAAGGCCTCAGCCTAGCCTACGATGAATTTTTGAGGCCTGAGCCTGACCTATAACCTATCCAAGGCTTTTATTTTGGCTCGGCCTAGCCTCTTTAAAAGCATGGTCTAGCCTGATAGTCTTTTTAAAAGCTGTTTTATATTTGTTTGCTTTGAGGTAGGAACATAATAAGAAAGTTAATGGAAAATAAAACGTTAACCTAGGAAAGTCAATAAAAATAATGAGTAATATAAAGGGGCATATGACTGACACCTAAATTGTAATTAAAATCTTACTTGATTATAGGAATGGAAGTTATGGAGCAGAAATATGTAAACAAAGTCCGCTGGTTTTAAAAAGAAATTAATTGTACCCAAAAAATAATATAAGTATAAATTTGTACCAAAAAATAATATAAATATATATACATATATATAGGTCGGCCTATCAGGCTTATAATATTTTTTAACAAGCCTAAGTCTGGTCTATTTAATTTAATAGGCTTTTAAAAAAGTCTGAGTCTAACTTTTTAATTAAATAGGTCAATTCAAATCAGGCTTTATGTAGGTCAGGTCGTAGGCCCCTGTAGACCGGCTTGGCCTATTCCCATCCCTACCTATAAGTTTGCACTTACAAGAACTAAAATTGAAAAAATGCACACTTACATGGACTAAAAATGAATAATTTTTTTTTAAAAAAAAACTTATAAGAACTAAAAATGAATAAAACAACTAACAAAGACCCATACTAACAAAAATGTGAACTTAGAGAAAATAAAAACATATTTAAGAAAAAAAAACTCATTTATTCTTCTTCTTTGAACCAAATAGAAGATTATGGTATCATCAAATAGGATTAAGTATTGTTTTCTTTTTATATAATTTTTTAAAATCTACATTTAACATATTTTTTTATCATTATGTAGAAGCTTAAATATGAATTTAGTTCATATAAGTTTACGCTTTTTTAATTTTGGTCCTATATGTTCATGCATTTTCATTTTGGGTCTTTGTAAGTTTATTTATTTATTTTTTGCCCCCTAAGTTTAAACTTTTTCAATTTTAGTCCCTTTAAGAATTTAATTTTTTTAATTTTAGTCTTTGTAAAGTTGCATTTTAGGGATTAAAATTGAAAAAATACAAACTTAAAGAACTATAAATGAAAAAAAAACTTACAAAATCTAAAATTAAAAAAACACAAAATTATAGAAACTAAAATAAAAGAAAAAACTACCTAACCAAAATTAAAAAATCATAAACTTACAGAAACTTCATATTTAAGCCTTGTGTAGATTTTATGTACGTTTCACTAAATAACTTATGCTCTATATTTAATGAGTCTCACATAATTCATTCATCTTATATTTCTTATCTTCATTTTTTTAATCTAGGTACATATGGAAGGCTTTAAAATATTCCATTGTTGTTGTCAAATTCTTCCAAATAATCTTTTCCCAAAAATGGAGTTTTGCAAAAATACCTCCTTTTTTATAATTTTTCCAACCTTAATAAAATTTGCTTATATGGAAAAGATTAATAACTTTTCTATTTTCCCTCACTCAAGAATCCAAAAAAATTATCAAGGAAATAATCAAATTAGTTTTCTATTTATTACTGTTATTATTATTATTATATATTAATTTCTTTTACTTTTGCCTTTGGTGGAGGATAAATCATGAGTGCAAGTACATCGAGGTTGTGAAGGTCTAAGGGGAATATATAAACACACTAAAGGCTCAGAAATCTCCAATAGTTGCAACTGTACCTATTTGCTTACCGTGGTTGAAAAATGGATTCTTCAATGGCAAGTGTTGGTGGCTCTGGTGATGAAGGCTCTGACAACTTCAACCAGGGAAGAAGACCCTCCTACAAACGTCTCACTTCTGCTCAAACAGCCAGACTTGAAAGGTAAGATCACCCTTTTGGTTGTACAATGTTTGTTTTCAACATTATTATTTTTAATTAATATTTTGATTTGCTTGATTTTGAGGGAACATCTTGCTTTATGGGAGAAGGAAATGAAAGTAACAAAATATTGTCCATTTAGATTTATTGTGCTAGTTACTAGCTAGCTGTTTCATAAAACTTTTTTTTTTTTTAATCAAGCTCAATACATGTCTCTCCACATTAATGATAATAACTTCTCTTGATTTTGCCTTGCTTGGCTTCATCTATTTGATAACATGGTTTTTCTTTTACTTAAATTTGGTTAATGTCCTTTTGATTATCACTAGAATCACGATGAATGGTACAAATATTAATTTGTAGAATTGATTTTTTTATGTGTATTATAGTGGCCATGTAGATAGAACTTAAGTTCTCATACATATTACGCATGATAGATAGATTGATTTGATGAAGACAAGCGAATTGGTTAAATTGACTTTAGGTGCGAGATCCACGAATTATAATTCCTTAGTCTATGATTGTTTATAAATAGTGACAGTTTCTGAAATTTTGTTCAGTGGGATAAAAAATAGTTTAATATTTTTTTAAGTAAAAAATCATATAAATTTTATTTAAAATGATAATAAAAAATTAAAAACAATAAAATTTAAAAGGATAAATGAGTAAAATTAGTATCAATTTATTATAGCTTTTATCTTTTATATCTATTTATATTTATGTTATTGAAAAAATTATCTTATGAAAACAAAATCTATTTTTGTATGGGGATAAAAAAAATATTTATTTAATATATTCAAGTAAAAAAAATTACTTAATGGAGGCAATTGTCCCCATTATCCTCCACGTAGATCTGCCACTGTTTACAAGTTAGAAAATTCATTTTTGCACTTTTTCTCAAAAGAACACATTTCTATACAAATATATGATTCAAACTAAGAAATATCAATAACACTCTTTGATATTTTCTTTCTAATATTTTTTTTTACTTTTTATGATTGATAAAAATTTATTAAAAATAACAAATTTTGGTGGTTGATCTCACATTTTAAATTTGGTACTTGCTTGTATGATAAATGAGTTGATCGTGCATGTTAAAATGATGAAATTAGTACTACTTCACATTTTATTAAATTAACCATAGTGAAATCGATACTAATAAATTATATTATACAATATATTAGTCAATAAAGTAATATAAAATTGAAAAAATTAAGTCAAATTTTAAAGAGTTCTGACGGTTTTTCTATCAACATTTTTTTATTATTTTGACCGAATCTGTTCTAATTTTGACTATTTTTTTATCTATTGAATTTTAGTTGTTGGGACTTGGACTAATTTAATAATTTGATTCTTTTTTGTTGAATTGGATAAATATAATTATTATATTCAATGCACTAGATTCTTTTTACAAATGAAATTGAATTTAATTTTCCTTTTCTAATTCCTTTGTTCTGATTCATAAGAAAGAAATAAAAATATTTTACACTCATTAAGAAAGTTGGTTATGTTTATTAATTTGTGTCAATCTCAATTAAAAAATATTTTTTTTGAAACTTGATATAAAGTATAAATCTCTTAAGTGAATGATATTTTAAAGATAATCTCAAATTATTTATATTTAAGAGGAAAATTGAATGTTTTTGCTTATAAAAAAGAAGAGAATACCAAATTCAGTTAACTATTTAGACATATTATTTAGAGTGTTAACCAATAGGAATTAGATATAGTAAAAGAGATAAGTTGCTCACAAGGTGACAAATTAAGGCCTGAATTTTTACAGAAATAAGTGTTCATATACTGTGTATCATATCTTAAACAAGATTGTTTTCAAAGAGAAATAATGTGGAAAAAACGTTTATTTTAACACATTGAAGGTTAAGCATCTAGAAAGTTCTTGGTACATTTACTTTTTGGTTATGCATTTTTTAATTATTTAACTTATCATCTTCCCTTTTTTTTATACTGTCTCAACTAATTATTATTGGGGTTTAATTTTTGAAATAAAGATTCATCAAGGATTGCCCACACCCCGACGAAGCCCAACGACGTCAATTAGCTTCTGAGATTGGGCTTGAGACTAAACAAGTAAAGTTTTGGTTTCAGAATAAGAGGACCCAAATCAAGGTGATTTATTTTCTTTAGTCTAATACTTTTTATTTAAAAACTACTTTACATGTGCTTATCATTTTAGAGAAAGTATTTTCTACAATAAGATTAGAGTAACTACTATATGTAATCTTTTTTTTATCATATATAGATAATTATCATACTGTTTGAGATTATAAGAGTTATTACGTAGTAACAAGATACAGAGGTTTAAGAGAAGAGAGAAATGTATGATGAAATAAAATGTGATAAAAAGATTAAAAAAATATAATATTGTATGAATAATATATAACTCACCATTTTATGTGTATGTTATCTTAAGAATCAACACGAGCGAGCAGATAACACTGCTCTTCGGGTTGAGAATGATAGGATACATAGTAAAAACCTTCTAATGAAAAAGGCATTGAAGAATATGCTTTGCCCATCTTGTGGGGGTGCACCGTGTCAAGATGATCGTGAACATTTAATGCAAAAGATGCAACATGAAAATTCTCGGCTAAAAGAAGAGGTTAGTGAACTTGTTCGATTAATTAATTCTTCTTAAATTTGATGTGAATAATACTATTGAAAAATATTCAAGTCTCACATTGACTAAAAATAAAATCAAATTAGAATAGATAAATGAGGAACAACCCTCATCCCTTGAACTAATTTTTGGAGCTGAGTTAGGCTTCTCACATTATTTATTTTAAGAACTACTTTTTTTAACAAAAGGGCTATAGGATGATTGGTTTTAATTAATATATATACATTTTTTTGTGATTTGGTTTTCAGCATGAGAAAGTGTCTAGCCTTCTTGCAAGGTACTTGGAGAAACAAATGTCACCGCCTGAGTTCCAACAGGTTTTTAATATTCCTATCATAGGATCAAGTTCACATGCTCCAAAACTTGAAAATTCATCACTAAACTATGAAATTGGTGGAAGTTCAAGTCATGGTCCAAGTCTTTATGGTATGCAAATTATGGATGGTCATGACCATAACTTAATGGGAAGTGAAGGTATAGAGAAGACCCTGATGTTGAAGGTTGCTGCTTCCGCAATGGAGGAATTGGTTAGGCTTATTCGGATTAATGAGCCCTGTTGGATCAAGTCTTCAACTCAAGATGGACAGCTCATTCTTCAGCATGAAAATTATGAGAAAATGTTCCCAAGGACCAATAATTTCAAAGGTGTCAATCTGCGTGTAGAAGCAACAAAAGATTCAGGAATAGTGAGCATTAATAGCATTCAACTAGTTGACATGTTTCTGGATTCGGTGAGCATGCGCTTAATAACTCTTGTTTGTTAAATATTTCTCTCTTAATTTTTTTATAGCAAATGTTAATCATTATCCTTAAAGATTCTAATTAAGAAAGTAAAAGGAAAACAATTTTTTATTAAGATGGAAAAAATACACTCTCCTATATATGATTTTCAATAAAACATTGTCTCTTAATTTTTTTTAACCAGTGCCTGTAAGACGTTGATTAACAAAATTCATTTTTTATTTAATATTATAATATTGATTATCTACAATAAAGAGATACATATATACTCATAAGAGCAATGGTGAATCCATCTTCACAGGACAAATGGATTAATTTGTTCCCAACAATTGTTACAAAAGCAAAAACAATAAAGGTACTTGAAAATGGTTTGGTAGGAAGTCGAAGTGGAGCCTTGCAGCTGGTAAATATTTTCATGCAAACCTTGCTTTTTGTGTAATTAAGTTTCTTTGCTATAATATTTTAATTTGATGACAATACACTTTTGTGGCAGATGTTTGAACAAATGCATGTTCTTTCACCTTTGGTGCAACCTCGCGAGTTTCAATTCCTTCGCTATTGTGAGCAAATTGAAGAAGGTGTATGGGTGATAGCAGATGTGTCATTTGATTCCTTTCGACAAAAAACCTCTTTTTTTCACTCTTGGAGACATCCCTCTGGATGCATGATTCAAGAAATGCCTAATGGTTGTTCCATGGTTAGTAATTACATATTTTTGAAATAGAGTACTTGAGTAGATCTTCAACTATATGATTGAAATCCTCTGCGCGCGTGTTATTGAGAAGACATTTTATATATTCAAATTAAACAAATTTTAATGAAAAGTATCAGTGCTTGACCATGCTAGAAAGCATGCATACCTTGTTAAGTTGAATGCCTAACTGAGAAAATGTAATGGTTCACCTCACCCATTGTCACTTTTTAGGGCTATAATGTCTGAGCATTCAAGACTTTTTCAATAATTAATATATGAATTGAAAGTTTTGTCATTCTTTTTCATTTTAGTTTCCATTTCGTTTAAAACAATTAAGTATGTGTGAATGTAACACTGACAAGTATAAGATCAAAATTCTAAAATGTTCTTGAAAGGAAAATGTTATTACCAGTTTTTTTTTAATTAAAAAATTCCACCTCCCTCATTATTTGAGAATATATCCCAATGAAATTTTTACTTTCAACTAACAAAAATCTTATAATTCCGATAGTATTTAAATAAAGCGAAGGATTAAGTCCAGTTATTTTCATGGATTGTGTTCAAATATTCATATTCAATTTTTTTTCATCAGACAAAACTCAACAGAAAGATATTATTGTGTTCTGTTAGGTTACTTGGGTTGAACATGTGGAAGTGGATGATAAGATCCAAACTCATCAGCTATACAAAGACCTTATTGGTACAGGAATTGCATACGGAACAGAAAGATGGATTATGGAACTTCAAAGAATTGGCGAGAGATTTGCTTGCTTTTATGTTGAAAGGATACCTATTCAAGACTCTGGAGGAGGTCACACTAGCTTTGTCATAATTAATATTCACTCAGAAATCCTTACACTTGTTCATTTATATATTTACCTTATGATTCATCATCATATTCTTATAGCTAACTCTATATTTTGTTATTCATTGTTCAGTGATCAATTCTCTTGAAGGAAGGAGGAGTGTGATGAATTTTTGTCATCGTATGATCAAAGTCTTTTGTGAAAGTTTAACCATGTCAGGTAACTTGGACTTCCCACTTTTGAAAATGGAGAACAATAGCGGGGTGAGGGTTTCTATTCGCAAAAACAGAAACCACCTTGGTCAACCAAAGGGCGTGATTGTTGTAGCTGCTACCTCCATTTGGCTTCCTCTCCATTATATGAAAGTTTTTGAGTTCTTGACAGATGATAGAAGACGTGCTCAGGTTCGTACAATAAGCTAGGCTAATAACCAATCTTTTATTTCATCTATATAAAAATAGTTTTTATTCGTTAGTTAAATTTAAATTACCTTGCATTAGTTGCAGAATCATTAATAGCTACTTAATTGTTATTTTCTTATGTACATAGTGGGATGTTCTTTGCTGTGGAAATAACGCGAACAAGGTTGCACACATCTCAAATGGAATTCATCCTGGCAATTGCATATCTATTTCTCGGGTAATTAACTTCAATCTTTCATACTTATGTTTTATGTTTCAATTTTGTTATTAAGAGAAGTTTAGCTTAATTTTTAGTACAATTATGTTCAACATAGACAGTGTGTCATTCAAGGCATTTCTTGTAATTCAACAAGTACTTTGAATTAAATTTTTATGAACACGGTGCCAATTAACTTCATTATAATTGTTTCTTCAAGTAATTAACTTGACTATAATTTTCACTTCAATTATTCATGTCTAGCCATTCATCCCTAGCGAGAACAATGCACTGATTCTTCAAGAGAGTTTCACAACTCCCATGGGATCGTATGTTGTATATGCTCCAACCGACGTAGCAAGTATGATTTCGGCCATAAACGGAGAAGACTCTTCAATGCTACCAGTTCTTCCATCAGGTTTTGTCATCTCTGCAGATGGTGAACCAAATGCAGCTTTGGAAGCATTTAACAGTTCAGATATTGAAAGATTAGGAGGCTCATTGCTGACTGTGGCTTTCCAAATACTTGCTTCAAGTCCAGATGGAATCAATATGCCAAACATGGAATCTGTGGCAGCTGTGAACTCCCTTTTAACCTCAACAATCCTAAAAGTCAAGGATGCTTTGAATTGCAACAACTTGGAGTGATCTTTTGGTTATGTAGTTTTTTTTTTTAATCTCTTGCTCAAGGACAAAATATTGCTTTGTTTCCTTTGCATGCATGACTAGTTTGCTTGACATTTGAATTAAATAATATGCTGCTTTATTTCCTTTTCCCCCTCTATTTATGAGTGATGAATAATTTTGATCCTTATGGTGCCAGTGGTTCTTTTTAGACAAGCTTATCATTTTTCTTCTTCTGATAAGCTAAAAAATATATTGAAAGAGAGTACAAGGGGTAATCCTTCCCGGCTACAAAGTTAGGCCATCATGACTTTGAGGATTGGGCAATACAACAGAAAGGATTGTCAATAGGATTAGCTAAATATCTGATTTATTGCTTCCCCATAATTTCTCTACAATATTCTCTTATATTAGTTATAGGCAAAGTTTCCTTGTATAACAATTTTGATAATGTACCAGATCTTGAGTTCTAAAATCTAAAAGTTCACATCTCTCGTTGTGCTCTAGCTAGGAGCTTTTGCATCTTGTTTGTGCTCACCAACCCAATTTTCTTTTTGGGTTTGCTATGTGGTTGGATCCTCGAAATTTTGTTTGGTGGGAATTAATTCGTTCCTCTCGATTAATAATGTCTAGATAAAATTTCATCACTCGATTCAATGAGAAGAATTATTTTAGTTAGCAGTTTCAATTCAAAATGTTTGAGAAAGGAAAGGAATTTTTGGGGCATCTTGATGAGTCCAGTTCAGCTCTTTTTTTTTAACAAAGTTCAGCTCCTGTTGCCACCCAGAAACTTCAAACATGGGAGGCTAAAAATGCACGAATCATATCTTGGATATTTGGTTCAAATTAAACCACATATGATGAGCAATATGGTTTTCTACAAAAAAAGAAATATGAGAATATTTGATACGATTTATAATCAGGAAAACAGTTGATTCCAATTGGAATTGAAGATAGGAAAATTGTAGTTGAAGAAATTTTTCTATTGAGCAGTACTATTTAGTTTTCTTGAATTTGTGAAGTGAATATTCTGATATTATTAATGCAAAAGTAACCAAGGGGTACTGTTAGAAATTCAAACTGTCTAAGAGCCAACATGATCCTGATGAAATTAAAACTAATTTATGACTGCATGGGAAAGACCACAAGGTTAATATTCAGTTAACAATATAAACTTATTAACACCAAATTCTATAAATTAATCAAGTGATAGATCTTAACACAAAAAGGCCAACAAAAAATAAAGCATACAAACGGAGAAAATGCATAAAAACTACACAGCACATAGTAAGCAATAAATTAATCAAATTCTAAATCTCTCTCCCATGTTCTTGTCTAGAACTTTGACTGTAGATAACTGACGATAGCCTTGTCCAAATGGAAAGCCTTAACAAGAACGTCTCCATCTATATCCGGCGTAGCCCCGAACACCGCATTAGCAACGGTGATGAGTCCTGGATTCTGGCTGCTAAGAGCTGCAATGGCCACAGCATTGTCATACCCAACATTTCTCTGGTAATGCACAAGTCCTGTGGGGAACACAAACACATCACCCTTCTGTAAGACCTTCCTGAAGTGGCGGTTTTCGGGGTTGGAAGTGACGAATCCAACTTCTAAGGTACCATCCAGAACGGTTAAAACCTCGGTGGCGCGAGGGTGCGTGTGAGGAGGGTTAATGCCCCATGGAACATAGTCAATGCGAGCCATGGAGATGCCGAGAGTGTTCAACCCTGGAAGCTGAGTTGCGAAGGCTGGTGTCACTTTTGACCCATTAGGGTTTGTGGTGTTGCCTGCTATGTGAAGACCACTGAAGAAGAAGTCGTTTGCTTCAACAAGTTTTGGATCCTTGCATGCGAAACCGTTCACCAGCACTGCCATAATTTGATCAATGGACACAAATGTTATAATCTTTTGCACTTCTCTCTGTGTATAAATTATAAACTTTACACTAAAGGGCGGAGTCATGTTATAGTTACTCAAACTTTTGGGATAAATTAGAGTAAATTCCACTAATTATCCTTGATATTTTATAAAATCATACAATTTTTTTATGCTTTTATCTACTTCTATATTAACTCTCTTAATTTAAAAAATATATATATATACACTGACATCACTCTTATAGATTACACTAACTAAACTCACTCTTGATTATTTAAAAAACATTTTTCTTACAAGAGAAGTTATTGTAAATATTTTAAAAAATTATGTAATTTTACGAAACTAAAAGAATAGTTAGTATTATTTACTCATAAGATATATAGTTATTTGATCACAAAACATTTAAGCTCGGTTCAATACCTAATTTTATATAATAAAAAATGTCATAATTTATGAATTTCTTGCCTGCAATTCTCTTAAATATGCAAGACTGAAAAATAATCTTGTCTTCCTTTTATTTATGCCGAGTTGCAAGAATATACAAAATTTAGAATTTAAAATAAAATGCGAAGATAAGTGTCACTAAGGACAATATATAGTACGTGCATGCATATGCATTTGCTATACCTTGCCCTTTTGGGTCTGCCACACAGAAATCTTGGAGAGCACTATTATCAGCTGCTAAAGCAACTGAAAGTGAAAGAGCCAAAACTGCCAGCAACAACGAGAGATTAGCCATTTGACAAGAACGCAGAAAGCCCTAGTGGAGTTTGTAAGTGACGAGAATATGTGTGTGCTAGCAATGTGTGTTTAGCATTAATTGGTTATTGGTGGATGAATATGGCATTGCATTAAGGCCTATTTATAAACCAATGTATAGAAACAAATATGCCGCCCTAATTAAGAACGGAATTGGTCATGTCATGCTAACATTGGTTTCAATAATATTTTTTTCTATAAAAAAATAAACAGAACATAATTGGTCATCTTTGAAGTGGTAAGAAAAACATTAGTGATTGGTTTTGCTCAAGCTAGCGTGTGTACTGTGTAGAGGAATCTCTTCCTATGGATAATAATGCCGGCGATGCTGCCATTCGGCTAGTCATTTACAAAAGAATCTAATTAATTGATTAATTAAATTTAATTGAAACAGCTAACTCTTCCATTTGTAAAGAACATTCTAAAAGTAGAATGTGAGTGGCGAATAAAAATAAGGGTATTATTGTGTATTCTAAATGAATGACAACCGTATCTATTTGGGGTTGGAGCTGTTGTACGTATTCGAGAAAATTTCTTTTTTTGGTATTACTTTGTCGACCTTTTGGCTAAGATCAAGTGTAACTATTCGAGGAGATACATTTCATGTTTTAATAGATTTTATTTGGTACAACATGCAATCAATGGTAGTCAGAAAAAGGAGGGAAAAAAGGGCTTGCAGGTTAGAACTTAGAAATACAATTAGTAAAGATAAAACACAATAAAATTCTCTCATAACAATATTTAATGTTTTCTTGATTTTTATTACTTTGGGCTTAATTGCGCAAGGTCTGTCTATTTGAAGGTTCTTTCTGTACGTTTTATTGAAGATATGAATGTATGAGAAGGTCTGAAACATTTTGCTATCATCTGAAACATGTACATGGAGACGTTTTGAGATTTATTTTCGTAATTTGTAGATGCTTAATTTTAATGGCTTATAAACATTATCAATTAATCAATAATTCTAAAAATATTTTATTTAATATAATTATTCTAATTTATATAGAGATAATTACAAAGGGAGAACCCAAAAACCTGAGGCTGCGCTGCCAGTGCAAGGTTTTCACCAAAAAAGAAAAAGTGATGTACACACGTGCGGGCTGAGCATAAAATTTAAAGGGAAAGGAAATTTCGTATTCTGAAAGTTACGTTTGGCCCTTCCCAATTTTAATTCTATGCCCCACTTCTAATTATGCGGATGCCAAGGATATTTCCTAGGTGTGTCTTTTTTTCTTTTTTTTTTTCTTTTTTTTATCTCTCCTTCTCATTTTACCTTTTTCATTCTACACCCCCTTTGCCCAACCAATTATTTTTCAAGAGATGATGATGATGATGATGAACGGAAACCAAGATCTGGTGAACACATGTTTGCTACCCTTTCTTGCCGAAATAAGTTTTTCAAAGAGTTAAAAGTTTTAACTTTTACAGAAACTAAAATTTTAATATTTTCAGAAAAATAGTTTCCAAAATATATCAAATGAATTTTAAAAAAATATATTTTAAAAACATCTATGATCTATCAATTTATAAAATAAATATGTTAAAAATGTGTTTCAGAAATTAATTTCTAAAAAGATAAAAGGATAGGAAGAGAAGAAAAAAAAAAAAAAGAATTACCCTGAAAATGAGCTTGCACGAAATGGACCTACTTCATACGTCTTTTGCAAAGACAATACTGGACAGCTCGTTGTGGACCAGCAAGAACAGATTGCAACTCACCCACTCTTAAAGCTGACCGTCACTTTAGGATAAAATGTTTACATTTTTTTTAAGTTTAATGAAATTTCATTCAATATTCTTTCCTTTATTGATATTAGACAAATTTCTTTCAATTCATATACTAACAGCATAAGACATTCAACAACAAAAATAATATATCAGCATAATGTATCCTTTCAAAAAATAAACAAATTAGCATAATATATGTATCCTTCTTGTTAATTTAAATCTCTCGGATTACTTACGCAGTAAGCTGTTATATAAAATGATGGACTTTTTTTTCACTGCATAAAATGATGGACGTTATAGTTATGTAAAAAAAAGAAAAAGATATCAAGTATTTTTATATAAAAAATATGAATAAAATACTAACAAATGGTTGAATTAAAATTGCATATTTCTGATTTATCTTCATGATTTCAGGCTCTAATGTTATATACAAAAAAAATAAACAAGAATTTGACAAACCAACCCCCACCATACTTCACCTTAAACAAAATTTTCTAAAAAGGAACCATAAAAAATGATAAAACGGGTGAATATTGGCCATAATAAAGAGTAAAGTTAACCCAAAAAAAAAACAAAACAAAAAAGTCTGTTCTATAAAATAAAAAACTAAAAGGCTTTTATAATTTCAAAAAGCAAAATATTCCACCCATACAATTTCAGAGACTAACTCCCAGTGACCTGCCCCTGTGGCTTGATAATGGCACCATCTTTTGTAGCCTTTACAATCACAACTTGACGAGGCCAATAAATGAAGCCACGGGTTTCACGATTATCTACTGTAGCCTTGCAAGTTACAATCACAACTTGCCTTGCGTCTTTCTTCTTCTTCTTCTTCCTCCATATGTTCTTCTTCTTCTTCCTCCATATGTTCGTTCAAAATAGCATTTCAAATATCAACAACTATGATAGTAATCGTCTTCATTTTATTCTTACTAGTCATTGATTATAACTGCAACATTTCATTAGTCTGCCAAAGCTTGCCCAACAGGGACCAGGCACGTATCATCGGAGCTTCAACCGTTGGTAACAGCATGTCAATTCAACAAAAAAAAAGAAACCCAAAAAAACATTATTATTGTTTAATTCAGAGGCAACTTACTATATAATCAAATTATCAAAAGGGGAGAAAAAAAGAGGACCAGTCATTAACTCTTACAAACAATCCAAGACTTGATCTCTCAAGAACATAAGCATTGTCAACAAAACCCAGTTTATACAATGTCAACAATCAACAATAAGCATACACATTAACGAGTCAATCTAATTTGACTGCATCACAATTTTAAACTTACACCACTCGTTCAAAGCCAACCCATATTGATATTTGAAACAATTTTTGACAAATAAGAGAGATGCCTTAAGCACCAATCTCCTCTTCTTCCTCCTCTTCCTCATACTCCTCCTCATCAGCAGTAGCATCCTGGTATTGCTGATACTCAGCAACAAGATCGTTCATGTTACTCTCAGCCTCGGTGAATTCCATTTCGTCCATTCCTTCCCCGGTGTACCAGTGCAAGAAAGCCTTGCGCCTGAACATGGCCGTGAACTGCTCACTGACTCTCCTGAACATCTCCTGGATTGAGGTCGAGTTACCAATAAAAGTGGATGCCATTTTAAGACCCTTAGGTGGGATATCACACACGCTGGACTTCACATTGTTAGGTATCCACTCGACAAAGTATGAGGAGTTCTTGTTTTGCACATTGATCATCTGTTCATCCACCTCCTTTGTGCTCATCTTACCACGGAACATGGCCGAAGCAGTCAAATAACGACCATGACGAGGATCAGCAGCACACATCATGTTCTTAGCATCCCACATTTGCTGAGTCAATTCGGGAACAGTCAAAGCCCGGTACTGCTGGGATCCTCTTGATGTCAAGGGTGCAAACCCAACCATGAAGAAATGGAGCCGGGGGAATGGGATAAGATTAACAGCAAGCTTGCGAAGATCAGAGTTCAGTTGCCCAGGGAAACGTAGACAACAAGTAACTCCACTCATGGTGGCAGATATCAGGTGGTTAAGGTCACCAACTGTAATCAAAACAAGAAAAAAAAAATTGTTAAAATGAACTTCCAACTAATGTCCTATTTGTTTAAGGCCCAAAAGAATTTATTCGTAAACTAACAATAGTTGTCTAGGTAATTTTTGGAGTTCTTAAAATCAATCCAGCCGTGAGTAGAATTGATTAAGAACTAAATTATTTTAGCTTTTCAGGTGGGAGTAAAAATTGTTTTAGGTGAAGGAACCAACAAAACATAAAATTCAAGATGATTTTATTTTATTATTCAAATAAAATCAATTCTTCTTATAACCCACTTTTAAAATGTCATCCCCAAACAAAACTCAATTTTCTTTACATTAGTTCTTTTAACATCTTCAATACAAATCTCAAAAAAATATCAATAAAGTGACCACATTCCATTTAGAGAAAGGGACTGAAAACCAAATTGATAGCAGAAGCTGAACACCACCACTCACCAGCAACTAGCAAGACACAAGACCTAACCCCACTTGAATCCCCCCATGGCCCCACCAACACAATGACAGTTCAGCTCTACTTGAATAAACTTCTCCATAAACAATTATACAAGGGGGAAAAAAAGATAAAATGAAATAAAGTTCCCCCATTATAAGCTAATTTATCGTAGATCTCTCTCATTTAGTTTTTTCAAAAGTTGATTTAACTTATGCATAAGTTAATTTTAGCTTTAGGAAAAGCTTATTTTATTTTTCCTTCTTATTTTCTTCTCTAAATACTTATGGAGAAATTTATCAAAGTAAACAAATAAAACAATCCTTACACTGACAAATATTACTCAACATTATTCATCCAAGGCTCCAAGCTTACAGAACCTAAACCCTAAGTTAAATTGTGAAATTCAAAGCAAAACCAGACAATTACACCAACAATTACTCAACAATTCAACCGTTCATCTGCAGCAAACAGCAACAAACAGAACAACCACAATAACAAAAACACCAATTAAAAAGAGAAAGCAGAAATTTACACGTGGGCGTAGCGAGCTTGAGAGTCCTGAAACAGATGTCATAGAGAGCCTCATTGTCCAAAACCATACACTCATCAGCATTCTCAACAAGCTGGTGAACAGAAAGAGTAGCATTGTAAGGCTCCACAACGGTATCAGAAACCTTGGGAGAAGGAAACACGGAAAAAGTCAACATCATCCGATCCGGATACTCCTCCCGAATCTTCGAGATCAGAAGCGTCCCCATGCCGGAACCCGTTCCTCCACCAAGCGAATGGCACACTTGAAACCCTGCCACGTCATCATCACCATTCCAATCCCATCAAAACCACAACAATCCAATCAAATCAATCAAAATTAGTAACCAAACAGTAGATTTAACTTACGCAATGTACATAGATCGAAAAATACTTTAGTTGAAGAATGACAGCTAAAAACGCTCTCATTCAAGATAGTTATTCTAATTGGTTATACCTTGCAAGCAGTCGCAATTCTCGGCTTCTTTGCGTACGACGTCGAGGACGGAGTCGATGAGCTCGGCGCCTTCGGTGTAGTGACCTTTGGCCCAGTTGTTGCCGGCGCCGGACTGGCCAAAGACGAAGTTGTCGGGGCGGAAGATCTGGCCGTAGGGGCCGGATCTGACGGAGTCCATGGTGCCGGGCTCCAGATCCATGAGGACGGCGCGTGGAACGTACCTTCCGCCGCTGGCTTCATTGTAATAAACATTGATGCGCTCCAATTGGAGCTCGGAGTCGCCGCTGTACTTTCCGGTGTGGTCGATGCCGTGCTCGTCGCATATCACCTCCCAGAACTTCGCTCCGATCTGGTTACCGCATTGCCCTCCCTGGATGTGCAAGATTTCTCTCATTTTCACTGCGAATTAGGGTTTTAGGAGACTTGGGATTTGGGTTTGAGAATTTGTGTGTGTGTGTGTTTTTGGAATGAAAATGAATGAAGAGGGTCAATGCTTTGAAGGTGGGGGATAATTTGAAGGGTGGTCCTGTTTAGTAATTATGGAATGTTTTGAGGGTGTTTTGGGAAGAGAGCGAATGTTTTTTAAATGATATTTTTTGGTGGTGTGCTGAGCTGTGCAACTGTGATAAGGAACCAAAAAGACGAAACGACACTGTTCTGGAACCGTTACCATTTTTTTTAATCCAAAGAGGGCAATTTTTTTTTTCATCTGAGGTGGATTTTAAATTACCAAAGAAAATGAAATAAGTAATAGGTGTTATCATTTCTAAGTTACAAATCCTATTAAGATTTATTATTTATTTAATTGTAACATATTTTTTTTATTTATAATTTCAAAATCGTATATATTTTTTTTATCTTACAACTTTAAAGTTATAAGTTTAATTGTTTTTTTAATATTTTATGATTTTGAAGTTGTAATTTTTTTAGGATTTATTATTTAGTTGTATTTTCTTTTATTTTTCTTTCAATTTAAAAAAATATATAAATAATTTTATTTATTTATTTCTTAAATAAATATTTTTATGCTTACTTGTTATTAATTTTATTAAATATATTGTATATATTTTTATATGATTTTATTTAATATGTTATATATTTTTTTAATACTATTTTATATAATTTTTTAACATTTTTTATTTAATATATTTTGTATATTTAAAATTTAGGTAATTTTTTAATAATGTTATTGAATTTGATTTATTTTGTAAATGAAATAAATAATATAAAATATTTTAATTTAAAAATCTTTGATATTTAAATAACAATTATATATTTTTTTATATAATCGTAGTAATTGTCTATAAAAATAAGTAGCTACTAATATAATTTATATTTTTTATGTTTTTCTTTAATTTGTATTATTTATTTTATATTAATGAATTTTGTTTTTTTTAATTTAACAACTACTATTATTACTAAATTATTACATGTTATTAATACTAAATTCTTTTGTACAAAATAAATAATATTATTTCATAAGTTATAAGTTAATATTAGTAACAAAATATTTTAATATTTGTTTTAAATTTTATTTTTTTAAAAAAAATAAGTATTTAAAATAAAACAAATATTCAAAAAAATATATTAAAAAAATTATGTTAGTCTTTTTATTTCATACAAATATAATCAAATTCAATAACATTATTAAAAAATTATCTAACTTTTATATAAACAAAATATATTAAATAAAACAATATTCAAAAACTATATAAATATTTTAAATAAAATAATATTAGAAAAATATATAACATATTAAATAAAATGATATAAAAAAATATATACAAGATATTAAATAAAAATAATAACAAATAAAAATAAACATATTTGTTTAATAATTAAATAAATAAAATTATTTATATTTTAAAAAAAATTGAAAGCAAAACAAAAGAAAATACAACTAAATAAAAATCCTAAAAAAATGTGACTTCAAAGTCATAAAATATAAATTTAAAAAAACAATTAAACTTACGACTTTAAAGTCACAAGATAAAAAAAACATATACAAGTTTGAAGTTATAAAAAAAAACTAAAATCGTTAAAATTTTTACGACTTCAAATATAAAAAAAAAAGATAAATAGTCACTTTTGTCCCTCAATATGCAATTCGCTGACAAATGTATCCCTGAAAGATGAAAATATAAAAAGTATTACAAATATATTTTGTCATTAACTTATGTTCGTCACCGTTAATAAAGTCGTCTACGTGACACAGAAGAATAAATTTGTCACTGAAATGATTGTCAACGTGGATTGCTAATATAGGAACATATTTTTCATAATATTTTTTTTATTCTACTAACAAATACGTCCCTACAAGATGAAAATACAAAATTTAGTCTCTCAAAATATAAAAAGTATGACAAATGTATCTTAACGTTAATAATAGATTGTAACTTCTTCTTCTTCTTCTTCTTCTTATTATTATTATTATTATGTGTTTGTAATTTACTGCTATTCATTCAGTATTTATGCAATATATTTTTGAATTGTCTTTTAATATATATATTATTATTATTATTTTTATTTTCTCGTCAAACCTTAATCTTTACCATTAAAAAAACTTTATCTTATATTTTATAATTTTATCAAATTTTTAATAAATTTCTCACTTTTAATCTTTAAAATTATTCTATATCTCAATTCTAACTTAAGTATTCTAATATTTAGATTGAAATTAATATGTCAAGTGTTTTGAGTAGAAAAACACAACAAGCTGCATGACCAAATTTATTTATATTTATTTTTAAAAAATAATATAATCAACTATTTTTTTAAAAGAAAGTCTGAGAGAAAATTTAAACTAGATAGAACTAAAGTAAAATTATAAATTTTTTTCCTTAATCAATAAAATGTATATATATATATATATATATATATATACCTCAAATATAAAAGAATCTCATGGATAAACCTTCCATGCTTCCACTCGAGACAACACTTACTATACATAATATGAATGAAATGAAAAACAGTTATTAACAAATAAAGAACGCAAATAAATTTAAATAAAAAATATAATAATGCTCAAACTAATAGAGACGTTAATTCAAAAAAAAAAACTAGTATAAAGGTTTATTACTTGCGGAACGTAGAATTGTATCTCTAACTGACTTAGAGACTACAACAACCTTGCATTCCATTTGACAATTTTGTATTTTCATCTTTCAAAGACGCATTTGTCAATCAATTACACATTGAGAGACAAAAATAACTATTTAAAAAAAAACAATAAACTGTAGTAAATGGTACTATATCTAACACAAAATACTTGTTATCACCTATCTCATCTTTGATGAAAATTTAAAATCGACCCCAAATAAAAAAAAAATTATCCGCATTTGATAAAAAAAAAATCGTTACCATCTCTGCCTTTGTTATTACTATCAATAATATCAACTATAAATAAATATTTTTAACCACATTTTTTTTATCATATCATAAGTTATATTAAGTCTATATTTTTTTCTATATTTTTTTTTTCTAGATTGGTGTTCATGTAACATTTTTCTATTAGGGTTGCCGTTTCTCTTTCTGTTGCGGTGTCTCCTGAAATATAACATGCATTGCTTGTAATCATTCTATATTTCTATTATTAAATGAGGATGGCTTCTTTTTTTTTTGTGAGAAATGGTGCTTTGTCTGTGACCTTTCTGAGATATAAGGAGAGCTAGGTGATTACAAATGAATTCTGAAATTAAGTACTTCGTGCTTCTTATAAGAACTAATTAATTTATAGATATCAAGAAATTTAGTTAATTTAATTAATGCTGCAGTATTTAAATTTATAATTTTTTTATAAAAGAGTTTTATTTTTTTATAACTCACATAATTATTTATATAACATTTTGAACCACTGCAGATGCATTAGTGATAAAACAAAAAAAGTTTAGATGACATACTCGAGATCATAGATTCTAATAATAATAGTGTGACCATGGTAAGCTGTTAATTGCAGTAACTTTTTTTCTTTGGAATAAGGTTTTTAAGATTTATTTGGAATAAGTTAGGCAACATTAAAAATAATAGTTTTTTTCAATTATTCATAACATTAAAAAGATATATTTTATTAATTTTAATTCTTCTGATCTTTCTCATAACTAAATAATTATTGCTTTAATTTTTATAAGTAAGATCTAAAAATAATCTACGACAAACTTTGATTTCCAAAGGGCTTATAATATTAATATACTTTATTTATTATGTATTAAACTCGAAGAAACGACTAACAATAAGGGTATTTTTTTATAAAAACATATATAAGAGGCATTCTAAACTACTTTTTTTAGACTCAGAAAAAACTAATTCAAGTTGATTAAGAGTGTGAATTAACTTTATTTAATTTGTTTCAATTTCCTTTAGAAATAAATTTATTCCCTGCATTATCCTTTACAGATTACACTAGTTGATGAAAGACTTTTAATTTAAGAAAAAAAAAATTGTGGGAATATTTTTCTCCATTTTAAGGAAATGTCATTGATATTACAAAAATCATAAATCACTGAAAATAAAATCTAAACTAAATAATTTTATGAGGTTTTAAACTAAACTAAATAACTTTAAATGGGTTGTATTCGAGTCGCTATTTATTTTTTAACCTAGAGTGTAGTTTTTGTAGAACGGACTGAACAATATACTTTCAATTTTGTTTTTTATAAATTATAAAAAAAAAAAATCGCGCGCGAGATGAATGAGTAGTTAGTTGATGATGGACAAATATAATGGTACGAGAATCGAGATGGGAGAGTTTTTTCGAATAAAAACAGAGCCAAACTTAAGTGGGCATTATTTTAATTTTTTTCATATGAATATTTCAATTTGAATTATAATTGAATAAAAATTATGGAGTGAGATCTAAATGAGTATAGTTTAGACGTCAAAACATTGAATTTGTTAAAAAAGACATGTATTCATTTGCCATCCACAATTAGTTTTATAATCTATTTAAAGAATCAAAATTTATTAACATGTCTTGAAGTATGGACCTGTTTTTTCTGTTTTTTTTTTTTTGATGTTCCTGTATTACTCTATTAAAATAATAATGCATAACAATTTTGTTAATATTTAATTTTAAAAATCATCAAAACTGAACAACACATGAAAAGACAATAAAAAAGTAAAATTCCTTGAGGTACGGATAATCTAAATTCCTAATTAAGTTTAAGTTGGTACCAAATAAAAAATAATAATTAAGGAGTGGGATATTAAAAACGGCAGTTGAATGAGTGTTGATTGGAGTGAGGTGGGCCGGTGAGAATTGATGGCCTTATAGCCCAACCCAGCTGTCACCGATTTCTCCAATTTTTGGATCCAACCTTTCAATGTCGTGGAGTCACGAGGGGTTGGATAAGTTTTATTTGTAATGAATTTAATTTATCACTAAAATATATAAAAATATATGTATAAAATATTTTTTAAAAGTAAACATTTTTTTAAATTAAAAAAATTGCATACGGTAATATTTATAAAAAATTAATAAACACTATAAAATTAAGAAGTATTTACTAAAAAGAATATATCTTCCTCTCCCTTTTTTCATCCAAAATTCAATTTTCAAGCATATTAAGGTTACCATTACCCTCAAGACTTTAGAGTAGGTAAAGTCAAATTAAAATCATAAAATGTAATACAGGCTCCTCCCTTTGACTTCATGCAACCACAGTTTGGAAAATATATAGCCAAGCCCAAAAGCCTATTCAGAGTTTTGAAATCCCTGTTTCTTTCGGTTTAAATTTTGGGAAGTAATTAATGGTTTTAAAGTTTTTCAAAATATAGCAATAAAATAATTGTGATTTGAAATAAGTTGAATAGACGAACATTATGCATTTATGCAATCATGAATATTTGCTTTTTCTTTTTTTCATGCCAGAGGTTTAACGCTGCTATAGAACATCACCGAATTAATTCCTTAATAGTCAAAGTGAGTATGATACCATATTACTATTACCCAAAGAGTGGTAGCGTAAAAAGAAAAATACTACCATAACACAGAAAATAACGGATATGTCATATGTGCAGTCTTATTCAAAACATCTAATTAATGATGACAATCAATTTTTTTTTTTCCATAGAAAAACTTAATACACGCCACTTCCAGGAATGAGGAATATATTACTACCAACGAAGGTTTATTTTGTTATTAAGGACCGGAAACATATTTTGATCATCATAAGCTTTTGGAACTCAAAAGTTACCTAAACTTTTCATTAAAAAAATAGATTGTGCTACTTGCGGATGCTATGAGCCTATGAGATTCCCTTTCTTGCGTTTGTAAAAGAATTTCTTCCTTTTGTTTTCTTCGTTCCATTATTAAAAAATGTCGTGAGTGAATTCATTAGAACGGCCCATTACCAAAAAAAAAACATTTATAGCGAGTGATTGATTATCCAAGTCTCTCCACCCTCTTTCTTTCTCTTTTTTTTTTTTTTAATTTCTTTGTTATCTGTTTTACTTCTCCATTTTCTCTTTTGATTGCGATAAAATGGATGGGAAATAGGTAAATAGGAAGAGAAATGAGTGAGAAATTAAAAAGTGACTATCTTTGCTTGTGTAGAAATGAGAGAAGAAAGAAATGAAAAGAGTAAATATTCAAATTTGTTCATGATATTTGATTGATATATTAGTTGCTGAAAAATGGAAAATTATTTTTTTTACTTGAATATGTAAAAATTGTGACATTTCAGTCTCGCGGTTTGTCCGTAATCTTTAATGTCTAAGCTTACATGACAACTAAAAACTGAAATATCATGAAAAAATATATCTTAACTTGATAAGATTAACTTATTATTAAAATGTTGATAGAATTTGTCATTTTTTAAAATTTATTTATTTCTTTATTTTCTTATGTTTTTTTTTTCTCTTGAATCACCATGTGTGATGTGAAAAAATATTCCTGATAACTCTTTTTTCTCTTTTTTTATGTTTTTTTTTCACATCACAAGGTGATTCAAGAAAAGAAAAGAAAACACATACTAAAATGTTATTTGATTTTAAAAATATCTTGATTTTAAGAATTAATATCTTAAAAGATTTTAAAAATATTAAATAACGTGAAATTATATGCTTTAAAAAAGAAAAGGCATACTAAAATGTTATTTGATTTTAATAGTGAAAAATTCAATCATATAAAGACAATTTTTTTTATAGTGATAAATAAAGACAAATTGTTATAACGTGACATCTAAGTTTCTCTATCAGGGAAAACAACTCATAATTTACATTTAAAACGTGTCACTTCAGTATTTTCGATCGTTCCAAAAATAATTAGTACTTAATATTCATTATTCGGTCCCTTTCAAGTCTCTCATCCGTAGTAGTATTACCATAGCAAGTTATCTGTCAAACCACTATAAGGTTATGCAGAGTAAAAATGGTTCAAAAGTTGAATAAAAATAAAATTTAAAAGTTGTTAAATTAACTCAATATTTTTTTTATGGGGAACGTGATACAATGATGAAAGAAAAAGTTACAACATTTCGCTTCTTGTAGAATTAGGTTCCATCAGACACAAAACATTGAATTGCTTCTTGAAAAGAAAACGAAATAAATCGAATCCTGCATGCATGAATCTAGAAAATAAGATGATTCTGGACACAGACTAGAAAAGAAAACTAGATGGACGCTCACAGTTTCCATTATCAAGCTAACTTTAAATGGAAGTTCTATTTTTATTATTATTATTAATTGGTTCGGTGTGTTTGCTAGTGTCCCTAAAGATGGGCATTGAAGATCTTCAAACTTTGCTTGCGAGTGTGCCCATCTTGCCCCCTCAACAACGAGACATCTACGTGTGGCACCTCTTAAAGAAAAATATCATACCTCCATGCCTAATTCTCTATTCACAAGGAACATTATCCTATGGCCAACATTTCTACAATGTCTTGAAGAATAGAAATATTAGAATTATTTTGTGACTATAACCAACCAATTTGCATTAATTATGAGATTAAAGATGTCCCTGTCCTGTATTTTGTCTCATCAATTCTAATGAGAGCTTTTTTTTTTTTTTTTTTTGGGTTGAAGAATTAACTATGGAGGCTTAAATAACAAGATAAAATAATTGTTAATTAGCTTGGTATATTAGTTAGTGGGCATGATTGACGTGCATTGATAATGTGTGCTATTGTGTTAGGTAACGAAGATTGAAATTTGGGGTTAAAGAGCAATATAGCATCTTGTTTGATTGGTCAAACCACAGTCTGACGCTACTTTAAAAAGACTGATTCAGTGGCCTCCAACACAATCAAATTACTGAATCTTGTTTTGTGAAAATTGTTGATTCAATCTAGTAATGATTTAAAATACTTGACTTGTACTACTGAGCCCTAACATCAACGGGTGCAGGAACATTAGTCTAATAAGGAATTTTAGATTTTTGAGTATGTAATTACGTTATAAAGCCGTGGATCATACCAAAAATACTTGGGGTTGTAAAACTGTGTTTAGGAAGGAATGGAAGTCCCTGAAGATATAGCAAAGCTAAATGCTCGGCGCTTGCAAAGGTTAGTAATGGCTAATTAAGGACCATGAGTGGCCCATAAGAACACTTCAAAACAATTGAAGAGTGACCACTGACCAGAACCAGAGAATCAGTTTCTAATACCATCAGACAAATTACATCTAATGAATAAGATATGTTGAGGGAAGGTTTATATATGCAACATCTCATTGCCCCCTCACCCCACAACGGATCCAGTACTAAAATAAATGGCATCCAGCTATACATTTGAGTATAATCAGCATTTAACATATTTATGAATATAAATCAATAATAACTGTAGTACGTATTCTAACACTTTGAATTTAATCATTATTATGAATTTACAGAATTGAACAAAGGCTTTTAATCTCGTGCTTGGTAAGCAAAGCTTTACATAAGTTATTGGCGACAGCTCTTTAGTCCATGATGTGAATGTTAAAAGGGATATTTTTTTTTTCCCGTTCTTTCATGGTTGGTGATATTGGTAACAAATCAATTTTTGACTTGTGGAAGAAAAAAGATAACTGAAAAGTGAAAAGGCTTTGTTTTGACAATGAGTAACAATGACATGAATTGATTCAACCCTACAAAATCATGCTGAAACCATGAAAAAGTAGAAGCAACTATATATTGTTTCAGCTTCACCATGAAAAATTAATTGATTTGATTTTTTCTCACCATGAATTTATTCCAAATACATTATTGATCCCTGGCTTCCTGTCTACTCAGACACACACATACTCATTAATTTGATGTGGCTCAAGTTCCTATAGATGGAACAGATATTATTGTGGTTCATTCACTAACTTAGTAACTTGTGTAGGGAGGTCAAACGTTCTATTCTTGTGTAAGGGTAAAGATGTTCAGAGATTTTTTCTTCTTCCTCGGCTGAATTGTGATGGATCTTTCAAGAAAATTGGAGAATTTATGTGGTGATTCAAGAGAAAAAGATATAAAACTCAAAAACAAGAATGAGAATGAGACACACTGTGAGAGATAAGGCACCTATCCCTTCCTTTGAGTTTAGGGATGAAAACTCCAACTCTACAATTCACTTCTTTCTTGATATAGCTTTTCCCTATGCCAGATTTAACTACCCTAAGCAACTCTTCTAGAAGCTGTTATACATTTGTAACTACCCACCATGTCACCTTGATTTGGTGCACTAGGTACTTCTGCTGCTGATGGTGGCTTAAGTCATTTGTTATATCAATTTGTGTTCTACTAGTATTAGCATTAGTTTGTTCTCCGTGTTAAATAAGTAGTTTTTAAGTTGCTAGCTTTAACATATTTATTAGCCAGCCCCAACCAAAGTGCCTTAAAGAAATATGCATTACCCACTCAATTTATACATGTGCATTCGAAAAATTACAAATTTGGGCAACATTCTCAGCGAAGAGGGTGATATGTGTCATGACATAATTGGTATTTTGGGTCAAATGTGAACATTTTTAGTGATTAGCAAATGAATTTAGACAAGTCAGCTTCACCTTTTAGCCGAAACATTCCTCCACAAACATTTCATATGTTGATCCTAGGACAAATATATTTGATTGCATGCTTATTTCAGCTTTCTGAAAAGCAAACTCCTGCTTTTATTGAAGATAAAGTCAGGAAGTTATAATGGTGAAAGAGCAGAGCACTATGCTATTGGTCGAAGGAAGAAAAGTTCAAACAGGAGGCTCAACTATGCTTTTACATTAATATACTATTTAATTTAGTTTATTTCAAAGAAATAATCAATTGTTTTTATCGGCTTTTTAATAGAATTTTTTTAAAAATAAATGGTCATTTCGTGAATGGGTTTGCATTATATTTTCCTCACTATTGGTGGGGACAAAAGTAATGTAAAAGAAAATATCAGCTGGCTTAGCTGGAATTATAAGAGTAAAATAACCAGTATAAGTTTTAAGGATTTGAAATGTTTGAACCTTGCCATGATCTGCAACTGCAGACAGAGTTTAGAGCTATTGATGGAAAAATCTCTGTTCCACAAATTCATAAGAATTAAGTACTTATCATTTGATTCAATTTTGGTACCTATGCGGGTCATAAGCATGACATTTGGAAGGGAAGGAAAATAATTGAAAAGGGTTTTCCATTGGCGGGTCTGTCAAGGAAACTCCATATCTTCTTGATGATGTTTTGGATTCGGATACCTTTTGGATTAGGCCATGTCTTATTTGTTCAAATTTGATGTCTACATGCAATAATTAATAGTGGCACCTTCTTCATGCCACATTGGTCTTTCACTGTTATAGTCTCTCTTTTCCTCCTAAATTGGAGAGTATATTCTGTTTGAGTCCTTCACAAGTAGATTATTGCCCTGCTGAATACTTCACTCAAATACTTTGATGTATTAAATCCATTCACAAATCATTAACTTATTAATTTTTTTTGTTTAGACCACATATAAGTTTCATTGGACATAATTCTGTTCGAACTAATAAGATTACTATAACAACTTCTCCTCAGTTGATCCACGTAATTGTTGATAATCATTAACTTATATTGAATACACATTACACTGACTAATGTTATTAACTTATTATCACTAAGTTAGTACAAGAATCTCTCGTGTTCTACGTAGAATTCCGGTGGCCATATGATATGACCAGAGAATCAATTTTTTCTCAGTCCAATAATAGTTCACATTCTGTGGCGAATTTCATTGGTAAAAGAACAACTTAATACAACACAAGCAATAAATAAAAAAATGAAGCTCTGATTTTAAAGCGTGAATCTATGGCATATTCTATATTGAGCTTAGACAATATCAGTCAAAACATAAGGTAGGGGATGAAAGGAGTAGACAAGGTATCACTTTCTCATAGCACGAGACCAAGTAGAGTCAAATTCCATATGATTCCACGTGCTTCTCGTTCCAATGTTCCCCAATGATTCTGACTTTGCATTTACATCACCTATTGTTGTGCTAAATAAGGCTTTGTATTATGAGATCCAAGAAAACATGCTAAATTATTCGGCTTTGTTTGTGTCTTAAAATGATTCCTTTGTTCAAAGAAACTCTGCCTGCGTGCCTGGGATACCCACCAACCCCACTGTCACTCACTCACACGCCCAGCCATAATCATAGTTTTTTTCAAGCTCTTTGGGTCTTATCCCACTTTTGGGACCCCAAAAGTCAACCTTTTTTATGCTCCTTTCTTCCAATTCTTTTAGTATATATTACAAATATTCTCTACAAGACATATATGATCAAAATACTATTACTATACTGTAATTAACAATATTATCTCCCTAAGTAAATTGCATATATAAAATTTAAATTTAAAATTTAAAATTAAACTAAAATAATTTTATATCAGGTTGATCCATGTTTTCAATATTCTTTTCTTTTAATTCTAAAGTATATATCCATTATAATATGTAATTTGATCAAGGGAAATGGCCTAGTGGTCCCATTAAACAATTATCTAATGTGCTCCAATTATTAAGGCAACACCTATTGTTCATTGTGTAGTGGAAAGAATTATATAGTCAATCACATCATGCAATATCTAAAGACAGCTTTAAGAAAAAGAAGATAAAAAGAATAGCGTTGTTGTTGGAGTTCACTGTGGCAGCTCCTGTGTGTTACATTTGTATAGTTTTTCTGCCAATTAACAAATGTAACCTCACATTTCCTAGTTCTTACTGGCAACCAATTGGAATGGAGGAAATTGATATAATCCATATTATAAAGCCATGAAGATAGAAAAGGAACGCGTTGCGTTGCTGAATTACGCAGCTCATAAAGTGACAAGAAAGTCCATATCAGATTGCCAAATAATTGCAATAACAAACTTAATTGTGATGTTGCTTATCCAAATTAGGATTAACCTTGAAATTTCACTTTGTAATTTGTGGTAAGATCACCACGTACTTTCACATTCTTGATTGATAAATTAATTGTTACACGCTCATCAACTTTATAATATATATAGGTAAGATTTGTTTTTGTTGCCTTCAAACAACTATATAACAAATAAAACTAGCATGCCCTCATAAAAATCATTTTGTCATATAAGAAAAAAAATGTCAATATAACAAGCCTGTCACGCATTATGAATTAATGTCATGTTATTTTGAATTTTTTTATTAAACATATATTTGAGAATGTCAGTCCACTTGCTCTTCTTACATCTTATAAACATTTTTTTATTTATATAATAAATATAACAGGAACATTTCTTAAAATTAATATCATTACTATCTAAAAAAAAATATCGTTACCGTACTTTTTTATATTATTAATTAAATTAATCTATTACATTTTGAGCTTCTTGCATTCATTTTAGAATACTCCTAAGTTCTAACTCACATCCATAACAGGTTTTTCATGAATAAAGTATATTTTTTTGGTAAAAAAGAACCCTATGTCTCAGGAAAATGTATATTAATTTATTTTTTTAATGATATAATGACAACTACCTTTATGTATATGATATTGTTATTTTATATATATATATATATATATATATATATATATATATATATAAAAGTCCATAAACTCTATTTTCAAATTCAGGGGGAAAAATCTACATCATCTTTGAATATTAAAGACAAGAGAAGACTGATAACAACTTAAAAAAATAAATTATATAACGTCTTAGTTCATCACTGTTCATAGCAACGTTATAACTTAAGTTTTATGTGTACATAATTAAATGTAACGGATGATATTATCAACACCCTTCTCCTCAAACCAAAATATATACTTCCTCACCGTTTGTATTAAACTGAAGCACTTATTTTTCATTACATTATATAAATATTAAACAGCCAAATCCAATATATATAGCTTGGCAAGAAACATTCCTCCACCATTGATTGGTAAAATGCTGTTACACCACAAGGAGGTACCTTGTTATTAGTTTCGTCTTCCTATTTCACCAAACAAAAAACCAACCCACCTTCTCTTCCTAAAAAAAATATATATGCAAGAAACGAATCAATAGTCCACATAACCACGCATATTCTCGTTCACTAAAAAATAAAAATCAACGGCAAAACATATCAATTTGAAAAAAGAAAATCTTTCTTTAACTCCAAAAAATCACAAATGTTAGTTATATTACTCGCGTTCAAGAATGAATACGTTATTGTCCAAGAATTAAAATAACCAATAATCCATCTTAAAAATTAAACTCAAGCTTACACGGTACAAACTTGACTTTAATTTTTAAGATGAAAAATAATTCTGACAATTAAAACAAGCAATAAATGCCGTACAACGAAGGGTGTTATCTCAAATTAAAATCAATTAATACTTCAGTAAGACTAAGACATATCAAAATCAAGATAACATATATTTTTTAAAATTATAAAAAAAGAATAAGAATAATTAAAATAATGTTTGGTAGTATAGACTTATTAGATGGTAGTAGTACAAAAACTCCAAAGAGGTCGCATTCTGGAGTGGGGAGTTTTCAACTCACAACAACCCTTCCTTTTATAATTAATTCACACACACAGAGAGTCACGCGCCTTCGTTTCTTCCCCTTTCTCTCTCCGTGGAAACCGGTTACTTTCTATTTTCTCCCTTCCTTCTAACCAATGTTCCATTATTCCTAACCCTTAAACTAAACTAAACCCTTTCTTTCACTTGTTTCAATTTAAGTTTCTTCAACTCTTCTTCTCCCTTAAACGACGATGCCGTTTCCGTGGAAGAAAAACCGCGTCCCCCGAATCTCCCAAATCGTCGCCGATCTCCAATCGCCCAAACGCGGCGGCTCCCTCGTCGTCGAGACCGGCTTCCCCACCTCCCTCATCGACCTTTTCGTCAAAAACCGAAGTCGCTTCCAAAAACACCGCTCCAAAAAACCACCGCCGCCGCCGCCGCCAAAATCCCTCTCCGCCACCGATCCGCCTCCCCCGCCGCCTCCCTCTCCGGCCACCTCTCCGCCGCCACGCGTCCCCACCTTTCCAGCCACTCCAATACAACAAAACGACACCGCCGTTTCGGCTCCGGATCGAATTGCCCAGTGCTCTCCCCGGTCGGGTGTGAACGCTGTCGTTCTCGTCGCGAAGATTCTGATGGTGTTGGTTCTGGTCGCGAGCGTGGAGAGGCTCACCGTCGGAATCACCGCGTCGGCGTTCTCCCTTCTGCTTCTCGAATACGCAGGCCGGCGCGTCGTGGTTTCGTGTTCTGTTCCAGAATCATGGTGGTTCCAAAAGGTTGGGATGAAGGAGCGTGTTGAAAGAATTGAATTTGAATCCGAGGAATTGAGCAACAAGGGTTTGTCAATCGATGAAATTGAGGATGTGGAAACAACCGACGAAGTGGGTGTTAGTTGCGAAATTGGTGACGTGGCATTGAAGGTTTTGGAGCCGTGTTTATGTGATGAAGATGTTTCTGAATGCAAGATTAGACCTAGCCGAAGTGGTAGGTTTAGGTCCAAGATGGTGAAGCTTGTTTCTAAGAAATTTCGTGGGTCTAAGAAAGAGAAAAAGGGTGAGGTGAATAAACACAATGAGGGTGAGTCAGGGAGTGAAATTTCAAGCGCTGTGGGGGAAGAAAAGTTACCAATTTTAGAAATTGAAGTAGAGGAAGAGAATGGGGATAATAAGTCAAGTAACAGTAAACTTGATTGTGGAATCACTTGTTCCTATGATAATGAGAAGAGAGTGGAAAGAGTTGGGAATTCAGGTTCTTCCATGGTTTTAGTTATGATTATTGCCCTTGTTGGGCTTCTTTTGGGGCGCTTCCCAGCATTGGTTCTTTTGATGACATGGTGTTGCTTGATGAAGATAGTTGGGATTCTATGGAGATCACAGAATGTGCCTATGATCAAGTGTTCTGTTTCAAACTCTTGATGGAACAAGTTTTTGTTTTGACTTCTTTTTTTTTTTCCCACTTTGTTTCTAGATGAAGATACACAGCTGGTAAAAGATTCATGTTGGTCTAAAAGACTGAGGAGTGAGGAGAGGATTATTCCCATGATAGGAACTCCAACCATTTGTTGGGAATCCAACTTCATGCGTTGTACTTTGAGATGTAAATTTATAGATAGATAGATACTAATCACAGTCCATACATTCTTTCTTTGTCTATGATGTTAATTAGTTATTCTTATGTGTGATGCGTCCTATATGTTTTGTTCAGTTGTTAACTTCTAATGCGTTGTTTTAGATGGATGGCAAAAGATTGAAAAGGTTAGAAGATGCAGATAGGAAGGAATGGAACTTCTGGTGACTTTATTCCCCTTTGTATTCCGTTGTGTAGAATGTTACATATCTTCTAGATTGGGAAATAAGATTGGAAACGGCTATGAAATTATATTTAGCGTGTTTGAGATTTTTTAAAAAAAACTAGGGATAAAATGGATTTGAGAAGTGATAAATTCATAATTTTTTGTCATTTTATTCACCCATAGTAAAATTTCCAAATAAAAAAGAACTTCAATGCACCGATACATTGATATTCCTCCAAAGTTAGCTTTTAAAAATATTCAAACATGGCATAAGTTTCTTCGTTTTTGTTTGTTCCCTGTGTCTTTATTACGGAGAAAGGGAGAAAAAAAAATACAGATAATGACGCATTCTTAGAAATAACGTAAATAAAATTCCAAAGGATGTATATAAATATAATATAGTAGAGAGAGAGAGAGTAAAAAATGTATCTTATTTCATTCACATAGGGACATTATACAAGTAAATAAAAGAATCCCCAAGCGAGAAAATTTGGGAACTATGGTTTGATAATTATTTACAATATCCTCTTCAGATTGTCTTTATCAACGAAAACTCAGCCCATCATATTTTTTTATGGAAAATAAAATAAAATTTGAGTGAATTAGATTTCGAAGGTTGATTACGTTAGGACAAACTTCAAGATTTAAATATGACATATAAAAACAACGAGAACAAAAATTAAATTCACATCTTTTTAAAATATAAGTTCATTACTTACTAATTAAAAGAGCATTAATTGATAACACATCATATCTTATTAGGAGGAATCAAACCAAACAAATTATAGATATCATAGAAATCGTTATATCACAAGTAAATAAATATACATTCTTTAACATGCGAAAGTATATGCTTAACATCATTGCAATGTCTTCTGTTAGACTCACTTGATGGGAAGTATTTGATCATACAAGTAACAAATTTGTTTCCATAAACTCTTATGATACCCGATTCTCACAATTTTTTACTATTTGAACGAACAAGGTAATGTGATAAAAAAAAAGCAATAAAAAATAATAAAGCAACTAAGATTTTAAGTAACTCTAAGATAACTACTACTGTTAAAAAAAAACTACTATACATGCATGTTTTTCAATTTTTAATGTGAAGAAATAGTATGTGAAAAGTTATGGTTTCAAATTCCTTCTTAGTTTCCTATAATTTCACGTAATCTGACTCAATTTTGTGCACTAGTACTAATTTTAGATATAATTAGAAAAAATTCAAATTACACATTAACTATAAATATTATCAAGATAGAATATATAATATATAAGTAGAAAAAATTCTTATTCTGAGTTAATTTTATAATTTAATTAAATTTAAATTCATATTTTAAGATAATATTAGAGATTATTCTAAATATATTAATGGATCATTCATGTTATTTATGCATCAAACATTGAACATGTGAGACATAACACACTCTCTATAAGCTTATTTTTTGAGTTAAATTAGACTCAATCTCATATCTTAAAAGTTAATTTTGTTAAACCAACAAAAGTTTAGATAAGTTGAATATTGAAAACTTATTAAAATCAAGATAGACCTTAAAGATGTGTTTGTTTCTAGATGTGGTGCATGACTGCTTAAATAGCACAGGACAACGAGCAAGACAAATTTTTACGTTATGTGTGTGGTTTGTTGTACATGTACATGCACAACACAAATGTAAAAATATGAAATTTAACATAATATATTTTTTTGTTAATTTATCACAGTATGTTACTCAAATTGGAGTTCATAAAGGCATGGCTAGGAGTCCAAATTCTTAGAATTTTAACAGATTTAATTGTTAGTTGTTAGCAACTTTTTTTTTTATAATCAATCATGTGTAATATATTTTCATGGCTATCGGCATCGATCGATGTAAATCATGAGATGATATCTCGTGTGGTCATGAAGGCGTTGATTCAAGCAAAGGAAACAGATTGTACTGTAAAGTTTATAAAGGTATTTTTAGGTAAGCACTTCTAAAAGAAAAAAAATAAAAAGAAAAAAGATGAGATGAAATTTTTCATAAACAAAAATAAGCTCTTCATAAATTCATTTTTAAAAGCTCATCAATATAGTTTCTTTAAAAGATGAGATGACATCTACAAATTAGCTAATAGAAAATTTATTTTAGCTAATGGAGAATTTCATTTCATTTTTTTCTTCTTATTTTCTTCTTCTAGAAGTACTTCTAGAGAAGCTTACATCCAAACAGGCCTTAGATTTAACATCAGCTTTTGAGTCCACATTACACTCTTCCAATCTTCGAAGGATTTGGTTCAATCTAACGTTATTTGAGTTTCTGTGCTCCGAGAAAGTTCCAATTTTCTCTTGTTATACCGCACTGCAAAACAACATAGAACAAAGTGGGAACGAACATGAGAAAGAGAGAAGAAAAAATAAGGATAATTTTGAATTTTTTAACCGTTAACCACCAGACAAAAAGTTATCCCATGAAATAATGAGTTACAAATTTCGAGTTTTGTCAGTTGTTCACTAATTATTATTGAAAACAAACACTAGACAAATGTTTTTGTTATGTTCAATTCTCTAAAATTTGATTAATCAAACACACCTGAAATTCAAAAAAATACTTATAGAAATATTATATGATATATATTAATAAAATTCTCATATTAATAATGAGATTCAAACAAACATCCTGATAAAATGTGTCTTATTGAAACAACCTTTAACACACTTTATATATAAAATTAGAACGAATACTATTCAAATGTAATTGATGAATTTACTGTATAATTTATAATATTAGTGGGTAAAAACATGAACTTGGAGCATTGGGGAGGAGGTGGGGGATTCTGAATAATAGATAGACGAAAGTGGTTATTTTAAGAACTAGAAGCTTCGGTTGCCATTTAATGGTGAAAAGGCAAATTAATGTTCATGATATACAAACGAAATAAAAGGGGTATCAAGTTTATGTGAGAGGAACTAATAAAAAGGCAACAAGCACCACATATCATGCTCAATTGGTCATACTCATCATAAAGGAGTAGGTGATTCCCGTGAAGTGTGAATTACCTCTTGAGTTGGGTATATTTATTGGAGTGGATAAGGGACATCAATAAGTGAAGTGAGTTGTTTTTGGGACAACATTTGTGGTGCTTGTGAAGGTTTGTGCCTCTTTCACTCTTTGCATAGGAGACAATCATAAGTACATAATCAATAGAGCATTGCTAATTCCCAGCAAAACATGTAGCGAATATTCCGGTACTGATTTTTTGCTCTGAAGTATCTATATCATGATAAGTTGTGAAATGTATGTAAGTTCTTCACTTGATGCTAGACGTATCATAATAAATTTAAAATCATAAGACGAGATGAAATGTTGTGATATTTTCTTAAATCGATCTTTAAATTAATCTTTTCGCAAGGGTTGTTCGAGTGGTAAATTAGCTTGATTGTCCTAATTGCTGAGCCTGTATATGCCAATCAAAATTAATAAAACCAATATATATATATCAAAATAGAGTAATTAGATATTACTTTTCCAATTACATGCTTAGAAATTCGTATAGACAGAAAAACAAACGAAAACTTTAAAATGTGACACAATATATATTTGACGTAATTGTATTTTTTTTACCCTTCAATTTTGATTTTAGTCTCTTAAATTTCTTGAAAAAATTAAGTTCCTTAGAATAAACAAACTTAATCCCTTGGTTAGTTTTTTATTATTAAAAAGACGCCTAAAATCAGGTATGGCATTTATTTCATAATTTAATTCACATATCACACCGACTAATATTAATTATTATTGTCATGGGAATTCTTTTTGGACATGTGCAATAGACTATAAAGCTTTTGTTCAATATATTATATATATATTCTATGTAAGTAACTTTCAATTTAACGTTCAATTTTAATAGAATATTATTCAATTAAAAACATGTAATAATAGTATTTTCGTAATGTAAGGTCGCGAATTAAGATTAGAATCTTTATTAGTAAAGGTATCTATATATTTTTTTTGACAAACAAAGGTATCTATATTTAATAACGGACTAACAAAATTACCTCAAAAACATATGATGTGCAAAATATATAGAAAAGTGCATAAAGCTCAATTTTTTTTTGTTTATGTACCAAAAAGGAATGACGTGATGCGTTCAATTTTGGAGAACAAAGTCAGAAGAAATAAATTCAAAATTAAATGTTGATAATTGAAACTTGTCAAATCTGAAAATAAAAAGGTTACTTATACATGAAACGTAACAACACCGCTATAATATTAATTGTGAGGTTGGAAATTTATTAAAAAAGCACCATGATATTAATATTTTTTTTAAATTAAAATATTATTAAATCATATGTATTTATTTATAGGTAAATTATGTTTTGTTTTATTTTTTTATGAAATTTACTTTTAATTTCTAAATATTTTTAGACCAATTTTAGCCTTTTAACTATTATCCATAATTTATTTTTGGTCCCCTTATTGAGTACTACCATCAAGAAATGTGAAGAATCAATCACAAAAATCACGTGAACTAATCTAACACGATAATCGCATGTAAAAATTTGTACAAATTATGTTTAGTTTCTTATTTTTTTAATTAAATTTCCTTTTAGTTTCTCAACAATATTTTGATTGGATTTACTCTCTCGATTACTATTTATAAATGTTTTTAATTTTTCTCGTTAAACATTATCAATTAAATAATGATATCATAATCAAATATAACATATCACATAAATTATTAGTATGATGTGAAAGTCACATGATAAATTATGAAACACAAGTAACAAATGTAATTTATAAATTAAATAAGAATTTACTTGTTAAAAAAAAGTTGTGTCTCACAATTTTTTATTTAATTTCAAATTAGTTGTGAAAAATAAATAAAAAAAGAATATGAAAAAAACCCAACTAAGAAAAACATTTGTGAAAATTTCTAAAGCTCAATTTTCTAATTCTTCCTAACCCTTTTTCTTAAACAAACACCAAATCTTTTTCATTTCAATCTCGTTGCTCATATAAATCCTTTTGTTCCATAAGCAACAATGTGCATAGAGGGCAAACAAGTGGTGAAAATGGTAGAAAGAGAGTGAGGTGACAATGACAGGTTTCAATGTCGCGATAGAGAGATATGAAAGTGTAATAATTATTTTCTATAACCAGTGATCAAGTGATTGAAAATAATAAAAGAGAAGAATAAATTTAAATTTTGGTAGAAAAAAGTAAATTGAAAATATGGGTTGTTTTCTGCTTGAGTTTGCATGAAAATACCAAACATCAAATTTTACCTAAATTCTCAAAAGTAAAAAATAGCATACAATATAAACTATAAAAATATTAAAATTACAAATAAACTGATATTAGATGGGGCCGTATTGGATGAGTTACAAGAAAGGCCATTGTTAAACACACGCTCTTTTTTTGCTATTAACACCCTTCTGTGTTTCGTTTTTTTTTATTTATGAAAATACCTCTCTTCAAAATGTGTTTCCATTGATCACTATATGCATTGGAAACACATTTTATTTTATAATAAGAACTTATACAATATCATCTTTTTTACACATCCAAATTCCATCAAGATCTAATAATATCAAAATACATATTCATTTTTTCTAGTTAGAAGCATTAACACTTGCTTTTATCAAATTTTGCTTCCATCGAATTTTGCCACATAGGGTCACTCGGTACTATGGTATTGCCCCAAGCACTTGGCATATCTTCGTTAGGAAAAAAAATATGTGCCAACTTCCATCCACGATGATGATGATAAATTTTGAATAAAGTTGGGAAATTACTGATTAAAATTAAAATAGAAATATGTTTTCATTTTGATATTTGTTTCCGCTTTGATTATTTATCAATAATCAAAACGGAATTATATTTTTGTAGGATCATGTTAGAACGGAAACATATTATCATTCTATATAAGTTTCATGGAACATGTTTGTGTTTTTGAGTGCAACAACGAAAAAAAAGAAGAAGAAAACAAATTTACCTCCACCAGGTCTCTATATTTGGCGGGATCTTAAGTAATGAATCACAGCATTTATCATAGTTTATTTTAGAAATACATTGATAATATTTTCATTATTCGATTTAGTTCTATCTAAATGGGCTAGAAATTGCAAGTTAGCTGTTAAGCCCAGAACAATAGACGTTAAATTGACAACTTCATGTAGGCCATTGTTTATTGGTGTCCACTTTTTTTGCTAATGGCACTTCCCAGCTTTTAAAAAAGCAAGAAAGTTACCATTATAATCCAAGTCAATTCCATTTCTCTTTTGCTCCAAGCTCTTCCTCTCTTGGAGGAAAATTTGCTCTCTTTTGCTCTTATTTGGTTTTTTTCTTTGTTCTACGCAAAAACGGAAACATGTTCCATGGGACCTATATAAAATGGTAGCGGGTTTCAATTTTCTTTTAAAGTAATGAGTAATGCATCTCGTAGTTTAACATGATAGATAAAGAAAGGTTCGAATTTTGATTTACTAGTAGAAGTTTTTATATTTAATAACTGGCTCTCTAATCTTATATAAAAAAAAACTGGCTCTCTATCAAATTTACCTCTAAAAAACTTAGTATCATATGTGAGGAAATAAAAGAAAAAGCATAAAACTCGCGTAGAATCTCTCAAAATAATTTTTTTAGATACAATAATAAAATTAAGAAAGGAGTTGAAATTCTTTCAATAAAAGAGATACATACATAAATATACTCTTATATTTTTATTTTATGTATTTTTTTTCAATAAACATATGCCATAAATTAAATACTAATTGTGGATTTCGAAGTAAATTTATCAAAACATAATAAATTTCATTTATGGTCAAGGTATTCTAAAAAGAAAAATTGACTCACAAAATATTTAATACTAATTATTTTTCATCATAAAAAATTAATATTTAAATATTTCAAACACGATATTATCGATGAAAAGCGTCTTGATGTTTGAATAAGTTATATGTTAATCTTAGATTGTGTTCGGGTAAGGTTAGAGAAAAAAAAAGGTTTATTTTTTAAATAACCTTTTCCTTAAAACTTTCTTTTGGAAACTACTCCTTTATAATCTTTTAAAAAAAAATCACTTTTTTAGTTTTTCAGCACTATATTAGAGATTGGTTTGTGGCTGTGTACATCTTGTAGAGATTGTTTTGCTTCTAAATAATAAAAATAAAGAAAAGCAGGCAGTATCAACTATCAAGGTAGTCAAAACACACAAATTAAAAGAATTACATGAAACTTCTCCAAAGAAACAAGAAATCACCTTGTGCAAATAACAAAAGGATAACAAAGAAACCTAGTTTGATAAAAGAAAAAAAACTTGTCCATCATATTTTGTAATTGGTTAGTGACGATGTCTTCTGCTTTGAGGATCAGAATTCGCAAGCAAAAGAAAAAAACAAAGAACCTAAGGGGCAAGGAGAAGAAGAGAACAATGATTTAGTGAGTCTATACAGAAGAGAAAGCATTCCTTTTTATAGGTAGACAAAAATTATTATATTTTTTCCAGTAGTAAATATGATTGACCAGAAATAATAAGTAATAAATAGGTATCATAAATATAATTTAAAATTTTGTGTCTAGTTTTTTCGTATATAATTATCATCATAAACGTAAATTTAATTTTTGTTACTATTTTTAATTACATAAATAATATATTAATACAATAGACTTAAATAAAAAATATTATGCTTCCTTTTTCAAACTTTGAAAAAAAGTGAGATATACTTTTGTCAAAACCTGATACTATGCAGACAAACATGTTTAGCAAGATATTTTATATAATAGTAGCCTCTAACCCGCGCGTACATGTCTTCTGGTTATTCATTTAGCAAGCATCGGGATTTTTTGTTGCAAGGTAGGAATAAAAAATGCATTTTTTGTTCTGTTTTTTTATTCTTCTAAGTTTTCAAAATTCTCATTTTACACTTATTTAAGCATCGTGTCAATAACATAGGATAATTGAAGTTATATAATTGGACTGATAATTTATTTATTTAAAAAATAAATGAAAATAACTTATAAACTTTGATAATTTTACCTTATTCAACTATAATTTAACTAATGAATAAGATGTACACAAATTATACTGTTATTTAATTACAAAATTATCATAATAATTTATTATTTTCTATAACAATTGTTTTATAAGTTATACAGAAAAAATTATGATTGATTAATGATAAAAAAATTAACAAATAAAATAAAAAGTGAGAGATATGAAAAAAATAATAGTAATACACATAATATTCATGAGTTAGCTTCTCACAACATTCAAAGGAGGTCGTGCACTTTTTTCAATACATGCCAATTGTGAGCCTCACCAATACTCTTTTACCCTTCAAAAAAGTAAACTTTCTCAGTTTTTTTGTTCAGTTTTTAGCACATACTCTATTCTTTGTTTAGTTTTTAGATGTTGAGTTTTTTTTATCATTATGAAATAAAAATAGAATCATTGGAACGAAACATTCTTTTAACAACATTGGTATCAGATCATAACATTGGGCATTAAAGCATTTAATTTCAAGTACTACATGGTTAATTGGCTAAGAACAAAGTATACACACCAAAACAAAATAACAGCTTAGAAAGTCTTGACACACAAGATCCATGACCATGAGAGCTAAACCACCATTGATATTTGATTAATTGTCTAAGAACAAAATATGCACACCAAAACAAAATAATAAGTTAGAAAGTCTTGACACACATGATCTTAAACCATGACACCTGAAGCACAATTTCGAGGTCCAACTATTCATTCATTCTTGATATGCTTCTTGGTAGTTGAGAGCTGAGCAAAAAGAAATTGTTTAGGAAAATTATCATCTAGAAAGACATCAGCTAAACCGTACTTGGCTGGAGTAACAGACACTTCATGTTGTGAATCATGGTTAGGTACTTCATCCATAGCTTTCTTGGTTGGAGATGCAGCCATAATTGCTTGCATTAGTTCAGGATCATCAGATATATTTTTTCACAGATGAACCCTATATTTGGACTGGACCTTGATTTTAAATGCAAGAGTACCACCCTTAGATAGACATAAACAAAACAGTTAACATATTAGGGAAACGGTCATTAATAATATAAATAAAAAGAAAGATAGGAGTAAGTGAAACATATAAACACACACAACAAATATCATGTTATTTAATTTTTGTGCAGATTTCCCTATAAGTTCTATGCACTCATCATCCCAGAGTACAAAATTGAAACTTTGTTTCTTGCGATACACCATCACTTCTAGCTTATACCTTTTACACACAAATACAATTGGCTCACAAAAGAATTTAACAATAAAATAAAATCTAATTTAATGTGTAATGGTAAACTAAAAGTACACAACCTTACTATACTCCCTTCATTGTACTTCCCACGTGAACATTTGAATGGTCCATGTTCTAGTACAACACTCTTGTTGCACTTCACACATCATGCATAACACTATCCATGATTAAGTACGATAAATACATGACCATCATAACTACATACAAAGAAAAGACAGCCCACAAAGTAACTGACCTTTCTTTAATAATAATAACAATAATTAAACAAAACCAAAAAAATAACACAAATTAAGAGAGAATAGAAAGAAAACTTGTGTCATCACAACATAAAAAAGGGCCTTCAGCTAGCGCATATATAATAATAATAATATTAATTAAACAAAACAAAAAAATAATACAAATTAAGAAAGAGTAGGAAGAAGACCTGACAGAATAGCGAAAACTGTTTTAACTTAGAACAACAAAACCAATAAAATAACGAAGAAAAAAAACATTCAATAGGCAAAGAATACCGTATTAGGCATGCAAGATCAGTGTTACTATCGAAAAGGAAACAAACACGCATATCAACAAAGCAAAAAATAACCTTGTCAATTAGAGCCTACATAATAATAATAATAATAATGATAATAATAATAATAATAATAATAATAAAACAAAACCAAAAAATAACACAAATTAAGAGAGAGCAGAAAGAAGACTTGTGTCATCACAACATAAAAAAGGGCCTTCAGCTAGCGCTTACATAATAATAATAATAATAATAATAATAATAATAATAATAATAATAATAATAATAATAATAATAAAACAAAACAAAAAAAATAACACAAATTAAGAGAGAGTAGAAAAAAGACCTAACTGAGCAGCGAAAACTGTTTTAACTTGGAACAACAAAACCAATAAAACAACGAAGAAAAGAATATTCAATAGGCAAAGAATAGCGTATTAGGCAGCAAGATAAGTGTTACTACCTGAAAGGAAGCAAACATGCATATCAGCAAAGCAAAAACTAACCTTATCTGCTAGAGCCTACATAATAATAATAATAATAATAATAATAATAATAATAATAATAATAATAATAATAACAACAACAACAACAATAACAACAATAACAACAATAATTAAACAAAACCAAAAAATAGCACAAATTAGGAGAGAGCACAAAGAAGACCTGCGTCATCACAACCTTCAGCTAGCGCTTACATAATAATAATAATAATAATAATAATAATAATAATAATAATAAAACAAAACAAAAAAATAACACAAATTAAGAGAGTAGAAAGAAGACCTGACGGAGCAGCAAAAACTGCTTTAACTTGGAACAACAAAACCAACAAAATAACGAAGAAAAGAATATTTAATAGGCAAAGAATATCGTATTAGACAGGCAAGATCATTGTTACTACCGGAAAGGAAGCAAACATGCATATCAACAAAGCAAAAAATAACTTTGTCTGCTAGAGCCTACATAATAATGATAATAATAATAATAATAATAATAATAATAATAATAACAACAACAACAATAATTAAACAAAACTAAAAAATAACACAAATTAAGAGAGAGTAGAAAAAAGATTTGTGTCATCACAACATACAAAAGGGTCTTCAGCTAGCACCTACATAATAATAATAATAATTATAATAATAACAACAACAACAATAATTAAACAAAATAACAAATAACACAAATTAAGAGAGGGTAGAAAGAAGACTTGACAGAGCAGCGAAAACTGCTTTAATTTGAAACAACAAAATAACGAAGAAAAGAACATTCAATAGACAAATAATACCGTATTAGGTAGGCAAGATCAGTGTTACTACCGGAAAGGGAGCAAACATGCATATCGGCACAACAAAAAATAACCTTGTCAACTAGGGCCTACATAATAATAATAGTAATAACAATAATTAAACAAAACCAAAAAATAACACAAATTAAGAGAGAGTAGAAAGAAGACATGTGTCATCACAACATACAAAAAGGCCTTCAGCTAACGCCTACATAAGAATAATAATAATAACAATAATTAAACAAAACAAAAAAATAATTATTAGAAAGAAGACATGTGTCATCACAACATACAAAAAGGCCTTCAGCTAGCGCCTACATAAGAATAATAATAATAACAATAATTAAACAAAACAAAAAAATAATTATTGTTATTAGGCAAAAAGTTATGACAGGGTAAAAAAAATCAGCTAGATTGATGGTGATTTTTGAGGTATGGGATTTTTTTTCAATATTGATATAGTTCATAGTGACAATCTAGCAACCACACCGTCAAAAAGTTATGGCAGGGTAAAAAAAATTAGCTAGATTGAATTACTATGATAGCAAGCTTTAACAAATTACAAAGCAAGAAAACAAACTTAGAGATGCATATTAATATAAAAAAAAAATTACTTAATCACACTTTCTCCCCGACAAACCCCACTAGAAACTCATTCAAAGACAAAGATTCAAATTATTAAGCGAAATTAAATGGGAAGTTGAAATCCATCAACCAGGGAATGACACGTATCAGTGGCAGCAAGAAAAAAGGTGCAAAAAAATGGAAGGACAAAATGACCAAAAAATCAAGAAAAGTACCACATGTCAAACTCTCATGTACGAGCATAATAGGAATTTTATGGGCATTCTCTTCAATAATTGTCTTTTATATAACATGTAATATGATGATATGATATAATATTTTTATCATAGTTTCTCAGGTGTGTGCTGATAATCTCAGTTAATAATCGTCTCTTATATAATATGATAAATAAATTTTAAATCATATTATTATAATATTCTCAATTTTGGAAGTTTTTATTAAAATTTTCCATTTTATTTTATATGATTATATAGTTTAAAATATGGATCAAAATTAGTAAGTAGTAATTAATAATGTGGATATTCATGAAAAAAAATCATAATAATGGTCAAAATAAATTAAAACAAAAATTCATATTAACTATATATAAAAAAGAAAATGAGAGAGTATAATTTACCCTACATTATTTTCCCACCATGTAAATTGTAGATTCCCACCATGTAGATTGTAGAAGGGTGTTTAGTGTTAAAAAAAGAAGAAGAAGATATCAGTGTTTTAAAGATATTGGTTAAAATATTTAAAATAAAAATATATTTATTAAAAGATGACAAATTATATTATTTATAAATTTTTTATATTCTTTCATAATTTATATGATAAATAATTTTTCCTTTTAAATTATAGAAGAATATAAAAAAATCATAAATAAAGTAATTTTTTTTCTCTAATATATATATTTTTACTTTAAATTTTTTAAAAATATCCTAAAAATACTTGTACAAAAGACGAAAAAGAAAAAGGGGTTGAGTGTTCTTCCTCACCGGTGTGCGGCCACAACTTTAAAATATCTCACGTTATATCACATTAGCCTGACGAGATTCGGCGGGTCCCACCCGAAAAGACCATCATCGTCTGAGAAGCTACTCAGCACCGTATCCCAAACTCGGATTCTTCTTATCCAATAGAATCTTGCCACGTCATCAAAACTCTACACATCTTTCTGATCCTCACGTGAGCGTTGGCGCAGGCGATCCCGCCATAGTGCCAGGCTGTCACTGGCTAGAATCCAACGCGGATAGAGATATTATTATTCATCGATGCCGTGGAAACGAACGGCTGAGATTCCCTCTCGCACGCTTTTTCTAAACAAAAACTCAACGCGCCACTGTCTATCCCTTTTCCATTGCTCGACGTGGCGGAGAAGGTTGGGGTGCTTCCTCTCTCTCCGGTTAGGGAAAGAAACGCACTTTTTGGTTTTGGTTTTGGATTTCGATCTCACTGCATTGCCTTCTGCTACTGCTAGGTTTGTTCTCTCCATTCACGTACGGTTTCTACTTTCTAGATCTAGAATTGATTTAATTGTTTCGTTTCAGCATTGCTGTGTTTCTACGGTTATCATGTGCTCTTTGCTAGATGTGAATTTCAAGCGTGTATGTTTTTTGTTTATAGTGATTTTAGAGGTTTTGCCACTTCAATTTGCTGCTCAATTGGATCCGTGCACTTTCGGTGATACCTGTTCAACTTTTAATTGGTGGCACTGCTAACTATTTGCTGATTCGAGTTCAGATTTCTGTTTTATATCCTAGCAGACGAGCCAGTTTTGAGGATTTGTTTCCGTACTGTATACTGAGCATTGGTGATTATTGTTGAGGAAAAGAAAATATCCATTTAATTTTTAATTTTTAAAGTATTTTTTTAATTTTAGTTTTTTAGTTCATAGATTATAAATTTTTGGGGTATTTATGCATGTGAGATTATTGTTTGTTTTTTTGTTTGATGTTGATGATAAGTAGTTTGGCATGTTTTTAGTTGGATGAAAACGACGCTGGTCGGTTCTAGTACCTATAAGGGTGTGATAGGGGTCCGTTTGTTTTTATAAATTGCGTGCGTCTTATCATTGTTTTGCAAGTTTGCAGCGTGAAATAGTTCTTAGAGCAACCACCACGTAAGCTTTGGCATGGAGTAATGATAACTAGAGAACCTTTTTGCAATGTGGCACTATAAGTCTATATAAGACTATAGACAAATAAGATTATTGAAAATGAATTGTTTCTTTGTTCTTTTTGGCAACTCGCCTTCCTAGCTTTTTCCCTACAAAAAAGGATAAAAATCAATGCCGTCAGGAAGGCAAGATAAAACAATACTTGTGAAGTTTCCTAACCCATGTGGCATGTAGTGAGTGATGCATATCATGCTTTTATATAACATTGTTGTTTTTTTATCATTAAACATACTTCCTGTTAAGTCCTGATACTATTTTTGGTCTTTGAATTCAGTTGCATGATGGTTGTGCAGAACTTTGTAGTTGATTTGAATAAGGCCCTTGTTTTCCAGGTAAAGGCAAAACCCCTTGAGATCTTCTTTCTAACATGTTCTCCATGCTCTTTCTTCCCATAGTTTTCAAGTTTCATATAAGTCTTGTTTCTGTTTATGTATGATCTCAGGTTGAGATAGCAAGTAGTTAGTTTTTGCTTTGTATACGAAGTAATCTCTTGTTGAGTCTGATCTTATTTTCAATGTTTTAAAGGTTGGGCATCTTGGAGAAGCTTATGAAGAGTGGGTTCACCAGCCCATTGTCAGCAAGGAAGGCCCCCGTTTCTTTGAAAATGAGATTCTGGAGGTATGCCCTTTAACTACAGATAAAACTATAAAACCAAGCCTGGCCTCACCAAGAGAGGTTGTCTAGATGGACTAATTGATGCCATATTGCCATTGGCTTAATAAAAAACCAAGCTTTTAGTAAAACCGTTTAGAGCAAGTTTTTTTTTTTTCCCAATGGTTTCGCCTTGCTCCTCTGCCTTTTCAATTTGACCATATTCCACTTGATCTACTTTTCTTCTCATGAATCTTCTGTTGGTTTTTTCTCATATGATTAAGTTTTATCAGGTGAGTTTAAGTCATATTGTCCTGAATAGTTGCTAATCCTAGTTTCTCCATGACTATTCACCTTTAATCTTGTTTTTCCTTTCATATGTTTCTACTTTTCAGCTCATTCATTAACCTCAGTGTTCCCATTACCACTAGAGTTATGTTTGGCTATCGTTGATTCTTCTCTACGCAACATTTACTAGCATAAACATTTCCGGTTTCATAGCTTTCTGATGTTGATAAGCATGTTTCAACAAATTTTAACATTATGATCCCATGATCCATTTTTTTAAAAAATTGGCCACATTACAAATGGACAAAGATTTAAATTTTAAGTTCTGATAATACATTGAAAAAATTCCATTTGTTATTGACTTGTTATTGCTACTACTTGGAACAGTTCTTGACGCGCACAGTCTGGTGGGCAATACCAGTCATTTGGCTGCCAGTTGTATGCTGGTTTATATATAAGTCCATACGAATGGGCCTCAGTTGTCCTCATTTAGCTCTATTGGTGGTTCTTGGCATTTTTGTTTGGACACTGCTTGAATACTCATTGCATCGTTTTCTTTTCCACATTAAAACAAAGACCTACTGGTTAGATCTCTTCCTTTCCCCTTTCTTTCCATAGTGTGAACCCGTATGTTAATATTTGCTTGTAATTATGTTTAACTATATCTACTTTGATTAACTTATTGGTTTGAATAACACTAAGTTTATTTGCTTTTTATTTTGGGGGATTGAATGCTACTTTAGGGGGAATACCTTGCATTATCTTCTCCATGGCTGCCACCATAAGCACCCCATGGATGGCTTAAGACTCGTTTTCCCTCCTGCTGCAACAGCTATATTATTGATGCCGGTATCTCTTTTTTGCCATACTTTATATTGCATTTTCCCATACTTTATTGGCTGAGAAAATATTTGTGGGATTTAAATTTTCATCGAAGTTTTTACCATCCATGCTTCCTATAATTGGAAAGACCAAAGGAGTAACTTCATTCTTTTTCTCTTTTTCCCTCTACTATCTAAATTACTCATTTAAATTAAGTGTGTCACATTGAATTTTTTTATTTCCCTTTTTCCCTCTAGCATATAAATTACTCATTTAAATAGTTAAATGTGTCACGTTGAATTTTTTTATATATTGTTAAGCTACATGCCACTGATATAAAAATTTGGATGGAAAATCACTGATTGGACAACATTGGATGTTTGAAGTGAAACTAAGTAGCAGATAGGATTTTCTTTAAATTTGAAATTATTTAGTTTATGTTTGAGGAGATCTTTTAATAATTCGGCGATGTTTATATTCTCAATTTGTAATACTAGTTTCAGAAAATCTTAAAAGAATTTTTTTCTTCTGGATTGAGCCACGTATATCACCATTTCTAGCTTTCTTTTGAAAATGCCCATAAAACTTTTTTGACATTTAATAACATTATTTGATTAGTATGCAGCACCGATATGTCAATATTGGTAAAGATTTAGAGATAATTTCTTCACATTATTGCTTAAGGTTCCATGAAGTGATGTTAGTGATTTTGTCTGCTGTGTCCAGTTCTGGAACTTGGTGAAACTCATGGCGACCACTTCAACTGCTCCTGCTTTGTTTGGAGGTGGTTTATTGGGTTATGTAATGTATGATTGCACCCATTATTACTTGCACCATGGTCAGCCAAGGACTGAAGTGCCCCGAAATCTCAAGGTAAAAACTCTTATCTTCAACTGTGGATGATGATTAAATTACCATGCATTGCTTTGCTATATTTATCTAAACGAATTCATCTTGTTCTAGCACAAATCATTGAAAAGGAAAATAGTTGATGGTTTCACCAGTTCTTAGAAATTGAAGGGCATTAATCTGAGAGTAAGATACAGTGAATGTGAAGGTATCTTGTCAAGGGATTTGGATCCTCCTTTTCTTAGGAACAAGAGTTTATTTTTTGTTAGATTATCCTGCCAAATGTTCATTTTCTCCTACCCCCCTTTTTTTATGTTGCACTTCGTCTTTGAGTGTATCATATACTAGCAATTATGTCCATTTTATTAGCCATGCAAGTTAAATCTTCTTTCTCCCTTTTTTCTGCAGAAGTACCACTTGAATCATCACTTTCGGATCCAGGATAAAGGCTTTGGGATCACTTCATCACTATGGGATAAAGTTTTTGGAACACTTCCTCCTAAAATGGATGCCAAAAGTATGTAAATTACTGTCAAGGGTAGCATATGTTCGTTGGTTAAAATAATAGCAAGTTCAGGAATTCCTGCTTTTATTTATCTAATTTATTTGACCTCCCCAATCATTGATGTTTTCTGGGGTGTTAGCGTGCCATCATTCGTCAATTTTGTGGTGCCAAAGTTCGACAATTAAACATTCTGTAAAAATTGATTTCTTGTATCAGATTGATTTATGATGGAAAGCTCACCTTGTGCATACTCCTTTCCGCTGTAACTTCAGTACTTCACTAATATCTCTACGGCTTAGTGTTTTAGTCCTTCAATTTTGGGGTGTTTTTATTTTTAAGTCCATGAAGGCTGAAATTAAATTTGCTTTTTTTTTATAGTCCATGGATTTTGAAAATTAGACTTTTTAGTCCTCCCATGATAAATTGACACTTTGTGATGGATTTAAAATACAAATTCTAACGGTAAAATTAAAAATCAAATTTTGACGACTAAAAACTATTACAAATTGTTAATTTATCATGGGAAGGACTAAAAATAACAATTTTCAAAACTCTTGGGGGGCGGGTAACATTAGCTCAATCTTCGTTAATGAGCCTCCCCAGATATATTATGCAGGCCCACATCTTTCCTGCAACCATTTGTGATGAAATAGAGAAGCTTTGCTGCCATTTTATCTGGGGTAGCACCCAGGATCAATGTAAAGTGCATCTGATATGTGGGAACTCTATGCTCGCTGAAAGGAAATGGAGGACTTGGCTTTAGAACTCAGAAATCTCAACTGTAGCTATGTCCTGAATCTGGGATGGAATATTATTCATTAACTAGATAATCTCTAGGTTCGAGTCTTGCGAGCCAAATATGGATTTGGCTGCCAACCTGTCCCAGTCATTCGAAATGAAACTGAAGCCTCTCATACTTGGCGTGGGATCGTTATGACATGGAGTCATATTGAAGATAATATCACCTGGAGTATTAATAATGGTGATTCAGCCCGTTTCTGGACTGACCGTTGGATTCCTGGTTTCCAACCTCTCTCTTCTATGATGCAGGTTCAAATTCCTCCACAGGAATGCAATCTGGCAGTGTCTGCATATAGCTTTCATGATGGCTGGAATTGGAGAGGGTTGAATAACATTCTTCCCAGAATGTTTGTTCTACCATTGCTGCAATAAATCCACCTGTTCAAGGTTACAAAGATACTCCAATATGGTGTACCTCGAGAAATGGTATGCTATCAGTTAAGACTGCATATTGGTATCTTGCAGGTTATTATGATAATCCCAGGGATGAGTCTGGAGATTTCAAGATGATTTGGAGATATGAAGGCCCTCAGAGAGTTTGTTTGTTTCTATGGAAATTGATGCATGGGAGGTTGCTCCCTAATGAAGAAAGAATCCGTCGCCATATGACAAATGACAGTGCTAGAATCCATTATGCACATTCTGTGATTGTGAAGACATCATGAAGTTTTGGTCAGACATGATTCCTTCGAACATCAGGGCAAAATTTTTTAGTATTGGTCTTCAAGATTGGCTTGCTTGGAATTTGAACACAAAGGATATCAAAGCTCCTTTAGGCACGTGGGCTAGTTTTTTCGGGCTAACTGTCTATCATCTATGGTTAGACAGAACTAAATTGGTCTTTACTCAGCAATCTACTCTTTCCCTTGGGTTTCTGTAGCATATCATACAACATAAAGTAGAGGTGGCCATTGCTTGGACCCCTCCTCTTTTTCAAAGTAAATGTAGATGGATCATATAAAGCCTCAACTGCAAAAATGGCTTGCAGGGGGATTATTCTAGATTCGTTTGGGAGAGTTTTGTCATGCTTTCATTCGAATATTGGTGTGTGTAATTCCATTTGGGCAAAACTGTGGGGTCTAAAGCATGGAATTAAACCGGCAAGAAATATGAATGAATATTCGGAATGCCCATATTTGAAATGGATTCGCTGGCTGTGGTTCATATGATTCAGTCAGGGAAGATCAACTCTTACCAGAGAGTTGTCTAATATGTCGCGTAACACCGAATGGAGAGCAACATTACTCATGTTCATAGAGAAGCAAATTGTTGTGCCGATTAGTTGACAAATTTGGGTCATGAATCTGATTCTTTTGTGACGATTGCTAATTCAATTCCTTGATGAGAGTCTAATAATATTATTTCCTGTTATAAGAAAAATTCCAGAAACTAAAAAAATAAACACTTGAAATATTAAAATAATAATTAAACCTATCTGTACCGCAATGGCTTGGTGTGGGTTGACTTTTACTGTCGTAGAAATCATGAGCATTTAGACAATAATGCTTATACAACTGCACACAATCACAGTTTCATTATAATTTATTGAATTAAGGCTTATTGTAAATTTTTAAAATAATTCACGTAAAAAGGAAGCTTGAAAAATAGTAGTAATTGATTATAAATATGATGCAAACAATAATCGATTAGTGTCCAAAAAGCAAATTTACTTTTATAATATCTAAAATTCATTATTGTAAATGATTCCAAAATAAATAATTGTTTTTTTTTCCAGAAGTAAACAATTTCAATTACTCACTTCATCATTGTTTAATGCATGTAAAAGATGTACTTAAAAGACAAGTGTATCCTATGCGACGGATAACATATTTAAACTCTGGATATCCTATCTTAGAAACTAATATTGATTTTAAAAATAACTAAAGTTCGGAAGCAATCTAATCTAATACCGAGAAAACTTATCGATAACATTGTAAAAACAAAAAATAATAAGCAAATAAAATCCCACTGTGAGTTGTTACATTGGGCGAACACGCACGCAACCACACGGGGCATGGTGGCCCTTGGAGCAGTCACGTTGGGCGACCCTCTTAGCTTGTTGGGCGAGTGCGACGCCAATGCCCTCTTTTTTTTGTTTTTTTGTCCTTTTTTGTTCTATCTTTTGCTTGAAGATTGTGCCTTTGTTACCCACTTATTTATTTATGCTTCATCATCCAAAATAATTAAAGCATTTCATTTTCATGTAATTTTTGGATAAAACACACAAAAATATTGACTACTTAAATTCTTCATTATTGGTCCAATTTGTCACACATTTTCCTTTGAGCTTGATGCTAAAGTAATATGATATTGTTCTATAAATCTACATAAGCTGTAAATTTATCATTTTTCATACTTATTTTTATATTTGTTGATTTAATTAAATTATTAAATATTTTAAAACTCACCTTCTATGTTATTTATATTTAAAGTCTTCTTATTTTAAGATTTAAAATCTCAAATTATTATTCAATGAAACGTATTTAACATTTGTTTCTTTTCAGTCGATCCAAGCTCTGGAGATCTTCTTTCAAACATGCTGTCCATGTTCTTTATAATATCAGATTATTGTTGATTACAATTTTTATTCTTTTATAATATTTGAATCATATTAAATTATTTTAAAATTTTCCTTTTATGTTTTTTTTTTTAAATTTAGTTCAGATTTAAAATTTCAACTTTGATTTCATTTTATTTATTATGAAAAAAATTAAAAAAATAGTTTATTCTTTTTCCTAAAGTAAATGATTTCAATTATACACTTTATTCGTAGTTAACATTGCTTTATACTTTAGAACAGTCAAATATTTTAATAAAAATATTTGTTTGTTAAGATTTCCAATCTGAACTTTAATATCTTTCTATTTTGAATTCTTATTTTTAATAAATAATAATAGTATTTCTCTAGTTTTGTAAAGAATTTTTTAGAAAACCATTGATTATTTTGAAAAAAGCCAATGTTTCAAATATACACTTTAATATTACTATTTATTAATTTGAATTTTATTTTACATTATTTAAATTATTATCATTTTAATCTTTTGCATTCAAGTTTTTTTTTTAATTTTATTTTTAATTTTTCCATAAGTGAATATTTTAAATATGCAGTTCAATGAATTCGTTGTTATAAATATTTTTTATTTTTTAAAAGATAACTAACTAACTATATTTAAAAATTATTTTTATGTTAAATTAATATTGAGAAAACTTTAGTTATCTTTATGTTTCAGATTGCTATTTTGAAAAAGATAATTATTTACTTCATTAGGTTAATAACTCAATAGGTTGTTATAGAAAAAAATAATTGCTTACTTCATTAGATTATTTTTTCAGAAGCTAATAATTCAAAATGAACATTTTTGTTATCTAATGTTAATTTTAATAAAGATATTACTGTTCCAAAAAATAACTGTGCCAATTATTTTTTTTTATAGAAAATAGTAAAATTATTAACTATTTTCAAAGTTTCTTTTTATGCTAAAATTTTACCTAAAAAATTATTTTTATGTTATGATTTGAAATCTGAAACTTAATTATCTTTCCATTTTTTAATATTATATTACTTAAAATAGTGAATTTTTCTTTCTTTCAAACACATTGAAGGGGCAAGAACTAGGTTGGTGAGTGAAGAAGTGGAAATATCCATTGTTGGACAGTATAATAGCAGGTGAAACTACAAAATAAGAATGACAAAAAACACAAGAGAAAAGAGTGAAAGAGAGATGATTTATACTTTTTATCATAATGTTCAATCTGAATTTTGATGATTTTAGTTCATGGAGAAGTTCATTTCATTTTTTTCTTCTTATTTTCTTTTCCTAAAAGTGCTTATAGAAAAGATTATAATCCAAACATGCCCATAGTCAAGGAGTTAAAGTCAAATGAACAAAAGATTTTGAATGCTAGTGTTAGGGAAAAGGAGAAGAATGAGACTGGGCTTCGAGGGCCAGTGTCCTCCAAACACAAATAAGAATGTGTAAAGATAATTTTCATTGTCATTTCCTTATTACATGAAGCTGTATATATAACTATGATCATAACAAAATTTGGAATTTTCAAGGATATGCACTAACAAAAAGGATCCTACTCTATGGAAATGGTAGGAAAAACAGGAGACAGAGTTGTCAGGTCACCATAAGCTGTTACACATAATCGTGGAGGTATTTTGGTCTTGTGCTTTTTCTGTTGGGCCTTGCCATTGTCACCCATTCTTTCATATCATTCCCCACGGCTTGGAAAAGCACATTGTCCTCAAGGTGGAAGGTGTTCTTCAATGAATTCCAATCCTCCCACGTGGTCTCCTCGGGTGGAAGGCCCTTCCATGACACCAATACCTGGATGTTCGAGTCCGTGCCTCTGCGCGTGGCCAAAATCACCAAAGGAGTAATCAAGGGTTGACCATTCATGCAGTTAGCAGGAAGGGGTAAAAGGTCAATGTGCTCTGTAGTAGAGTGATGGAAGGGTTTGAGTAAGGAGCAGCGAAACACGGGATGAATGCGAGCATCCTTCGGCAACTGTAGCTTAAACGCAGCTTTGCCCATGTGTTCCACGATCTTGTAGGGCCCGTAGAATCTTTTCGCAAGTTTGGAATAAGTTCCTGAGATAGAGGATTGCCTATGAGGGCGCAGTTTGACCATGACCCAATCTCCTTCCGCAAAGGTGACGTCCCTACGGTTCTTGTCCGCCATTTTCTTCATAAGGTCCTGAGCTTTTATCAACTTCTTGCGAATAATGGAAAATGCTTTTTCTCGGGTTTTCAAAATATCATCCACTACGTCCAGCTTTGAAGTGCCTGTAAGGTATTGTGGAATGGAAAGGGGCTTCTTGACAAAGGTGAATTAGTATGGGGACAAACCCGAACCAAAATGGATCAAGGTGTTGTAGGACCACTCGATCTAATTTAAAAACTTGCCCCACGATGATGGCTTCTGATGCACGAAGGCTTGAAGACATTGCTTGATGACCCTGTTCAATACCTCCGTCCGACCATTGGTCTGCGGATGGTAGGCAGAGCTCATTCGCAAAGTCGTGCCACTTAGCCGGAATAAGTCCTGCCAGAACTGACTCATGACCAGAGATTAAGCTTTGAGGCATACCGTGAAACTTACCCACAATGTCCATGAAGAGCATGGCAACTGAATGCGTGGAGTGTTGGGTGGGTAACATACCCAGGTGGATGCCCTTCGAAAATCTATTCACCACGACCAAAATTTTCGTATAGCCTCGAAATGGTGGCAGACCAACGATGAAGTCGAGGGAGAAGTCCTCCCAAGGGCGGAGAGAGACTGGTAGAGGACAGAGGAGGCTGGCCTGCTTCTTGGTCTCGTACTTCGTATGTTGACAGTCAAGGCACTGTACGACAAAGCTGGCGACATCCTTGCACATTCCGGGCCAAAAAAAGTTATCATTAATACAAGCGAGAGTTTTCGAGATCCCCATATGCCCTCCAATGGGAGATGAGTGGTATTCTGTGAGTAATGTTGGAATGAAAGCCGATCCTGCCGGTAACCATATACGACCTTGGTACAAGATTAAATCCTAAGCAATTTGGTAGTTGCGAAATTGATCAGGATGGAGGGTAATCTCCTAGCACAACTTGAGGAAATTAGGATGATGTAATTAGTGAGATTTCAGTTCACTGAGAAAAGTCAATGAAGAAATCAAGAGCAGTAGTAGGGAACCATCCATGGTCTCTGGGAGCCGAGACAGGGCATCAACTGTTGTGTTTAACTTACTTGAACGACATTGAATGGAGTAATTGTACCCCATCAATTTAGCCAAATACGTTTGTTGTTCAGGTGTTTGAATCACTTGCATTATCAACTCTCGCAGGCTACGATGATCGGTGATGATGGTGAAACGGTGCCCCAAGAGGTATTGATGCCATTTCTTCATGGTAGTGGTTATGGCAAAGAGTTTGTGCACATAAGTGGAAGCACGAAGAAGCTTGGGTGGAAAAGGTTTACTGAAGAACGCAAGTGGATATCTCTTCTGAGATAACACTACGTCGACACCAGACGAATTCGTTTCCACCGTAAATGAAAGTTCAAAGTCAGGGAGTTGCAAAACAGGGGCATTAGTCAACACTTGCCTTAAGTCAAGAAAGGCACGATCTGCCTCCGGTGACCACTCGAAGGGATCCTGACCCAACAACCTTGTTAGTGGTGCCGCAATCGAAGCGTAACCCCAAATGAATCGGCGGTAAAAGCCGGCGAGGCCAAGAAAACTGCGTAAGGTTTGAGCCGAGTGTGGTGTAGGCCATTGACGAATGGCGAGGATTTTCATTGGCACCGATGCTACCCCTTGAGACGAGACCATATGTCCCAAATATTCAATTTGTGTTTGCACAAATGAACATTTGGACATCCACAGGAAGAATTGCTTCTTCAAGAGAATCTAGAAAGCTTTTTCCTAGTGTGTGACATGGTCCTTGAGGGTCTTGCTGAAGATCAAAATATCATTAAAGAAGACAATGATGAAGTGACAGAGATATGGCCGGAAAATGGCATTCATCATTGCCTGAAACGAGGAGGGGGCGTTGTATAAGCCAAACGACATGACTCTGAATTTGAAGTGGCCATGGTACGTTCAGAAAGCTTTTTTGGATATGTCTTCTTCATGCACCAATAACTGGTGATAGCCATGGAGGAGATCTAACTTAGAAATCCATGTCGTGCCACCTAGTTCATCCAACAGTTCATCAATGGTGGGAATCAGAAATCGATCCTTCATCGTAATCACATTGAGGGCACATTAATCAATACAAAACCGCCAAGTGTCGTCCTACTTCCGAACCAAGATCACCGGAGAGGAGAAGGGGCTGGTGCTTGGGTGAATCAAACCATTCTGCAACATCGTGTTCACTTGAGTTTCAATTTCTTGCTTTTGGAAGTGAGGGTATCTATAAGGCCGAACGTGTTTGGGTCTGCATTTGGGACGAGGTGAATGCGATGATTGGTGGGTCTAGAGGGTGGTAGGGACGAAGGTGTTTGAAAAACGGAAGCAAAGTGGGTGAGAAGTGTCTGAATAGATAAAGGTATGGAGGTATGGATGAGTGGTGTGGAAGGGTGTTCTGTTGGGGTAAATTGGAGATGAAAGTAGGTGCTTGTAGTGTCTTTACGAACAGTTCAACGAAGCTGATGAGGGGTGATGAGATGTAAGGAAGCATCAGTGTCTCCTTGAAACTTCACTAAACGCCCTTCGCGCATAAACTTCATTGATAATTTGTTGTAGTCCGTTAATACCGGCCCGAGAGACTTTAGCCATTGCACACCCAGAACAAGATTGGTTTCGCACAGGGGCAGGACATGAAGATCAACACAGAAGGTAATGTCCTGGATTGTGATCATGGAGGCTTCGAAAAGAAGGTGATAATCCAACGTGTGACCATTGCCCACCATCACCCGCAAGGGAGCTATTTGGCACAGTGACAAGCCTAGTTGCTTCACCACACTCTCCTAAATAAAGTTATGCATACTCCCCCTGTCTACTAAGATCAACACGAGGTGGAGAGCGACTAGGCCCACCAGGCGCAGGATTTCAAGGGCGAGATGGCCCGAAAGGGTATGAAGGCTGATTTGGGCCTGAAATGGGTCAGTGGGGTCGGGCGGGTCGGGTGAGGGCTCCAAGGAAGGAGCAGCGTCTTCGAAAGGCTTTTCATAATCCCCAATAAGCAGAAATGCCCTGGAGGAACACTTGTGGCCGCAATGAAATTTTTCATCGCAGTTGAAACAAAGGCCTTGTTCGCGCTGCAATGTCAGCTCCTCCAGTTAGAGGCGCTAGATAGGAACCGCGGGGTGAGATGGAATCGAAGGTGATGCTAGCGGCACTGAAGAAGGAGCAACAGCCACCGGCGGCGCGAGAGGCGTTGGTGAAGAAAAGGAAGATGATCGAGGACGTGGCGGCCGACGACCGTCAAATAGTTTCTCCTCCTGGAGACGGGCCAACCCTGCCGCCTGGACCAAGGTGAGGGGTTGCAAAGCCTGAACCTCATGGTAGATGTTGGCCTGGAGTCCTGAGATGAAGCAAGTTAAGAGGAATTGTGGCGGCAAACCAACAATCCGATTGGCCAAGTTTTCAAACTTCGCCAGGTACGTTTGAACATCTCCTCGTTGTGTGAGTTTGAATAAAGACCCAGTGGGGTCTTCATACTGAGTGGGAGAAAATCTGGTCTGTAAAGCTTGCAGGAACGTCGGCCATGAAGTGAATTGACCATTTCTAGTCATCCACTGGAACCATGCAAGGGCCTTGCTATCCATGCAGAAGGAAGCAACGATTATACGTTCGTGTTCTGGGGTCGAGTGATATTCAAAGAACCGCGTGACTTTGAATATCCAACCCATTGGGTAGGAACCATAAAAACACGAAACCTCTAGTTTCAGGCGATAAGCAGAGGATGGGGACGCAAGAGGTGGTACAGCTGTGGAAGAAAAGGGTGAGTGTTGAGGGGAGTCTGGGGTGGGAAACTTGTGGATGAGTTCGTCCAATTTGAGGGTCATGGAATGAATGGTTTCACTGAGGGATAAATGGTTCTGTGAGAGCTTGGTGATGGCATCCTCCAAATGGTTTGAGTTTGCTTTGGAGCGAGTGGACTCAACCATAAACAAGGTTAATGAAAGCACCAATGTTAGGGAAAAGAGAAGAATGAGACTCGACTTCGAGGGCTAGTGTCCTCCTAACATAGATAAGAATGTCTAAAGATAATTTTCATTGCCATTTCCTTATTACATGAAGCTGTATATATAACTATGATCATAACAAAATTTGGAATTTTGTAGGATATGCACTAACAGAAAGGATCCTGCTCTATGGAAATGGTAGGCAAAACAAGAGACAGAGTTGCCAGGTCACCACCAGCCGTTACACATAATCGTGGAGGTATTTTAGTCTTGTGCTTTTTCTGTTGGGCCTTGCCATTGGCACCCCTTCTTCCGTATCAGCTAGATTTAGGTATTGCAAACTATGCATGTGCACAACTCAAGATGTGTACGAGAATCAGGGAGAAAGCATCGTGCTGAGGTGAATCCTAAATTGAATTTACTCTTTAAAAAGGTTATATATGCAATGATGCGATTGTATATTTTGTTTTCTTTTCATATATTTTTCTTTTAGTGCTTATCTAAACAAGATGCAAACCATTGGCACATTTTTATGTGCATAATTTCTTGGAACATTTTCATTTGTTAAACGAAGTTGTTTTGACTTGCAACATTTTCATTTATTAAACAGGAGAAAAATTGGCCTTTAATCATTGTCTAATCTCTTAGTCATGGTTTATAAATCCTGTTGTTATAATTAAATTGTAGTTAATATTTATCACAAAGAATTTTGATATTTTTTAATCAAATTCCAATTTTGATATTCGTATAGATAGACCACTAAAGTTGTTGTACTCAATAAATATCCTTTTTGCTAAGTTGCACACGTTAATTTTAGTTTTATCTCAGGTGATGCAAGAAAAAGTGTTAAGGTGCATTGTTCTTTTGGTCATTGTGTTGGTTGCAAGGATGTTCAATAATGGGGCTGGTCCTTCCAATAATTCACAAAAGAAAATTAATGTTGTTGGAGTATAAGTGTGAGGTAAAATATGATATTATGTAAGAATAAAAATGTGAAAAAAAGACTTAAAACTTTAAAGTTTAAAGTTTTAAATTAAAATATGTTAGATTTATTTATATGATTCATTAGTATAAATCTTTTTTATTATTGGATATTGTAGTCTGTGTGATGCGGACATAAACACACTTCAAGGGTGAAAAGGTAGAAGGCGAAGTCAAATGGGAACTATTATGATTATTTCTGTCTTTCGTTAAATGTTGCTTCATGCTTTTATTAACCATGGGGTGGTGTCTAGTATAGGTTGGTATGTCCACAGTTTGTGTTTTGGAATATATGATTATACATATGATATTTTGGTTACCTAATAAAATAATAAATTTTATTTTTAATTCTTAATAAATTAGTGAATTTTATTTTTATTTGTTATGATATTTATTTTGGTTATAGGAACTTGATAAAATATAAATTTAGTTTTTATCCCGTTGTGACTGTTAAATTCTTAAAATATGATTTCAAGTCTATATTTGAATACCCTGCACAAATTTTTTAGATATAAAAAGTCTCAAAATAATTACAAATTTAACTATTTTGGAAATAAAAACATAAATAAACTAATAAATAAAGTGGTTCTTTTTTAAGCATGATAATATTTTTTCCCTTAAATCTAAAATTTTTATAGGGTACCAAGAAACACTTTGAGTCTCGAGATCTTCTTTGATCCTGGTGAACTCCCGTGATTTAATTCACCTAAATTTTTAATTATAAAAAATAAAATTTATATAAGATGACTTTAAATTTTAGTATGTAAGCGTTGAACATGCAAAGTGTTTGCTTGTAAGAGAAAGATATCTCTTTGTAAAACTACTCTTTATTAAAAAGAAAGTACTTCTAAGCCGCATAAAACTAATGCATGGGTTTCTTGTATGAAAGATTGGCCAGCTTATGGCAAATACGATCAGCCAATTAGTATATATAAAGGATTTTGAAGTCTTGCTACAATTGGAGATTTAGATGCATGTCCTTTCTTTATTACTTTAAAACATTTAGTCATCCTCTAGTATTTGGAGGTAATTACCCTTCTTCCTCCAAAGTAGACTCCTTATTCACAAGTGATTATGCAGTATCCTCAAGTAGTGTATAATAACATGATAACAAGGTAAACATAATTGAAACCTCAATTACACAACATTATTGTTTCAGGGGTCTCTCAATTAGCATAAGCCTAATTTCGCTTAGTAAGTTAGGCCCTAATGCTTAATGAGTAGGGATATCTTTGTCGCCTACGTGCAACTTCTATACATGTTTTGTATAACTCACTCCCTTGGTGCTTGAGTTATGAGGGTTAGTGAGTTTGTGTAGCGTCTCCAAACTTACTCTATAAAGGTAATCTCGCACAATGTAACAAAGTTTTAATGATGAGACTTTAACATGTTTTCTATATAATTTTTGCTTAGTAAAGATTGTGTCCTTGCTTAGCATTACTTTGACAACCTCTCTGTCCTTGTTTTCACTTAGAGAAGGAGGCCTTTCTCTTAGCGCGAGTACTTAAGTTATAAATCTAAATCTTATATGATTTTCGCTTAGCGAGTTATGACTCATCAAACAAGTACAATGATTCTATAATTCACAATTTTATCAATTCGTTCAACTCAAGTCATTTCTGATACTCCTTATGTAATTTGGTATGTATTATTGTATCATTATATTTTTATTTTTTTTGTCTCTATACATGCATTAATTTTATATTTTGTAGTTGTACATGTAACCTACATGTTTTAGTCCTATATGAGTACTTCTGATTATGTTTTGGTCCACGTGTCACACTTGAGTATCGTATTTAAGAGAGTCATATCCTTATAAAAGTACCTTCACTAGTTGTACAGTTCTTGCTAGCAAAACAACACTTGTCACCTGTAATCTTGTCACACTCACACACAACCACAAAGATAGCAATGATTAAGCACTTCCAACATTGTTTTACAACATTGGAATGACCAAAAACAGAACAAAATCCAAATGTATCCTTTATTCATCTAAATTAGCTAATCAAACCCATAACAAATTTATAGCAACCACCCCAATGGCTCCAGCAACGCAGTGCCTCATTCCCAGGTCTTGCACTTCTTGTCTTTTAGCCTCATACTTGAAACTGGGAGTGGTGGAATGCTCTGCTCATGCCTGAACACATTATCAGGATCCACTTTGGTCTTTATTTTCACCAACCTGTTGAAATTATCCTTGAAATACATATTGCCCCAAGCAGTTGCCTGTATGTAACTTGTGCTGTTCTTCTTGTTCATTCCCAAATCCAGATCTCTATAGTTCACATATGCCTCCCTTGGGAACTTGGACACATAAGGAGTCATGTAGTTGTAAAGCTTCCTAATCCAATCTATATGCTTTGAGGCATTCTTATCCCCATCTTGCCAAAGAGTTAAGTACTGGATTTTGTAGAGTGTTCCATTCCTGTGAGGGAAGGGAATATCAGATTCTGAAAATTTGCTCATCATTCCACCATATGGGTTCCAAATCATCAAGGGACTATCTTCTTCCAGCAATCTTTGCCACAACCCCTTAAGTCCAGTTTCTGGTATTGTATCTCTCACAAAATCTGACTTGGCTTTGAAGTAGTTCTTGAAAGTTGACTTTCCTTGAAGCAGAACTTCAGGGGGAGTGTCATTTGGATAGCCAGCAATATAGAGCACAGATTTGATCCAACTAGTTTCAAGACAATCTTTTTTAGTCAAAACCAATTCAGGAAAGCTTTCTTTCATCACTTGGAGGAGTCTGTCAGCACCACCAAGGAATTGAGCATTATAAGATGTTGTGATAGTTCTCTCAGTTTTGTTCCCAACAGTGGCTGGTTGAATGATGACTCTGATGAAGAGATCCTCATCAATATAGGGTGCCACTTCCTGCCATCTGTGGAGAATCCTGGTTGCATCTTGCTCTAGGCTCCTTGTAACTGTGAAAACTGTGACAGTTTCTGGCACAGGAACAAGCTTTATTTTCCACCAAAGAAGGATACCAAAGCTTGCTCCTCCACCTCCTCTAATAGCCCAAAAGAGATCTTCCCCCATGGCTTCCCTATCAAGGATTTGGCCATTTGCATCAACTATTCTTGCATCTAGGACATTGTCAGCTCCAAGGCCATACTTTCTCATCATGGATCCATATGCACCTCCCGTGATGTGCCCTCCAACACCTAAACTTGTGCAAAGGCCTGCAGGGAAACCATGAACCGAACTTTTCTCATATATTTTGTAATAGACCTCCCCAATAGTGGCACCGGCTTGAATCCAAGCAGTGTTGTCTTCTATATCAACGTTGACGGCGCGAAGCTTTGACAAATCAACAATTATGAAAGGGGTCTCAACTTCAGAAACATATGAGAGTCCTTCATAGTCATGGCCACCGCTACGAATTCTCAGATGAATTCCAAGTTTCTTTGAGCAAGTCACTGCCACTTGGACATGTGAATCGGTCGAGGGTGTGAATATAAGCTCGGGTTTATGCGCTGAGGGCACCAAATACCTTAGGTTCTGTGCAGAGGATTCAAGGATCTTGTTGAATGATGCATTTTGTGGAGTGTAAATTGATGCATAAAATGGAGCTGCTTTGTCTGAATAGAAGCTGAGACATTGGACAAAGTTTTCTTCAAGTGAAGCTGAAGCTGCCATTGAAACTGATAATAGGAGGATTAAAGTTGCTAAGTTTGAGCTTGGTGACACCATGGTTTTGTGTTCTGAGGTTTTGGTTTCAATTTTTTGTGCTTAAGGAGGCTACCACAAATGTTATATTTATATGACCATAATGTGCTATGGTCACAATGTGTTACACAATAGTTTACGTATAATTGAGCTAAGACAAACGTCATAATACAGATGAAGAGTGTTGGCATTATCTTGTGGCTAATGTTCTATTCTTAATTATGACATTGTGAAACATGAGTTTCTGATGTATCTTTGATTACAAGAACATCGACCCCTTTTCACATTTAACATAATCTGAAAGGATTTCTCTATGCTTCATAGTTGCTAAAAAGAATGGTATAAGCAAACCAACTGTCTTCAATGGCCCCACTAGTTTTATAACATTTTAGAATAACGAGATAAGCTTGTCAGTATTCTTGCAGCATCATATATATGAGCATGCAACAACTAAAGGAAATTCTGCATTTTTTTTAATTAATTGTTCCATATTCCATGATAATTAATTCATTTCATGGCTTTGTAGTGGGGATAAACGGCAGGTCCACAACATCACTCGTTCATTGGTACATATTTTACTTCACTTGATAGTGTTACGCAAAGTTTAATGGCAAACTCTTAAAAGTTTTGTAAATACTTGTTTGCCAAGCGTAGTTAATGTAACAAGAAGAAATTTCCATCTCCAGAAGGTAAACTTCTTCTGCATATATAGAATTATTCTCGTTTTCAAGTTATAGAGTAATCTTTGTAATTTTGCACAAATTTATAAGGGTGAGCGTAACTTATAAATGTATGGAAAACTAAAATGGAAAAAAAAAAACCTTATTATCTAATTATTTGGAAAGGTAGGTAACGTAGGGAAAAAGTGTTTAACGAACAGTATAGTTTGTAGTGAAGAAAGTGTACAATATTCCAGTTTTAGAGGTAGGAATTATTTTCTGTAGAATACATTTCTTCATTTTGGAATGGAAATATTTTTTTTGGTGTGGTTGTTAACAGAGAAAATATTACTATAGCCCAATGATATAACCTTCCCAAGGTAAATTTTTTATATTGAAACTGTTTCTCTCTTTTTCTTTTCATAGTTATTTGGCTTTAAAAGAAGAACAAATGGACGCTTAAAGAGAGGGAAAGTTAGGAAAATGAAAGAAAGTAAGAAGCTTCATCTTCCTTTACGATTGGAGATACATGGATTCCGTGTAGTATGTGCAACAAACAAACGGTACATAAAAAATTGCCAATTTTATGAAAAGCGTAACGTGAACCTTTTATAGTTTTGCTAATGCTTATAAACGGAGATTCCAGTGCCAAGTTTGAGCTCAGTGATTGAAAATTTTCTAAAGTTTGGAATTTGAACCTCCAAAAGTCACATCCTCCGTAACTCGAGAAACAATTAGTAGATAAGTTTTTAGATTAAAAAAAAATTGCATCGATCTGCAAGGTGTTGTTGAAGATTTCTATTACACACATAAATGAATAAATAAATTAAGATTATTAAATTTCATTTTTCAGCTTTAACGTGGTTAGAGGAATGAAATGCATTTTCTTTTATAGATATAAGCACCGAAGCATTAATTACTAAATGTTTTTTTTAATCTGTTTTTGCTCTTTTTATGTATTGACTGAATTAACTTTTTTAAAATATCGTGATTTTTGTAACAGCAAGTTCTTCCCTAACAGTTTGTGATTTGATTGCCACTCCTACCCAGGACTGAACCCCTCTGGATGATACACAATATTACGCCGCACCATATCTTTTGCTGTTGTCAAATTTTCAACTGAAACCACGGTTTCGCCTATCCTAATCTGGAACACGTTTAATAAGTTGAGATGCACCAATAGTTTTTTTTTATCTGAAACAATCCTGATCGAATCGGACAGGATCATGATGAATGATAAAATTCTCTCTTTAAATATTTAATAAAATCATATATCATGACTCAAAGTTAAAATTTCTTATTAAACTAAAACAATCTTATGTTAATTAATAGATGCGTTTGGTGCTGATGTACCAATAGTTGGTGTTGCATATTCATGTGTCCATGAAATAGTAGTGTTACCTCTAGCTTCGTGCACCACTTAAGAATCCACTAAGTGGTCAATCTTGAGAAACTTTTTTTACAAAATGGAAATGGCGCAGCTGTACAAGTCTCTTTGCGTGGTATGGCATGCGTATAAAATCAGTACTGGATTCAAGTCAACCACTATCGACAAATTAAAGAAAGGAAAAATCTCTGGCAAATTAATTATTTGGGGATATATATAAGGATTCTATAAACAAGGCCACGAGCTAGGAAGAGACAAGATTCCTAGGCATTTTGAATTATGAGTGGATGATAATGTGCCATTTATAACCTAGTAGTGGATTATGTTCTAATAGGAATACACGTAACCTGCCAAGTAAGACTACCATCATCTTGTATAAAATAAATGTACAGTTTCATAGGAACTTTCATGGGAAGAATGCAAAGTTGAGTTGATGTACATCTTAGGATATAAATAAATTAAATAATAAGAAAGGTAATTTAGGAAAAAAGATATTTTTAAATTAGATTGATATAATTCCTTTATCTCCATAATCAAATGGTTAACATTTCTTAGTTTGATAAAACTTTGTTGCTGCACCATCAATTTAAAAACATATGCGATCTCTTCCTCCCTGTTGACCTCGGGTTGTGTTTTCCTCTTCAATCTCTAATGAATTTTGGTTGTTTATTCATTTTGTGACATATTTGTATCAATCCTTGTGAGTGAATGCCAATTGGAACGAAAATGTGAAGTGTCACCTTGGAGCCACAATTAAAATTGGTCAAAGAAGTTAACACAAGGGTTAACCTCGAATGAGATTCATAATTTTAGAAATCAAATAATATGCAAAGTCAATTAAAAGAAATTGTACGGCGACAAGTTGATAGGTATTTTGCAGATCTTCTAATTCTTGAAAAAGAGACAATCATGGTAGTTTCTTCACTTCAACAACTTCTCTTCTTCTGCAAGAAAATGGTAAATGAAAAGAAACAATCATATAGACAAAATAATACAAAGAGATATAAAAGAGTAGAAAAAAAGTTAAATATGAAAACTGTACGTGGAATGACAGAGGTGAAAGTTGGAGTTTCACAGTAGGTGGAAGGAGAATATTTTAGAGGAGATAGAAGGAGGAGACACACTGAAAGATATAGGTATTGGATTGCAACACCATATGTGGAGAAAACTTCATTATGGTATGTAATTAACAAAATTTTGTTAAAAACCGTAACCACTAGACATTGATTGTTGTTGTATCAACTTTTCTGTTACAATAGGAGATGAGACAGAATAAAGAAGAAGATAAATAAAATGAGTATTGTACAGAATTTGACACATGATCAATTATGCTGATGTAAGAATAATATAGCGACGTGTTTGCATATAGTTTCTTAGTTCACAATTTATATATTATAAATGGATAATAACTTTTTTCTTTTGAAATACACATTCATGCACATGAATTAAAGTGCCATGATGAACTTGAAAAGACACAATTGTGTCTAGCCTTTATAATAAAAAATGGATTGCTTCCATGTGTTTCATAATTTATCCATTTTCATTTTCTCCGTCTGTCAATTTAAATTTTAAATGCTGACGAATATTTTTTATCAGGAATGGAACATCATATACATAAGAAACATTGACGGATTCAAGGGGTGACGAGCTGAGGCCTTCTCCCTCCCATAAGAAAAAATAGATTTTTGAATCGATATGTCTATTTTTTTTGGTAGCAGATCACGTATCTAGTTATATATATAAAATTAATAATAAATATTTTTGTTAAACTTATTATTTATTAAATAATTTTCTTTTAGAAGTTAAATATGAAATAATTGTGTAAATAAATTTTGGTCCCGCCTCTAATACACTCATGCGTCAGTCACTCCGTCCCTGATAAGAAAGACTTGATTACAATTTACATCTGTCTATCTATATTTTTCATCAAAATTTCCTATACACATGCTGTAACTTTTATTTCAGTTTTCACAAAAATTCACGTATCAACATTTAAAGTTCCATTTATTTCTTCTTTCTCTTTATCAGGATTAACACCTCACGTTATTCTATGTGATATATCCAACATAAAAAATGTCATAAACAATCCCCATCAGAGAATATTCTACCCTTCAAAACATTGTAATTGCCAATGGTTTTTCCTTCATGAATAATTAATACCTCCCTAGCTCAATATATTCATGTTTCACGTACTAAATAGCCGCATGAATTGTCTATAAGTGCTTAAGCTCTGAAAGTGTATGTATAGAAACAAATATGGCCTTTTCATGTATCAAATTAGCTCTCCTATCAATCTCCATTTTCATCACAATTTTCCCTGAAACCTCATTTTCTGTTGACCCTGAAAGCGGTTTCCTCCAAGCTTTTCAGCTGGTTTAGAAGACTCAAACTCAACTACAGAAGTAATACTCACCCAAAGCAGCTCTTCTTACACATCCCTTTTGCAATCTTTAATAAGGAACCTCAGATTCTTGAACAGTTCAGTCCCAAAACCTAACCTAATTGTCACTCCACAAAACCTAGCCCACATTCAAGCAGCAATTACTTGTTCAAGGAAACATGGCCTACAAGTGAGAGTTAGAAGTGGAGGGCATGACTATGAGGGTCTTTCTTATGTCTCTGATGTTCCATTCCTCATCATTGATCTCATAAACCTTAGGTCCATAAACATTGACATTAATGATGAAAGTGCATGGGTTCAAGCTGGTGCTACTCTTGGGGAGCTCTGTTATGCAATTGCAAAAACAAGTAATATGTGTGGCTTCCCAGATGGTAGTTGTCCCACAGTTGGTGTAGGAGGCCACTTGAGTGTAGTTGGATTTGGCACAATTTTCAGAAAATATGGCCTTGCAGCTGATCAAGTAATTGATGCTGAAATGGTAGATGTTAATGGAAACATACTAAATAGAACTTTGATGGGGGAAGATCTTTTATGGGACATAAGAGGTGGTGGAGGGTCAAGCTTTGGAGTGATCACTGCATGGAAAGTTAAGCTTGTACCTGTTCCCCCAAAAGTGACAATTTTCAATGTTGCAAAAACACTTGATCAAGGTGCAAGTAACCTTTTCCAAAAATGGCAAACTATTTCTCACAAGCTTCCTAATGAACTTTTTCTTCACTCAGTTATGGGAGTTGCCAATTCATCATCACCTAATGGTGGAAAAACTGTTGTGGTTTCTTTCACTGGATTGTATCTAGGGACAGCTGAGAACCTGCTTCCTTTGATGCAAAACAATTTTGCTGAGTTGGGTTTGCAGCTCAACAGCTTCACTGAGATGAGTTGGATTCAGTCAGTTCTTTACAAATACAGATTATTCAATCAATGGACCCTTGGAGGTTTTGCTTCAGAGAAACCAAACATTCAGAAGCTTCAAAGCAACATCAGACTATGTTACAGAACCCATTCCTGTGGCAGGTTTGGAAGGGCTGTGGAACATGTTGCTCGAAGAGAACACAGTCAACACACCAATCTGATCCTGACACCATATGGAGGGAGAATGAGCGAGATTTCAGGATCAGAAACTCCATTTCCACATAGAAATGGGAGCATATATGGGATCCAGTATTTGGTGTATTGGGACTCAAATGAAGAAACACCAAAGCACATATATGGGATGAGAAGATTATATTCATACGTGACACCTTATGTTTCAAAGTGTCCAAGGGCTGCATATTTGAATTATAGGGACCTTAACCTAGGAGTGAACCGAGGCAGCACAAGCTATGAAGAAGCAAAATCTTGGGGTGTGAAGTATTTTAAGTTTCATTTTGAAAGATTGGCACGAGTCAAAGCTGAATTTGATCCTAGCAATTTCTTCTGGCATGAGCAGAGCATTCCACCTTCGTTTAATTAAGTTGTCTATATCCTGAAAAAGAAACTAGCAAAAATTTGGTTAAGATGATATATGCCAAATTTGAACCACGTATTACAAACTTTTTGGGAAGAGTAGTACATAACTTGCATTGGAAGAAAGATATTTGGTGTATTCAATTTGGAGGTAATTTTGACTTCAATTTAATAAGCACTTCCTAAGACATCTTGTTTAACACAAATTAAATTTGTTAATGATTTTATAGCCATGGATATACGAACACTTTCATACTGTTAGCCATCCGGAGCCTATAGATACATATGTTGAGGAAAATCATTTATTATTTTGTATATTAAATGTAGTATCCAATAATTTGCAAAAGCACATCATCATCACTTGATTAGCAGCATGGTAAGTGAATTATAGCCTTTTAAGAGAGAGGTAGAGACAAAAAAAAAATGAGGAGGCGGGTGAGAGAAAAAAAATGAAAGAAAATTTGGTTGAAGTAAAAAAAAGTTAGTATATTAAGTGTAAAAAATAATAAGAAAAACGTTGTTGTCCATTATTTTAAGTTATTGTAGCAAAGATGAAGATGAGCTTTTTTGTCTAACCGAAAACGTAGATGATGCGAACTTAGACGTGAACGCATGGAGGAACTTTTTGGTGTGAACGAGAGAAGAACACATGGAGTGATGGAGGATTTTTGTTTGATCTGAACGAGAGAAGAACACATGGAGGTTTACAATCCTATGTTTTTGCAGTTTTAACTTGAGAGGGACATATAATAATGAGAAAGTGAATAGAGTATTTTTATCTTTATATTAATGATTTTTTTTGTAGCTTATAATAATGTTGTTTATTAGACAATTTTTTTTTTGTTATGTATTAATAAATATACAACATAAATATGCTTTCATGGTGTATTTTGATTTCGTACATAATGAAATTTTGTTGTATATATAAGGGGTGAAAATTTATTGGACATGACGGAAATAAGTTTTTGTCGTGTTTCTTGACTAACGAAAATGAATTTTTGTAAGGGGTATTTTAATAAAAAACATTAATCAAAAGGTTGAGGTGAACTTAGCAAAACAGGGTGCAGGAACAACAACCACTCTTACATTTCCATAATGCTTTGGACCCATTACCTCGACCCAATAAGCCTAGTAAGTTGCCAAGTTGCAACTTAAATAGTTAAATTCAAGGGAGTTGTTACGTGCACCCAGCATTATTGCTGGGGCACCCAGCAAACAGTGAAGTGGCGAAACTGCCCTTCAGCAATTATTCTTCCGGAAGAAGGTTCTTCCGGAAAGTTTCCGGAAATAATTTTTCCGGAAAGTTTCCGGAAGAATCTTCTTCCGGAAGAATAATTTGTGTCTTCCGGAAATACTCACAGACAATTTCCGGAAGAACGTCATCCGGAATGTTTCCGGAAGAAGCTTCTTCCGGAAGAATTCCATTGAGCTTCTTCCGGAAGTCTTCCGGAAGAAGCTTCTTCCGGAAGTTAGTTTTTTTTTTTAATGCGTATGTAATGACGATTTTGCCCTTGTGTAAATTTCTTTAAATTAACGTCTTCAGGCTGTGTTTTACTGCGCTTTCTTTCTTTCTTCTTCCGTTTGCTTTGTTTCTTCTTCCGTTTGCTTTGTTTCTTCTTCCGTTTGCTGTTGTTTCGGTGGTGGTCCCTTCAGCAGTCTGTTGGTGGTCCCGTGAAGTGAAGTATTTGAAGATTTGGTGGTCCCGTGTTCCGTATTTGAAGTTTTATTAGTGGCTGTTGTTCCTATTTTGTCGGAGGTACGCGTTTATTTCGTTTTCCGGTTAGCTTTTAGAGAAGAAAAACAGTAAAAAATGTATCCGGAAGAAATTTTAGGCACAGAAGGAGGAAGGTCCGGAATGACCACTTCCGGATCAAGGTCTTCCGGAAGTTACGAAGGCCAATTCCGGAAGAAGTGCTTCCGGAAAATATTTCCGGAATGTTAAATTATTACTAATTTATTTTAATTTCTGTTTTATAATTTTTTTAATTTCTGTTTTATATATATTTCTGTTAGTTAATAATGAATTATTGGTTTAATTAGGTATAATGATATATATTGTGGATTATAATTTTTTTTGTTTTATAATGGTATATATATATATATATATATATATATATATATATATATATATTTCTGTTTTATAATTTTTTTTTATTTCTGGTTTATATATGTTGTGGATTATTGATTTAATTAGGTATAATGGTATAATATTAAATGATTTAGGTAACTTAAATGTATAATGGTACAAAAATGTTTTATTAGTTGTTTATTATAGTGATAAGTTTAGTTTAAGTAAATAATGTAGTTATAAATTTAGAATATAGTGATAATTTTAATATAGTCGTGTATGATGCATATGTCCTATTAATATGTTTGTTATTTAAGGTATAGTAAATTTTTGGATGTGGTTATATGATAATTTGAATGTACTTGTGTATGATGCATATGTCCTTAAGGTCAACCAATTGTTATTCTCAGGCAAAGCAATGGGCAATTCCATATATTAGTAGAATGCAGGAATACACAAGCTTGATGTCATTCAAAACACACTATGTAGACCTAAATGAAGACTAAACATTCATTGTTTATTTATTTGTATTCATTATGCGATATAATTCGTTGTAACCCGTCACTAACCAATTAATATTATCAACTACTCGTTTGGTTAAGCAAGGAAATTGTTGGTCCAACAAAAATCATTTACGCGTACAGCATACATCATTGTCATAATTGACAACACATAATGACATGCATGCGTGTTACAGTTTGAGCGTGACAACACATTGGTTGACTTCAGTACACATTTTGAAACTAGCAGTCGCTCAACAACACATTGGTTGACTTGACTACACATTAGCGACAACACATTGGCTGACTTGACTACACGTAAAATCATTTCCTATTTCATCATGGCATCAAGATATAGAACAGAAGTTTCATAGTTTACCTGTAAGAAAATTGGCACGTAAATGGAAATGGTTCTTCACCTATTTCGTAGAAAGAGCTCCAACCCATAAGTGGCTGAGACTCCATGATCATGCTCCAGACACGAAGATATATAAAGACGTTGAAGTATTGAAGAAGGATTATAAGTCCCTTCCTTGCTGAAACAGTAGTAGAACGTGGGGAATATGAAAGGAAGTTGGCAATTTATATGAATACGAAATAGGAATATACGATGATGAGAGTGAATCATATGTAACTTAAGGTGGCTATTAATTGCTTGGAGAATGTGCGCGCCGCCTTCTATGCGTGAATGCGTTTTAATGGTGACGATGAGTATGCTTGCGAGAGTTACAAGAATACAAGGGGAATAAGAATATTCCAAGTTTGAACTTTAATGAACTCTCTTGCTTCTTTAATGAATAGGTTTTGAAGATTGTGATCGTGGAGCTTCTGTGCATTTGGAAGATTTGATCTTTTTTAGGATCCTTTAATTAATCCGTTTATCACATTGTAAACAAGCAAGATGAGAAATGGCCGCCCTCCATTGTCGGAACTGGGGAACGGGACTATTTTTTTTGGATTCTTTGACGTCCAAACATGAGAAATGGCCGCCCTCCATTGTCTCAGGGCACAGGCACACCCACGCAAAAAAATCCCAAACATGGGTACTTGAACATGGAAAAAGGGTTCATTTCCTATTTTTTTCGATTTTGAGGCTTTGTTTTGACGTGTTAGTTGACGGAACTGGGGAACGGGACTATTTTTTTTGGATTCTTTGACGTCCAAACAAAAGAACTGGGGAACGGGACTATTTCCTGATTTATTAATTATTTTAAAAACATTTATTTTTTATGTAATTCTTACAAACAAAACTCATGATTCTAGGTTCCCTTTTTTTAAAAATAAATTTAAAACAACCGTAAACTTCGCTTAAGGACCACAAACAATCGGAATAACAAACTATATTATAAAATAATAAACTGTGCAAAACACGCCAACTATATTAAACAAAAACTGTAATAATTACAAATATTCATGTCAACTACAACACAACAATATAAATACAATGATCAATGGTCCGTGCGGCGTCTCTGACGAGCCCTGACCGTCCCATCAGCACTGGGTCCCCCTCTCGCGATCGTCAGGCAGTCCTGCATAATGTCATATAACTCTGTGCCTGCAGTGACTATCCTAAGGTTGAGCACACGCTCCAACCTCTGTGCAATCGCCTCATATCCCTCGTAATCATCCTGTCAAAGTCAGTAAAAATATTTATTATGAAATTCAAAATAAACAACAACTCATAAAACATTAAACGCGCAAATAATCTTACCACATATGGAGGGGGGTCAAATGCCATTGGAACCTGGGGGCTGGGCGGCTGTATGTAGTCCTCAGGGTCTGCAGCTGGTGCATCCCTCTGCTGGTCAGCTGCCTGGGTTGGTGTCATGAAAGGGTGAGATATGCGGAAAAACCACTCAATGTAATCCGCAGATACCTGCCCAGGCACTAAACAAGGCTGACCCGCAGGTAGTAAGTGATCCGCAAACTCCATCCACCTGTCATCTATCTGCTCCTGTGACAATCGTGCACTAACAGGCGGCGGAGGGATGCTCTGGATGTAACCGAACTGGCGTACCACCCTCTCCGGTCGAACTGCGACGATCATAGGACCCCATCTGAGCTGACCCTGGAACGATGAAATCTCCTGAAACGCCCTAACACCCCGATGCTCCGTGTACGGCAACCAAGACACATCTGTGACGGTCAAACCATCACAACGTGCCCTGTAGGGTGCTCCTGTGATGCCCTTCATGTGCGCCTTCGACGTCAACCACCGGGAAGCACGTGGGGACGTCTCCTGGTATGTGTCGTCAGTCACGCACTGATGCACACTAGGGAAGTGCTCATAGATCCAGCACTACACAATAATTGAGGTTAACATAACATAAAAACATGTTTAAATCATAATCGAACCTAACATATTAATAAACACAAAATTTACCTGAAATAGCGTCAAGTACCCCGCAAGCTGTCGGGTGGTGGTCCTACAAGCCTCATCTAACTGGTCGTACATATGAACCAGCGCGGCAACCCCCCAAGCGTAACCACCACTATGAGCGAGGTCCCGGAAAGCGTCAAGGTGGACCACATGCACGTATGTTGCACTCTTATTAGCAAAAAGAGTGCAACCGACAAGGTGCAGCAAATAAGCGCGAGCTGCGACAATCCACCGCCGGGCCTGACATCTGGTCTCATAAATGTCACGAACCCATCCTAATCGTACATATGCTCCACGTGTGAGTGCTGTCTCGGCTCTGGCCTCCTCCGCAGACACTTCCAGCAACTCCGTGAGCAAGAATCTGGCCTCCTCCGTAGAAAGAGCGTGGAAACTGTGCAAGGCGCCAGTGATGGGCAAATGTAGAATGGACGACACATCATCCAATGTGATCGTCAGCTCTCCTACTGGAAGGTGGAAGGTGCTAGTCTCACTGTGCCACCTCTCCACAAATGCGGATATAAGTCCAGGATCGCCAGTAATAACTGAACAATCTATCAGTGGACTTAATCCTGTGGCAGCCACCAGGCCTTCAATCTCAGGCACTGGCCTCCCAATCAGTGTCAGCTTCCTCCCATGTGACACTAACTTCAAATCAGGACGTTCCTGATTTGAAGTACAAATTATACAATTATTAAAAAAAATTAATCATAAACAAATAAATAAACAATGACAAATAATTAACAAATTAAAATACCTGTCCACTCCACACGGCATGTGCAACATGCTCGGCAAATGATGTGAGCACTGACGGGTCACGTGGACCACCAGGGAATCCCTCTGCAGCATCATCACCATCTGACCCCTCACCACTATCAACACCCTGTGCGTCCGCACGCATCTCAGGTGCCTCCGTAGGCTGCTCAGGGACATCATCAGTCATGTCAGCGACGTCCTCAGCCATATCACGTCCCTCCGTAGTCATCTGATGAACGCGTAGCCTACGGGCTGAGGCAGTAGGCCTACGCCTCTCGGGAACATCGCCAGCATCCTCGTCAGCAGCTCTATCTCTGCCTACGACTCTACCTATGGCACGACCTAAACCTCGTGTTCTAGCCATGATCTGTAAATCATGTCGAACACGTATTTTTTTCGGTCAAAATATACACAATTTTCTTTATAAAAAATCAACTTTATTTATAAACAAATAAGACTAACTTAAATCAAATTATTTTCACACATACACGACCTAATTTTAAAAAAAAAATTAAACAACTTCATTTATATAAAAAAAAACAACTAATGTAAAATAAAATTATTAATAAACATGCACAACTTAATTTTTTTTAAAAAAAATTAAACAACTTCATTTATAAAAAAAAAACACAACTAATATAAAAATAATTCATTACTAAACATCCACAACTTAATTTTAAAAAAAAAATAAACAACTTCATTTATAAAAAAAAACACAACTAATGTAAAAAAAATTAATTAGTAAACATCCACAAGTTAATTTTTTTTAAAAAAATTAAACAACTAATGTAAAAAAAAAATTATTTAGTAAACATCCACAATTTTTTTAGTAAATAAAATACTTCATTTATAATAAAATAAACTAATTAATTATAAAAAATTAGTATTTTTATAAAACTTCCAAAACACACAACTTTAATTATAAAAATAGACAACTTCATTTTTTAAAAAAAAACACTAATTTAAAAAAAAACAATAAACAAAAACAAACACAACTACTTTTATAAAAGAAAATTAATTTACAAATTAATATTTAGTAAAAATACACAATTTAAATTATAAAAAAAATATGACATCAAAAACCCAAACTTCATTTTTCATAAAATCTAAAAAACAAAATAACCAAAATAAATAAAATAATTCATTTAAAAAAAAAACAAAACAATTTCTGTTTAAAAAAAATTTAAAAAAAAAAAACACAAAAAAAAAACAAAAAAACCACTTCCGGAAGAAGTGGTTCTTCCGGAAACATTCCGGAAGAAGGGGTTCTTCCGGAAAGGTCTTCCGGAACTTTGGAAGTTCTTCCGGAAGTGCGCGTCTTCCGGAAAGTTCCCGGAAGACGTTTTCCGGAAGTCTTCCGGAAGAACACTTCTTCCGGAAAACGTTTTGTTACTTCCGGAAGAACACTTCTTCCGGAAACTTTCCGGAAAAGGTTCTTCCGGAACTTCCGGAAGAACCCCTAACGGGTCTTCCGGAAGACGCCGTCGTCAGCCTTTTGAGCCATTTTTTCCGGCGTCCTCTCGTCTTCTCCCCTCTCGTCTTCTACCCTAGGTTTCGTCTTCTACCCTAAGGTTCCACTAACCTAACGTTACACTAACCTACCCTAATGTAGTGCATAACAAAACCAAAGCTAAGAAGAAGGCCACCTACCTCGAAAGCAAATGGGTCCAAGGGCTGTCGGAGAAGCTCGCAGAGAAGAAGCTTGTCGGGGAAGAGAGAAGAGAAGAAGCTTTTGCGGAAGAGACACAGTGAAAAAGAGAGAATGCTTCCGGGAAAAAAATGCTTTTTATTTTTTTAAATGAAGGGCAAAATTGACCTTTCATTGAATTGCTGGGTGCACCAGCAATATTGCTGGGTGCACCTAGCATATCCCTAAATTCAAAACCGGCAGTTTGCTATTATCCATTGGGTTTATGTTAAATTAATTAGTTGGGTTTATGTTTAAATAAATCACCCTATCAAAATTTTGATCCTGTGATCAACTTCTTGTTATCTTGAGTAAGACTTTCATGTCGTGTATCTCTTCTCATTTTATCTATTCTTAGAATTAATTATATAATTTTCACTATTATGTGTAAAATTTATGCGAATGTCATTTTAATTCCTTGGCCGGAGATAAAACAACGACATTTTTGGTTAAATAATCAAATGGAAAGAAGCATATGGCATACGAGTGGGATGCGTATGATTGCACTACAAATGACAAGGATATATCAGTTTCCCTGTTGAATGGAAAACCAAATGATACACTTCAATTTTGAAATATTCAACAACTTGCACACGTTTATATTTAATCAACATATTTTTTGTTTTTGAAAAATCAAACTCTGCCAGTTTTGGCCTCCAGGATGATCTTTTTTATATTCGTCCCACCAATATACATAAATGAGCAAATCCTCACACGTTAGTTCTTAAGATTATAGTTATTGAGATTTCAGTTTTTTATGAGATTTATTTGATGGTTAAATCTTTACAAAATTAATAATAAAATGACTAACTTAATAAAAGAAAATTTAAAAAAATAATAGAATGATTCATTTATGTTTAGAGAACATGATCGAGGATGAAATTAATTTGAAAATACATTAGCTGCTTATACGCGCTTAAAAAAACGCGTTTGTAATTGTAAGTAAGCCATTTACAACCCTTTATCTGTATATAATATAATATTTCTTATTTCTTTCTTAACAACGTACTTCTACTTGAAAATTGATCAATAATATTAATTTAATTTATTGTCTCATTTGGTAATCGAATTATCCAAACCAATTTCAGAAAAAGAAAAGATTTGGAGCTTAAGATAATCGATTATCCAATTGTTGAAAATGAAGAAAAGTTCTTTATGTAAATTGATAATCGATTATCACATATGATAATCGATTATCCACTTAGCACAAAAGGAACTAAAATTATTGGACTGAAACAAGTTAATCAATTATCCTTTTTGATAATCGATTAATCAATTTCTAGAATTGCAGAACAAAGGGGATTTTGTTGAATTAATTGATTACCTGGTTTTATAATCAATTAGATATGTTTTTATTGTCAAAATTTATAAATACCCCTAAATGTTTTCTTAGAAAAAGACTCTTGATTGGTTCAGTTTTAGAGAAAAACATTGCAAGAGAGTCTGAAAAACAATAACACTGCAATAAAATTGAAGATTGAAGTTGATCAAATAATCATTCATTTTAACAACATGATTTAATTATCTCGTGAAAAAGTATTGAAGATTAAAAATTTACACATTTCAGGTGTATTCAATCCTTTATCTTTTAATATTTTAGAGTATTGTTTTTTTTTGTTAGAGTTATTAGGGATGTTGGAGAATCTTTTTTTGTAGGATTCAAGAGAAAGATTTACTTTCTATTAGAGGATTATGTATGCATACTGTTTATACTAGTGTTCTTTATAAAGTGGAAGTTCCAAGAGATTTTAGAACAAATTGGATATAAGTTCGGATTGGATTTAACTAGTATGAAGTCTTGTATTATTCTCTTATTCTTTATAACTTTGAGTTTTGTAATCATCTTGATATTAGAATTGATTTCAAAGGATTATCATAAAAAGTTTCTATTTTCCATTTTTTTTGAAAAACTTTGATTGATTTATAGAGATGTTTTTAATTGATGTTAAAAACAATTTGATAAAGATTTTGAAAGAATTTATTCAACTTTCATTCTAAATTCTCAACCTGAACCAACATTCATAAAGGTCAACTTTATTTTAAAAAAATTGACATAAAAAGAATGAGTTTGATTTCAGTGTGAGTATCATTTTGATGAATAATTTATAAATATTCTTATAAATGTTTATTGAACTTTGAGGCTTGACTCTAATAAATTTTGAGACCCAACTCAGATAAATTTTTCAATACTAAAAAAACTTTTATAAACATTTTTATATTCTAGTTTGAGAAATGCAATAAACATTTAAAGGTTGTGTTTGGAAATTCATTCACAATTTTTTACACGGGGAATCTGATTTTCCAATACACTAAATTTAGAAGGAAGAGATTGATGAATTAGAAAACACACTTATTTATTTTGAGTTCGAGTTTTATGTTTTATCCGATTTAAATTGGAGTGTGTACATAATTTTTGTAAAAAAACGCACGCTTACACAAGCAAACAGTTATACTTCACATTGATTTTTCACCTTCTAGGACATCGTCCAAACTCATCCCCTACAACACTGCTGGTTGATTAAGAAAAAATGAAGGCGACACAAAACCCGGATTAATCATCCTTTTAAGACTTTTGTAAAAGTCAACATTCTTTTATATTCTAAAAGAATAGATATAATATTATTTTTAACATTATTTAATTAGTTGAAACTCCTTACACTTGTACCAGAATAAAACAACTCTTTTGCTCTTTTTTCTTCCTAATGTGCAATTAGTCAACGAAGATAAGTCATGCAGCATCAGTATAATTCAACAACCCAAAGAAAGCTAAACTAATCATAAATTTCTAATTTATAGGGGGGAAATAATCAATAACGTACTTACCAAACAAAATATATGGTCCATAGAAAAACAAAATATCTAGTAATAGATTACCGCTGTTTATTTTTTTTTAACTCATATATAATAATAAGCCAAAGTGACTTTATATAAAAATATCTATATATATAATCTATTTATCGGATAGATGTCGACTTCAATTCTTTCTGTCAAGGAACGTTAACAAGTCATAACTGATCATAATCAAAACAATTTCAAGAAGATTCCTCATTTGAGTCATTCCACCAAATATTTTTGCAATGAAAATAAAAATTCGTTCGAGAGTTCATGGTTAATTATATCTTGATGTATGGAAATTCAGTTGAAATGCTGATCTGTTTTAACAGATATTTTTTATTATGTTTAGATCAAGAATGAATACCTGCCCACACATACTTAAAAAACTAACTTATTTGATAATCATACCACATTGGTTGACTCCAAAAAAAAGAAGAAGGAGAAGAAAAACTCGTTTATGACAATCCTCACGTTTCTGTTGGTCGCAAAATTGGACCAACGTACACGTCCTAAACACTTCCTGTAGTGTATATATAAAAACCGCACTCACCCTCCCCGAAGTCACCAACAACACTTGTCATAGAATTCACAACCGACAATGGCGACAAAACCTCGTTTGGCTTATCTCTCTTCCACTTTTCTTCTTCTTCTTGTTGTAACTGTCTTTACTTCGGTGTCGGCACAAGCCCCAGAATCCCCATCACTCTACAACACCTTCCTTCAATGCCTCACCAAATACACAAATAACCCCTCCAACATAGTCTTCGCCAACACCAACCCCAAGTTCCCCACTATCCTCCAAAACTACATCCGAAACGCGCGTTTCAACACCTCCTCGACGCGAAAACCATTACTCATCGTCACTCCCCAGCAAGAATCACACGTCCAGGGCACAGTAATCTGCGCCAAAAGCGTTGAAATTCAACTCAAAATCAGAAGCGGAGGCCATGATTACGAGGGCATCTCGTACATCTCCGAGGAACCCTTCGTCATCCTCGACATGTTCAACTATCGCAGAATCACCGTGGACGTAAAAAACGAGGTTGCAGTGGTCGAAGCTGGAGCAACACTTGGAGAAGTTTATTACAGAATCTGGGAGAAGAGTAAAGTTCTTGGCTTTCCAGCAGGGGTGTGTCCCACTGTTGGCGTCGGTGGCCATTTCAGCGGCGGAGGGTACGGCAACATGTTGAGAAAATATGGCTTATCCGTTGATAACGTCATCGACGCGCAAATTGTTGATGTGAAAGGAAATCTTCTAAACAGAAAAACAATGGGGGAAGATCTGTTCTGGGCTATTAGAGGAGGTGGTGGAGCGAGTTTTGGTGTCATTTTGTCGTTTACTATTAAACTCGTTCCGGTGCCGGAAACGGTTACCGTTTTCCGCGTTGAGAAGACTCTTGAAACGAATGTCACTGCCACTGACCTTGTCGTGCAGTGGCAGCAGGTGGCGCCAAATACTGATGATAGACTTTTCATGAGGTTACTGTTGCAGCCTGTGAGTTCGAAGGTTGTGAAGGGAACAAGAACCGTTAGAGCCTCGGTTGTGGCTTTGTTCCTCGGAGGGGCTAATGAGGTTGTGTCGATTTTGGCGAAGGAGTTTCCTCTTCTTGGGTTAAAGAAGGAGAATTGCACTGAGGTGAGTTGGATTGACTCTGTTCTGTGGTGGAACGATGACAATAGTTTGAAGAATGGTGACAAACCTGAAACCTTATTGGATCGGAATTTAAACAATGCAGGTTTTCTCAAAAGAAAATCTGATTACGTCCAGAATGCTATTTCCAGAGATGGGTTGGAGTGGCTATTTAAAAGGATGATTGAGTTGGGAAAAACGGGGCTTGTTTTCAATCCTTATGGAGGGAAAATGGCTGAGATTCCTTCTGATGCGACGCCGTTTCCGCACCGTAAAGGGAACTTGTATAAGATCCAGTACTCTGTGAACTGGGATGATCCTTCACCCGGTGCTGCTCTGAATTTCACGAACCAGGCTAAGAGGTTGTTCAGTTACATGACCCCTTTTGTGTCCAAGAATCCCAGAAGTGCGTTTTTGAATTATAGGGATCTTGATATTGGGGTTAACAGCTTTGGTGAGAATAGCTTTCAGGAAGGGTTGGTTTATGGGACCAAATACTTCAATGATAATTTTCAGAGGCTTGTGAAGATTAAGACCACGGTTGATCCTGAAAACTTTTTCAGGAATGAACAGAGTATCCCTGTTCTTCATGGCGAAGCATAGGGAATCATACAGATACAGTGAAGAATATTGCTTAGTTTTTTTTTTTTTTTCCTTGTTTGACAGTAAAGAATATTGCTTAGTGCTCCTGTTAGTTGTGGCATTTTCTTTTGTTCCTATAGTTCTATATGAATAGTTGGCCCATAGGCCGTGATGTTTGTCAATTGATTTGATTATTATTATATCATTGAATTTTAAAGTTGAGGTATATGGTAGGTTCTGCTTACGGATTTTCATTTATTTTATTTGTTCTTTTCTTTCTGTTTATTTTTGCTCCTCCATTTGTGCATTTAATCATGAGACTTGTGTCAGGGCGGTAGGAAAACTGGTTAAATCCCAGTATGAATATAATAATATGAGAGTACTCGTTATTGGTTGAATTATCCGAACTATACTTGTGTGACTAGTGGAGGTCTTGCTTTTTCAGGCTGACCAGTGACCACATCTTGTGGTTCTTATTTTTTCTTGTGGTTTTTGTCTTTAGATTTTGTCTTGTGGTCCCATGAATTTTCAATGCGTGATGTTCTGCAAGGGATTTTTAACTCCTCCACTTTATTCATTTAATTTAGTTTGATTTTTGACCAAATTCATTGAATTTCATAAGCCCACCTGTTTTAGTTTAAACCAGACATACGAAATTACCGAGCAATTTCAGTGGAACTAGTCACGGGAATTGTTTGACAAAAATGTCGTTACGTGCAATTAATACTTATTTCGGTTAGTTTAGTAATATCCAAATAATTATTTCCTAAAACAAAAATAACTAATTTTACAATAAAAAATAAGATTATTTTTAAAATATCTTTCATCAGAACTTATTATTATGAATAAAAAAGAGTTATTAAAAATAAAAATAAAATTAAATAAATGATATTTTAGGATGAATAATATTAAATATGACAAAATTAGTTAAATTTGTTTATATTTAAATCCAATAAATAAGATTATTTTTTTACTTATATAAGAATTAAGAAAATAATTAATTTAATTAATAATATTAAATTTATTTTAATTTTATGTTTTTCATTAAATTACTCTTAACACTAATGATACAAACTCTTGTTTTGGTCATAAGTCAGTCCTGGCTCAACAAAACCATATTGGTATAAATTAGGGCAAGAAGTAATAATGAACCAAGAAAGACCCAAAAGATTCAACTCTCACCCTGATCTCAATGACACACAAAGCCTCCAATGGCACCAACCACAAACTACAACTCAAGCCTCCAATTTGCCATAAAGATATATCTTATCTCCTATTGGGGAATCACAAGATAGACATGAACGAGTTATATCTCATGATATGGCAGAACAATTCCCTATCCAAGGATGACAAGTTAAATACTACGATAATAACCACAAGATGTTTTTGTTTACCACTTGAAGCGTGAGAATGATCACTAACCCTAATGCCCCTAATCAATCCATGCGAGCAAATCAACAGTACTGCAAATCATTGTGCTAGCTGGCGGCTATAGGGGACATGTGCACAAAAAAACAACTCACTCCAATAGGGAAGGAGACATCACTTAAGCAAAGATGAGTCCCTTTTTAGCTTGCCATGGGCCTGTTGGACTCGTGCGCGCTACAGTAGCAAGTTGGATTTAATTATTAATCTTTATTTAATTAATTTCTCCCACTCTGATTATTTGCTTTATGTTTGTAATCCTATTATTATATAAGTTTAATGATTATGTGTTAATAATGTAAAATAATTTTGCATTGTTATTATTCACAAATTATCTTTTGTTTGACTTTTAAAGTAATTATGATAAAAGTCAACAAACTATTTACATGTTCAAGTAGCATGAGATCCAATTCATTTTCAGCAATAGCTAAATAGGAAGGTAAACTAAACATGGATAAGTCAAAGTTGGAAGTTCATGGGCCATTAAGTTGAATTGTTAGGTCGGTGGATTCTTAGAACAACTTTAGTGTTAGATCTTGAGCTTAAAATCCGGTATTTAATAGATTTGCCACTAAAGATGGAGTTAGGACCTCTACACTAGAGGATGAGATCTTCCACAAGATCCTTAAAGATATGCATCTTCTTTTAAAACAAATTATTTTTTACTCCTTCTCTCCCTAATAGTTTCTGGAAGGAAGCAATGAATAGAACAAAGAGGGGAAAAAAGAAAACAGATCCACACCCACCTCCACAACAACAAATCCAAATAACAACAACAAAATACAACGAAAATAATAAATTTAAAAATTAAATACAGTTAGAAACACAAATATGAGGGAGAAGAGCATGTTGTGGTGGTGTCGAGGTAGATGAGGGAGAAGAGGAATGTGGTGGCCTTCACTAGGGAGATGGAGGTTATGTGAGAGAGAAGAGCATCTGTGCTGACAGCGGTGGCCCTATCTAGTCGAGAAGGAGGGTGGGGGGTAGAAGGAAGAGGTAAAGGGGAGGGAAGGTGGGCTAGAGGAGAAAAGGGAATGTAAAGGGAAAAGAAAGGGGCAATAAAGGGGGAGGGTGGTTGTGGAGGGAGGGTGGGGCCATGGAGGGTTTCGTGGAAATGGGATGGGAAAGAGGAACTTAGGGTCGTGTAGGGATTTGTGGTGGGGTAGAGAGGAAAGGGGAAGTGAAAGGGGGCGAGTGTGTTGCCTGTGTGAGGGAGAAGAGAAGGTTTGGGCGTGAAAGAGAAGAGAGGGTGTGAGGGAGAAAAATGTGTTTGTCCGTGAAAAGTGAAAAGGTTTTGTTTTTTTAAAATAAAGAATCTCATCGTTGCTTGTCACCTGTCATACTCTAATTTCGTCCGGGGACTATCGTTCATTGATCTTTTGATCCTTGTTAGTTGACTTACGGTGTTGAACGCCATTTATAATGCGAAACAGATGATCATTCAGTGTTTTGATCAAGAATGCGAAAAATACCAAAAAAAGGGGCAAAAGGGTTTTTTCCTTGGTTTTCCTGGACCTTAGCTCGCCCAGGCTAGCCTCTGGCTCGCTTGGGCCACCAAATAACTTCATAGTGAAGAAACCAACTCGCCTGGGCAAGCTCTAGCTCGCTTGGGTGAGCTCATTGCTTCAGCACTAAGTTTCAACTCACTTGGGCGAGCTGCAACTGCCCCAAAGTGACCCTTTGCCTATAAATAGGCATCCTAGGGGTGTTTTAAAGGGTTCCAAGGGTTAGAAGTGGAGAGAATTGAGAGAAGAGAGAAAGAAGAAGAAGAAAGAAGAGGAAACGAAGCCGAGGCGCTACCGAATCACGACCGCGATCATTCCTTACGTCGTTTTCTTGTTCTGTGTTCTTCGTGCGACCGTCGGTTAGTTTTATTTTTAGGGATTGAATGTGATATATGTACCCTTATTAGGGGTCCCCTTTGTTATTATGTGCACATCCATATTCTCCATCTATCATCGACAATCTCGTTTTCCTTTGTAAAGTTCAATCTTAATCGATCACTAGTGTTGTAAAGTTGTCTTTAAAGAGATTGAAAGTTAATAAACAAAACCAAGATAAAACCAACTCATAAATAACTTCTTTTTGTCAAATATCACTTGAGATCGTTTCAAGGTCCATCGCCTTAACGATTCCCTCCACTTTTCAAATTTATATGATCATTTTAGGATCCAACGCCTTAATGATACTCTCCGCTTTTCAAAATTTAAAACATCGTTTCAAGTTCCAACGACTTAAATGACTTTTTTGTTCGCAATTAAAATAAATATTTCAAAAGCATAAAAATCAATTTAACACATAAACATTCAGACTTAAAGAACTATATAGGTCTGAATTCCTCATCGCACCTGAGGATACGGGGCAACACCCTTGTCGACCCTAAAAAAATAAAAAGGAAAAATACACAATTTTGAAGTCACGTTTTTACACACTCGATTAAAGACTGCCGTCCCTTGTGACGGGTGTGTGGGGTGCTAATACCTTCCCCATGAGTAAACACTCCCGAATCCTTATTTTCAAAATTCTCAGACCTCTTTTTAGTTTTTCTAACGTTTTCCTCGAATAAACGTTGGTGGCGACTCCCACACGTTTTTCTTTTTGGAAGACTCTCCTTAGGCTTTTCATCCACACTCCCATTGTAGAGTAGGTTGTGACATCACCAATGACATATGACCAAATTTGAACCATTTGCTAGTGTAAAATTTATCAAGATAATTGTTTAAATTTCAAACAATCTAATTAATGAAATTAAAATATTATAAAATTATGCATTTGAAATCCTATAAATTCACTCATTGGTGATCATATTTTTCACACCATTTTTCATTGTCCTTTTATTCTCATTCTTAATGGATCCAAATTAGTTTCATTGGCAAGCATATTACAATTATTTGCAAAATTATCAAATGGCTCCCACAATAAAAAATTCTCAAAATACTCCTTAATTTTTTTCCCTTGCCACCATCTCCAATAAATTTTATGCAAAATAATCAATCTCTTTCCACTGAAAATTCTAAAAGTTCTCAAACTTTTTCTTCAATGCCATAAAGCAATTTCGTCGTGTTTCGTATGCTTCCCAATAGTTCTAGTGGTTCACAAACTCCTTCCAATGATGAAATTGAAACCCAATTTCCATAATTTTTTACCCAAATTTGGCTAGAAAATATCACACTAAAGGAAGGAAAAGAGAATTCTACAAAAAAGAAAACACGAATTTACTTTTCAATTGAAGATGATACACAACTCATTGGTTCATGGCTTAATGTCTCAATGGATCCAATTGTTGATGATGGTCAATCAAGAGAGCATTTTTGGTTAAGAGTTATAAGAAATTACAACAACTTTTATGGCAATCTACGAGAGAGAACCTTGAATCAAGTGATATCTTGATGACAAAAAATTAATGTTGGGGTTCAAAAGTTCAAGGACCATTACAAACAAGTTGTTGATTTGAAGAAAAACGGTTATAAGAAGAGTGATGTCATGATTCATGCATATGTCATTTGGAAGGAAGACGAGGGAAACAACTTTGCTTTAAAGCATGCATGGTGACTACTAAAAGATCAACCTAAATGGTTAGAACAATGTACATGAATTTATTCAAAAAGAACAAAGCTTTATGCTTTTGGGGCTTACTCATCGTCATCTAACCCGGAGATATCGATTGAGGTTTCAAAAATTGGCACACCATCACGAATCCCTCATCCAATGGGATAAAAGGCAACCAAGAGGAAGATCAAGTGGAAAGAAGATGCAACGGTTCATCGATTGTGGACTTGTCAGACATGGAAGCTGTAATCAGGGAAAAAATGTTGTCAAGAAATGAATAGCAGAGGCAAAGGAGAAGAAGAATGTAACAATGTTGTACGAAATTCTAATGAAGGACACATCTGTCATTTCTAAAGATTAACTCAAGAAACATGAAATCACTTGTAATTATATTTTAAAAAAGCTTAGCAATTAGTTATTGTGTTGTAAGTTAGTTTTAATTAGACACTATGTTGCAGGTTTATTTTAATTAGTCACTATGTTGTAACGATTTTAGTTTTAATTAGTATTCATATTGTAACTTTTAATTAGTTGAATGTTGAACTTTGTGTTAATTAGTTTTCATATTGTAACTTTATGTTAATTATTAATTTTTAATTATGTAACTAGCAGTGTGATTGTTACAAAACTAGCCATTTTAAAAGTAGTCGTTGGGATACTAGCCGTTAAAAAGTAATCATTGTGAAACTAGAAATTAAAAATTAGCCGTTGGAAATGATGCTATTTAATTGCTAAATTTGCTTTCAATCATCCACCTTTCTACAAACTCTGCAGTCTTCTTCTTTCTTTTTTTCTCTAGCTCCGCTCACTTGTAAAATGGATCTAAACTCTGACTTTGATACAATTTAGAAACAAATTGTTGATGAAACACTTAGAGACAACACTAAAGAACAAATCATGAGGTACTTATGCAAGGTGTGACTACAAGTAGAGAATAAAAGTCGATCAAGACGCCATATAAATTGTGATTGTGAAGGCGGACATAGTCGCTCGTTGAATGAATACTTCTTTGAAAATTCTGTATACACAAAGAGGTAGTTTCGATGAAGGTTTTGGATGCAGAAGCAATTGTTCATTCAAATTATAGTCGCTATCAATAATCATGATCTGTATTTTCAAATGAGATTTGATGCAACTAGTAGAAAAAGATTTTTCACCATTACAGAAGTGTACTACAACAATTCATATATTAGCATACAGATCACTTGTCGATAGTGTCAATGAGTATGTTAGAATTACCGAATGCACTGGAATTCAATGCTTAGAAGCTTTTGTAAGGGATGTGAACGAGATATTGTGGGATATATACTTGGGAAGGCCAAACAATAACGACATCAATCGTCTACTACAAATTAGAGAGACATATGGGTTGACAGGTATGTTTGATTCTATTGATTGCATGCATCGGAAATTGAAAAATTGTCTAGTTGCATTACAAGGTCAATATTGTAGAAGTGATCATTGCAAACCCATAGTAATACTTGAAGGCGTCCCGTAACAAGACTTGTGGATTTGACATGCATTATTATGGAGTTGTGGATTCAAATGATGACATTAATGTGTTAAACCAATCATTTGTGTTTAATGACATTTTGGAAGGTTGAGCTCTCTAGTGCAATTTACAATTAATGTAACCCCATATAATATGAGATACTATATTGTAGATGACGTTTATCCTGATTTGGATACTTTGGTGAAGACCATTCCCATGTCACAAGGAGAGAAAAAAATTTATTCACAAAATGTCAAGAAAGGATGTGAAGAGAATATTTGGTGTGCTAAAATCTCAATTTACAGTTATATGTTGTCCATCGCATAATTGACACATCGATATATAAAAAATATTATATTGACATGCATTGTATTGTGTAACATGATTGTTGAATACAAATGAGATACATACAATGATAATATTGATGCTGATTATGATCAAATAAATGAGGAGATTTCAAATGTTGATGTATCTTGTAGTGCTCTTCGCAACTTTTCTATATACCTTCAAACAAGACACTATATGCATACAAGAGAAATTCATCAACAACTTCAAATAAATTTTGTGGAGCATATTTGGACGTTTCAGTGACAACAATGATGAAATTTAATTTTTCTTGTTGAATGTCAATGTTTTGTATTTTTTTACTTTTGAATGTGATGTATTTTTCATCGGTTTAATTTTAATTCATAAAAAAATTTTAGTTATTAATATTTTTCTATTTTTAAATTAGTTATTTTATAATTAAAATATTTATAATTAGTTACTTAAATTTAATTGAAAATTAATTCATAAAATATATTCTAGTAGAATCCATTGTGTGACCCACAAAAAGTACCTCAAGATTTCAAATTGAAATTTACTATTAAAGCAAAAAAGAAGAAAAATCTTGATGCACATATATGACACACAGAATCCACTAAAAAGTGTTTAAAAATCCCAAAATAAGATCTATTATTAAAGATACTCTTAAAAAAAATTGCCATGTTTAACTATGCTGAACTAGAGCTGATTGGTCCGTAAAAAAGGTGTATTGGATTCAACTAGTTTGAAAAACACCTTTCATTTGCCCGGATCAAAACAAAAATTTGTTAATATTATAAGAACTAAAAATAATAATTTTAATTTTAGAAGGATAAAAATTAAAGATTTTTTTTATAAATACCCAAATTAAAACATGCTATTTTATAGAAATAAAAACGTATTTAAGTTTAAAAAAACATATTAAGTTTCATCAAAATTGACAAACTTATGATAAGTATAAGAAATTGTAAATAAATGAAAGAATAAAAAAAAAACTTTACAAGATGAGTGGATATATTATTTATTCCAATCAAGTGCACATTGGAAGCATACGTTACTAACATGTCCATTAAATTTATCAACCCGATCCGTTCCACCGTCTGGGTTCCCTGTATCACAATTTTAGCGTTGGGATACTCTGTTCATTTCTGAAATAGTTTCCGGGATCAACCTCAGTTTTAATCTTCGCCAGTCTATAGAAGTTGTCATCGAAGTACTTAAAACCATAAACCTCCCCTTCTTGGTAGCTATTGTTATCATGGTGATTAATACCAATGTCAAGGTCCCTATAATTCAGAAAAGCCCTCCTTGGATTTTTGGACACAAATGGTGTCATGTAGCTATGTAACCTTCTAATTTGTGTTGTAAAGTTCTTCTCTGCAGAACCTCCAGGTTCCTCCCAATTGGCAGAATACTCAATTTTGAACAGATTTCCTGCTCGGTGAGGAAATGCTGTAGCATTTGCTGAAATCTCATTCATTCTTCCGCCATATGGATTGAAAGCCATACCTGTTTGTCCCAACTCAATCATCCTTTTCCATATCCATTCTAACCCGTCTTTGGAAATTGGATCCTTCACATAATCAGATTTCCTTTTGAGGAACTTTGCTGAGTTGAGATTTCTGCCAAGTAGAGCTTCTGGGTGGGCACCATTTGGAAAACTATCCCACCAAACCACAGACTCAATCCAACTCATTTCAATGCAATTCTCCTTCTTTAGACCCAAAGTTGGAAACTTTTTGTCCAAAAGTGACACAAGCTCTTCTGCTCCTCCCAGAAACATAGTCATAACCGCGGCTCTAACAGTTTTGTGCCTCTCTCCGACGTTCGAAATCATGGGGTGTAACTGCAGTCTCATGAAAAGCCTTTCATCCGTGTACGGTGCAACTTGTTGCCATTGCACAACAAGATCAGTGGCATTTTGCTCCAAAGTCTTCTCAACCTGAAAAACGATTAGAAGTTATAAGGTTGACTTGACGTTGATTGAAAAAAAAAATAGAAAAAGAGGGAGAGTTCATGAGTTTAAATTCCTCCCACTAATAAAAACTAACAAACTAAGTTTAAAAAACCTGAAAAACAGTAACAACTTCAGGCACAGGAACCAACTTAATTGTGTATGATAATATGACACCAAAACTTGCTCCTCCACCTCCTCTAATAGCCCAAAAAAGGTCTTCCCCCATTGACTCCTTGTTTAGAATCCTACCTTTGACGTCAACAATTTGAGCATCACTGATGTGATCAATGGATAACCCATATTTTCTCATCATGTTACCATACCCTCCTCCACTGAAATGACCACCAACACCAACAGTGTGGCACACCCCTGCAGGAAAGCCAAGAACATCACTCTTCTCCCAAATCCTATAATAAAGTTCGCCAAGTGTGGCACCGGCTTGGACCACAGCAACCTTGTTTTGCGCATCCACTGTGATGTTGCGGAGGTTGAACATGTCAAGCATGATGAAGGGCTCATCAGAGATGTATGAGAGGCCTTCAAAGTCATGGCCACCACTTCTTGTTTTAATTTGCATATCAATGCTTTCTGCACAGATTACGGCAGTCTGGACATGAGATTCTTGCACTGGTGCGACTATGATTAAAGGTTTTGGTGAAGAGGTGGTGTTGAACCGGGCATTACGAATGTATGCACGGAGAATGGAAGAATAGGAAGAGTTGGTTTGGGCAAAGACTATGTTAGAGATGTTGGGGGAGTTAATGTAGTTTCTTAGACAGTCAACAAAAGTTTCATATACTGATTCTGTTGCTTGGGCAGCATATGATGCATGGGGTGAAAGCAAAAGCACAATAACAATGGGGAGCATAATAGTGGCCAATGGACTTGGTTTTTCCATTTGGGTGGTGCACAGTGCATGCATGATCCATTTCTGAATTATAGATGAAATGAAATAGTGCGGGCTAAGTTCGGTTATGTCGAAAGAGACACAAAGGTTGGGACGCATTAGCCCAAGGTATTATTAAATGATAGACAATGTTTTTTGGCATTACTTCATAAAATTTGACGAGATGTTATTACCATACTTTTCTTGAGGGACACTAGTGAGTGATGAAGATTCTTCTTTGAGCTTTGCCGTTTGCGCATGCTTAGCCGGCATTAATTATATGGAGATACTGTACCAAGTACCAACCATTTAATTAGCCATAAGAAATGAGAAATCAATCCTGTATCTAATTGTTGATAGACCCAATATGGTGCATCAAGATGAAAAAATTACTATTGAACACGTATACTAGCTAGCTACTAAATATTGTTTTTTTAAATATAACTTTATCCCTCATCATAATTGTAAGGTCAAGATTATTTTCTCTTGTGAAAGCATATTATCACATTCAATTCATTGTACATTAAAGAAGAAGAAATTTAAACTTCCAATGCGATATCATAGTAAAATATATTTCTAAGAGAAAATCATCCTAATTTTACTTGAATTGTTTCATTTCCCTTTTCTCCTTTAAAACCCAAAGTCAATTAAGTTCCTAATCATGTTCTTGGTGATGGGGATACTTAGATTTTTCAGAGGATTTTAACCAAGTCAGTTAAAATCCCTCAGCTGAAGAAGCTTAACTAAAACTAAAGACAGCATGGAATTCGAACGTTAATATGTCGCACTCTAAAATTTATTAATATATATTGGAGCTAACGAAGTGGTTTTCCCGTATAATTCTACATGGAAATCAATTACATGCACCAAGTCTAAAGCTACAACACATTAACAACAGGTAGAATGACAGTGGTTACGGGCCAGTATAAAAGTTAAGTGAATCAATTGAATCATTACGACTATATATAAAAGTTAATCAAGTAAGTTTAGTCATTTCCCAACTTTTGTTCCCTTCATCATGTATCCTTTACTTTGGCTGTCTCCACATTCCCAGCTTTCATACTTCATTATTTATGCCTTTTAAGACTGAGCAACACGGACATAAAAGTTCAAGAGACAAAATCTTTTCAAAAGCAGAAGCTATATATGTAAATTATCCAGTGCACGTTTTTGTTGCCATAATGTAATATGCTTAAATCATATTAGATCCCGAGTTGAAATATGGAAAATATTGTTTGAACTTTGAACACAAATTTGAAATAACAAAAAGTTGTTTGTTTGATTTTGGAATGTGTTTTTGGAATACGTGTATAAAAAAATAATTAAGATCAGATAGAGATAGAGATAATTATATAAGGGGAGTTACTACCGTACCATATAAAAATATAGACCTGTTTCAGTGCAGGTGGTTTTTGACCAATAAAAATACAGTGGTTGCCATGTTATGTTACACATCTAACATTTACTTTTTACTTGACCAACAAAATACTACTACCATCACCTTTTTCGACCAAGAAATTTCAAGAAATGAAGTTTCATTAGTAATATAAATGAGGTGCATAGGAAAGGCCAGACATGCATGTATACACCGATCCTCACTGATGTCTTTATGGTAAGGATCTGCTTTAATTTCTTGAGAAAGAATTAATCAGTGAAGCAGTGTATTGAGATGAGTGATAGAAAAAAGTAGGACACGGAAACAATATACACACACTCTACAGATAATCAGTTAGGTGTCTTATTAAAATCTATCGCAATATTTTTTAGCTAATGCTTGTAAACTAACAACGTTTACAAATTGCAAGTTTCCCATATTCTTCCAATAAATCACGATCCACGAACTTTTGCTTTTTAAGCTAGAGTATACTTTTTGTATTAAATTTAATTGAATAAATAGACTATACGTTAAAAACTTTGCTGACTCGAATAGTCAAATTAAACATGTAAATACAATTATATGTACTTATGGTGGCATATTATATATATATATATATATATATATATATATATATATATATATATATATATTAATTAAGATCATATATTTCATTGAACATTTGTTTAACTTGTTCGGTTGTTCCCTTATAGTTCACATATGCTAACAGAGATGAGGACCATATATTCATATTCGAATTTAGTTTATGCAAAATAAAACACTGCAATAAGAAAACAAAAGAACTGCAATCATGAAGATTATTTGAGAACAATATTGGAAGGATTACACGGCAGAGTTTAACATGTAGAACTTTTCAACATTTATGGTAATCCAGGATACCAATTAAAATATGTTACCCAGAAATATATCCATTGAGCAAAGGGGCACATAAGAGCAAAAAAAAGTGAACTAATTGCCAAGATTGCTTACATGGGAGTGCTTATTATACTGCGAAATATATCTGAGATATAGTAGGATACATTGCCAAAGGATCATGGTTGCCCTTCAAGGTTAAGGCTTACAACTATGATCTAAGTAGTAGGACTAACACGAAGAACGTTAACACCCTTCTTCCTTTTGCTCCCTTGATGATTGCAAACACTGTCCCATGATCTGAACTTGGGATTCATATTGACCTTTGCTGGAAGAAAGAAGAGTTATTGCCAAAATGCTTGCTGATGAGAGCAAACAGAAGGTGACAATAATGGTGCTCAAGTGAGGGAAACATGTTGGTTTTGTTAGTGGCTTTTGTAGGTGAAAGGGAAAGTGGAGGAATGGATCTTCCTGGCATATACCTTGACACTCACAGTGCCTGTGTTTGCTTTTCTGTCCACTTTTTTATATATCATTTTCTAACATTATCTGACATTACTACGAAAATTTTTGTTAAAGGGATTAATGTAAGCTATATGAATTACCAGAGCAAAATGGTTACAACGTATATAGAACTAAATAATCTACAAGATTCTAACAAATTTTTCTTAGATTTATTTTAATATTTTTCAAAATGAATAATGTTTCCTTCTTAGAATTCTTTACACTTTTTTTGTCATTTAAAACTACATGGTCATCACTAATTGATTTCATCCTCAGGGTTAGATAATCAACTTTTGCTTTCAAATTTATGCAACGTTAGAAAAGAAAATAGTACTAAGTTTTAACTTAATATTTAAATTTTAATTAAAAATATTTGTTATATATGTTAATAAATAACCAACTATAACATAATTTATAAATCTGTTTCATATAAATATATACAATTAGTAATTTAATCTTTTTTATCGACATAATCAACTTTCGCTTCCTAGTGGAGAAACTGATATAAAAAATTATTTTTTTATTCAATAATTAATTTTTATATTAAATGAAAACTGATTCAAATCAAATATTTATTAATTTATTTTTATTTTTTAATTGGTGATTGAAAATATATTTATTATAGTGGTGAAAAAATGACTCATTCAATTTATATTGAAATTAAAAATATATTTAAGGCTTAAATATATTTTTTTATCCCTATTAAATGAGGGAGTTCTGATTTTGGATTCTATAAATATATTTCTTTGTTTTTTCATCTCTCTAAAATTTGAAATTACTATTTTTCTCCCTCTAATGAGTGAATTTTGGTTTTGGTCTCTATAAATATTTCTTTGATTTTCATCTCTTTAAAATTTGAAATTACTATTTTTGTCCCTAACATTAATTTTATGTTTGATAAATAATATGAATTTAGAGAACTAGAATTTTTTAACAGTGTCACATGCTGATATGGACTATAGACACTAATAGGTGTTACCCTTGATGATCATTTAATTTTCTGTTAAAAGTATGAGCAGTTAACGAGTGAAACATGACAATAGGGACACAACAACTATGATTTCATATGTTTGGGTCAAAGTTTTTTTTTTTTTTTTACAAGAGATAAGCAAGAAAATCATAACAAAGCAATTACAAATTAAATCCTAGGGAAGTATATTCCTATAGCATAATGCACAAACAATTGCTCACACAGGCTAGTGGCTCATGTAGAACCACTAATTACTCCACTAACTTGGTGCAATTTTAGCTAAAACATCCGCACATTAGTTTCCTTCCCGTAGCTTTTAGTGTGTGTTGCAGCGAACAGTACTCCAATCCATATCCAAATAAATACAAATAAGAGTAATCTATTCAAATAAGGAAGGTGTTGTTGCAAATAAGAGTAATCAAAATCTCCTTAACCATATCAATTTTAGTGATGGAGTCCGAGAAACATGCAACTCTCCTGAACCCATGTCCACGCGCTGTCGTTAACAATCAATGCAAGTCAGTTAGTGGACTTCAGCATACAGTGAAATAGTAGTCTCCTCTCCAACTACTAAAAAAAGCATTATATATGTTTCTCACACACCAAAGATTCCACATGATGATCGGGACCACCCTTCCAAATCTGTGATGATATCATGAAGCCATTGTGAAAATTCCAAATCTGTTTTAGGAACTTGAGGAAGTGTCCATAAATTAGCAGTAAATTGTACACAAAAATAGACTATGACATATTGTCTTAGATGCTGCATGGCATAAGGCCACCAAAAAAAAAAAAAGATGCAGCATGGCATAAAGAAAGAACTGGTTTAGCATGATGACACACTTGAAAGAAAGAACTGAACATTTTTCGGTAATCTAAGTTGACAAAATCTAGGACCAACTTCCTAAAGGAGCCATCCTCCCTTGTGCTTCCATTAATCAATTGTAGACATTCTTATAAGTTGCTTCTTTTGTCCATATGATGTTCTCAACATCCTCTTCTCTAGCTTCTTTCGTGTCTATCTTTAATACTAATACTTAATTTTGCTTTTGAATTTTCGTTCTACATGCAGGAATCTCCTTGTCGCAGAGGTTCTGAAACAAGTAGTGACCAAGTTCAATCTTTTTTCTCAATTGTCCTGTCTATACCGGAAGGAAGCCCATACCTACCCTGATTCTCTTTAACCCCTAAAATTGTGGAGGAATGATTTATTTAATTGCTAGATCTATCAGATAGAGCATTGAAGCTTTATATTAAGTATCAAGAGATTTTCACCAAAAAAAAACTATCAAGAGATTATTTTTTGCATTGCAGAGCCTACCATGGTTGAATTTTTATATTTACTTTTATTACATGATAATTCTAAGCTGGCTTATGCAAAGATCCATGCATTTAAGCTGACTTGAAGGAACAAATGTTGAAAAAGGAGCTGAACATTATAAGGTATAAACATACAAGTCAATTATTTCATTTTGAATTCTGACTATATTAGCAATTGAAAAGATTTCTGAAATGCAGAATTTATCGGTTTTCAAGGAAGTCCCAGCCATTGGATACTTAACACATGATAATTGAGTTGGGTTTATCACAACGGCTAAATATGAGTTATTTTGATAATAAAAATATATTAAAAATATTTTTAAAAATATTTATTTAGCAGTTATCTTTGGCTTAAATATTAAGATTTGATATTTTTCTTATTTATGGCTTGCAGACATGAAAATGAGAGATTAAAAAAAAAAGATTCAGAGAAAATATCCAAAATATCAAAAAATCTCAAGAAGATATGATTACAAACAAAACAAATCCAAAAGATATAAAAAATATCAAAAAAGAAGATTTGTAGCATCAAGCCCAAATCGTCCACTACAACAACTCTAAAAAGAGAGTCAAGCCAAGCAGAGAAGAGAACATGACAGAACCTCCTCTCCTAAGGGTTTCATTTACTACATTTCTTTCACCCCTCTTATCCCATCCCATCAGTTCTTATACTCCATTCATTGTAAAGCCCTCGATGATCATGAGTGGCTAAATCCCTGGTTAGGGTCTCGCAGGCCTAAAAGCCAAGCGATGTATGATGTACTCACTATTTATCAATGCAAAGGTGTTTCTATCCTATTATCTTTTCTGCTTTTATCTTGCATTATTCATCTTTATAGTGTGTTAGGGGTTAGACGTTCGGGAGAGGGTAACTTCTAAATAAGATTTAAAGAAGGTATGGATGCATTGGTTCTAGGGGTTAGACCCTCGGAAGAGGGTAACTTCTAATAGAACAAAAAGAAAGGATTTCATAAGAAAATCATTGCTAGGAATAGAATGATAATTTTATGCCCATGCATTCTTGCAAAGATCTAGCATTCATATTTCATGCATTTTATTTGTTAAGTCTTTGCAAAGGAATTTGGAAGATAGATAAATAAAATAAGCTTGTAGGAATCAGGGGTAACTAATTGAACAGATGTGGATAGAACAGAGTTACCTAAATTGATAAAGAAAAATCATAAACTCATACATCCTAAGCAAACAAGGCAGACCAGGTCCAAACCTTATCAAATTCTGATTTTATTTTATTTTTATCTTCTATTTTTATCTTTTACTTTTCTTATCTTATCTTTTATCTTCTATTTTCTTTTATCTTTATCATATCTTAATTTAAATATTTTATCTTTTCCATCTTCTATTTTTATCTTTAAATCTTTTGTCTTTTCTTTTAAATCTTTATCTTATCTACTATATTTTCTTATCTTTATTTTAAATTATCTATCTATTGTTTTTAAATTGGGTTTGTATTAATTTAAGTACAAATAAAGTTTCTGTGGATTCGACACTCGGACTTTCGAGTACTTTACTATTTGTCATAATTTTGGTACACTTGCTAACGAGTTAACAGTTTACCATATTTGGCATTCTTTGGTTACCTACTCAACGATACCTATCAGTCATCACTACAAAGCCCTGCAATCAAAGAATTGAATAAGCAACATTCGCTTGTAAAATTATGATCATTGAATTACAGTTATAGACTTTTAGTCACATTATCAAATAATTCTGCATCTTCTCTGGTTAAAGAACTAGCCAGTTTCTCATAGATATTAATAGAATGTGTGTATCTTACTCTAGTTTTGTTAATTCATTTTTTGTTTTGACTAATAGTCTAACACCATGTTAATTCATTTTTTTCTTCTTTCGAATCCTGGTTCATTAATGGTTTTGAAATTAGCACATTAAATTTCATACAGTAGTGCTTGTCAGTATTAACAATAGTTGAAATTGGTTTGAAAATATGCAGAGGAAAACTTTTTTAGTGGCCATACAAATTGCTGGTGTCGGCAATAAAAGAGGCTTTTACCAGCAATCGTTAAAATTGCCGGTAATAGCTTTACAGACCGTGGATGCCCGCCATATCTCGGTTGCTGGTAAAATTATTGATGACTATTCTTATTGCCGGTAAAAGACAAAATAATTGCCACTAAAAACAACTTTTGGTGTAGTATTATTGAACAAAATCCAGAGACGTTGTGTTTCCACACCCACAAATCTGGCATATCCTCTATTGGGCACGGACTAATATTAGACATACGACGGGACACATTGAGGGGTATATATTAGTGTAAGACATATGCAACTTCGAACCATGAACCATCAGCATGCCAAAGATCGTTCTTCACGTTGTACTCCAAATCATGAATGTCAATCCAGGGAACTTGTTAGGAAATGGGAATTTTTGTTGCCGAAGAATCACAGCAGAAAGTTAAATTTCCGTCTCCAAGCTTAATCATAAAACATTTTACACAAACTCCAAACCATTAGATCCTTGTTCAGCTTTTCACTCTTAAATTGTTGATGTTTTATTAACTCTGCCTTTGGTTGGCCACCCGACTACTTTTTTAATGATTTTAATGTAATTTTTAACGCTTTGTTTCTAGTCGGTCATTTTCATCTAGCTACCATGGATGCACACACTATTCATCTTCCAGTTGGCCTGCCTTGTTTGCATATTTCATAGTTGAGTTTAATTAAAATTTTGTTTGTCAATTAACAATCAAATATATTCAATTAAAATGAATATAAACAGTAATTATAAAAGAATAAGATAAATTGATAAGTTCAATGACAAAATTTAGCACGTTTTTAGTAGGAGAATAAAATGATTTAATAAAAATTAGAAAATGACTTGTGATATTGAAGAGCTATGAAATGTTATTAAAAATTGTAGTATAGAATCTCATACAATTTTGTTTGTTAGAGACGTCTAAGTAGGCAATATTCTTCACTGTTTGATTCCCCAATGCTTTGCTGGGACTTACAGGAATACTCTGCTCATTCCTGAAAAAGTTTTCTGGGTCAACCGCAGTCTTAACCTTGACAAGCCTCTGAAGATTGTCATTGAAGTATTTGGCCCCATAAACTTCTTGAAAGCTATTCTTACCAAAGCTGTTAACACCAATATCAAGATCCCTATAATTCAAGAAGGCACTTCTGGGATTCTTCGACACATATGGGGTCATGCAACTGTGCAGCTCCCTAGTCTGATTTAAGAAATTCTGAGCCGCTGCAGGTGAAGGATCTTTCCAGCTCACTGAGTACCGAGCCTTGAACAAGTTCCCCTTACGGTGTGGAAACGGTGTCGCATCAGAAGGAATCTGAGCCATTTTCCCTCTGTAAGGGTTGAACACAAGTCCCATTTCCCCCAATTCAATCATCTTCTTCCATATAATCTCCAATCCTTCTCTGGGATTAGCATTCTGAACATAATCAGATTTTCTTTTCAGAAACATAGTTGAGTTGCCGAACCAATAGGGTTTCAGGTTTGGCACCATTTTTAGAACCCTGATCGTCGTTAAACCAGGCAACAGAATCAATCCAATGCGCCTCAGTGCAATTCACCTTCTTTAACCCTAGAAGCGGAAACTCCTTCTCCAAAATTGGCAGAACCTCGTTAGCCTCTCCCAGGAACAAAGCCATAACAGAGGCTCTAACGGTTTTCCCTGAGGGCGCCAATAGTAACCTCATGAAAAGCCTGTCATCAGTTGTTGGCGCCACCTGCTGCCACTACAACACAAGGTCAGTGGCATTCTCTTCCAAAGTCTTGTCAACGCGGAAAAAGGTAACCGTTTCAGGCACGGGAACAATTTTAATAGTAAACAACACTACGACACCAAAACTCGCTACTCTGCCTCCTCTAATAGCCCAGAAGAGATCATCCCCCATTGTTTGCCTGTTTAGAAGATTTCCTTTGACATCAACAATTTGCGCGTCGATGACATTATCAACGGATAAGCCATATTTTCTCAACATGTTACCGTACCCTCCTCCGCTGATATGGCCACCGACGGCAACAATGGGACACACTGATGCGGGGAAGCCATGGACCTTACTGCTGTCCCAGATCCTATAATAAACCTCGCCTAGCGTGGCACTGGCTTGGCCCATGGCAACCTCGTTTTTTACATCCACTGTGATTCTGTGAAGGTTGAACATGTCGAGGAGGATAAAGGGATTCTGGGAGACGTACGAGAGGCCCTCATAATCATGGCCTCCACTCCTGATTCTGAGTTGAACGTTGGTGCTTTTTGCGCATATTACAGTGGCCTGGACGTGCGATTCTTGGAGGACAGTGACAATGAGTAACGGCTTTGGCGTCAAGGGGGTGTTCAAACGAGCGATGTAGTTTGGGAGCACGGTGGTGAAGTTAGGGTTGGTATTGTCAAAAACTATGTTGGAGTGTGGGGTTGAGGAGTTTGCATGCTGTGTGAGGCACGAAAGGAAAGTGTCAGAGAGTGGGGGATTTGGGGGTTGTGCCGACGAAGTTGAAACAGACAGAAAAACAAAAGCAGTGAAAAGATAGGCCAAACTAGGTTTTGCCATTGTCGTGTGTTAATGATATCATGACGAGATAACAGAATCTGTGAAGTTATGTGCAATTATTATATTATTCCGTATTATTAGCCTGTCATCTCATCACAGGCTAATAAAACGCGATAATATAATAATTACACATAATTTCACACAAATTCTGTCATCTCATGATATCATTATGTGTGTTATTGTATGGTGACTTGGTGGAGGGTTAAGGGGAAATTTTTTACATAAAGATGAGTTTGATCCCACAGATTTTTATATCACTATTGGGGCCGGCTTCGTAATTATGATCATAAATTCAAGCATTCGTTCATTCAGTGGTCGTCCAATCCTGGAACATGCATGCGGGTATGATTCAATAATTTTCAACGAATTCTTTCACTTTTAGTGTGTAGGGTGGTTACCATGTCTGAATGCATATATTTCGGGGTGCATTTATTACTACGAGATATTTAGTGTGCAGAGGGGCGACTTTTGATTGGTGGAGTTATTAGCTTTTGATATGTCTTATTTGCCTGATTTGTGGGATATTTGTTTTGTATAGTGGGTGCTTATTAACTATGCTGTGATAAAAGCGAAAATAGATTTTAACCAGTATAATAATCCGTGTGATCCACACATGTTGATTTGTATTTGTGAAAATAATTATGAATATTTATTAATATATTTTCTTAACATTTAAGAACAAATATACTCATTGAGTCTTAAGAAACATTTTAAACAAATTGTAATAGAAACTAACATTTTAAACAAATAAGCTTACATATTTGCCAGTTTTTGAGTTCATTCTTGAGATCCCTCAATGCTTTTGCTGGAAATTAGGTTAACGTGAAAGCACTGCTGCTACTTTCATGTTTTGAAATAATGTTCCAATTGATCTTCCTTTCCCTTGTGTGTTGTTTTGGTTGCTGCAAAGGAGTTGATATAAGTTAGCTTAGGATAGGATTATATAGATAGAAGCAATAACATAAAAATGTACTTAGAGAAAATTTGAAGCCAATGGCTCACCCTCTAAATAGATAATGGCAAGAATAGAAAGGGTGTGATCTTAAAGAACGAATTTTCTTCTACAATACTCCCTGTCATGGATAGAAAAAATTGAATTGAATTTGAAGCGCTAAAGTGGTTCTTAAGAATAAGATCATTGAAATTCATCCTTATGTGTTAGCAAATTAAAAAATCTATCAACTATGTCAAATAAAGTAAAAAGTATTCTAAATAAAAAACTATTTGTTAGCATATGTCATATATGGAAGCCGAGTATACCAACGATGTTAGGAGGGACAAAACAAACCCGAAAAAGCACCAATAAGGGTACAAATCCCTTGGTGGATTTCCTTTAACAGAATCTGTTAGAAGGTACTGAGCTGTCAGGAGGATATTGATTCATAGGAAATATGCTATTGGCATATTGCTTCCCATCGTGCAGCACTGCATTGTCGCCTTTCCACTTTTCTATTATTTTCTTTTCGCATTCTAGCACCTTCTCTTTTCGTAGCAGCACCCTTGGCTAGTGCATCTATTATCTATATAAGGGATGCTTAGTATGTAATAGAGAAGAACAGAAAAATAATACAAGTTTTCTTCCTTATCCTTCTCTCTTATGGAGGTTCCTAGCCCTCGAAGCTAGACTGTTCTTTTTCATGCTTCTGTGCGTAACAATTGGTGCTTTCATTGAGCTCCAATGACTGCCTTCCATGGTTGCCATGCCAACCCACACCACCCGCCAAACCACCTCTTCATTGCATCCTCTCCACATTACCCTCCATCAGCAACCACCTCTGTCAGACTCATCCCTTCCATTTCAACACACATCTCAAATGGCGGACCACCTCGAGGCCGCCATGGCCAAACTTGCTGCAGCTCAACTCCGCTTCGTCGTGACCCAAGCTTCCATGGAATCCAAACTGGATGCCATTTTTCTAAAACTGCCAATCCCGTTAACCAGCCACCACTACCAATCTTCTTCCTCCGTGCAGTCACCACCGTTGCCTCCGCTTTCCAGGTTGACTGTGCCTTCATGCCCGGTGCCAATGCAACAAAGCCAATCACCCATGTCGACTCCGCCATCCATGTCGACTCCGCAACCCATGCTGATTCCGTTTCCATGCCCCACACCCATGCAACCAAGTCCCGCATCATTATCGGCTCCACTTCCCATGCAGACTGTGCCTCCATGTCCTGCACCTGTGCAACCATTCCTTGCACCATTGCCGGCTCCACTTCCTATGCCTCTACCTACCTCCCCGATCTCCGCCACACTCGTGCCACTTTTTCATGCAACAAGCTCTTTCGTACTGTTGCTTAGTATGGCCATGCAATAGCTCCTAATGACAAGGCTCTCGAAGGGAAAAACATGACGTTGTTTGAGATGGAAACTGAATATTATGGGTTTGCTATGGTCGCACGCAAATGCCAACCGGTTGCCTTTGCACTATGCACAACTGCGAAACCAGGTGCATTTCACTGGAATAGACCTTGGGATTCGGTATTGCTTTTGGAAGCCATGGTTTGAAAACCCAACACCTTGAGGACAAGGTGTTTTTGATGGGTCAGGAAATGTTAGGAGGGACAAAACAAACCAGCAAAAGCACCACTAAGGGTACAAACCCCTTGGTGGATTCCCTTTAACAGAATCTGTTAGAAGGTGCTGAGTTGTCAGGAGGATACTGGTTCATAGGGAATATGCTATTGGCATATTGCTTCCCATCGTGCAGCACTACATTGTCGCCATTTTCCACTTCTCTGTTATTTTCTTTTTGCATTCTAGCACCTTCTGTTTTCATAGCAGCACCCTTGGCTAGTGCCTCTATATAAGGGATGCTTAGTAGGTAATAGAGAAGAACTGAAAATAATACAAGTTTTCTTCCTTATCCTTCTCTCTTATGGAGGTTCCTAGCCCTCGAAGCTAGACTGTTCTTTTCCGTGCTTCTGTGCGTAACAAACGACTTAGTGTTGCATCCTTGAAAGACATCAGAAAATTCCTAAATAATATATAATCGCCATTGGTGAATAGATTTACCTTTGTTGTGTACGCATCAATATGTTCATTCGGGTCAGTCGTGTCATCATATCTCTCCAAATTGAATGGTTTCCACCTTATTTAGAGGCAGAGGTACTTCTATATATGATCCCATCAATAAATGGATGTCGATGTACTCCTCCATGTGAGTATTAGTACCTTGGTATTCAGAATCCACATCAGTGAATGCTGGAATGCTTGGCTCCTGTTCAAATTATTGATTATGTGCTCAGATATCTGCATTCTGCCGATGCAAGGCCTGCAAAACTTCTTCATGTTGTCTACGCAAGGCTTCGATGTCTTTAGCATTGAACTACTTCCAACTGTTCCCGTATTTCTTTTATAATCAAGTTCTCCTCCATCCCGAATTGTGTAGTTGCACTACAATCTTTGTCGTGTTAGTACCATGAAAACTTGGTGGACAAAGGAAATATTGCTTCAGGCGCAGTGGGCATCAAATGTTCTCTTACCGACTTCTGAAGAGCTCCTGATGTGACCTTCAACTATGTAGATTGATCTGATCTCGAACTGGTTCTTTTATCTTTTCTGAACTGCTAGTTGGTTTGTCAAGCTCCTTCGTGCACTTGTGGGTACTTGCTACAATGCTCAAGTTAGATGGCATGAGGAAATTTTAGAAATTGAAATTTATTTTAAAAAATAGATAAGTATTAAGTTTTATATAAAATACTTACAATTATATGTTTTTCAAAACAATTCAAGAACATATAATAGAACGTATATTGACTAAAAAATAAATTAAATAGAAATGTTAATTATCAATTTCACATGTGACTAATAACCATAATGAATTTCTAACAAATTAATATTTACCAATAAAAAAAATAATCATCATCAATTTATAATACAAATTGGTATATGGGTGGATCATAAGTTTTTACAAAAAGTTCATATTATTCTCTTTTGACAAACATTTAGTGCAACCTGAAACCGATATTGGGTTTGTTTTCATAAAGATTACACAATAATATGTTTGGACTCAAGCATTAGAAGCCCCAAACACGTCAGAACCTAAAAACATGGCCAAGAACAAGACCATAGGGGAACAATAAAAATGAAAATAAATGATAAAAAATATTTACTTTTGTGTTTCAAAGTTTAAGTTGTCAACCCCTTATACAATATTCATAAGTTTATCCCATTTGGAAAAATTAATAAGAAATAGTCTTTATTTCCTAAATAATCATAAAAAAATCCATTAAAGGAAAAACTAATAATGGTCATTTGATTACAAATGCAATCATTTATAATCTTTAAAATACTCCTTCCATCCTTTCAAAAAAAAATAAAAATAATCCTTTCATTCCTAATTATAAGACATTATTAAATAATTCACATGTATTAAGAAAGTTTTGTTAATTTAGTTATTAACATTAAATCTATATGTAATTGTAATATTTTTCAAAACTAGGCATAAATAATTAATTTATGGAGAGAGAATAATAGTAGTGAATTTTATTTTTAAAAATTAAACTCTTAAATTCTCCAATTTCTCAATCCTCAAAAGAGAGAAAAAGAAATAATCCATGACATTTATTATTTATGGACTAAAATAATTAATGCAAGGGATAATTAGAAAAGAGTACTTAAAAAGGACAAAGAAATTTTAAAATCATATCTTATATTTAGGGATGATGAAAGTATAATAGAAGAATGCATTTGAGCTATATTGTAATGAATAACAAATGGTAAAAAAAGAAGAAGAAGAAATAGGAAAAAAATACGTAAATATATAATTATTTAAAGGAAGGATAAAATGATCAATTTTATTCATGAAAGTATAAGACACAATTAATTTAATCCTTAAAAATAATTAAATAACAAAAAGATTCTTGAGAGACTCTTTACTGTCACTTTAGTTTCAAATTTAATTATTTTTTTTTCATTTTAATTCCCAACTTAATTAATATTGGCACCTTTAAGTCATAAAACTTTCTGAAGTTTAGATTAAAGTGAAAAATTACGCTTCCATGAACTTTTTGTCATTCAATTACTTCAGGGGGTTAAATTGATAGCACTTTGTATTCTCATAGTTAAAATTGTTTATTTATCCTTAAAGGAAAGAAGCAAAGTCATGGATTTTTATATGATGAGTCAAAATTCTATTTTATTAACTTCCATAAACGTTATTTCCATATTTCTAGTTTGAAAATTAAATTCATTAGGTTTTTTTTTTCCTTCTAGGACATTGACCAGGAATGATTATTCTTTCAAGTTTCAAAGACTTGTTAGAGTCAACACTCTCCCTAATTAATGTTCAAAAGTCAAGGAAGATGAGTGACACGGCATCAGTTAGCACATAGCACTCACACCCTTGTGTATAAATTAAACCGCACTCACCTTCGACCAAGTCACACATCAATAGTAACATGACAATGGCAAAACCTAGTTTGGCCTATCTTTTTGCTGCTTTTCTTCTTCTAATTGTCTCCATTTCATTGTCAAAACCATCCCCAAAATCCTCACTCTATGACACTTTCCTTCACTGCTTCACACAGCACACAAACTCCTCAACCCAATTCTCCAACATAGTCTTCCCCCAAAGCAACCCCAAATTCCCCTTTGTCACCCAAAACTACATCCGAAACGCGCGTTTCAACACCCCCTTGACGCAAAAGCTGTTACTCATCGTCACTCCCCAGGTAGAATCGCATGTCCAGGCCACTGTAATATGCGCCAAAAGCGTCAACGTTCAACTCAAAATCAGGAGTGGAGGCCATGATTAAGAGGGTATCTCGTACATCTCCAAGACACCCTTTATCATCCTCGACTTGTTCAACTATTATGGAAGTGAAGAAGAACAAACAAGAACAACAGCAACAGATGCAGCAAAAAACTATGTCATACACAGAGTTTTGCAGCAAGGTGAAAGAGAGAAAGATGAGGAACAACACACAGATTTACGTGGTTCACCCTTGAGTAAGGCTACATCCACGGGAGGGAAACAGAAAACCTTTTATTACTGATGCAATATACAAGTGGAAGCTTGTTAAAATACAGGGCATCCTTACCTTATATAAGCAGAGGACAAAACAGAAAAATAACAGAATAAACTGCCATATGGATTTTAGTCACAACCCAATAATCCACCACCTTGAACTAACATCCATATAAGACACAAACTATTCCCTCCAAGCATACATGAACTTAACCCCAACAATCAACATTGAGCAAGCTTAAACAGTGATCAAACTTGCTCTTTGGAACTGGCTTTGTGAACATATCAACATGATTGTGCAGAATGTTGATCTTATGAACCTTAATTCTTCTTTCTGACCGAATGAAGTGATATCTAACATCTATATGCTGTTCTATCATGATGAACTTAATCCTTGGCCAAGCGTATAACACTAAGGCTATCACAGTAGATGTTAGCATATTCTTGATTAATTTCGAGATCATTTGTCAGACCTCCCAGCCAAATTCCTTCCTTTGCAGCTTCAGTAAAAGCCATGTATTCAGCTTCAACAGTTGAGAGGGCAACAGAAGGTTGAAGTGTTTCCTTCCAACCCACCAAGCAGCCACCAAGGGTGTAAGCATACCTTGTTAGGGACCTTCTCTTGACAAGATCAGCAACAAAATTAGCATCAGAATAGCTAGTGAGACAACAATCTGAGTTAGATCCATAAATCAACCCTACATCTGCACTTTAAGATATCTGAAAATTCTCTTCACAACCTTTCAATGTTCCTTTTGAGGTTGGTTTAAGAACCTACTAACCATGCTAACAGCATAAGCAAGGTCAGGTCTGGTGCAGACCATGGCATACATGAGGCTGCCAACAACACTTGAGTATGGAACCTTTCACATATAGTCCTAATCGGCCAGAGCTTGAACCTTTATCATAACAGACAACTTCTCTTTTTCTAAAATAGGAGTGCTGATAGGTTTAGAATCAGTCATTCCAAACCTCACAAGTATCTTCTGAATGTAGTCCTTTGAGACAAAAATAGCCTTTTCTGAGTTCTGTCCCTATAGATCTCCATTCCTAAGATTTTCTTTGCAGCCCCTAGATCTTTCATATCAAATTCACCACTCAGGAGGATCTTCAGATTTTGTATATCACACATGCTTTTTGCTACAATAAGCATGTCATCTACATAGAGTAGAAGATAGATCATTGATCCATCCTCCACCTTGTTGTGATAAACACAACAGTCATAGAAACTTCTCTTGAATCCTTGGCTAGTGATAAAGCTGTCAAACCTCATGTACCATTGCCTTGGAGATTGTTTCAATCCATACAAGGACCTCTGCAATTGACAAACATACCTTTCTTTTCCTTGAACTTCAAACCCTTCAGGTTGTTTCATTAGAATATTTTCTTCCAATCTTCCATGGAGAAAAGCAGTCTTGACATCAAGTTGTTCAAGTTCCAAATCTTGGTTTGCCACTATAGCAAGCAAAACTCTAATGGATGTATGTCTAACCACAGGTGAAAATATTTCGTTGGAATCTACTCTTTCTTTCTGGCTGAATCCCTTGGCAACTAACCTAGCCTTGTATCTTATCCCTTCCTTTTCTAAAAGACCAGGTTTCCTCTTGAATATCCACTTGCAACCTACCACATGTCTTCCTTTAGATAGTTCAACAAGTTTCCAGGTTTGATTCTTATATAGAGATTCCATTTCCTCTTTCATAGCTAACAAGCAATTTTCAGCTTCAGGATGATTGATAGCTTCTTTGTAGGTGGCAGGTTCATTTGAATCTATTTCTTCAGCTGCATGTAATGCATAGGCAGCCTTGTCTTCAAAGCCATATCTCTCAGGAGGCTTAATGACCCTCTTAGGTCTCTGACTGATTCCAGGATTGAACTGTGCAGGCTCGGGTTCAACATTCTGATGAGCCTCATCTGCACTGGAATCTTCTGATTGCTCACCTTCTTGAAGAACAGGAGATGTATCTGTATAACCCCCTTTTCTGAGTCTTTGGTTGTAGATTCTACATTCTTTTCTTGAGGAGAGTGGCAACTCTGTGTTCCAGCAATTGAAACCTCAATTTTTGGATGGAGCAGATGCGATTCATCAAAAATTACATCTCTGCTGAGAAGAACTTTCCTTTCAGAGGGTGACCAGATCCTATAACCTTTCACCCCATCACCATAACCCATGAGCAGACCTTTTCTTGATCTAGGTATCAGCTTTCCTTCATTGACATGATAATAGGCATTGCAGCCAAATACTCTTAGATTTGAGTAGTTTGCTGTTTTGCCATTCTAGATTTCAATAGGACTTTTAAGTCCTATAGCAGTAAAGGGTGTTCTATTGATTAGAAAACAAGTTGTATTGATAGCTTCTCCCCAAAAACTTCTGTTGAGACCAGCATTAGACAATAGGCATCTTGTTCTTTCCAGAAGTGTTCTGTTCATTCGTTTAACAACTCCATTTTGCTGAGGAGTGTTCCTAACAGTAAGTTGTCTAGCAATCCCTTCATCTCTACAGAATTTGTTAAATTCTGTTGAGCAAAACTCCAAGCCATTATCAGTTCTGAGTCTTTTAACTTTCCTTTCAGTTTGTTTTTCAATCAGTGCCTTCCATTCTTTGAAGCATTTGAAAGCTTGACTCTTCTAACTCATGATGTAGATCCATGTCATCCTTGAGTAGTCATCAATTATGGACAGAAAATACCTTCCACCACCTAGTGAAGGTACTTGTGCAGGCCCCTAGCAGTCAGCATGAATGTAATCAAGAGTTCCTTTGGTGGTGTGAATTGCTTTAGGAAATTTAATCCTATGTTGCTTGTCGAAAACACAGTGCTCACAGAATTTAAGTTCATCCAGTTTCTGATTTCCCAATAGCTGTTGTTTTTAAAGTATCATCATACCCTTTTCACTCATATGACCAAGCCTCATGTGCCATAATTGAGTTAAGTCAGGTATTCTCTTATTGGATTTTGATGCAACAACTACTAGACCATCATCAATACATGTTGTACCTTGAAGTATATAGAGATTACCCCTCTTTATACCCTTCATCACCATTGTAGAGCCTTTCTGAATTTTCATGACCCCATTTTTAGTGTTGCATTTGAACCCCTTTCCATCCATAATACCTATAGAGATTAGGTTCTTCTTCAGCTCAGGAACATGCCTAACTTCAGTGAGTGTTCAGATAATTCCATCATGCATCTTGATTTTTACTGTGCCAATTCCAACTGTCTTGCATGAGACATCATTTCCCATGAAGACATTTCCACCCGATTTCTCTTCATAGGTGTCAAACCAAGTTTTGTTAGGACACATATGAAAGGAAGAACCAGAGTCTAATATCCACTGATCTTCAGAATGTTGGTGGTGATCAGCAACTGAGAGAACAAGCTCATTTTCAGATGTGGAACCTTCCTTGGCAACAGCAGCAGATGGTTTGCCTTTTTTCTTAGGACAATCTTTCTTCCAGTGACCTGGCTCCTTGTAGTAGTTACAGATGTCCTTTGGATTGACATGAGTTTTCTTCTTTCCTTTAAACACCTTTTTCTTGATGTTCTTGTTAGAGTTAGAGACCACAAGACCAGTTCCATTTGATTCTTCAGAATTTCCAGGTGCTTTAGATCAAAGTTCCCTTGAGTATAAGCTGGATTTCACCTCCTCCATGGTGACACATTCCTTACCAACACTAAGAGAATTGGCAAAGCTCTCATATGATGGTGGTAGAGAGGCTAACAGAATCATGGAAGCATCTTTATCCTCTATCTTAACATCTATATCTCTTAATTCCATCAAAATAAAATTTAATTCATCAAGATGGTCCTTAAGAGATGTACCTTCTTTCATGTGTAAACCAAATAGACGCGTCTTCAAGAAGAGCTTGTTGCAGATTGACTTGGTCATATATAGATTTTCCAACTTGAGCCATAAGCCACTTGCAGTTCCTTCATTAGCAACTTCATATAAAACTTCATCAGACAAAGAAAGCAAGATTAGTGAGTGAGCCTTTTCTTCTTGTTCCGCAAGTTCTTCAGTCTTTGAAACAGAGGCCTTTTCTTTTGATTCAGAAGCCACTGGTTTCTTCATAGATGTAGAAGCAACAGGAGCCCAAACATGTTGTTCCTTCAACAAAGCACGCATCTTGATGCGCAACAGATTGAAGCTGTTCTTTCCATTGAATTTCTCAATCTTGATTGTGTTTGACATGATTTCTCGAGTGTTCTTGATCATAGTGAAGCAACGAAAGATACCAGAAACAAGACTCCCACAACTTGATCTTCGTATTCAGACGAGAATCTTGAATTCCCTTGATCGCAACTTGAGCTCTTGATACCAGTTTGTTATGGAAGTGAAGAAGAACAAGCAAGAACAGCAGTAACAGATGCAGCAGAAAACTATGTCATACGCAGAGTTTTGCAGCAAGGTGAAAGAGAGAAAGATGAGGAACAACACACATATTTGCATGGTTCACCCTTGAGTAAGGCTACTTCCACGGGAGTGAAACAGAAAGCCTTTTTTTACTGATGCAATATACAAGTGGAAGCTTGTTAAAATACAGGGCATCCTTACCTTATATAAGCAGAGGACAAAACAGAAAAATAATATAATAAACTGCCATATGGATTTTAGTCACAACCCAACATCAACCTTGGTGGAATCATCGTCAATGTAAAAAACGAGGTTGCCATGGTCCAAGCCGGAGCAACACTTGGAGAAGTTTATTACAGAATCTGGGAGAAGAGTAAAGTTCTTGGCTTCCCTGCAGGGGTGTGTCCCACTGTCGATGTCGGTGGCCATATCAGTGGAGGAGGGTACGATAACATGTTGAGAAAACATGGATTATCTGTTGATAATGTCATTGATGCTCAAATCGTTGATGTCAAAGGAAATCTTCTAAACAGAAAAACAATGGGAGAAGATCTTTTTTGGGCTATTAGAGGAGGTGGAGGAGCGAGTTTTGGTGTCATATTGTCGTTTACTTTTAAGCTAGTTCCCGTGCCTAAAACGGTTACCGTTTTTCGCGTTGAGAAGACATTGGAAGAGAATGCCACTGACTTTGTGTTGTAGTGGCAGCAGGTGGCGCCAACCACTGATGAGAGGCTTTTCATGAGGCTGTTATTGCAGCCCGTGAGTTCCAAGGTTGTGAAGGGAGGGAACACCATTAGAGCCTCGGTTGTGGCTTTGTTTCTCGGAGGGGCTAACGAGGTTGTGCCGATTTTGGCGAAACAATTTCCGCTTCTTGGGTTAAGGAAGGAGAATTGCACTGAGGTGAGTTGGATGGATTCGGTTCTTTGGTGGGACGATGATAAGAGTCTGAAAAATGGTGCCAAACCTGAAACCCTATTGGATAGGCATGCCAACACTGCTGATTTCCTTAAAAGAAAATCTGATTATGTTCAGAAAGCTATTCCCAGAGAAGGGTTGGAGTTTATATGGAAGAGGATGATTGAGTTGGGGAAAACGGGGCTTGTGTTCAACCCTTATGGAAGGAAAATGGCTCAGGTTTCTTCTATGCGACGCCTTTTCCACACCGTAAGGGGAACCTGTTTAAGGTTCAATACTCTGTGACTTGGAAAGATCCTTCACTTGCTGCGGCTCAGAATTTCTTGAATCAGGCTAGGAAGCTGTACAGTTACATGACCCCTTTTGTGTCCAAGAATCCAAGAAGTGCCTTTTTGAATTATAGGGACCTTGATATTGGTGTTAACAACTTTCGTAAGAATAGCTTTCAAGAAGGGGAGGTTTATGGGGCAAAGTACTTCAATGGCAATTTTCAGAGGCTCATCAAGGTTAAGACTGTAGTTGATTCGACAAACTTTTTCAGGAATGAACAGAGTATTCCCCTAGCTCCGAGCAAAGCATAGGGAATCAAACAGTGAAAGAATATTTCATACTTGTATTTTTATTTTTTTTGGTAAGGATATTTCATACTTGTATGAGTTTCTATATTATTTTTTAATAATATTTTATACTTCTTTATAATACAATATTATTTTATTTTTTTAATTTTAGTCCTTATAAATTGTGTTAATTTTTTTATTTTTCTTAAAGTGCCGTCTAAATTACTTTTTTCATTGTTCAAGTGCTATTTAGTATTTAAATTGTTTTAGGGATAAAAAATAAAATAAATAAAATTTATAAAAATTAAGAAAAAAAATTGTAAGGATGAAAATAAAAAAATATTAAATTATAAAAACTAAAAGGTTATTTAAGTCAAATAATTAACTTGATTCCTAATCAGATTAATTGTTAATTTGATATGATCCCCTCGTAAACAAATTCTCAAACCATCAGAAACCTCACATGATTAATAGATTAAATACTCTCAAATGGATAACTAAACATCAAATTGTAACAAAATTAGCTGTAATTAACCTAATAGGTAGGATAAAACACCGATAAAACAAACCAAACAATAAGGACTGTCTAACGATAAATTAATTATCCTTTCTCAATCTCTTCATACTTTTTTTTTTCATGATCTTGGTTGCGACTAAATTGTCCACCGAGTTTTGCTTTTTAAGCTAGAGAATACTTGCATTAAATTGAATGAATATACCATATGTTAGAAGATGGCTTAGCTGAATAGTCAAACTGAACATGTGAATACAATATTGTACTTACGGTGACATATTTTCCCAAGGTTTTAAATTGTTGTTGTAGTCTCGATTTTGTCATGATTCTTGATATTGATATCGAGAGAAATTACATATAAATGGAACTGATGTGGCTGTAATTTTAATCACGTTACGGTCACAAAGATCAAACAAATCTTGACGTTATGTCTGAAATTACAGTTAAGGACATTTCTTTTTTAAGCCTTGTATATTATATATTTGTATAAGAGGACTACACGTATGGAAGAGGTTAACATGCAGAACATCTCAATCTCAACATTAATAGTAACTCAGGGCCAAGGCTATCCAAATAAAAATATGTTGCTCAGAAACATCCATTAAACAATAAACATAAGAGCAAAAAAAAAGGAAACTAATTACCAAGAATCCTTATTATACTGCACGTATATATCTGATATATAGCAGGATACATACATTGCCAAAGGATCATTGGTTGCCCTTCAAGGTTAAGGATTACAACTGTGACCTAACTAGTCGGACTAACATATATGAAGAGCTCCCTTTCTTCCTTTTGCTCCCTTGATGATTGCAAACGCTGTCCCATGATCTGAACTTGGGATTCATATTGACCTTGGCTGGAAGAAAGAAGAGTTAGTGCCAAAACGTTTGCTGATAAGAGCAAACACAAGGTGACAATACAATAATGGTGCTCAGGTGAAGAAAACTTGTTGGTTTTAGTAAGTGGCTTTTAATTTGTAAGTGAAATGGAAAGTGGAGGAAAGGATCTTCCTGGCATATGCCTTACTCACTCTGCTTTGTGTTTGCTTTTCTGATTCACTTTTTTTATATATCTTTTTCTAACATAATCTGACACCTGCATTTAGTTTAGGAATCTACCAAGAAAATTCTCCCTAGTGACATTTATGTGTTAAGGATGTCATCAATTGGCCTAAATTCAATCTAGCTATCTGCTGAAATAATTGGTAATGGATCAAGAATCCAGGTTTGAATATAAACAATTACTAAAGAAAATTTTATAAATATGAATGCGGTTCTCTATATATTATATATGTTTGATCTATGGTTCTCAATATATTAGATATAAAATGACTAAAATATGTTTTTTTTTTGTGAAATTGATAGTTTAAATTTAATTCTTCTAAAAAAATTTGTTCTCTTAAAATTATAATATATAATTTTTTGACTTGGAGCAAGGTATAGGGTAGATTTTTTTACACCCATTATATATAACTGATGTAAAAAAGTTATAGTTCAAATATCTGAAATTTTTTATGAACCAAAAATGACAAGTTATAAGTTTATGAGAATGAAAAATATATCAAAATTTTTATAGGAATAAAATCTAAATTTTGCAAATCTTATAATGACAAAAAAATATATCTGAGCATATATATATATATATATATATATATTTGAATTTTCATCCAATAAAAAATAACATGAATAATGTATGTTTATTAATTTTTATAATAATTAGTATGTTAAAAATAATACCAATAATAATTTTCTGTCAGAAAAAAAATCTTATTTCACGTTAATTTAGATTGACTCTTGTTAAGACAATAGAATCAAACTATTCATGAGATGAGCTAATCTAAGAATAATAGCTGTCAAAAGTCTTAATTTAAGCAATTGGAGAGAATCGAAGAGTAATATGAGGAGTCAATTCAAAATTCAAATGTCATATACTCTGAACATTTGTATGCTGTGAATATTAATGCAAATATTATCCTTATCATATTATACGCTCATTTCATATGGTATCAGAGCTCCAAACAAACTCTCTCCATGTAGTACACCATATGTCTTCCTTGGCTACTCTACACAATATCACTCCTATATTTGTCCAAATCGAGCAAATCAAAAGGTGCATATGTCTCGCCATGTAATCTTCATTGAAGACCAATTCCCCTTCTCCCAATCCAACCCTCAACCATCACCACACAATTCGTGGCTTCCACTCCCCAATATCATACCTCCCTTGGCCGAAACCGCCTCACCAAATTCAATGGCACCCAATCCCCAAATCGCATCCCCACATCACTCTCCAATATCCCTCCAAATCAGCCCAAACATAACTCTTTCAAATCACTCCACTTCAACGTCACACAATTCAACCGTAACCCCACCTCTAAATTCTAATAACTCCCACACACCAAATCAACATACATCCATAACACATCAATCACCCAGTACTACCCAAACATCTAATCAACCAACACCCGAACCACACCATCCACCAAGTAACACCACCTCTCCCAACCCTTTACCAATGCCACCACCAGTCGACTACACATCAACATCAACCTCGGTGCCTTCAAGACCTGTTGCACGGTCCATGAACGACATACATAAACCCAACAAAAAATTCTTGCTGGTCACAAAACATCCCATACCACCATCACATGAACCTACATTGTCTCACAAGCAATGGCTTCCCTGGAGTGGCGTGCATGCCGCCATGGCCTCAAAATTCAATGCACTAATCCAGCAAGGGACATGGGATCTAGTTCCCAAAAATAAAGCCTCTAATCTCATTGGGTGTAAGTGGATGTTCAGAGTGAAGCGGCACTCAGATGGCTCCATTGATAGGTGCAAGGCACGTCTAATCGCAAAAAGGCTTTCATCATCGCCCTGGACTAGACTATGATCAAACTTTCAGCCTGGTGATTAAACCGCCAACAGTTTGGTTAGTTCTTACACTTGCCATTCAACACCGTTGGCACATTCGTTAGCTTGATGTCAACAATGTGTTTTTGCATGGTAAGCTTTTGAAAACTGTCTACATGCAACAACCACCAGGATTTCACAATCCAGACTATCCTTATCATGTTTGCAGGCTAAAGAAATCCTTGTATGGTTTAAAACAGGCTCCTCAAGCTTGGTTTAACACCTTGTATTCCTTCTTACTCTCCTATGGGTTCATCAACTCCAAATCCGACCCGTCACTGTTTATCTATCTCAAAGGTGATGCCAAACTCAACACATTGGTATATGTTGATGATATTTTAATTACAGGTAACAATGATCAAGCAATACATAGGTGCATTTCCACACTAGCTACGGTGTTCTCCATTAAGGACTTGGGATACATTCATTTATTCCTTAGGGTTGAAGCCATTCCTACCACTCAAGGACTATTCCTTAGTCAACACAAATATATTCATGACTTGCTTGGCCACACACAAATGGCAGATGCAAAGGTTGTTGATTCACCAATGTCCACCTCTTCTCAACTCACTCAATATGATGGCACAAGTGCAGTTGACGCTACTTAATATAGAAGCATCATAGGAGCCCTTCAGTATTTTTCAATGACAAGGCTAGACATAGCCTACACAGTCAACAAGCTCGAACAATTCATGCAGAGCCCATTCTCCACACACTTATATCTCTCCTCTTTCTTCTCTCTCGAGTTGTAGACAACTCAAAGTTGTCCAAGAAACATTTTTCTTTATAATTTCCTGGAATTCTTTTTTTTTTTTTTTTTACAATAGTTGCCCTGAAGTTAGAAGTATAACCTTATGCATATTACTCAAATCCCCGTATTGTAAACTAGAGCCTTTATGAATTTAAATTTACTGATTAATATAAGTGCATTCACATCAATTTTTGTAGTCAACAGATAAATTATGTGTAGGAGTTTCGTCAGGCCTTGGGATCTATCATCTGCCTCCTTGGTCTATGGTTGTTGTATAAAGTGGCAAGGAAGAGAGTGATAAAGAAACGCATACAAAAATTCTTCAAAAAGAATGGTGGTTTGTTGCTAAAAAAAAGAATGTCATCTGGTGAAGTTAATGTGGACAAAGCTACTTTGTTCAGCTTAAAGGATTTAGAGAAAGCCACTGACCACTTTAACTTGAACATAATTATAGGAAAGGGAGGCCAAGGTACTGTTAGGATGTTAGGATGAGTTTATCATCCTTTCACAAATTAACAATAGAAATGTGGTCAAGCTGTTAGGATGTTGTTTGGGGACAGAAATACCCTTGCTTGTTATGAATTCATTCCTAATGGTAACCTTTTTCAATATTTACATGATCAAAACGAGGACTTACCAATGACATGGGATATTCGTTTGAGAATTGCAACAGGAATTGCAGGAGCACTGTTTTACTTGCACTCAGTTGCATCTCAACCCATTTATCACAGAGACATCAAATCCACAAATATTCTATTGGATGAAAAGTATAGAGCTAAAATTGCAGACTTTGGAGCAACCCGAATGATTTCCATTGAAGATACTCATCTCACCACAGTCGTTCAAGGTACCTTTGGATACTTGGATCCCGAATATTTTCACACTAGTCAATTTACAGAAAAAAGTGATGTCTAAAGTTTTGTAGTTCTTGCTGAACTTTTAACAGGCCAACAACCAATGTCCTCAGTGAGAAATGCGGAATCCAATAATTTGGCTTCATATTTTGTTCAGTGTATGGAGGAGGATAATCTGTTTGACATTATTGACAAAAAGAGTTGTGAAAGAAGCAGAGAAGGGGCAAATCATTGCAGTTGCTAATCTTGCAAATAGATGCTTAGAGTTGAATGGAAAGAAACGTCCAACTATGAAAGAAGTTACTTTTGAGTTAGAAAGGATCAAGAGATTGGTTAAATCCAATGCAGAACAAAACCATGAAGAAATTGAACTTGGTAGAATAGAAGATTGCCAACCTTGGGTTGCATATTCCACATCAAATTCGTTGCCAACTCTAAGCAGTGAAACAATCTCATCAGACTCGGAGGTTATACCTATTGTTACATTATAATAATTGATGAATTTTCATAATTTGTTCTTCATGCAGAATCGATAATCATTTTTGGTAATTGAAGACATGTAACAGCCTAAACTCTGTAAGTGTAATTGTTAGGAGTTATTTATAATAAAACAGAGCACAGGACTCATCAATGGTGCATGAGGATCCGTGTGTTTGCTCTCTTACCAAATACTGCCTTCTTGTTATTTTCTTCTTTGTATTTTTTTTAAAGCCAACAAAAGTGCATTTTATTGATAAAGCCAAAAAACAGGTACAAGTAGTACCCGATTGAACAAAAATTACAGTAATTAGATCATGGTTTACCTACACCACATATATATCAACATGGCTCGATATCCCCCTTTGCACAGCACCAGTGTAACATTCAGACAATAAATTTACAAAACCAAGCACCGGTAAACTATATACCACCTAGAATCAGCTTGATATGTTATTGCAATTTATATGTATCTTTGTCGAGACATTCTTATTCTTTGTATGGATTATTGAAGCATATAGTTTGTACGAGAGAACTGGAAAAGGTTTTGGGGAATTAAAAAGGGACTAAAGGGTGAATGCTCTAATTTTAATTGATAGTGTGGCATGTAAACTTTTTTATTTTAATTTGATTACAAGAACTTAGACTATTTTCACCTACAAAATAGTCTGACAATGACTGTGCTTCAAATCTCTATTTGTGTGTAGCATGGGTTAGGATGCATCATTTGTGTGCAATTATAATCCCTTCATATGATTGTGGTGATTGTATCATGTTTTGTGATCATGCATGTTAACTGCTAGATGTCTTGATATTTGTTATGTTATGGTGTGACCGGAAGTATCATATGATTCTATCAATGGCTATTGTGCTAGTTGTGTTTCATGATATCTGGTTTTTTGGGTTCAGTGAGTTGCATTCTAAAAGTTTGTACCGAACTGCACTATTTTGGTCCTCCGAACTGAACTGTTATATATTCATGGACTGGTTTTTTTTTCTGTTGTTGTTGTTAATTTGGTTTTGCAACAAGTTATTATGTGCTTGTTTGATTCAGTATCAAGATATTAATTTTTTATAAGTTTAATAGATATTGTATAATAGATCAATTTTATAACAATTAATCCAACCACGGATTGTAACAGTTCAGTTTTGTAAAACTAAACTTAAAAAAAAGTTCAGTTCAGTTTTCATAAAAAAATAGGCCAGTTTTTTATATTTCAATTCAGTGCAGTTGATAGCAATTCAGCGGATATCAACACAAGCATTTTGCACATTTTATTATCATTACCTGATTAGTGGCAATATTCACAATTCTATTATAACAAACTATAGGATATTTTGTAAGAAAATCTATAAATAAGGAACAGAGGAAATAAGAAAAGAAGAGAACAATTACCTTAATTAGCTTTCCTTAGTTCCTTAATTGTAGTAGTAGAATAGAGTAGCGTTATTTGTATCAATTGGTCCGACCTGCCCCCTTCTCTGCCATTCTTCAATGGCAGATGCTGAACCTCTCAACGCCAGCCTGGACCGGCTCGAGGCAGCCATGGCCAACCTCGCCGCAGTGGATTCCGATCTCCATGCATCTCACCTTCGTTTAGATGCGCTCCACGCTTCCATGCTCTTCAAACTTGATTTCCTTAGCCGGAAACTAGATATCATGATTTTCCGCCAACGATCCCCGTCACCTTCTCCGGTACAGCCACCACCGCCGCCGTTGCCACCGTTTCCTCCTTCAGCGCAACCACCATCGACACCGCCAGCTCCTCCGCCTTGCTCTCACGTACCTCCTCCCATGGCTAGACAACGAGATAGTCCTGTTATTGGAATCGATTCCAGCACCATCGACTTCCCCGTCAGCGTGTGGCAGCACCACCGTGCCGACATCAACCGCCACTTCCAGTCCATCCAGCTGTGGCCTTTGCCGCTCCGCACCAACACCCGCTGTTACCGCAAGATCCCCCACGACAACGACATCAACCTGCACGGGAACGTCGTGGTTGCGTATCAGCTTCATCCTCGTTGGATTTGGGTTCTTTGTGCTTCTGAGACTTAGCGTTGCTTTGTTCGTCCTCGGCGCCAACGCCCGCCGCCATGCCCGCCGCCACGGCCACCACCACCTCCGAAGCCACCGCCTCCACCATTATCTCTGTTACCGTCTTTAACACCTCCCTTGATTGCTCTACGGCGCGGGTAACACACCCACTCCTTTCCTTGGTCGTTCAGTTTCGTGGCATGGGTCACACACTCGCTTACTGCTTCAGACATTAATAATGTTGGGCCTAAACCAGCTCACAAACAAAGTAACTTCCCTAACATACCTCCTGTTTTTTAAACTCACCCCTGTTTTCGCTTGTTTTATTGTCCAACCTTGAGGACAAGGTTGTTTTGAAACGGTGGGTAATGATAGCAATTCAGCGGATACCAACACAAGCATTTTGCACGTTTTATTATCATTACCTGATTAGTGGCAATATTCACACTTCTGTTATAACAAACTATAGGATATTTTGTAAGAAAATCTATAAATAAGGAACAGAGGAAATAAGAAAAGAAGAGAACAATTACCTCAATTAGCTTTCCTTAGTTCCTTAACTATAGCGGTAGAATAAAGTAGCGTTATTCGTATCAGCAGTTTTCCGATAATTCAGTTCGATTTAATTTTTTTAACACTCGTGAGTTGGAGATACTTTTTATGCCGACAATACACTCGTGCGTAAACTCATACTTTTCTTCTCGACTATTTGATTTAGCTTTTTCGAAAAGCTATTGAATATACCATAGCTTTTGATTCTCTTTTCCACTATTTTGTTATTATTTATTAATTGTTCACTATCAAACCAAATATTAGTGTATTGATTATAATTAAGGACATGTGACTTCTATTTTTCTTGTCGACAATTTGATTTAGCTTTTCTAGAAAGTAATTTATTGACTAATAAGTAATATTGACTTTAATTAACTTTACTAGTAAGGGTGGAGGCCAAAAGCAACAATAATTGTCAAAGTAAAGGCTTGGGTGGATAGCGGGCCACGTGCTGTAGCCGAAAGCAACAATAATTGACAAAGTAAAGGCTTTTGCTTTTTTTCTTAATTGATTCTCCACGCGGAATAGATAATCATAGCACAACACTCAGCAATCCTGCATGAGGATATGTATGGTCGGTCTCATGCCATAAAATGAAACTGGCTTACTGCCCCAAAGTTTGAGGAACATTTCGACGGTAGAATTGGCAGTATTAAATATTTGCGAGTGATAAGATAACGATAAGATAATGAATGACTTGATAAGCCTAATAATAATTACTTATATATATTCTGATAGTATCTTGAAATTTAAATTTCGATCAAATTTAACTCCATAAAATCAGCTTGTAAGATAAAATTTATCCTCCACTTACCTACACTAGATCTCCAACACTGTTGGAACACGGCCATGAGGACATTCCATTCAATATTTAATGTAGCATTGTAGGCGTCTTTGCTTTTAGTCTCCTCCACCTTGTCCAAGTCTACATCAATCATTAGTAGAATTATTGTCTAGCTATCAAACTAAACTATAGTAATAGTGTGAATTATTGAAACGTGTGGGACAAGTTAATTGACACAAGTCTCCCCTAGCTACAACTAGTTTTGAGTTCTCGTAGAAGAAAATGCCAAGAAATTACATAGACAAGTGATGCTGGCAATATAAGGCGGGAGCATAAATATCCATCCTCTAACGTCTAACCTGGAAATTAAACACACCCTCTTCAAAACTAGGATCACTCCTCTAGCTAGCCAGAAATGGTTCTGAAACTTGTTTATATCATCATTGTGATGATAGGGCGGATGTATCCATTAACATGTGCACAATATCAGAATCAGGCTATAATATCTGCACAAAATCAGAAAGAGACTATAGCACGATTCGGTTGCGATTCGAAATGTGGAAATGTTTCCATTCCTTACCCTTTCGGAATGCGCAAACCCAAATGCTATGCAAGCGAGCCGTTTGAAATAGAATGCAGACACAATAAAAATGGTTCTCAAGGTGAGAAACTGATCGCACCCTACCTCAAGTATATAAATCTAGAGGTAATGTACATTGATCTTGAATACGGTACGGTCGGGATCAAGAATCCAATTTTTCACCCTGGTTGCGACAACACTAGTACAGGCATAAATCTCGAAGGTGGTCCTTTCGTGTATTCCCAGGATTACAACTCATTTGTGACCGTAGGTTGCCAAAACGCAGCCTTGTTGTTGTCAAACGACACGATACTTACTGCCTGTGTGTCCGTGTGTTACGACGACCCAAAAAATGCCAATATGATGGACGTGTCAAGTTGTCGCGGCAAGTACTGCTGTGAGACTTCACTGCCACCGTACCTTCAAGCATACAACGTCTCAGTTGGAACTGTAGAAGTGAAAAGTGAGATCAAACCAGAGTGCGGTTATGGGCTGATTAAAGCAGATTATTTTCAGTTCAATTACGTGTACGATGAATACAATTCAAGTTACTGGGTTCCTACTCTTGGGAACCTAAAGAAAGTAAAAGATGTTCCTGCGGTGCTTCAATGGGAGATTCCGATTCACATGCCCAACAATTCCTTCCCCGAATTCCGTACAGATGCGGATTCATATGCCAACTACAACTGCAGTTACACTAATGTTACATCTGCACAATCAAAATCGGGTTGGAGATGTACATGCAAATATGGCTTCAAGGGAAATCCCTACCTTGACCAAGGCTGTAAATTAGGTATGTCCCCTATTTACATACAACCATCCCTCAGAGTTAAATTTAATTTTGCTTAATCATTTAGCTTTTTTTTACAGCATTGATTAATCATTTAGTTCAAATTTATTTCTGATTTTTATATGCATTTATTGAAACAGTTTTTATACCTAAAAATGAAAAAAAAATAGTAATCATTACATTTTATTATGAATAGTTAAAATTAAAATATGTAAATAATTTAAGAAATTATGCGAGTTTAAAAAATAATACAGTAATTTTTATGATTTTTTTGCTTAAATGTGATTCTCTCAATTAAGTGTAAAAGTATCATTTCAATATATATATATATATATATATATATATATATATATATATATATATATATATATATATGACTTACATTTCATACCATTCAATTAAATTAATCTAATGATAATCTGTACACAAAATGTGACCTATAATCAAAACAAAAATTATATCATGAGGTAGCTAACGTCATTGAAAAGGACTATTACACCGATTGGCAAAAGAAATATCAAAACAAGTTTCGTTTAGAAATTATCCAAGACCATGATAATCTCTGGATAGATAACAATACCAAAGCCTTTGAAACTGTTGCTTCAAACAAATATTTCCCACCCATTTATCATGCCAAAACAAAGTGTTATCCCCACAACCAATCCTTCTACGTACCTGATTTTTAAACCAATTATTATTTAATTGTCGAAGGAGAAGATGGAGGGAAACAAATGCAAAATCTTATCATGCAAGGACGATGGAGGGGGTGTTGAAGGAGAAAGAGGAGATGGTTTGGATAAGAGGATCCATGATAATAAGATTTTGCACCTTAGATATATCTAAGAACTCTAAATTATGGTGCATGTATGATGGTGGTCCACAGGATTCGTCAAATTTCACCATGCAAACGAAAAATAAAGGGTTTGTCATCACATATCATTAATAAGTTACAAAATTGGTATATGAATTATTTTCCACCTTTGGGGTACGACCTACGGTGTATTTTAGAAGAAAGGACACTCGAACACCGAATTGAATCTCCAGCATGACCAAGAAGTAACCCAACAGAACCCCCGATTATAAGTGGGGATTTTTTCACTTGGCGTCCCCATCAGTTTATGAGCTCCAATTTCTATATTCTCAGCACTACTCTTCTTGCCCTGCTTGACCAAACAACCATCACTCGTCTTAGAATGTGTCGCGGTGACATTACTATAATTAACATGAAGAGAATGACGATGTTTTTGGTTTACTATCTTTGTAGGTAGAAACGCAATGACAATTTTGTAAATTGCATGTTGTGTACAAAGGTGGTTCAATCCAGAGAACCGTCAAGGTTAGCGTTCATATACTCACTTAGTATGGGTCCTTCATCACTTGCGTGTAGCTAGCTAGTCGTGACTAACAACTGACCCTACAGTCGAAGCCCTCATTGATCGATATCGTCGCCTTCGTCAATCACACTCCGTCAATAGTATCTCCCATGTCGGCCCGTCGTTGTGTCCTGATCGTACTGTGGTACCAACTGAGTTCGTGCCCTAAGTTTGGTCGTGCCGTCAAGATTTGGTTGACATGGATATATAATACATTCTACGACAGTTGTGTTTAAGACCATCTTAGAATGTGTTACATTCTAAGACAGTTCTCGCAACGCAACCGTCTTAGAATGTGGTACATTCTAAGACGCTCCTCGCAATGAACCGTTCTTAGAATGTTCACACATTTTATGACGATTATTGTAAATTGTCATCGTACCCTTTCTATGACGTGTGATACGATGACGATCCACATAATCGACATTAAATGTGGAAAATAACCACCACATAATCGACATTAAATGTGGAAAATAACCAATGTAGTACGCCATTTTTGTAGAGCTCCTTCCCATTTTAGTTTACAATGGAAAACAAATTTACCCTTTATCGGTTAATTGTGGACTTTGATGGCATAAATATTTTTATACATTCAACCAATAAAAAAACCATGTTAGATATGACTAACAGAGTTCATCTTAAATATAATTAACAGAAAATAATGATGGATATAATAATATGTAAAGTGGTTATTATAAAAATAAATATACTTGCCATAATTAATTTGTATTTGGATTATATGTAGTGTAAATAGTTTATATTGTAAATACATTCTAATTAATATTTTATTTTTTAGTTTTGATTTTTTTAACTATTATCATTTTTTTACTTTTATATTTTTTTTCAGTTTTGTACTACATAAATTACTGTTATAAAATTTATTTGAACTTGATTCTTGACATTTCAGCTATGGAGGATTCTCCTGAAAGAAACAAAACTCGATTAAAGTGGGCCATAGGTACGCATGAAATGATAAAGAAAAGTATATTTATCTTGTGTCTTATTTTTATAACAGGAAAAGTCTATCATTTGTTTTTGTCCCTCCATATTATTATGAAGATCATCATTTGTTAGTAGTTATTGTCCAATATTTTTCAAAAAGAAACTAATACTAAATGAATAAAATTGTATAAGAACTAAAATAAAAAATAGATATATTAGAAGGATTAAAAGAAAATAATAATATGACAAATTAAAAAAAATATTAGAGACCAAAAAATAAAACTCATTAATTTATTATAGAACAAAAACTTATTTAAGTAAAAAAAAAAAAAACAATAGCATTAATTATGTTGTGCGATATATATCAAAATGGAGTTTTAATAAAAAAATATTTTTTTTATCTGTGGGAATAAAAAAGTGTTAAGTAATTTATTATAATTCATTTATCCTATTCAACCAATTTAACTAGATCCTTTTAATAGTTTTAATAAAAATATTAAAAATCAATAAACACATTTTGTAAGAAGTTATGAAATGTGCTAATTTTACAAATTTTGACATCAAGTTTTAATTGGTCTTCCATACACACATATAGAGACATACCAAGTGAGACCATAAGAGATAAACTACTTGAACATACAATCATATATGAATGGTCAAGCTTGTTTTTAAAAATTTTATTCTTAACCACCAAGTTTAACTACATTATTGAGATTTTGCAGTAAAAGAAACTGCATTGTTGAGATTTTGTTCATCTTATACTCTCATCTTCACCTTGTACTCTTGGGTGTGGATGTGTTTACGTAAAGTGTTCTAATATCTAATCGTGTGCCAACCTAACTATAAGATGTAAATGTGCAGGAGTTTCTTCAAGCCTCGGAACCGTCATTTTACTCCTTGGTTTGTGGTGGTTGCATAAAGTTATAAGGAAAAGTATAGCAACGAAACGCAAGGAAAAATTCTTCAAACAAAATGGAGGGTTGTTGTTAAAACAAAGACTCTCTTCAGGTGAAGTTAATGTTGACAAAATTAAACTGTTTAGCCTAAAGGACTTACAGAAGGCCACCGATCACTTTAATATAAATAGGGTACTTGGGAAGGGAGGCCAAGGTACTGTTTACAAAGGGATGCTAGTAGATGGAAATATTGTTGCAGTGAAAAAATTTAAGGTCAACGGGAAGGTTGAAGAATTCATCAATGAATTTGTCATTCTTTCACAAATTAACCATAGAAATGTGGTTAAGTTGTTAGGATGTTGTTTGGAGACTGAAATCCCTTTGCTTGTTTATGAATTCATTCCCAATGGTAACCTTTTCGAATATATACATGGACAAAATGAGGACTTACCAATGACATGGGAAATGCGTTTGAGAATTTCCATTGAAGTTGCTGGAGCTCTATTTTACTTGCATTCAGCTGCTTCTCAACCCATTTATCACAGAGACATCAAGTCAAGAAATATACTATTGGATGGGAAATATAGGGCAAAAGTAGCAGACTTTGGTGCATCAAGAATGGTTTCCATTGAAGCTACTCATCTCACTACTACAGTTCAAGGAACTTTTGGATACTTAGACCCTGAATACTTCCGTACTAGTCAATTAACAGATAAGAGTGATGTCTACAGCTTTGGAGTGGTTCTTATTGAACTTTTAACAGGGAAAGAGCCAATATCCTCTGCGAAACAACAAGAACTTAAAAGTTTAGTTTCATATTTTCTCCTCTCTATGGAGGAAAATCGCTTGTTTGATATTGTAGATGAAAGAGTCATGAAGGAAGCGGAGAAAGAACACATCGTTGTAGTTGCCAATCTTGCAAGAAGATGCTTAGAGTTGAATGGGAAAAGACGACCAACTATGAAAGAAGTCGCATTAGAATTGGAAAGTATCCAAAAATCAAAGAAACAGTCTGCTGCACAAGAACAACATGAAGAACTTGAGCTTCCTGGAATTGATGACTTCCAACTTTGAGCTGCGCATTCTGCAACTTCAAATTTGGGGGGAACTTCAGATTGCAAAGCATCAATCTTGGAGATTATGCCTACTCCAAATAATTGAAGAATTCTCTTAACTTGTTTATTGTGTGTAAAATAAAAACCAATTTGGTTAGACACATGGAAGAATGTACACTTTATAATTCTCCTGTTACTAAATATAAGCCTTTTCTGAAAAATTTCAAATTTTTTATAAGACTCTTTCTTAATTATCCATTACATTAATTATATGTTGACCAAAATACTTTTAATAGTTTTATTTTATAAATAATAAATGCTACGAATTTTTTATTACTCTCATGAGAATTGTACCATTGAAGAGTTTAATCTTAACAAATTAAAACCTCATTATTATTATTTAGGTGGAAAGTAATTAAGTGGAAAAAAGTAATACTATAGTTAGACTTAATAATTTTAAGGATAATTTTTAAAAAATAAACTTAATGCTATATTGATTAAATTAATCAACTTTTTTAACAAGTATAAATTAGAGTGTGTTGTAATTGTAACCATCCTCGGTTCTCGTTTTTGTGGGCAAACCAAAAACTTCTCCATGAAAGAGATGATGTTTCCAGCTACGTAATAAAATATAAACTATTAAGTTGCTAAGAACTTGAAGCAAAGCACACTATAACATAAAAGGGTGGTTTTAACATCAACATGTAAAAAGTATATACCCATTGTGAACATATCATATTTCTATTTCAGAAAAAAAGTATATATCCATTTTCATCAGAAAAAGTATATAACATGTAAAAAGAGATTATCCCAAAAAATATTTGCATACCAAACAAAAACGATGACATTCGTAAAATGATTCTATAATGTTTTATACTCCTGTGAAGTAACTACAAATGATGATTGAGCTTAAATAGTTTCTCGTTGCAAGTGAATGCAATCCAGAAGTAACTAATAGCAGAATAATTAACGAAGATGCTTAACCATATATATTACTCTCAACTTTTGAATCACTTGTGATTAGTAAGAGACAAGCCAATCATATCAATCATGAAAGCAATGTTAAAACATCAAAGCATCTAGCTTGCAGGACAAAAATTTTATGAAAACAATATCGGTATTTCTCATCGGTGCATCAATGCATTGCTCATCAATTTTTTTTATTGTAAATCGAAAAAAACAAAGCAGGCAGAATATTAAGTATTGTCTCAAACAAAATCGGTTCATTGATCCTTTGCATTCAATATTATGGCTTCACGCATAGTTCTCTTCTGTGAGTAAGACACGAATAAAACTATACAAGGATGTGACTTTGGCTTTCCATTGCATAAGCAGAGGAGGTGAATAATAGCATTAAATGGAATGTAAGGGGAAAGAGATGAAAAAGTGTCAATAGAACTGTCACTTTTGTCCTAGGACTTGACCCTCCATAATCGCCCCAGGGGGCCGGGCCTTAGCCCCCTTAATGAGTGGTCCTATAGGGTTACAGTCCCACATAATATGGGACCAAGATTAACCCGCAGATCATCCTATCCTATTTTAAAAAGTGATTTTTGTTTTTTTAAAAGCAGAGTACTATGTTTTGTCCTTATTAAAATGTGTCCATTTATGACTTAACGGGACAAGTTGCCACATGCCCACATGTCTTCCTACTACTAGTAGCACAAATAAAGTTTGGGCTGCAACAAGAGAAAATGTTAAGAAATTACTTAGACGAATGACGAATGTTTTCACTAAATTATTGGGGGTTCGTTGCACGTGTTCAATTGTTCATTTCTATTTAAAATGTTGACTTTGACCCAGATTTTATTGTATTCAGCTGTGAACGGTTTGTGGTGGTTGCATAAACTTATAAGGAAAAAGATGGCAATGAAACGCAAAGAAAAGTTCTTCAAACAAAATGGAGGGTTGTTGTTAGAACAAAGACTATCTTCTGGTGAAGTTAATGTTGACAAAATTAAACTCTTCAGCTTAAAGGACTTAGAGAAGGCCACTAATTACTTTAATATAACTAGAGTACTTGGTAAAGCAGGCCAAGGTACTGTTTACAAAGGGATGCTAGTAGATGGGAAAATTGTTGCAGTGAAAAAATTTAAGGTCAATGGGAAGGTTGAAGAATTCATCAATGAATTTGTCATTCTTTCACAAATTAACCATAGAAATGTGGTTAAGATGTTGTTTGGAGACGGAAATCCCTTTGATCGTTTATGAATTCATTCCTAATGGCCTTTATGAATATTTACATGGACAAAATGAGCTACCAATGACATGGGATATGCGTTTGAGAATTGCTTCTGAAGTTGCTGGAGCTCTATTTTTCTTACACTCAGCTGCTTCTCAGCCCATTTATCATAGAGATGTGAAGTCGACAAATATATAATAATTGGATGAGAAGTATAAGGCAAAAGTAGCAGACTATGGTGCATCAAGAATGGTTTCCATTGAAGCTACTCATCTCACTACTGCAGTTCAAGGAAGAGTGATGTCTACAGCTTTGAAGTGGTTCTTGTTGAACTTTTAACAGGGCAAAAGCCAATATCCTCTGTTAAAGAACAAGAACTTAAAAGTTTAGCTCCATATTTTCTTCTCTGTATGGCGGAAAATCGTTTGTTTGATATCATTGATGAAAGAGTCATTCAGGAAGGGGAGAAAGAAAACATCATTGTAGTTTCCAATCTAGCAAGAAGATGCTTACAATTGAATGGGAAAAAGCGACCAACCATGAAAGTGACATTAGAATTGGAAAGTATCCAAAAACTGGAAAAACAATCTAATGCACAAGAGCACCATGAAGAACTTGAGCTTGCTGGAATTGAAGATAGCCAAATTTGAGGGTGCGCATTCTACAACTTTAAATTCAGGGCAAACTTCAGACAGCAAAGCATCAACCTTGGAGATTATGCCTCTTATCAAATAATTGTTGGATTTTCTTAACTTGTTTTGTTGTGGGTAAAATATATATATATATATATATATATATATATATATATATATATATATATATATATATATATATATCAAACCATTTTGGTTAGACACATGGAAGAATGTAACTTTCAAAAGCATAATTGTTGAGAGCAAAATGATGGTATGATAGAACCTCGTTCCTTGTAAGCTATTCAAGGAGGTAGCTTAAAACTCTGAAAAATAGCCAATCTTTTTATCATAACTTAAATTATCCTCCTATGAGTTTTCATCTTTTAACTTGTTCATATGAAAATAGACTCAGAATTTTCCAACAAGTATTCATTTGCTTAGAACAAATAAAAAAAATGAAGTCATGACTCTTCGAAAGCTTATAACCACATCCCATTCACTCTCCTTGGCTAATTTCCCTCAACACTTCAAAGCTTATATTATTTGATAGAGACAACTTGCAGTATATAGTACAAAGTACTAACAAATACGACAACAAAAATTAAGATCTTTACAACTCATTATTCTAAAACCTACATAAAATGTCTATCTTACAATTAAATCAGACAATTTCTGGGGCTTCAGAGAGGAGGGCTACATGTCCAAGGCAAAATTTCCCAACGACAGTATATGACCACGTTATATTTTTGAAATTCATTTATGGTCATAGACCATGAAATAATGGTATACACGTAACATGTATAATCTCAATAAAGCACCCGTGTCACGTTCTTGTGAATGCAAGTACTAGTATTGAGCATGACTTACTTAATATTGTGTGTAGGGACACTAAGATAAAATTTGGTATTCTTGAAGTCATCCAAGAGTGGGTTGTATCCATCCTTGGTTCTTGTTTTTGTGGGCAAACCAAACTCCTCCATGAAAGATGATGATTCCAGCTACATCAAATATAAACCATTAAGCTAGAGAACATTTAATTACTGAGATCTTGAAGCAAAGCACATCTGGTATTGCCTCATCAAATAATAGAAATGTTGGAAATTACCGTAATTGTTCTTCTTTTCTTTCCTTTTTTTGATGAATGATCACCATGAAGTTTTAGCCACCCAGAACAATAATGATCAATTTGTTCCAAGAGCCAAAAGTCTGTAGGAAAAAAGATATCAGCGTCACCCTGCAAAAGATAAACACATGCTTTATTACAACCATGTAGTTTTAGAAGTTCAGGAAGAAATTGTTCTATGTAAGATCATCACTAATATAAGACAGCATGCATAATTAGTTTTGTACTCCTGTGAAGTAACTACAAATCATGATTGAGCTTAAATAGTTTCTTGTTGCAAGTGAATGCAACAAAATGAGCCGGAAATAATTACTAACAAAATAATTAACCAAGATGCTTAACCATTATTAAGCTGAACTATTGGATATCAGGCTCTTTCTGTTATACTACCATGGAAATATGGGATTCAAGATTCAACAGCTTTTTAAGATTATTGTAAGGAAATACATGTTTGTCTCAAGTTACAAATAGAGTATCCTCTAATCATGTATGGCACCAGATGAAGTGAATGAGTGAGAATATGGAAAATATGTTGAAAAGGAAAGAAGCTAGTGATAAGCTGAACCTTTGCCTCCATATAACTATCATAATCTAAGCTGCTCCCATCTTTCTGCATTCATAAGGAAAACTCAGTTAATTAAAATTCTCTCTAAAGTTTACAAGATGTGAAAACAAACAACTGCAGTTTTGTTAAAAGTATAACAATAATATACTTTAGTTGAAACCAATGGAGCTCTTTCACCAGGTATCTTCACATCAGGTAGGTAGCTGAAATCAGAAGCAATCAAAGACATCTTTGGTAGCACCTCATGGAGAACCTCAAGTAATTTCTGGAAAAGTGAAAGGATAATAAATGCAATAATCAATTTATACATTAGTGACTTAGGGAAGATTTAAGAGATTCTTACCAAGCAACCAGTCGGCAGCCAACATCTACGTGGTTTTGGGTAAACCTTAGACCAAATGCTTTTCATAGTAGATGCTGCAGTGCTCTGAGTTGTTTTGGTTTTATCCAAGTCCATGATCTCAACACAACGTGTAATTAGTGAGTCTTGCAACGGCTTGTATAACTCGCTGAATGTTTCCCTATTAAAGGTAGAAAATGGTTGGTGACGTGTAATTCTCATTTAGGTTGCATAAAAGAGGCCACGGAATAATGTTATGATTTAATAATCACTGATATGATAAAAAGAGAACATCTTTCTTCTTTTTTATTTTGTGGTCGCTTATGTTGAAATAGAGAAAAACAGATGCAAAAGATGCTGAAACTGTCTTGACTACACAAGGAAGTCTGTCTTTTATAGACTTAATACAATAAATACAAATTATAACAGAGGTGATTAAAAAAATTATTTGTGATAGAATCAGCATTTTCATGCCGATGGATATCTTTGAGAATTAATGATATACTATTCAATATTTTAAGACACCAACAGTATCAACTAATTTTGTATCCAACAATGAACAAAATACACAACTAAGATTATAATGTTTCTGTCTAAGACATAAAAGTACAATCAGAATGTAATTAAAATTATAGATAATAAAAGTGAATTATCCAGAAGAAAATCTACTATTAGAAAAGTGTCAGTCACACTGAAAAAAAGAGACACAACAAAAGAGGTGACTAATGGTGTTTCAAATTTTTGGGAACCCAATGCAGCATAGTGTCAAGACAGGTCGTGGAGGATGGTACCGCTCTGATACCATGTTGAAAGAGAGAAAAATAGATGCAAGAGATGTTGAAATAGTGTCTTGAGTTGACTACGCAACAAAGTCCATTTTATACAGCCTTCAGGCAACAATAAATACAAATAAATATAGGAGATAACACCCTATTTAGGGTAAAATATGTTTTAGGTCCCTCTAAAATTACTAATGTTCGAATTTGGTCTCTCTAAAATTTTACCTATGATTTTGGTCCCTCTAATTTTATGTATTTTTTTCATTTTAAGCGCTATCTAAACCAGTTTTACCTTGTATAAAGAGCTATCGAAAGCATTTTAAGGACCAAAAGTGATACATTTCAAATTTTGAAGGATGAAAAAAATACTTTTTAAAATGAGAGGGACGAAAATAATACAAAAATTTTTAGACCGATCAAATTCGAGCAATAGTCATTTTAGAAGGACCTAAAACATGTTACCCCCCTATTTACATGATATGATAGGCCTACAACTACAAAGGTCATCTAGGATACTCTAAAATATTCCAAGATACAAAAAATATCATCAGATATTTATGAGATTTTCTAACAGATACTACCTAATGAAGCACTTGAATATGTGCCAAGGGGTATGTGCACTTGTAAGATCAGCGTCCACACATAAAGCTGAGACTTACTGGTCATGTTGCCTCTCAACCCAGACTTCCATCCATGAGGAAATTTGATTCTCTGCATAGATAAGATCATGCGGAAGATTATCAAGTACCTACACGAAGTAAATTAATTGTTGTGAAATATCTAAATAATAATAACTATAAAAATACCTCATTAATGAGAGAAAAAACAGGGGCAGAATATCATTTCTAGTCTGCAACATTTTAATACCTAGATTCATAGCAACGCACTCATAATTGTTTGATTTTTGTGATGCATTTGTATTGACAATGGCAGATGGCCAAATGCCAGATCTTAGCTTCTAAAGGAGAACTACCAGCACAAGTGTTTAATGCCAAAAACTGTCCAATGGCACCTGGTTGAACTTCGAGAACAGGCTAGTCAGCACTCGCATGGTTCCTAATACTGTCCATTATCATACATGTTGTGGCAGACCATTTCACTAATAGCAGTTCAAGTGCTGCAATAACAGCTAACAGTCGCTATATATTGGCAAAAACCCAAGTCCCACATCGGCTAAAGATAAAGCCAAGTAAGAGTATATAAGTGAGGGGAAACTCTCACCCCTTGAGCTAGCTTTTGGGGTTGAGTTAGGCCTAAACTCACATTCTAAGATTCTAAGACTATATTACAGGCAGTCCAATTCCCTAACCTTGCTAAAATTCATCATACATTGGGCTGCACCAAATTAAGGGATTTAGGTTCATCATACAAACTAATTTAGGCATTTGAAATCACATTGAAAGTCAAGCACTCAAGCATCATAGAAAGCATCACAGAAGCTTGCTCAGTTGAAACCATATTAGTCAATAGTTCCCTATAGCATAATAGCAGAGCAAAGCGGCCATGGGCAGCTATGGGATTCAAATAGTAAAGGGTTCAATAGCGACCACTGCAACCAAAATAGTGGCTTTTTATTCTCTATTGTGACACTACCATGATATAGGCTTCAAAATCCCTTTTTACCCCCTAAAACATCATTGTTTAGGGACTTTAGAGATGCAAAATGTGATTTCTCCCCCATTTAGTAATGCATTATTTGCTTCAGAAACATAATAGGATTTGAAACTCTTCTCCCGTGACCATTCCACAAGTCCTTTTCCTTTACTGGAAAAAATATTTGAACTGGAGGACATAAAAGCTTCTCAATTATAAAACACACCTCAAGCATTATTACCCAACATGGTTGTTGCTCCACCTGCCCTGTAAAGGAGGAAACAATGGTATTAGCATTATTTCATAAACTTATCTTTGACACACTGCAAACAAGTCCCCACACATTTCCAAAAAAGAGCCCTGAAGTTTAAGAAATTTAACTTTTAAGGGAAAAATAGGTATACAATTGAGCTCCATGTACCATAACAATTCATTGCCTTCCACTAACCCCTTGTTTGTAGCATTTTTTATAACCTATGTTAGTAAATTGATCAATGGCCCCACTACAGGGTAGCTTAATCTTTAGATTCTGAATCACTTTAGAAGCCACAATAAAATTTATGTAATTCAGCAGAATTATAATAGCATCCTACCCCATCCAATCCGGTCAGCAGCATCACGACATTCTACCCTGAACTTTGGTATATGGCTGCGCACTTCACCAACAGTTTCTCTTTGCACCTCAGCAAGTGAAGGACTAATCTCAACTGAGCTGTAGTTAAAAAATGGTATGGCAATTCAGATGTGAATCATATGATTTCAATGAAAGATAGGTACAGAAGACAAACTTACTAAAATAGTGAATCTACTCAGGCATGGATCCATATATACAGTGAGGGGGGCAAGTGACAACTGCCCCCACTAACTTTTTAACATTTAATATAACTATAAATTGTTATTATAATTTGAAATGCAGTAAAAATTCATAATATGAATATTGTCCCACAAATCTACTCAAAGTCTAATTATTTTCTCCCTCTCAATTAGACATTCACAATATTCTCTCTCTTGTTTCCTTTGGGTATGCATTTTATACACTTTTCCCGCGAGGCTGCAACTACCAATGCAATCATTTCAAACTACCTTTCTTTTATTTTTATACTTGAATTTTTTAACTGTCAATCCCTTTCAATCCACCTCACTTTATCACTCTCTTTACATTGAATTTCAAAGGTTAAAAATGGGATTCATATAAAAAATAATCTCATATCATATCTCAATGAAATTAGAACTCCCAAATTAAAGATTGACCCTAAATAGAAGTTACTAATGGGAGAATTATGCAACATAGAAAGATGAAGTACACAGACAATAGGGGTACAGAAAATATAAGCACAGCCCACTATCCCAACAAAAAAAATTAAAAACTGTGTCTAGCACTATAATTTGGTTTTATAATAAAATATATATTACATTGAGTATCAAGGCACGTACATGTAAGTCATACTGTTATAAACTTTTGCAGGAGCATTCAACATTATGTAATCCATTATACCCTTGGCACATGTTCCAGATCCACCACCAATTTCATATATCTGATTGCAAATTAGAGGATTGTATCAAATACTGGTTGAAGTAATAAAAAGTAACAGCCTGCGTAAATAAGATAAATTTATGATGCTTTCTACATTATTATCAAAAACGAAATATGAGGCTTACATAGATAATAAAAATGAATGAAAAAAACTTATATAGAACTGAAACATTATCTAATAAGTGGTTTAGTGCAGAATAGCAGCATAATGCAGGGCTCTCATAAGCTCAGCTGCTGGATGAAGAGACAAATTTAGATTCGGGAAAAAGACCAGATGAACCTACGCAAGAAACAACGATCAAATGCAACAAGATTGCAATACACTTACTTTTAGAGGCACAGAGAAATTTGCAGTGCGCATGATGGCTTCAGCAATAGCATGAGCATACCAAGGCTACAAAAGCAAATATATAAATAAATAAACATAAAAGAGCTATAACACTGCATTGACACACATGATTCAAAATTTTTGAAAAATAAATATATTATTTATGATTCTACAGATGTTTCAAGCACCAGAAAGTAATTTCATTATAATTTGATGTGCTTACCAAAAATACTGTACAAATTCTGAAAAATTGCACACCATCCCATGTCCAACATGTGCCTGATTTTGCATTTAGATTCCAATGATGAATTGGGTGAACTGAACATGGTAGGGAGAATTTGGTAGGCAATACACAGGATGGCTGAGAGAATTTTGTAACTATAATTTCAACATCCAATTATTCCTTGTGGGTTTTGTAGTTATGGGGAATTGAATTCAGACTTGGTCCTTCAGTCCTATTGTTTGTGTGATACCTAGCTTAATTTTTCTTACTATCAATTTTAACTTAGATTTCTTTAGTGTTAACCTACAAATTCAAATGTCTCATTATGTAGCCAGACAGGATAAAATATCCATTTTCTTGAAAACCTAGTCAATTCTCGCCAAGACTTTCCCTAGATGCATCCATCTTAGCACCCCAAATTTGCAGGTAATGCTCACAGCCCCAAAAAAGACACCAATTGATCCTTTAAATCTATTTCTATTGTTTGCAGCCCCTGTTGACAATAAGGTTGAGCTTGACCATGATAATATCTCTTAAAGAATAGACGTTCATGGAAACTATAAATTCTTGATTAAATAAAACATAACAATTTTCTTCATAGCAAACTGAGAACCATAAAAATCACATTCTGAGTCATATTATTGATTTTATATATTAAGGACTAGAAACTTTTTTATCCCATAGAGTGTACCTTAAAAAGTTCCACTGGTGTAAACCATGATATGTCACTCTGCTTGTAAATATTATCCAAGTACTTCATATAAGCTTTCCGGCCTGAAATATGTCACCACTCTACTACATGAGTACAAACCACAGAAAATTTAAAGTTATAATCAGTGTTAAATTGAGTTAGTCAGCTTCTTAAACTAACAGCAGGTATTGGAACTAAATTTATAATAATTTGGGAATTTTAAGAAGTTCTATGTTTTGCCTTTAATCCAGAGAACTGACAAACTGTCTGGACTGAAATAATATGAAAGCAGAATATTGAAAAGCCAATTCCCCAGACTAAATATTTACAACCGACAGTCAAAAATTAGCAAACAATCAATCTCAATAGGGTAAAGTACACTCACCCTCCTTCAGGCAAAGTAAAATATTAACCCCATTTTCTGCTATAAATAAGGGAACAGCCGATGTCATTATTTGCAGGATACAACAGCTCTGCCTGAACAAAATCAAAAGGCTAAAAAACTGCATCATGTAATCCAAACTAATAAAACCTTCTGGCTATTATTTCCATACTCGCATCAACTTCCTACTCCTTTCTCTCTCGAAAACAATCTCACCATCCCCAACTTTTATCAACCTCCTACTTTCCTCCACCAGAATCTGAGGCACGTATTAGAGCCTCAAACTGGTTTGGTTCACATTTCAGCATTGGTGGGTCTTGAACTTTGAAATTTGTGGTGCCCTATTAGATAACTGTCACACTATTCACATTTCACAGTTCAACAGCCAGGATTGCTAAAGATTTAAACTAAAACGTCTGTCTGTTATGGCAAGTTCGAGTTACCAATAGTTAGAGACATGAATTAGAAAGTAGTTAAGTATATATATATATAAAAAAAAGTAAATTACACTAACACCCTCTAAGGTTTCTTTAAATTACACATAAGTCCCTCCCTTATGTATGATGGGTGTAATATTTTTCAAAACAATTAAGGGGGTTAATGTAAAGTATAATGGGTGTCAGTGTAATGTTTTCCAATCAATTAACCGGGTTAGCATAGGGATAAAAAAATGTGATTTCCAATTAAGCACGTGGAGTACGCAGTTTAGCCTTATTAATTATCAACATTCAACAAACATATTACTGCAGTATTAAATTCTCAAAAATCAAATAACTAAGATAACAGATAAACGAATGCAAGGAGCAGCACCTTGAAGTTGGTTGAACTTAATAGCATTAGGAAGAACTCCAACGGACCGCGATCTTTGGGAGAAGTAGCCATGTAACGGATGGTAGAGTGCAGAATGAATAAAATCCCGAACCTGTTCGATAATTGAAGGAACAACAGTGGCTGCGGCGCAGGCATCGCTTTGAATTTTGAATGTATGAGAAAGAGAACGGATCACTTACCAGAACGGGCTTGTCGCCGACAATGTGGGTGGAGTAGAGGGCTTCCAGTGGAGGGGCACACACTGGATTTGGGAATCGGGAAAGAGAAACGGCGTTAGGTCAGTAAAGAGAGAAAAGGGAAAAGAGAGAGTAATAGTACCTTTGGAAGCGAGGGAAATGAGAGGAAAGGTGCGAGTGCGAGAAAGCATGGTTCAACAACTGAGTGCTCAGCTCAACTGCACAAGCCACTTATGCTCTTAAACCCCTCAGTCACTATTCAAGGGTTTTCTTTAGGCTTTTTATAAGCTGGTTTTTTCAATTGGACAAAACTTAAATTGCAATTACTTCATCAAAATTATAGTTTATCTTAATACTCTATACTGATTTTTAATATATATTTTATTATGCCGAATTTGTTTTTTTATTATACAAATCATTAAGATGAGACTTTTAATTTTGATAAAAAAATGTGGAAAACTATAACAAATTATAACTATTTTTTAAATTTTATTTGTAGTTAATTAATATTTTTAAATTGTTGGGTATCTTACACAATTACACTCTCAACTCAACCGACAATGACATTCTTGCAGTAAGATATTCTTATTATCATTTTTACTGGAAAAAATTACAATCATCCGAGGATGCTCTTGTAGATATACTATCTATAATATTCTATTATTTCGTAAAATAAATTAAAAAGATTTTTTTAGTTAAAAATAAATAGTTTTAAAAAATGGTGAGATTTTTATAATTAAATAAATAAGGAGAAATAACTTTATTCAAATAATGGTTTGAAGAAAAATAAAAAAATATTTGATTTATTTATTTGATAGAAAATAAATTAGAGTATTTCTTTATAAAATAATAAATAAATAAAAAATAGAGTAAATAATGGATTGAGAGTACCCTAGCCATAAATAGAGATATGTTAGGTGATTTTTCAGATTGAGGTTAGTATCTGCTGTTCCTCTTCCTCTCCGTTTTCCCAAAATTTTTTATTTTTACGCATACACTCAAACATATCTCAGTAAAACGATGATCTCCAACTTGTTAATCATTGGATCATCGTGACATTTGAGCACCAGGTTCAGAACTCATTTACGAACATTTTCACCGTTGGAATTTATGAAACAATGTTGGAGATGAGAAAAATTCCCTTCGTATTGGAGTTTTCTCTTTTCCCGTAGAGACCCAACATCTATCTCAGTAAAACTATGATCCCGGACTCATTAATCATTGGGTCATTGTGGAATTTGGACACCAAGTTTGCAATTCATTTCCGCATATCTTCATCGTTGAGATTTGAAAAATGATATCTGAGGAGGTAGAAATACTCACTGCACGTATACAATGGAATGAAGGCTTCAATTTTTTCTCCTTCTCTCTAACGTTTGGAAACCTTATCAGAGCAACCAGAGGAAAAAGCTTGAGGAATGTCAGGGTATCGTTAGAGATGCCGCTATCACTGTCGGAACACACGTGAGCCTGCTTAGAAGTAAGGGATGAGTTTATCGCAATTGGGATTAGAATGAACAAGTGTAGGAATCCTTAGAGGATCAAATTGGGGTTTATTTTTTGATGTTTATTGTATTGAAATTCTTTCTGTATAATTATGTGAAATTTTTTAAGGGGTTTTACTCCCTGTGGATTGAGAAATATTTTTGTATAATTTGGTTGTGTTTTTGATAGGATTAACGTGATAAATAGTTATATTGTGATCATGAAATTATGATTAAAATTGTGTATAAGTGATAAATTAAATATGTGACGAATTGTGGGATAACATGTTGCTTTGAAATTATAATATTGTTATTGAGATTGAGTATAAGTGCAAAGTTGAACATGTGTTAATTTGTGAGATACGCGTAAACATGTGATGGTGGATTGTGACATTATGAGATGTTAAATTGTGGACATGAGATTTGGTTGTAAATAAGTGTGTTTAACACTTGATGTGATTATACTTGTATTGTGCGTTGTGAATTATACAATAACCCAACCAGTGTTTACCTTGAGAAAAATGTTTATGCGCAATGTTAAAGGGAAAGTGTAAGTTTCCTTGTTAGGAACCAATGTTAAATTGTAACGTAATGTGTTAAACGTGTTTGAAACATGAGTATGAGGTCATGTGTATTGTATAATTCATGAGTAGTGTCTGTGTGTAAAAAAAAATTGTTTTAGGGGTTGGACCTGAATCAGGCAGGTGAGGCTCTAACGGATTCTTCGAAGTCTAGACCTTGGGGGTAAAGACACTCGGTTTGAGTACTCCTTTAAGTTTATGTTGATCCCATATGGTTGGAACATTCTCGCAAAATAGAGTGACCATGACTTGTCACTTTATGATTTTACTTAGTGAGAATGACTTGACATACCCATTGTGTGGTGTGACTTGTTATGTACTCCTAAGCGTCCTAGGGTGATTTTTCACTGATATGGTACCACATTGCATATAGGCTTGAGTCTTAGTGTATTTGTTGCATAATGTTTGTGTATTTATTGATATTGATTGATTTAATGATATTGTGTTTTGATCTTTGAGTACGTGAATGATGTGAAAATGAATAAGACGTGTTGTGTTGTGATGTGATGTTACGCGACAAAGTGGTGAAATTATGTGAGTTATCTTAAAGTAAGTTGTATCTCATTTACATGATATGTATATCTAGTTGTCTCGTTTCTCTCTATTAGTTAGGAATGTGATAACTCACTCCCCGTGTACTATTTGTGTTTGGATCATGTGATGATCTCGAACTTTGTGTTCGTGAGAGTAGATGGTTAGGTGAATGGTTATGGAGAACCTAATGCTAAATGACGCGGGAACACAATGCTCTGATAGGATGTGACATTGGGATATAGGTTTTTATATTAATTGCATGAAGTCTTGGACGACCTTGTTTGAACCGAGATGATTTTATTATTTATTTAGATAAGTTTTATTATGATGCGAAAAAAGCGAATGTAAACCTTTTACCCTTTTGAAAGGATTTTATTTAAATGTGTTTTAAGAACTTTTAATTAATTATAATTTTTTTTCCTTTTATTATTAGCACATATATGTATGGGTAGAGAATGTCATACTACGAACCCATAAGGTTTTGTGAATAGTAATCACTGAATACTACACTGCTAACCTGCATGCAACTAAAGATAGAGTGTGATGAGTTATAAGGGTTGGACCTCAAGGAACCTCACAAGTTTTTGAAAAGAATTTTGTCACTTGACACTAATTGCGTGCTTGGTGTAGATGTGCACAGAGTATTATTTGTGCACTTGTTAGGAAATGGGAATTTGAGTGAATTTTGATGTGAGTGGAACGTGAGTTATGAGTGAATTCTGAGATTCCATAGGAAAGAAGTCCCTCACTGAAAAAAAAGTGAGAATCAAATAAAGTCAAAGGACCAATCAATCTTTCAGTTGGGGCCTGAGATTTGGTGTCGAAGCAGTTTGTGGTTTCTTCGATGAGTTAACAAATCTCATATAAATTGAACTTCATGAGTTTAATACCCTAATGTGCCAAACACTGAAACAGTAGTTTCGTATGTCTTAATTTTCTACTCTCTACACATAAGATGTTGTGAATACAGCACTCCTAGCCTGCATGCAACTAAGTATAGTGTGAAGAGTTATAAGAGTAGGACTCAAGGAACCTCAAAATAAAGGTAACAGCTAATTTGATTGAATAAATTATAAGCCACCCATTTGTACTAGGTAATACTAACCCCGTTATTAATATGCAGAAATATGTTAAGGCTTGATCTTCATAGCCATGTTGACAATATTCTGTAAAATTTATTCATGATACAAAGTAGTATGACATTTTATGAATGTTGCTGCCGTGGTTTGGGAAAACGACATGCTTATATAATAACCTTAGCAGTGGTAAAAAGAAAAGCCAAAACGATGCAACTATAAAGAGAACACAAATTCTTGGTGGGAATTTGCTATCTTAAATACCCTTCTACTTGATTTCAATCTCCAGCTTGAATTCCTCTCCAATAAGGAGTGACAATTTTGAAACTTGTACATTAAGAAATTGAGAGGAGCTATCAGATTCTGACTTCACAACTGCCGTCCTCATTGAATCCGTGCCTTTCACAATATTCAACTCATTCCCTGCCAAATCCATTCCATTAAATCTCTGATACTTAGGTATCCCCAAGAATATTATATTGTCTATGATCCACCTTTGGTCCAGAGCAAATATTCCATTAGTGACCTTAGATGTTACGATAACACTGCTGTTGTGTAATGTGCCATAAAAGCTTACCAATGTCCACTGATCATTCTCCCCTGCTATGTCAAGTGCCTCCCCATCATCCAGATACACTTGTCCATAACTATCTCTGCTGCTACTGATAACCACCACAAGTTGAAATGCAGTTTTTCGGGCAGCATCAGTTGTCATTGCTTCTCCTTGTAAGGCCAAAATATTACCTTCCCCAACATGCACATTTATGTGATCAGATGGAGCATCAAGAGTGACATACTTTCCTGATTCTGCATTCACTGAATTTGAGACATTAAAGAGGTCAAACCAGCTTCCTTTAGGAAAGTATGCATTAACAGTGGTAGCCCCAGATTGTAGTACAGGTGACACCAGAACCCCTTTACCTACTAGAAACTGTGAGTTTATTTTATATGTTGTGACATCCTCAGGGAATGAAAAGAAAAGGGGTCTTGCAATGGGAGTCCCTTTTGTATGTGCTTCATACATTAGTGTGTAGAAATAAGGGAGAAGACTGTATCGGAGGCCTAGCACTTTCCTAGCTGATGAAGCTACTGAATCCCAAATGTAAAGCTCTTGCCTGATGGAGTTTTTCTCTGAATGATCTCTCGCAAAGGGGTAAAATGCCCCCAACTACATTGAGAAAAATTAAAGTAGTATAATATGGTATTTCGTAGTTCATTTTTGCATGTATTTTCAACAAACAAAAATCGTGGTACTTTTCAGTTTTCACAAGTTACTTCTGTATATTTAGGCAAAGAAGGCATTGATTACTTTATACTATTTCAAAAAATGAAAATGTAATCCCATACTACTGCATTTGAGGATCAATTTTACCTGGATCCAACGCCGGCAAAGTTCTTCAGTTGTATTTCCTCCAAAACCACATATATCTGCTCCAACCATTGGAATTCCAAAGATTCCTGAATTTAATATCGATGGAATTGAGTATGCCAAATCATTCCATGTAGCAGCATTATCTCCTGTCCAGTGAGACGCATACTTACCAGAACTTACAAAAGTTGATCTACTTAGGATGAATGGCCTTTTACCAGTTATATCCACCAATGCCTTGTTAGTGACTTTGGATTCTAGTAGTCCATACAAATTGTGGGCATTATACTCAGTGATATTACCAAAGTGTAAAGATGTTGCTGGGACTGTTCTGTAATTAATGGATTGTTGAACTTCACCATTGTTAATTTTGTAGGGTGGGTTATCAAGATTAGAAGATGGATTGGGAGGAGAAGTAATGAAATTAGATAACTCGTTCATGTCAAGCCAAAGACCATCAAAAGAAAGAAGGTCCCTAAATAATTTGATTTCCCCACCCCAAAATGCTTGGCTGCGAGGGTTTAGAAAATCCGGGTAATAAACTGGTCCAGGCCAAACTTCACCAAGATAATTGACTTCATTTCTCTTTATGTAGACATCAGCCTTCAAACCTCTAACATAGGTTGCATCCGTCTTATTTACACTGATACCTGTTTCCAAAATCTACCACAAATTAATAAAAGAAGCATAGATATGTCCTCAAACATTAAGAGCAGAATATGATTTTTATTTGTTTAAAAGAATTTTGCTATAGTCAGAATTAGGTACCTGGATCCAAGATAAGCACATATTTCTGACCATTTTTGTGAAGAGCATCAACAAAACTTATCATCTTATCCAGCGGAAAGTTGATGGGATCTAATGTGAAATCCTTGTATGCATCCATGTAATCAATATCTGTCCACATAACTTCAAGGGGTATACCTGCTTTTGCATAGTTGTCAACCACACCCTCAAGATCACTTACATTCTTGTAGCCCCATCGACACTGATGAAAACCTTCCCGACCAAGAAAGATCATACCAATGAGGATCAGCATGAATAGACATACTATATGTATAGCAATTCATAACTTAGATTTTAATCTGTGTCAAGAAATTATTGTATGGTCTGAGATCATCACATGAGTATAGCTTGGGACCACCACATGACATGGTCCTGATCAATCTCCAAATGAAATATATTCAATTTTCTTTTTATAATTTACTAGAAAATGTTAATTAAACTCAATTATGTGTCACATGGAGATTAACCAAGATTATGATGGTGGGATACGTCACATGGAGATTAACCAAGATTATGATGGTGGGATACGTCATACGGAGATTAATCAGGATTATGATAGTGGGATACTATGTAATAATTTTCCTGTGTATACCAATTCACAAGTAATGAAAGCAATTTGGTGCGTGTGACATACCAAAGGACCAATAAGGCATGGGAGCAGGCCTGCCAATGAGTTCGGTGTACTGCTCCAACACCAGTTCTGGAGAGGATCCAGAGAAAAAGTACAGATCAAAAACTCCACCAATGACCTTATAAGTAATGCGATCACCGCCGTACACAATATCCATTCCATTGCTGTTGAGTAGCAACACCCCGTGTGTGGTGCCAGCCTTGACTGTTCCATCAGCGGAGGGTGATCTCACGTCCAAGTAAAAAGGGTGAGAGCCATAAAGGTTCACGTCCAAGTTGTCACTTCCAATGTCTGCATTCCACAGTGTAAGGGTCTGGTTCGGTCGCAGCTTGAAGGAGCTCTTGGTGTGTTCCCCGAGGCCGAATAGAGAGGCTCTTTGTGATGGAAGAGAGGAAGAGAGCTGCAGGTATTGATCCTTAAAAATAAGAAAAGTTTCGGGGTTGGAAGGGTTAGGTGCCGTGTTGAAGAGGACATCGTTGGAGGATTTGCGCGAGACTGTGAAGCCAAATGGGGTGGTGTTGTGGAGAGTGAAAACAAGGTCTGAGTCTGGATGTGTGAGACTGAGAGAGTGTTGGAAACCTTGGTTGGTATTGAAGTAGTAAAGAGGGTAATATTGGGAAGGGGACCCTCTGGGAAGGACTTGTTGGGGTATTTCCCATCTTTGGTTGTTGGAGTCAGTGATTCTTACTCTCAATCTATCCTTGTTCTCAAAACTGCATGCAATTTAGAACAAGCAATAGTAGTATTATTTAGACTGATACATCACATAGATATGACAAACTATTAGGTGATAATGAATCTTCACATGATATGTTATCAAGTGTCATTAGTTTTTTGAAAATTTTTAATACCTGTAATGTAAAAATTGATTAGGATCCGTCATAGACACTTATTCTCTAGAACTAGAAAGTAATTATATCAGACAAGTTAATGATATGAATTACGTTAAGTGTGATTGACTGAATGGACAATAGTCAACATCGTTAATTAATTGGATGTTGTTACCTGGCAGCAAGAGAGAGGTGCGGAATGTCGGGTCCGAAAACCGAGGATGGTTTGATGAGTTTAAGGTTTGCAGCCAAAGAGACGCTTATGGGATAACTGTTAACAGTTGAGATGATGTAGCCATAACCAACTGGTGTTGCTTCTGACAAAGAACTGGAGCAGAAGCCAAGACAAACACAGATACAGAATAGTAGTGGAGTGATGACAGTGGTTGTAGCCATGTGTTGATGTGGGTGTGGATGTGAAACGAAGGATGATCGTGGAAGGAAGGCGAGTTGACTTTCATGTCTTTTACTTTGTGAGCTTTACTACCTGGAACCAATCACCACTTTTTCCTCACGGGTATTTATAATTTTAAAAAATCGATTTTTGATCACTTGAGGATATATGAAATAGTATTACATTAATCCTTTATAATTTGCTAACATATGATGGCATTTGTCCTGCTGCTATCTCTACGAATTGTTAGAGGAGACTGTTTCCGTTGCACAAGGTTGCAATAATCATCAAGAATATGTAGGTGTTACCCCATAAACTTCCACACCGCGTTATATTAAATACTCTGATTATATCACTTCACACTGTAACGTGCTTGTGTAGAGTGGGTTTTGAATTTTCCAGAATTACATTCAAAAATCAATTAACATGATTTTAAGTAAATTTTTATATATTTGATTCTGCAATCTGGATATGATTTTGGTTTTAGTGTTGATTTTTAAGTTGAAGCAATTTAGGTAACTTTACAAAGTTTTAGAATTTTTTTGGTTACATTACTAACTTTTAAAATAAAAACATCAAAACATAAATCACACTATTTTAAAATCAAAATTAACCAAATTAAATTCAAAATCAACATTATTAGCGTTCATCCAAACACACATGTTAGATGTGCACAGAACAATTATTCATGTATTTGAATTTAGCGTCTCACTTTATTTACTGTGATTCTGTCTTGACACTAGTGACATGCTTGTTGTAGATGTGCAGAGTGTATTATTTGTGCACTTGTTAGGAAATGGGAATCCAAGTGAATTGTGATTTGCAAGCGGAGTTGTGAGTGGAACGTGGGTTATGAATGAAATCCCGCATTGAAAATAAAGTCAGAATCAAATAAAGTCAAAGGACCAATTAACCTATTCAGTTGGGACCTGAGATTTGGTGTCAGAAGCAGTTTGTGGTTTCCTCGGTAAGTTAATAAATCTCATATAAGTTGAACTACAAATGAAACAGTAGTTTCTATTATCAGTCTACGCAAAAGATGTTTGTGGATACTGCACTGCTAGCATGAATCCAACTAAATAGAGTGTGAAGAGTTATAAGAGTAGGACTCATGGAACCTCAACTAAAGGTAATTGCTACATTGATTGCATAAATTAAGAGCGACCACCAGTACTAGGTAATACTCACCCCGTTATTGATAGGCAGACATACGTTTAGGCTTGAACTTCATAGCCATGTTGACAATATTCTGTAAAATTTATTCCTGACACAAAATATGACATTTTATGAATGTTTGTGTCGTGGTTTGGGAAAATGACATCCTTATATAGTAACCTTAGCAGTGATAAAACGAAGAGCCAAAACGATGCAACTATAAAGAGAGCACAAATTCTTTGTGGGAATTTGCTATCTTAAAGTACCCTTCTACTTGATTTCTATCTCCAGCTTGAATTCCTCTCCAATAGGAAGTGACAATTTTGAAACTTGTACATTAACAAATTGAGAAGAGCTATCAAATTCTGACTTCACAACTGCCGTCCTCATTGAATCCATGCCATTCACAATTTTCAACTCATTTCCTGCCAAATCCATTCCATTAAATCTCTTATTCTTAGGTATCCCCAAGAAACTTACATTGTCTATGATCCACCTTTGGTCCAGAGCAAATCTTGCATTAGTGACCTTAGATGTTACTAAAACACTGTTGTTGTGTAATGCGCCATAAAAGCTTGCCAATGTCCACTGATCATTCACCCCTGCTATGTCAAGTGCCTCCCCATCATCCAAATACACTTGTCCAAAACTACTTCCGCTGTTACTGATAACTACCACAAGTTGAAATGCAGTTTTCCGGGCAGCAACAGTTGTTATTGCTTCACCTTGCAAAGCTAAAATATTACCTTCCCCAACATGCACATTTATGTGATCAGATGGAGCATCAAGAGTAACATACTTGCCTGATTCTGCATTCACTGAATTTGAGACATTAAAGAGGTCAAACCAGCTTCCTTTAGGAAAGTATGCAACAACAGAGGTTGCCCCAGATTGTAGCACAGGTGACACCAGAACCCCTTTACCTAATAGAAATTGTGAGCTTATTTCGTAAGTTGTGACATCCTCAGGGAAAGAAAAGAAAAGGGGTCGTGCAATTGGTGTCCCTTTTGTGTGTGCTTCATACATCAGTGTGTACAAATAAGGGAGAAGACGATAACGGAGGCCAAGCACTTTCTTAGCTGAATCTGCAACGGAGTCCCAAAGATAAAGCTCTTGCCTATTGGAGTTCTTGTCTGAATGATCTCTTGCGAAGGGGTAAAAAGCCCCCAACTTCATTGAGGAAAATAAAAGAAGTTAAATATATATGTTTATTTATTTCACACAAGTCAAAATATTATCCATACTACTGAATCAATTTTACCTGGATCCAGCGCCGGCAAAGTTCTTCAGTTGTATTTCCTCCGAAACCACATATATCTGCTCCAACCATTGGAATTCCAAAGATTCCAGAATTTAATATCGCAGGGATTGAGTATGCCAAATCATTCCATGTAGCAGCATTGTCTCCTGTCCAGTGGGCAGCATACTTACCAGAACTCACAAAAGTTGATCTACTTAGGATGAATGGCCTTTTGCCAGTTATATCCTTTAAGGCTTTGTTAGTTACTTTGGATTCTAGTAGTCCATATAAATTGTGGACATTATACTCAGTGATATTACCAAAGTGTAAAGATGTTGCTGGAACTGTTCTGTCATTAATGGAATGTTGATCTCCAACATTGTTAATTTTATAGGGAGGATTATCAAGATTAGAAAATGGAATGGGAGGAGAAGTAATGAAATTAGATAACTCATTCATGTCAATCCAAAGACCATCAATAGGGAGCAGGTCCCTAAATAATTTGATTTCCCGGCCCCAAAATGCTTGGCTGCGAGGGTTTAGAAAATCAGGATAATAAACTGGTCCAGGCCAAACTTTACCAAGATAGTTGCTTCCATTCCTCTTTATGTAGACATCAGCCTGCAAACCTCTAATATAGGTTGCATATGTCTCATTTACACTGATACCTATTTCCAAAATTTGCCTCAAATTAATAAAAAAAAATGTACAGATGCTTCCTCAAGCATAATGATTTTGATTTTCGTTTTTAAAAAAAAATTTATGGTGTAAAAATTAGGTACCTGGATCCACGATAAGCACATATTTCTGACCATTCTTGTGAAGAGTATCAACAAAACTTCTCATCTTATCCAGCGGAAAGTTGATTGGATCAAATGTGAAATCTTTATATGCATCCATGTAATCGATATCTGTCCACATAACTTCAAGGGGTATACTTGCTTTTGCATAGTTGGCAACCACATCCTGGAGATCACTTACATTCTTGTAGCCATATCGACACTGATGAAAACCTTCACAATAGATAATAATTATGTGGATTAACAAGGGAAGTAGATAAAATGGATTAGCTTGAATAGACAGAAAAATTGCAATTGATAAGTTAGATTTTGATGTCTGTGGCCCATTCCATAGATAAATTCATAAAGTACACAAGGTTCACCAACACATCTTTAATTCAATGAGGCATGAATCGACCATTTGTCCTTGGAAGAAACAGAGTAGCAAGATTCGTCACTAACAAAATAGAAAATGTGATCACTTGTCAATGCTAAAAGTTTTCAAGAAGGAAAAGAAAACAAAGCCATTTTAGCTTTATCTCCTACTATTTTTACTTCAGATACGAAAAGGAATCATGCTATATTTACTAGCCTCTCTTTTTCGAGAAAACATGTAAATAACTTCCTTTATTAATGCCATAGCATAATTGTAGCTCATTATTCCTCTGCCTTGAATCTACAGTATGTATATGTATCTACAATATGAGAACCAATATTCACTCAAAAACTTATGTAGCAAAAAGTAAACAACTAAACATATGACTAACTGCTTTGTTCCCAGGTATCTGTAACACAAAATCACAGGACACTGGAAACTACAAGACTATAGAAACAAGCTAAGCAGTTGTACTACTCTATTATCAATGATACAATAACCTGTAGAAAAAATTACACCTCCTTTCAAGTTTCAAAGCTTGTCATTTCTATATTATTTTTCTTTAACAATAGTTAAAAACAATGAAATTGAAGACTCAAAAGCAAAATTTTATAAAATTGTCTGCAATTTTGGCCACAATGTTAAGGATTTTAGAGTATCTGTGACTGCAATTACAGCTGCCTGGCTGCATTAATCGCATTTGTCTTTAAATTCTCGCAATATCAAGGATCGCAACAACACTTCGATCATGACTGCAATTAAAAACCTTGACTTACCAAAGGACCAATAAGGCATGGGAGCAGGCCTGCCAATGAATTCAGTGTATTGCTCCAACACCAGTTCAGGAGTTGATCCAACGAAAAAGTAGAAATCAAAAACCCCACCAATGACCTTATATGTAATTTGATCACCGCCATACATAATGTCCATTCCATTGCTGTTGAATAACAACACCCCGTGTGTGGTGCCAGCCTTCACTTTTCCATCAAAAGAGGATGATCTCACGTCCAAGTAAAAAGGGTGAGAGCCATAAAGGTTCAAGTCCAAGTTGGCACTTGCAATGTCTGCAGTCCACAGTGTAAGGGTCTGGTTCGGTCGCAGCTTGAAGGAGCTCTTGGTGTGTTCCCCGAGGCCGAATAGAGAGGCTCTTTGTGATGGAAGAGAGGAAGAGAGCTGCAGGTATTGATCCTTAAAAATAAGAAAAGTTTCGGGGTTGGAAGGGTTAGGTGCCGTGTTGAAGAGGACATCGTTGGAGGATTTGCGCGAGACTGTGAAGCCAAATGGGGTAGTGTTGTGGAGAGTGAAAACAAGGTCTGAATTTGGATGTGTGAGACTGAAAGAGTGTTTTTTCTGAGGGGAACCTTGTTTACTATTGAGGGAGCGAAGAGGGTAATACTGGAAAGAGGAGCCTCTGGGAATGACTTCTTGTGGAATTTCCCATCTTTGGTGATTGGAGTCGGTGATTCTCACTCTCAACCTATCCTTGTTCTCAAAACTGCAATTCAGAACATCCAATTTTAGATAGATACATAGATAGATTACATGTCAAAATTTTAGTATAAGACAAGTTAATGGTGTGAATTGTGTAAGTGTGAATGGACAGCAATCAACAACGTTAATTATTTGGTTGTTAATGATGTTGTTGTTATTACCTGGCAGTGAGGGAGAGGTGTGGAATGTCGGGTCCGAAAACAGAGGAGGGTTTGATGAGATCAAGGTTTGCAGTTAAAGAGTTGGTTATGGGAAAATTGTAAACAGTTGAGATTGTGTAGCCATAACCAACTGGTGTTGCTTCCAACGATGAAAAGGAGGAGCAAAAGATGAGAAAAACACTGAAGATAGTAGCGGTGGCTTTAGTCACTCTCCATCGTGTGGCCATAGTGTTAGTGTTGAAGTGAGTGTGTGAATAAGGATAGGAAATGATGGCATGATGGAGGCGAGGCAAGTTAACTTCACTATTGTTTCTCATATTAACATTATTTGTTGTCTTCTTTGGAACCAACCACCAACAATATTTTCCCACGTGTATTTGTTATAAGCGTATCATGTTTGATGCAAGTGTAATTCCGCAATTTGTTCAAATTATGGCTCTTTCGCTGGATATAAAGTCACTTTGGCAAGCATCCACCATTTTCACTTTGCATTAGGACTTTTCTTTGCACCAAGGAATTTTTTGTTTTTTTTAATCATCCCATTCGTCAAAAAAAAAGATTTCTTATTAATTTGAAATTCATTAATTTGAAATTCAGCTTGAAGTTAATTAAAATTTGATTAAAAATTATTTTTATTAAGAATCAAATTTGTATATTATTTAAACAATTCAACCTTAATTTTTATATTAACCATTTGTACTCAATCATTTGATTAATTTAAAGGAATGCTTAGATTATAAATAAACATAGATTCAAGTAGAAGTAAAATAGTCTATTTTAGAAATAAAAATATTTACAATTATAAAACCTATACTTTATTTTTAAAAGTTAAAGCTGTGCAAAAAAAATGAAAAGTTAAAATTGAAATTCTAAAAATTAAAATGAAAAGCATTATATTTCAAATATAAATTCACTAGAAAAATGAGTTATTTTCAATGAAATGTATTGGTGTAAAGATAACCATGATCATGATCAGATATAAACTTATTAAACCTTATGATCAAATATAAACGTATTAAACCTTCTAGGGTTGGCCAAAAAATGGGGTTTTAAGTAGTATGTATAAGGTTATAGATTCTAATTTCTATAAGACTATTGTACACCAAGAAAAAAAAATATCTAAACTTATTTTAAATATTGATTTTTTTATAATGTATGTTCATCATAATTTTTCTCTTGTTTAAGGGGGTGAAAATATTTAAAAAAAAGAAACCTATAAGTATATGGATTATATGCTACTTGGAGTAAATAAACTACACGTTAGGGTGAAATCCTCATTGGCGTAAAATTAATTTGTAGCCTACTATGATGACTATTTTCATATTTTCTTCTTCTCGATCTGTTTCCATATCTTATCTTACAATGCATGTGTCCTTGCAGTTGCAGCGTTGCTACCCCTTGTCACTCTTCTCTAAAATTCATTCTTTGTCATCAGCTTCGAAAATCGGAAATCCTTTCGATAAACCCAATGAAGAAATGATACGGGATGAGCAAATCCTGTCCTTTTGTGCTTCACTTCAACTTTGCTTAACGCCAAGCAATTGTTGAAACTTTGAAACGAGGTGCATTAAATTTGATGATTATTATTGGTGGTCCCTCGTATCTCCAACTTATCTCCTTTATTTGCCCCCACGTTCTATAAAAAATCAAACCGACATGGTGCATTCTACCGTGATCATCAATTAAGTGGTCTACCACCATTTTTATCTATAGGATGTGAGTGTCTTTGTTTTAGCGTTAACAATGCAAGTACATGAATATATATTTCTCCTCCAATTGATTTTACTTTTCAAGTAACGTGCGTTCTTTCTTTGACAACGCTACACCAAACATGTGGATAATATTAAAATAATAAATGATGGAGATTTTTTTTTTTTTAAGGAATTATCTTTTACTAGGACATCAAAAATACATATCTTTTACTAATAGTCCTGTAATATGAATAAAAATTACAAATTGCTAATGAGTCCACTATATATTAATTTGAATTTCATGTATGCCCTCATGTTTTTATTGAACAAAGGGACAAGCCAAGCCAGTTTAAAGTGATTTTAGTTGTAAGTTCAAAACTTCTAAAAATAATAATCATTTTTTTTAGTTTGTAAAATTTAGATTTAGTTTTTTTTGTCTAAATTTTTGTTTCAAAATAATCTTATATAATTAGAGATTTTATCATATTAAAATTAGTTTAAGGATGTAATTAATTGTATGGTGATAACAAAGATGATAAAGACATAGCAAACCCAGGGGTGATGACATCGGAATCTCAATTAATCCTTAAAATTGACTTATAGTGTCTTATATTAAATTGTTGTTAAATTAAACAATTTATTTATTTTAAATTCCAATCATTTATTTTTTTTATAAATATCTATTGCAAACAATAAATCACAATAAAACTTATAATTACAAATCAAATAAAGACTTTTTATTGTTTTTTTTGGAACTCATATTTTTATTATACTTTTATTATATCTTAAAATTTATCCTTTTTCTTAAATAGACACCATAAACTTCATTTTTTTAATTGATCTTTAAACTTTATGATTTTTGTAAATAAACATCTTAAACTTTAATTTCATTCTAATTGATACTTAAATGTTGGCATTTAAGATAAATAATTTAACTCTAATTTGATAGAACGAAATGATTGCAAAAGGATAAATTTTAAGTATCAATTAAAATGAAATTAAAGTTCAAGGTCTTTATTTACAAAAATCATAAAGTTTAAAGATCAATTAAAAAAATAAATTTTATGGTGTCTAATTAAAAAAATGATAAAGTTTAAGAGGATGAAATTAAAGTTTAGGATGTGTATTTGTGAAAAAGGTAAAATTTAGAGTGGTTAGATACTCTTTTCCCTAAAATAAAATCAAAGTTCATATGGTGTCCATCTGTAAAAAAATAGAATTTAAGGATTTATGGAAATAAAAGTTAAAAATAATTTATCTTTTCCCATATTTTTATTCTTAACATTTTTAATATTTATACACAATTTTTTAAATCACAATATTTTTAATTACATCAAAATTAAATATTTAGTATATTAAAAGTAATATAAATATATTATTCATAAATATTAATTATATTATATATTTGACTATTGAAATATTTTTAAATAAGTTAGTATAATATATTATCTTATACAACTTATAATTAAATGTACATAATGATAAGTATATAAATATGTTACCAATATATATTTTTATTGGTATAATGCAACAATATTATACATATAACTATTAATTAATTAATATATAAAAATAATTACTGTGAAGGGTCAAAATTTATTGATAAATACATAATTTATTAGATATATTAATTTTTAATATATATATATATATATATATTATTAATTATATATCTTAAATATTTAGTTCACTAAATTAATATATTATTAATATTTTAATTATTTTATATGTAGAGATAAAAAAATAGATTTTTCTATTGAATGATTTTTAAATAATCTAATGTAATACAATATCAAATATAATTTCTAATTAAATATACATAGTATTTTATTTCTGTTTTTAATTCCTATGAATTTAATCTTCAAAATAAAAAACACATACAAATTAGTTACTAATTAATTGATTATTTAAAAATGCCTAAAATAAGAACTAAATTTACATTTTTTTTAAAAATTGAACATGAAATTCATTAATATTAAAATATAGTATCTTTGGTCATGTTTAACATGAGGACTAAAAGCATATTTTATCTCAAATTTTAATTAATTCTTAAAAATATCTTTTAGTATTTTTTTATCCACATGAATTAAAAAAGACAGGTATTAAGAAATTTACAATAATTTACCTATTATATTCAACCAATTAAGTTATATTCCATTAGTAAATATCTTTTAATATAACCAGAATGTAATTATATTTCTAAAACTATATTCCCTTGTATCCCACGAATTGCATGGATCCAGGAGCTTGTTAGTATTAGGAAAAGTCTAACGTGAATTGAAAATGAAGGTATGGATGGTTACCAAAAGAAAATTTGGTCAAGCAAAAGACTAATTGAATCACATTCGCATCAATGATCAAACATGATTGATACACTTTAATGCACGAGGGAAAAAATGGTAGTTGGTTCCAAGGAGTAATGCTCAGACTTATTTGACCAAAATGGGTTAACAAGAAAACTATTTACTCGTTTGGTGCAGTTTTGAAATAATTTATTATGAATTATTTTTTGTTACACAAAATGCAGGAGACATTATCTTTAATGACACTTTATATTCATTTTTTTGTCTTATAGTAGGAAGAGTCCTCTTGAGTGGTCTCATGTTTTGTTTGTCATATTTTTTTATATCAATTGTGTACTAGCATAAAACATTATCTTTTATATCTTTAATGACAAAATACTAGCATAAAGAGTCATTCATGATGACATCTCCTGCCTCTTATGTGATCAAAACATGCAACTGATGCTAGGTAAATTATTTCAAAATTATACCAAATCAAGAAATTGTTTTTTTTAATCCATTTTGGTCTATAAGTCTTTAATGCTCATGTAAGACATGATAGTCAACTAGCTTGTATTCAACAAAAATAAAAAAGTCAACAAAAAAGTCAAGTCGTTTGTATTAAAAAAAGTCAACTCGCCTTGCTTTATCATGCTTACTATATATAACTAACACTAAGATATGTTATCATTTCTTATCCTTTTTCACACTCACTTCAACATTATGGCTACACGATGGAGGACTGAGGTCGCTACCACTATCAACACTAAGATGATCTTTTGTATGTGTTTGTTTCATCTTTTGCTCCCCTTCATCATCGGATGATCAAACAATTGGTTATGGCTACACCATCTCAACTGTTAACAATGATCCCACAAACAGCTCTTTGACTGTCAACCTTAATCTCATAAATTCCCTCTATATTTATGGACCCGACATCAAAAACCTCTCCCTCACTGCCAGGTAACAAACAACATCATCAACAACCAATTAGTTTAAGTTGTTAAGTATTGTCCATTCACTCATACAATATGAAAGCACTAATATTTTAATTTAGTTATATCTGATACTAATATTCTTGGATACTTCACTCATATGTATATGTGAAGTACCCAAGCTTTTAAAAAAATTATAAAAATCCAGTAACTTGTCTTATACTATATATAATAAAATTTTGACACATGGTTTATCGATCTATATATATAAATAATTGGTTGATCTGAATTGCATGCAGTTTTGAGACCAAGGATAGGCTGAGAGTGAGAATCACTGACTCCAACAACCAAAGATGGGAAATCCCAGAAGACATCATTCCCATTTCCCAGAGGCTCCTCTTGCCAAAATTAATGACCTTCTTGGCTCCCTCAATAGCGAAAAGGTGCCCCTGAAAGTTCTCCTACGCCTCAGCCTCAGCCTCAGCCACAAGACTCTCCTTCAAATCTCACACTAACTCATCCAGACTCAGACCTTATCTTCACTCTCCACAAAACCACCCCATTTGGCTTCACAGTCTCACGCAAATCCTCCAATGATGTCCTCTTCAACACCACACCAGACCCTTCCAACACCTCAAATTTTCTTATTTTTAAGGATCAATACCTGCAACTATCTTCCTCTCTTCCACCTCAAAGAGCCTCTCTTTACGGTCTCGGTGAGCACACCAAGAAATCCTTCAAGCTTCAGCCGAGCCTCCTCACCATGTGGAATGCGGACATTCCTAGCGCCAACGTGGACAGCAACCTCTATGGCTCTCACCCTTTTTACATGGACGTGAGATCAACCTCCTCCGATGGAAGAGTGAAGGCCGGCACCACACACGGGGTGTTGCTTCTCAACAGCAATGGAATATATGGACGTCGAGTACATCGGTGATCGCATTACTTATAAGGTAATTGTTGGGGTTTTTTATCTATATTTCTTCGCTGGATCCTCTCCTGAACTGGTGTTGGACCAGTACACTCAACTCATTGGCAGGCCTACTCTCATTCCTTATTGGTCCTTTGGCAAGTTGAATAAATCATAACTACGGAGTCGGATCTAGTTTAGTTGATTGAGTAGTGTGGATGAGTTATTATAAATTATCTGATATTTGTATTTAATTCTTATGAACAAAAAAAAATAATCACTGCCTGCCTAGCTGCAAGCACCATGCTAGCCTTATATATTTTGTCGTCGATTCATGCATTGCAAATGCTATAATCCAGTACTATATATATCTACTTCATTCCCATGTTAATTCACATCATTGATCATTAATGTATGTTATCTGTTGTATGTGAAGGTTTTCATCAGTGTCGATATGGCTACTAGAATGTAAGTGATCTCGAGACTGTTGTTGCCAACTATTCAAAAACAGGTATACCCCTTGAATTTATGTGGACAGATATTGATTAGATGGATGCATATAAGGATTTCACGTTTGATCCCATCAACTTTCCAATCGAAAGGATGAAAAATTTTGTTGACACTCTTCACCAAAATGGTCAGAAATATGTGCCTATCGTGGATCCAGGTAATTAACTTAATTATCTAATTTGACACCATAAACATTATTCCTTCAAACAAATCATACATATTATGTACGTTCTTAATTAATGTTGGATCTAGAAACATCTGTGCATGCATCTTTTATTCATTAATTTGAGCGAAATCAATTGAATTAAATTTTGGAATTAACAGGTATCGGTATCAATGACACGTACGAAACCTATCCTAGAGGTTTAAAGGCTGATGTCTACATAAAGAGGAATGGAACCAATTATCTTGGTAAAGTTTGGCCTGGACCAGTTTATTTACCTGATTTTCTAAACCCTACCACCCAAGATTTCTGGGGTGGGGAAATCAAATTGTTTAGGGACCTTCTCCCTGTCGATGGTATTTGGCTTGACATGAATGAGTTGGCCAATTTCATTGCTTCTCCCATTGAAAATTCTACTCTTGATAACCCTCCCTACAAAATTACCCATGGTATCAATGACAGAACAGTCCCACCAACATCTTTACACTTTGGTAATATCACAGAGCTAGTATAACCTCCACAATATGAATGGATTACTAGAATCCAAAGCAACAAACAAGGCATTGACGAATATAACTGGTAAAAGGCCATTCATCCTAAGTAGATCAACTTTTGTGAGTTCTGGTAAGTATGTTGCCCACTGGACAGGAGACAATGCTGCTTCATGGAATGATTTGGCATACTCAATCCGGGCTATATTAAATTCCGGAATCTTTGGAATTCCAATGGTTGGAGCAGATATATGTGGTTTCTTAGGAAGTACAAATGAAGAACTTTGCCGCCGTTGGACACAGGTAATTAAATTGATTCTCAAATGCATGCAGTAATATATATATAGGGACATATAATCTTTAATTATGATTTGTTTTATAGACAAATGTTAATTTCTTTGTTTTGTGATATATGACGATTCAAATTTATGACTTCTTTTCTCTTTCCATTACTCTTAAGCCCTTCCTTCTAAACTATTGAACTAACCTTATATCTTGTTATAATGTTTAATTATGATACAATTTTGATACAACAAAAGCATTGTATACATGTATCTAACTCTGCATTAATTAGTTTTCCTCAATGTACGTAGTTGGGGGCCTTTTACCCTTTTGCCAGAGATCATTCAGACAAGAACTCCAATAGGCAAGAGCTTTATCTTTGGGACTCCGTTGCAGATTCAGCTAAGAAAGTGCTTGGCCTCCGTTATCGTCTTCTCCCTTATTTGTACACACTGATGTATGAAGCACACACAAAAGGGACACCAATTGCACGACCCCTTTTCTTTTCTTTCCCTGAGGATGTCACAACTTAACGAAATAAGCTCACAATTTCTATTAGGTAAAGGGGTTCTGGTGTCACCTGTGCTAAAATCTGGAGCAACCACTGTTGATACATACTTCCCTAAAGGAAACTGGTTTGATCTCTTTAATTTCTCGAATTCGGTGAACGGCGAATCGGGCAAGAATGTCACTCTTGATGCTCCATCCGATCACATAAATGTGCATGTTGGGGAAGGTAACATTTTGGCCATGCAAGGAGAAGCAATGACAACTGAAGCTGCTCGGAACACTACTTTTCAACTTGACATAGCAGGGACATTGGTAAGCTTTAATGCCACATTACTGAACACTACTAGCGTTCTTGTTACATCTAAGGTTACCAATGGAGCATTTGCTTTGGACAAAAAGTGGATCTTAGAGAAAGTAACTGTGTTGGGGATACCTAAGCAAAGCAAGAATTTAGCAAGGAAAAATTTGAAATTTGTGAAAACACAAAATGATACCTCCTCACAGTTTGATATTGTGGAAGTTTCAAAATTGTCTCAGCTTATTGGAGAGGACTTTAAGATGGACATTAAAATCAGGTAAAGATACATGTGCTTTCTTACTAGCTAGGGATGGCATTTTCCCAAGTGTCATCTTTTGGTATCAGAAATAAATGTTAACATATGGCTTGCTGTCCAAAAAAATGTTAACATATGGCTACTATGCTCATTTATGAACATCTCTTTCTATCAATTAATAATAATAGAGCTGAGTATTAATTGGTACAGTTGGTCGCTTGTTATGTATTTTAATCGGATTAAAATATAAAAAATAATTATGAATGGTGGATTAAAATATAAACTAATTTTCTTAATTAGCACATGTTTTTTACTTATATTTGAGTGTAACCCGTCACCAATATTTATGTGGTTTTGTAATTCTTATTTCCTTTCAAGTTTTCAATTTTCATTCTCCATCTTTATTTTAGGACATCATTTTCTTGGGGGTCAACTTAATTTTAGAAGAAAAGAAATGAGAAGTTAAGTTTTTAAATTTTAAATTCAAAAAGATATATAATATTTATAAAAGAATAAAAATTAAAAATATTAAGGTTTTGCTTGGATAATTTTTTGCATAATATCTTGTATAATATCATAAGAGAAGAAAATAGAGAAGATAAAATAAATTAAATTTCTTCTGTAAGTTAAAATAATTTCTTTTAAGCATAGTTTTTAATTTAGCCATAATATTAGTCGTTCAAATTTGGAAATAGTTTGAATTTTATTTAATTGATGTCACTTGATTAATTAATGCCATAATTTCATTGAAGAGAATTTTCATTGTTTGTTTCCGTCAAATATTTAAGAAAAGTATTAGAAACGTATTCTTTCAAACGCATCCTTTAATATTTTAAAATTTATTAAAAATTATAAAATTAAGAGAAAGAATAATTAAATATAATATGTGACTCACAAAATTTATTATTTTTAATAAATTTTAACCAATAAAAAAATGTTAAAAAAGTGTGTCCAAAATTAGCATTTCTCAATAGGTTTATTTATACATTTCAAACACAATATTTGTACACAACTGTCACAAGGTGATTTAGAGAAGGGGTTTAATTTGTTGGAAAACATAACGATAAATGGACACTTTTTTTATAATAAACACTTATTGGCCATGTGACATCCCTCTTCTCTGTGTCTGATCTCTTCTTTTTTTTTTTTTTTGTTACATCTTATTTCTTATAAGTCCACTATTTTTCTTTTTTATTTCTTCATCTCTCTAGATGTTAGTGAGTATGCATCTGTCTATCAAATATTTTATTTCAAAAAAAAAAAAACTACAGTTGGAGAGAATTAATGCGTGAAATCAGCTCAATTTTTTCTTTATAAAAAAAAAAAAAAGCTTTTTGCGAATATGAATTATGCTAGTACTTGAAGTAAATAACATGCATGCTAGCATGAGATCCTGATTAACGTAAAATTAGTTTGTATTCAATTAAAATAATTTCTCCTTTCACAAAAAAAAATGAAATAAAATAATTTACCTTATTTGTTAGGATTAATTTTGTTAGTTACTATAATTATTATCTTATTCTATTCTATTCTTCTCTGTTTCCTTTTCTTACAAAGCACATGAGCCGTTGCAGGCTTTCAGCCTTGCCCTCTCTTGTCATTCTTCTCTAGATTCATATTTTTTTTGGTCGAACCGGAAACCTTTTTCAAGTTTCAGCATGTTACTGATACAGGAAAAATTATTAGATAGTACGAAGATTTTAAATTTTTAACTAATATTTGTAAAATATATATTTGAGTTTTTTAATTTAAAAATAATAATACAAGAGACTTAATAATTAGTCTACTAATAATTTCTCCTGATACGGGATTAGCTAATTCTGTCTTTTTGTGTTTCACCTTTCCTTCAACGATTTGCTTGACGCCAATAGTTCCAAAAGGCACTATCTCTAGTTTTTGCCATACATATTCTTGGTGGTCCATGCTATCTCCAAGTCCAGCTCATCTCTCTTGTTCTGCCCTTCTTAAAAAATATTAGCCTAAGATACATACGTTTTTTTATTAAATGGGTGTAAATTTTTTATGATTTTTTTATATGAGAGTTGATTTTGAATTATTATTGAAATGGGATGAGTAGTAATATATAGTGTCACCTCTGATTTAGAAGTTGTAATAAATTTTTTTAAGTTTTTTTACAATTTCAGTTTAAATTTTATTTATTTATCACTTTAAAGTCGTATATTTATTTTTTAAAATTTTATGACTTTTGAAATTGTAAGTTTGATTTTTTTATATTTTATGATTTCCAAATTGTAACTTTTTTTTTACATACAAAAAATTGACATATTATTCTCAAAATACCTATAAACAATCTCACTCCATCAAAATAATAACAAGAAGTTTGTTAACGCAATCATACTAAAAAATAACAAGAGCTTATAAATTAACAAATATATATATAATATTAACTAAAAGTTATTTTTAAAAACTACAAAAACTATTACAAATATATCAAAACCTTATAATTAATCATATAAAAATATAAATTCAACACCCGTGGAAAAGACGGATATTAAAGTAATTGTGGGTGTAAGAAAGTTTTAACACAAGGGCTAAAGAAGGGCCACAGCCCACACAGGTTCAGTGCAAATACATGTATTGAAGTTAATGAATCACGCATATCTTACCTCATATCTGTTGGGCGTAGTTTGTTAATATTTAACTACTATTCACGTTATTTGTGCTGCCCACACCAATCGTTCTCTAAATTATTGCAAGTTGGAACCCAATGAATTCAGACAGGGATGTGGCTCCGTGCATCATTTCGTCATATTCTAGCTAGTACAAAATAGGCATTTTGTGCTTAGACTGAAATTGCAACTTAACTATGTGTATAGTTTTATATTTTACGTAGTCATTTTTTTTTAAAATAATTAGAAAAAAAGCTAAATTAAAATGAAGTGGTTAATGATTTTTAATAGTTGCGGATAAAAATATAAAAAAAAAGTAGACATTAAATAGAATTATTCCCTTTATAATAATTAGGGAAAGAGCGTGTTTTTCTAAATTTTTTAAATAATAAATAAAAAAAGCAGAAGTTAAATGTAGTTAATAAAAAAATAGAATAAAAGAAGCTAACAATATAAAAGTAATCAGAGGTTAAAGTGGGTTTGAAGAAAAAATTGAAAGTTTAAGTGATTTAAGAATAAAACTGTCCAATAAAATATGGACACCAAATGAAGATATTTTCTTTATTATAAGTATAGATTATAAATTCCAAAAAGAAATACAAATGAAAAAATATTAATAAATTTTTTTCTTAATTCTCTTATTTATCAAGGGAAAGAAACCTAATTAATCTAAATTTATCAAAAAATAAATAAAATTTGATTAATAATTATTTGATTAAACTCAAATGTTATTCAAATAAATTAAATTTTATTTTAATACATTAATTACTTATGTTTAACGAATTAGTTACCTAATATAAGTACGAGTACTTTAAGTATTTATCCTTTCACTCTTTCAGTCTAGTGTTGTCTGATACTAATAATTGAAATTGTTCATTTGGCTTAAATATATGTTAGTATTTATCCTTTCAATGTTGCCTGATACTAATAACTGAAATTGTTAATTTGGCTTAAATATATGTTTAATCTCATAAATTACACACAAAGGCTTAGTTATTAAAGTTAAAACATGTAAACTGGCTCTAAATATCAAGTCTTCATTCCAAAACCAAATTTATTACTAATTAAGAATAAGATTGGAATCCGTTCCAAGTTACTCACTAACACCACAACATTTTGTCATAAGACAAATAGATACGGAAACTAAATAATTACAAAGAGAAATCTAATACATGTTACTTGAGGTTCCGAATCCAATTTAATGCGAACAACCCGAACAATACAGAAACCAACGATTTTTCAGTAACCATTCTAAAAAATTCCACATGGCTATGTACCGGGATGCTTTGTTCAGTCCTGAAGAAATTGCTGGGATCAACCCTGGTCTTTATTTGAACCAACCTTCTGAAGTTATCATCGAAGTACTGAACTCCATAAGCACTCCCTTCAAAGTAGCCATAGTAACCGTGGTGATTGATGCCCAATTCTAAGTCTTTGTAACATATGAAAGCTTGTCTTGGATTCTGGGACACAAAGGGTGTCATGTATTTGTGAAGTTCTCTTACCAAGTTTATGTGGTATTCTGCTACCTCTTCCCCTGCCTCAAACCAATTTGCTTGGTATTGGATCTTCCATAGGTTCCCGGCACGGTGAGGGAAAGCGGTTTCTGTTGATGGAATCTCAGCCATTCTTCCACCATAAGGATTGAAGTACATTATTGCCTTCTCCAATTCAATCATCTTGTTCCAAATCCCCTCCCAACCCTCCTTGGAAATTGGCTTCTTCACATAGTCAGATTTTCTTTTCAAGTACTTAAAAGACTGAGGTTGTCTTTCAAGCAAAATCTCAACTGGGGTTGCAATGTCTATGTTGTCCCAAAACAGCACCGATCGAAGCCAGGTTGTCTCAATGCAATCGAATTGCTTCAAACCCAATTGAGGAAACTTCTCATCCATGAGAGAAACAAGGCTTTTGGAGTCACCAAGGAAGAGTGCTATGAAGGTAGCCCTCACAGTCTTTGTTGCAGTTTGTGTACCATTTACCACCTCCAAGATGAGCCTAATGAAAAGATCATTGTCAATGCTAGGCGCAACATGTTGCCAATTGTAAACTATGTCTGTGGCATTTTGCTCTAAGGTTCTCCCAACTTGGAAAACAGTGACTTTTTCAGGAACTCGAACTAGCTTTATTTTGTAGGCAAGAACCACACCAAAGCTACCTCCACCACCACCTCTAACAGCCCAAAAGAGATCTTCACCCATGGTTCTTCTATTAAGCAACCTTCCTTGAGCATCCACTATATGTGCATCAACAACATTGTCAACTGAAGTGCCATATTTTCTCATGAGATTGCCATATCCACCACCACTAATGTGACCTCCCACCCCAACAGTGGGACACACCCCTGCAGGGAAACCATGAGTTTTACTCTTCTCAGCAATTCTATAGTAAACTTCGCCAAGCGTTGCACCGGCTTGGACCCACGCGGTTTCGGTGTCCATGTCGATCTCAATGGATCGGAGATTGAACATGTCAAGGATGAAAAATGGCTGTGAGGCCACATAAGACACCCCTTCATAGTCATGGCCGCCACTTCGAATTTTCATCAGCAAGCTGTGCTTTTTGGCACAAACAATGGCTGCTTGCACATGAGAGACTTGAAATGGGGTCACAATGAGGAACGGCTTATGGGTTGTGGAGGTGTTGAAACGTAGGTTTCTGATGTAGGCTTGCAAGACTGAAGAGAATGAGGAACTCTTTTGTGTGAAAATTGCTGCAGATATGGGGTGAGAGGGCTCAGAATGGTTCACAAGGCAGTGAACAAAGTTGTTTTCAGCTGAATTTCTGGCACAGGCTGTGCAAAGAAGAGAAAGCAGCACAACAATTGGAAGCAGTGTTGTAGAAGAAAGTCCCATTTTTACTTTCTTCTATTTGCTTAGTACTTGATGGAAAGTTAGAACTTAGAACTAAGTACTAACCAACCAACTATGGTATTAAAAGCACCAAACATCAATGCAATTCCTTTACCATAAAGGTACAGATCTTAGGTTGCAAATTTGGATACCTGGAATATGTTGCAACCTCTCGTTCGCAAAAAGGCTTTCACACACTGTGATACCTACCAACCAGCTCCACTTATCTAGCATGCTTCTATAAGACTTGGAGCCAACGAAACTTTCTTATAAAATAATTCGGTCCACTTATCTGAAACGTGATTTGCTTACTGAAAAATGTCGGTAGTCTGAACTTTGCACATATAAAATTAAAGGGGGCAATTTTTTTTTACATAATTATTCTATTTTTTAACTTATAATAAATAATTATTTGGTAAATAAATAAAAAAATTTACAAAATAATTCTTATTAAATTTATGTGTAAAATTAAAGATAAAATCTACTAGAAGAAAATTAAGCAAGCATTAACTCAATATTTTATTTTTCTTATCAATTTTTCTCTATCAATATATATTTTAATTTCCCCCCCTCCAAATAAGGTTGATTTTACTTTCAATTCACTGGACAAGAGATTGCAATGTGTGATCATCCAAGAGATCCCAATTTACAATGAACGGAATCGATTTTGAAATAAGTAAATTTTTTTATTTTTTATGTAGAATAAAATGGATTTTGGAATTGGAATTCATAAAATTTTAAAAATATATAATATTATAAAAATGATTTTATTTTACTGTTTAAATAAGATTAGTTTTATAATACTTTCAAAATAAATTAATTTTCCAATATAAATCCTCCCAAAAAAAATACTTTCATTTCAATATTAGTTTTACAAAAAAAATTAAAGCAAACATACCAAAAGAAAGCGTCATCAGGGTTAGTTTTGTCAATGAATATATCTGTAAGAAAACATAAGACTTAAATGATTAAAATTTTTTGGAAGATTTAAAATAAAATAAATTTATTAGAATCTATTTTATTTCATTCTATCTAATAATTTTCCTTTTTTTTAATTTAGTGACATAAATAAAGTTATTGTATGCTAATTTTCCAATCATTTTGTCTACTTTCTGAATAACATAGTTGGAATATTTAACTCAAATTTGCTTTTGCTGGCCAGATTTGCCTTAAAAAAAGATGTAATACACGATGTGATAAGTATTTAAAAAAGAGGATGGGAGGAGAATATTTCTTTATGAGATCGATGTATTGATTGGTCATTCAGTTGGGTTTCTGGTGCATTATCGTACAAGCGTACAACGAGTTGTGGTCCTAGCTTGGTTGTTTCTTTGTTTGCATTATCTGGACCCAGAAAAAGTAAAAAGGTTATTGTCATTATGCAATATGCATCAGTTCACCGTACAAAAAATAGTGATAATTGAATCTTGAGATGTGTGGTAAGGACTCAGACACACCTCATCGCATCAGAATCAGAAATATTGAGAACATTTTTCAAAATGTTTTTTCTTTCTTTCTTTCACTTATTTGTAAAAATAAAAAAAATAAAAAAAAAATAAAAAAAAAAAAAAAATATATATATATATATATATATATATATATATATATATATATATATATATATATATATATATAACACAAGAACTTATAATAATGGAGTTGAGCTGTGTTTTCAAAAAAATTTCGCAAATCTTTCTAAAAAAATAAAGATTCGTCTTATCAAATAAACTAAAGATGAGATTAAAATAATAAATAATGAGCCTAAATTTTTGTCTGAAAATATGATTATATAACATGATCAGTTTTTATTTTTCGGTAAATACATCATCTTTCTATTAGTTACTTTATAATTTAATTATCAATATACATTATTTGGAACTTTTTCTTTTTTTTGTTTTTTATAATTTAAAATATTATAAAATATAAATATTATATTATATAATTTTTTTAATTAGTTTCAAAGTTACTTATTTATTAAATTAAATTTAATAATTTTGTTTCTAAATTTTTTTAAAGAAAATGATATTATTAAATATAATTATTTTTATTTTATTATTTAATTTACTTAATATTTTTTAGGTAAATATTTTTGCTCAAAATTTGAATTTTCTAATATAATTATTTTTAATATAATTATATTACAAAATAAAATTAATTTATTTATGTCATTAGATTTAATTAAAAATGAGAAGATTTTTTGTTTAACAACTTATTTATAAAAGAACATTATATTACATTATCAATAAAATACTTAAACAATTATATTTTGGATGAGGATATGTTAAGACAATTATTTGTGTTATGATCATGTTGCCCGGTGATGCGAGTTAAGACAGAACAACCCTTTGCAGTCCTCTTTCTCCTCCTTGGATCAGGACCTCACTTATCTTATTCATATTTTTGTCACATTGATTCGGGTGGTAGCAAACAATGATTGCTAATTAAATATTTTTAAAGATATTTTCAATATATTTTTATTATAAAAAATAGCTCATAAATATACAATTTTTTTTCTTAATTACTCAAAACCAATAAAAAATATTAATTCGTCCTAAAACCTAACACCTTTGCACTTTGCAGCGACACAACCCTCACAGTCCTCGCACCACTTAGCTTCGCGACAACATAGTGGTTTCCCATTTTGTGCTACCTATTATGGACGAGCAATTCAATTTATGTGATCTTGGCAACTTATGAAAGCCATTGATTTAACACTGATTCATTTTTTTACTCTAAACGAAATTTTGATATTTGTATATAGCAAGAGATCCATTTGATTGGAATTAAATTGACCCGTCCTTAATCAAGTTTGTTTGATGATTTGGGTTGTGCAAAAAAAATATTGGACAATCTGAACCAATTCAAACTTATGAAAATTAATTGATTGGTTCGGATACTATTTTTTTCAAATTTGATCCAAACTATCCCATGAACAACGTTATTGAGTAAATTATCACATAAATTGAATTGATAGAAACAAAAACAAAAGATGTAATAAGTGATATGACACCATCAAGAGCCTGTGAACCAACCATCTGGTGTGGAATTGTTTCTTCTTAAGTAGTGGTCTTAGATTAAGTTCTAATTAAGCGTATACATGGGTGATAAATACTTAGAGGGATCAAACTTTGAAGTTCATAATAGATTTATTTGGCCCGAATATCATTATTTTCAATGAAATATACCTTTAGTCAAGAATGAAACAAGAAATACTATAGGATAATTAGTAGAGGAATAAAAAACAGAATAGAAGAAAAAGTAAGTATATAAATATAATTACCCCCATAATGAAGATACACGAAAATAGTGTCTTGCGTGCTCGGAGCTTCTCCTTAATTATATTGTTCACCTTCGATGATGCACGTATCTTAAAAATTCAATCTTCGATTTCATGAAGTGATTTCCTTTTGGTGTCCTCCATTTTTACTTTTGATTATTGTCATCATGCAAAGGTAGCAAAACCAAAGTAGAATACGTAGGGACCAAGTTGCACAATGAAACACAACAAAAAATTATTGACAAATATTCAACTTTGATCAGTAGAGTGGGATTCTACAATACTATGAGTTCTCCATTCTCCTTTAATCCTTTAAAAAGATACTGATAATTTTTCAATAGTTTGCCATAACTATAGGAAATTTCACCAAGCTTAGTTTTGTTAATTAAACCTTGGTCTACTTCAGCCAGACCATAGAATAACCATAGAACTTGGGTTGCCAAACCATCCAAACTATAAAGGTATGCAACCAAGTTACAAGTCACACATAAAAGATTATAAATGGGAAGCAAATGAAAAATACTGAATGCACTAACAAACAATTATGGCTTTCAATCTTTGGATCTGGCTCAAACTGAAAATTCTGATGAGGCAAAGCTGCATGAAATTAATTAACAGGCATAAATTAATAAAGTGTTCATGTTCTATCATTATCTACGTAAATGATGCATACTAGTCCAAGTGATCACTAACATGTACACTGTCCTCAACTGCCAGATCTCAAACAATCAGGTACTATGATTTAATAGAAGGTTTATAATTGACGAAGAGTTTTGCTTATTGATAATGCCAACAAATTAAGGTTTTAATTACAGCACTGATTTTGGACATATACATACTAAAATATTTGTTGCTACTTCAAGAATCTGATTCCTGCAGTTTTGGTATTCAAGTCCCAGTCATCCCAATCCGAAGGAAAGACATATGACTGTCAATAACTTTTTTCCCTCATTTCATAATTTATCTCTTCATTTCCTTCTCTCTCTCTTCAATATCTCACATGCTAAATTATGTTGACCTTGCTATATTTTCTCGGGATATAGTTTGGTTGCTTAATGCTGTGCAGAAATTTAATTTCCACTACTAGAAAAACGGCTTTTTAAGACACGCGATTTACGACGGTTATTTGAGGAACCGCTTTAGAAAGCGGTGCGGTGGCATTTTTGTAATTATTGGGTAACAAATTTCATTTTACGACGCACTTTCTAAGGCGGTTATTGAAAACCGCCTTAGAATGTTATGTTTTATAAAATTTAAGCCGGTTTTTAAAAAAAAACCGTCGTAGTTGTAAAAACAAATAAGGGAAATTGCTCCTAGACCTCACGGGTGTGCACGTTTCTGCTAGCTTTCGAGATTGTGCTGCTTTGAACCCTAGACCTTTGTGCTTGCTCCTTCGTTTTCTGCTTTGAATCCTAGACCTTTGTGTTTGAACCCTATTGATTTTCTCTTTCTGCTTGCATGAACCCTACTGATTTTCGCTTTCTGCTTGCTCCTTCTTCCATTGAAGCTCCTTCACCTGTTCTTCCATTGAAGCTTCTACCCCTTCTTCCATTGAAGCTCCTTCACCTCTTCGACTTCATCGCTCCAACTTCTCCGCTCGAAGTTTCGTGAAGACAGAGATTGGTTAGTCAGTTACTAACTTTGTTAGGTTAAGCTTATTTTAACCTTGTTTTAGGTTAATTGGTTCGTGTACTGTTGAAGAAAGGTCACGGGTTCCATGTAATTTCTTTTAATGGTGTTGTAATGGTGTTGTAAAGATAGTTTTTTGGCTGAAATTTAGTTTGCTTTCATCTGAAAGCTGAAAAATAGGGTAATTCGGAAAGGACATAAGAAGTGTTATAAATTATTGTTTAACAATCAAGAGAGATTGAAGATACTGTAATCCTATTTGGAGTTGGGAATTTTATGCTTTTGTGGGATTTAAGAACTCTGTTTTGTACTCTTTGGTTTAAAAAAAAAAGAGTTAAATAACCCCAAATTCATGCTTAATTGCCCCTAGTTTTGTTTGGATAATGTTGGAGCTTGAATTGGAGTTTACTTTTACACCAAAATAGCTTTTAGGCCAAAAGTTCTGTAGTGTGAACATTTGGAGGGGTTAATCAGGTTTTGATGTTTTCTTATTCCTTCCTGTGAATATTCCTCTAGGAATGAATGACTCTAGATAGTATTCTTCTGTATCTATCATGCTAACTTGACTTATTTTTCTTTCTTCCTAACATGAACCTTTGTTTGCATTTGCTTGTAGGCTTGAGGTCTTTGACCGTGAGAAGTTTAACAATTGGGTGGAGAAGGGTGTAGCTCCAGCCATTGAACCCAGTTTAAAGCTCTATGAAGATGTTTTGAATCTGGGATTCAAGGTTATTCTACTGACAGGACGGAGTGAAAGGCACAGGAGTGTCACTGTTGATAATTTGATCAATGCTGGGTTTAAGGAATGGGACCAGCTCATACTAAGGTAATTCCCAAAACATATTTGCTAATTTTAGCAGAGCAAATGAAGTTTGTATATTAAATAAATGTTGTAAGATTGGAATGAGTACAAATGTGGCCAGTCTTGTCTTGTATTTTCCCCTTATTTTGAGATGTTTCTCTTCAGTGATTCATGATATAGTGTCATATTTTCCTTTTCATTTGAATCATATGCCTTAAATATATGTTCTTTGTTGTGTCTGTAAATTCTGTATGGTTTGCCTTCATGTAGATTTTTTGGATTAGGCTTCACTGTTGCTGTTAATAAATTAACTTGCTATTATGAAATGGGAAAAAACAGGAAAAAAAATAAGAATAAATTTAACGCATTCCACTATAGCACCCTCTACAATATTTACATTCCTTATTTCCTTTCATAATTGATTCTTTCTAAGCAATTCATTTCCAGAATTTCAGAGTTCCACAACCTCTTCTGTTTGTTCTGTGCTGGCATAGACCTTTAATCAGATCTTTTATGGATCGATGAATGTTCTGAAATTTTGTTCAAGTGGACTGAAATACTCAATTTTTATGGATGAATTGTGAAGATACCTGAAATTTAGCCCTTTATAGTACAATTTTGCATCTCAATTTAGAGTAGGTTAGATGAATAGATTTTAATTAATTTTGTCATGTTTCCTAATCATAGGATTGGATTAATTGGCAGGGGAGACTAGATGTCCCAAACTCTATATCATGATTCTATATAATGTAGACAGTTTATAGGGGTACACAAGGCAATGATAGTTGTCTACTTATTACCAGAAATAACTACATCATAGTCCACTTGTATTCTGGAGTCTTCTTCATATCTTTAGCTGAAGTGAGCCCTTATCTTTTTCTTGAAGTGAGTCCTGCAATAATTCTTTATCTCATTGTCAGTTCTTCCTGGCAAGCTTCTTGCAATTGTTGACCACCTGAAGTGATTAATTTTGATTTAGCTTCGCAGATTTATTATAAAAACATGCAAGTTCAAAGAGATTTGGAATTCATTTTTTTTACCTGTTTCCCCACCTAGCATGCAGCTCTAGAATTATGCTTTCTTCTTGTGGTGTTATTTGACCCTTCTCGAGGTCTGGCCTCAGGTAATTCACCCATCTCAATCTGCAGCTCTTCCCATTTCTTTTTAGTCCTGTTAAGAGAATAATAAATGATCAATCATTTGGACAAAAAAAAAAGATGATAAAAACAATTATGAAGAATGATACTCAAGAGTCAAGAGTTAAGAATAATAAAAAACATGATCCCAAAAGGCCAAAAGAAAAACTTATGGTAAAGGGTAGTCAATTTACTGAGTTGAAGTTGGAAGCAATTTAATTGCTGTGTCACTTGTATTGTGAAAGTCAATTGATATTAGACTTAGGTGTAAACTATGTTAGGAATTAAGGAGCAAGACATATATAGTGTATAAAGTTTGGTAGGGACCTGCAAGCCTAGCAGCAGAGTTCCATCTGCCCTCACCATGGAACTTGACATACAGAATGAGCAATCTGTCCTCCTCAGAAGTCCAAGGTCCCTTCCTCCATCCCTCCTCTTCTATCACACCCCACCCCATGTTTCCTGCCATAACTTCCTAATACATACAAAAAGGTGCCTAAGTTGGCTCTTGGGTAAACTTTGTCTTCCAAATTCTATGGTATTGATTTGTGTTCAATGTTTGCTGCATATTTATACCTGCAGCTATGACTCAACTTGATCCTATCAGTCAATGTTTGCTGCATATTGATACCATTTTTTTTCATAGCATGCTAGGGTGATCAGATTATAATTTGCAAATGTTAATCCCGACAAAAATGAGTGTTTTAATTAAAATTAATATAAATATCAGGACAAAATCATATAATTCAATGAATGTTTAAAATAAAAGTGTTTTTTTAACCTTATTAGAGTATTTAGTTTCTTTGTAGAATTTTAAAATATTCCTATACAGTTTAGTCCTTTGAACTGGCTATATAATTAAGACTGATATTTAGTTTGATATTTGATCATATTTAAAGTTGTTTATATTTCTCTTTAAACTGTTCTTTATCTATTGAAAACAAGGCTTTTTCTTTATTTGACATTCATAATTTTATTTTTTTTGTATTTTAAGCTCAAAAGTCAAAAGGATATTACGGGCCTCCAAATGAACATAAGTCCTCCAATTATTCACATTTATTTAATGATTTACTGCAGTGACAATCAATTCAATGTCCTCACCTTCAAAAATATTCATTATATCTAATTTGATTCTACTGTTTTCTTTAAAAAAAAAACCATTATATTATATATGTTAACTTATTGATAAGTGTACCAATCTTATGACAAGTAATATTTAGATTGATACAAATACAATTTAAAAGCAAGAGATAAGATAAAGATTTAGTAAAAAATATAAATATTTAAAGATAAAAATAGAAGATAGAAAATATTTGAATGAAAAGATAATAGAGATAAGAGAAGATAGAAGATAAAGAAAGATAAGATAAGAAGAAATTTGAAGTACAGAAGGTAAAAGGGAAAATAACAAGAAAATTAAGTAATAACTTTTCTGTTAAGGGTTTGTTCAGAATGAGATGTTAGTACCTAGTATATCTAACTACCTTGATGTAATTTTAATAATGTTCTCTATTGAATGTTTTTCCAATTTCTACCTCACATTTGCTAATATACTCAATCCAAATCCCTCACACTGAAGAGCTTAATTTATATATTATTTCTCTCAAATCTCTTTGCAAAAAGAGAATAATAACAACATTAAGTAAAAAGATGTTATGCAAAGACACAACAAAATCAAATTATCCCTAGCAATTTAATGTTGAGATATTCTTTTCCAGTTCTTTTAGACATGATCACTTCCCAATGAATAATCCCTAAAACATATGTATGGATGGTCAAACCACACAATAACAATAAAAGCAAGCAAGAACAATAGAAACTGAAATTGCATTAATAGATAAGAAGAACAGTTACATTACAAGAGCTTTTGGCTACCAAGCTCCAATTGAGGGGGGTTTAACCTCTCATAGTCATGAGAGGTTTTACAATTCAAAGGCTAAGAAAGTAATAGATGACAAGTAACCAACCAAAACAGGGGGAGAATGGCTAAGAAGAAGATTTCCCCCAAGGGAGAGGCTTAGAATATGGATTTATGCACTAGAAGGTTTTGAGACTCGATGTGTGTGTTTCCTTCTTGACTTAACTCTCTTTTTATAAGTGTTGGAGTGGACTTGAACTTGTTGCAAAAAATCTTCCCTTTTTGATATCTTTTGGATTTTTTTATTTTAATCTTTTTTTTTTTCAAATCTGCAAGTCATAAATAAAAAAATATCAATTCATATCATTTAAGTCAAAAATAACTGTTAAATAAATATTTTTAAAGATATTTTCAATATATTTTTATTATCAAAAATAGCCCATGTCTAGCGGTTATCAATATGCTTGATTCTGGTACTGTATTTTCAAAACATTACTGCGTCTTGGGTAAGAGGCAAAGCCAGTTTTGTGGCCATGTGGCTGGACAGATATATGGTCTATGATTTTTTGCAATTCTAGAAATTAGAAGTTTGTGTACAAGAACATTCATGCCTTTTGGGTTCTAGCCAAGAGCTTTTTCCTTTGCATCATACTTAAAGAATAAATTTCAACACCACAGTAATGATTTAGATTACCTTAAATCATTAGCAAAAACAAAGGCGTGTGAATTTTTTTATATTTGACGTAAAAATCCTGAAATACATGAGTTTGGAAGTGTCCAAACATGCACTAAATCTATAACTATATATCTTAGTAGTATTACACTTTCCTGATATTACCATAGACAGAAAAATAATTAAACAACCAAAAGAAACTGAAGCCTGAAGCATATAGAGCACCTCAAGTTCTGTCTCACTCTATATCTTTTCTAAATTTTTATTCTTGCATGTAACTTTCATTAACACTTCATACATTTCTAGCAGTGAGTAAGAACTAACAAGAGTTAATTAATTGTTTAGAGTAAAGAGTACCAATTATTACTCTAATAATTTATGATATGGTAGCATAGGGATGCTTTGTTCATTCCTAAAGAAATTATCAGGATCAACCTTGGTCTTTATTTGAACCAACTTGTTGAAGTTATCCTTGAAATACTTCACTCCATAAACTCTCCCTTTAGCATAGCTATTTTTACCATTGTAGTTATTACTTCCTAAGTCAAGGTCCCTATAATTAAAGAAAGCCCCTCTAGGATTCTTGGAGACAAAAGGAGTCATGTACTTGTGAAGTTTTCTTGTCAAGTTTATGTAGTGATCTGCTACCTCTTTCCCTGGTTTATTCCAATTCGCTAGGTATTGGATCTTCCATAGGTTCCCAGCTCGATGAGGGAAAGGAGATGTTGTTGAAGGAATCTCAGCCATTCTTCCACCATAAGGATTGAAATTCAGTGATGTATCCACCAACTCAATCATCTTCCTCCAAATCCCTTCCAAACCCTCTTTGGAAATTGATTTCTTAACATAATCAGATTTCCTTTTCAAGTAGTTGACTGATTGTGGTTGTCTATTAAGCAAAACCTCAACCGGAGCTGTGATGTTGATGTTTGTCCAAAACAGCACTGAACCAAGCCAGCTTGTTTCGATGCAATCGGATTGCTTCAAACCCAATTGAGGGAACTTGTCATTCAAGAGAGAAACAAGGCTTTTGGAGTCACCAAGGAATAGAGCTACGAAGGTTGCTCTTATAGTCTTTGTTTCATTTTGTGTAACGTTCACAACGTTCAAGACAAGTCTAATGAAAAGGTTGTTGTTGATGGTTGGTGCAACATGCTGCCAATTATAAACTATGTCAGTGGCATTTTGCTCCAGCGTTTTCGGAACCCGGAAAACAGTGACTGTTTCGGGAACTCGAACTAGTTTTATTTTGTAGGCAAGAACCACACCAAAACTAGCTCCACCACCACCTGTGATGGCCCAAAAGAGATCTTCACCCATTGATTTTCTATCAAGTAATCTACCTTGAACATCAACCATTAGTGCATCAATAACATTATCCACTGAGAGACCATATTTTCTCATCATGTTGCCATAGCCACCACCACTTATGTGTCCTCCTACCCCAACAGTGGGACAAACCCCTGCTGGGAAAGCATGAATTTTACTCTTCTCAGCAATTCTGTAATAAACTTCACCAAGCGTTGCACCGGCTTCGACCCACGCTGTCTCGGTTTTCATGTCAATCTCAATGGATCGAAGATTGAACATGTCAAGGATGAAGAGTGGCTGTGAAGCCACATAAGACAACCCTTCGTAGTCATGGCCACCACTTCGGATTTTCATCAGCAATTTGTGCTTTTTTGCACAAACAATGGCTGCTTGCACATGGGAAACATGAGAAGGGGTCACTATAAGGAATGGCTTCCGGGTTGTGGAGGTGTTGAAACGAAGGTTTCTGATGTAGGCTTCCAAGACTGAAGAGAATAAGGAGTTGTTTGGTGTGAAAATTGCTGATGTTATGGGGTAAGAGGGCTCTGAGTTGTTTAGAAGGCATTGAACAAAAGTGTTGGGAGCTGAATTTGCAGCTGAAGCTGACCAAGGAATAGAAAGCAACACGACAATGGAAAAGAATGATAGTTGGATTCTATGAGGAGAAAGGACTCCCATTTTTGCTTATATTAATGATGGTGTTAGAATAACAAAGAAAAGAGGATTCCTAGTGAGTCTATTTGGCTTGATCGGTATTGGATTTTATAAGGATCGGGCAGAAATGTCAAAGATAAATCATAAATGAGAAGGTGGCTTAGGGTTACAGTCGGAGAAACAAAATAGGTAACTTAACTCAGTTATTCTTTGACCTTGCAAATGCACTTTTTTTATTTCTGAAAGGAAAATGGTACAAGGTACATCTCAATTGTTTTTGGATGTACGAGTGAAAAAGGAAGGTAGAGAGAGAGAAAAGAAGAAGAAAAAAGAGTGAGAGAGATAAACGGAGGTATTAATAAAGTGTTGGCCTCAAAAATCTCTTCCTGCTGGCAATTTGTCTTACTTTGTAATAAGCAAATTTTATTTTGGTAATTAATGAAGGTGTTAATATTGTTTGATTTTAAAGGTCAACTTTAAAAAATCTTACAATTTGTGAGTTGAGAATTGAGATTTCTTAAATTATATGATGACTAGGCTTGGTTTTTGTCAAAAATGGAGGGGTTGGCTGCTTTTGTTTCTATCATGGTTAAAGGCAACTCATCTAATGAAATATCGTTGTCAAAACTCAAAAGGTCTAAGATAGTGTGATGCCGTTGCTCCTTTTGACTAAGTGATTAAATGAAAAGGGTAATGGAGATTGGAAATATTTCTGGTTTTAAGGTGGGAGGAGTAATTAAGTGAGATGTATTTTCTACGATATGTTGATGATGATACTTATTATTTGCGATCTAGCTATCTCCGAATTTAGTCACTAACTAAATAAAGGTTGTTTTTAGAAGGAGAAATGCTATATATATCCTCCGCCAGAAACCTTCTGACGCAATAAAAAATTTATACCTGTCTCTAATTTTACTAATAAATATTCATTTAATTTAACATTTAAAATATAAATATTCTTTCCAGAATTACCCTTCCTCACGTGATCGCACCCTTGTTACATGTACAACAGATTTGAGAGGTGTGGGGCCCTTAACGTAGACACGCATGTTGAGAGGTGTGTCAAAAGCTAACATGAAATGCAAAAACAAGTCAAAGGAGAAAGCTGTTCTTTAGTTAACATGATACTCTTGGATACATGTTAATAGCACAAGAAATACGTAAAATGCAGCAAAGCAAGGTTTCCATTTCGTTTCATAATGGTTAGGTGCCATTATGCATAATAATTATATGTGAGGAGTGAAGAGTAACATGTTAACTAAAGAACAGAAAAAAATTACTAATATATTTTTATGACATTTTATTAGATGTTATGTATAGTCTATCAAGATGTATACCTAATATTTGATAAAATATCTCAAAAGTATACTAGTAACATTTATCTATATTTGACCATTTTTTTAAAATATTGTAAAAAAATAGTAATACTTTTATTAGATATCAGACAAAAAAATTTTATTAAAGGTTATAGTAATGTATTTACAACTCTTCACATGACACTTCCTTAACAAAAATTCTGGATTTATGCTTGTGATTATTGAATTATTGTGCATATACATTAATTACAGATGAGGAACATATTGGTAACAAAAAGGCGCTTGATTTATCCTCCATTTGCAACAAATTAAAAGCTAGTTTGCTATTAAAAGTGGCAGGACTCCTTGTTAATTGCACCATTGATTAAAATTTTAATCATTAAATTAATTTATTTCATTCTATTAACTTCCTAAACCTTCCGATTTCTTAAATTTTCCTTCAAGTGAAGAACTTCCACATATACCACCAACTAGAAGCCCACCAAGAGTCTAAAATCACAAATAATAACTTATGGAAATTCCAAAAGTGTGCCAAAATTAAATTTTGGGTAGAAACCACATGTGTCTACATCTTACAATAGTCCTTCACCCATGTGTAATCATACAAAATCTGGTAGCATCAACAAGTCAAGAAATCAAGTCAAACAAGTCGTTTTTCAACAAAATACATACATTAAAATTAATAATTAAATGTAAAAAAAAAACATTTGAAACACATTTATACTACAAATATATAATCATGCTAGTAACAAAAAATTTGATTTTTGTAAAAAGGAAAATTATGCATATGAACGCTTGTCCTTAGAAGTTTTTTTGGGATACATTACTCGAAAAATGATTACTAATGAGGGTAAATTTCATCACTAAAAATATCAAAAATCCGTCACTAACGTAGTCTGTGACGTAATTTGTGATGAATATCATTTCTGTCACAAAAATTAACATTGCAAAATTTTATCATGGGATATTTTATAATCTGTCGCAAACTGTGACTAAATATACCCGTCACAAATATACAAATTTCATCACTATAAACTGATAATAAAGGAAACATTTATATATATATATATATATATATCCATCGCTATTTATGATAGATTATAAATCCCTCAAATTTACAAAGAACAAAATTTGTCACAAACAAAAGGAATTTTTAGATTTCTTGTTCTTAATGAGAAAATTTGTTCCTTTAAATTTGTGAGGGTTCAAATCTCTCATTGTTTGGGACGGAATTGTCCCTCACAAATTTAGAAGAAATTTTAATTATCTATCTAGTTTGTGAGGTTTCATTTTTATTTGCTTAGATGACTGGATATCTAAAAAATAAATTAGAATGAAATAAAAATAAAAACAAATCTTTACTAATTAATAAAGGATTCAGAAGCTGATAATTTGAAATTGTATTTAATTAGTATTTATATATGAATGATTATATTAATTTAAAATTAATTAACAGATTTAATTTGATTAAAGTTTTAGTTACAGAAAGTTAATAAATAGTATAGTAATTAATATTTTTAGATTTTTTTGATACGTTATTTTCAAAGATTCTAAATATTTTTCAATGTAAAGACCAAAAAATTACAGTAATAAGCTTACATTACATGGTTCGAAGAAATCACATTATAATTAAAAGTAACACATAAACTAATAAAATAGGCTTAATTATATAATTAATTCCTTAATTAAATTAAAAATTCAATTGGGTCTTTTAATTATTAAAAAATTCAATTAGATTGTTTGATTGTTTATAAATTCTTCAATTGAGTCTCTCAATTATTAAAATTTTTAATCAGAAAACTAGAATCATACCATAAATTCTTTAGTTTGATCGACAAAAGTTTTATAAATAAACATTTTTATATCAATTGTATTGATTATTGATGTAAAAAATATATCTATTCACATCGATGAAAGATCTTAATAAGTACTTTGTTTTTACATGGATTGTATTGATAAGCAAAGTAAAAAAATTCTTGTTTATGTCAATTATATTGAAAATTGATGTAAAAATATTTATTTTTATCAATCAAAATAATAGAGTTGACAAAAAAGTACGATAGTGTTTTTAAATAATTGAATGATGTAATTCAACTTTTTAAAATTAAGGAATCAAATTAAAATATTTTTAAGCAATTGAAGGATCTAATTTAACTCTTTAATAATTGAAAAATCAATTATATATTTAAGCCAATAAAATAATATATTTAATAATTTGTTTTACTGAATTCTAACCGTCTTTTTATCATCCTTAATTTAAGTAATTTTTTTATTTACCCACGCATGGCATGGAGCCATATCTAGTTGAACTTACATCTAACAAGCTTTAACACCAAGTTATTTATTTCCACAATCCAATTTATTACAGACAAACAAAGCAACAACAAACCATAGAAAAAACTAATCTTTGAATACAAAAAAGAAAAAGAAAATATTAGTCACCATTATTCTAACCCTTCCTATATGACAGCGTAGGGATGCTTTGTTCGTTCCTAAAGAAATTATGGGGATCAACCTTGGTCTTTATTTGAACCAACCTGTCGAAGTTATCCTTGAAATACTCCACTCCATAAACTCTCCCTTCAGCGTAGCTGTTTTTACCATTGTGGTTAATCCCCAAGTCAAGGTCCTTATAATTGTAGAAAGCCTCTCTAGGGTTCTTGGAGACAAAAGGAGTCATGAACTTGTGAAGTTTTCTTGTCAAGTTTATGTAGTGATCTGCTACCTCTTTCCCTGGCTTATTCCAATTCGCTTGGTATTGGATCTTCCATAGGTTCCCAGCTCGATGAGGGAAAGGAGATGCTGTTGAAGGAATCTCAGCCATTCTTCCGCCATAAGGATTGAATTGAAATAGTGTATCCTCCAACTCAATCATCTTCTTCCAAATCCCTTCAAAACCCTCTATGGAAATCGGTTTCTTCACATAGTCAGATTTCCTTTTCAAGTAGTTGAGTGATCGTGGTTGTCTCTCAAGCAAAATGTCAAGTGAGGATGCAATGTCTATGTTGTCCCAAAACAGCACAGATCGAAGCCAGCTCGTTTCGATGCAATCAGATTGCTTCAAACCCAATTGAGGAAACTTGTCATTCAAGAGAGAAACAAGGCTTTTGGAGTCACCAAGGAATAGAGCTATGAACCTAGCTCTTACAGTCTTTGTTCCATTTCGTGTACCGTTCACAACGTCCAAGATAACCCTAAGGAAAAGATCGTTGTCGATAGTTGGTGCAACATGCTGCCAATTGTAAACTATATCAGTGGCATTTTGCTCTAAGGTTCTCCCAACTTGGAAAACAGTGACAATTTCTGGAACTCGAACTAGCTTTATTTTGTAGGCAAGAACAACACCAAAGCTAGCTCCACCACCACCTGTGATGGCCCAAAAGAGATCTTCACCCATGGATTTTCTATCAAGCAATCTACCTTGAACATCAACCATTTGTGCATCAATAACATTATCCACTGAGAGACCATATTTTCTCATCATGTTGCCATAGCCACCACCACTTATGTGTCCTCCCACCCCAACTGTGTGACAAACCCCTGCTGGGAAAGCATGGGTTTTACTCTTCTCAGCAATTCTATAATAAACTTCACCAAGTGTTGCACCAGCTTGGACCCAAGCGGTTTCAGTGCCTATGTCAACCTCAATGGTTCTTAGATTGAACATGTCAAGGATGAAGAATGGAACCTCTGCCACGTAAGACACACCCTCATAGTCATGGCCACCACTTCGGATTTTCATTTGCAAGTTGTGTTTTTGAGCACAAATAATGGATGCTTGTATGTGGGATACATGAAGTGCAGTTATTATGAGGAATGGCTTACGGGTTGTGGAGGTGTTGAAACGAAGGTTTCTAATGTAGGCTTCCAATACTGAAGAGAATGAGGTGTTGTTTGGTGTGAAAATTGCTGAAGTTATGGGGTGAGAAGGCTCAGAATGGTTCACGAGGCAATGAAGAAAAGTGTTGTTAGCTGAATTTGCAGCTGAAGCTGACCAAAGCAACACAACAATGGGAAATAATAATAGTTGTATTCTATGAGAAGAAAGGACTCCCATTTTGGCTTATCCCAATGATGAGATGTTATCAATATAAAAAAGAAAAGAGGATTTTTAGTGAGTCTATTTGGCTTGATCTGTGATGCAATTTATAAGGATCCCTTGGAGGCAGAAATTGTCAAAGATAAATGAGAAGATGGTTTAGGTTACCTCCCTAATTGACCAAAATATTTCCCCAAAGGAAATAGATAACGTAACTCAATCATTCTTTGACCTTAATTGTGCATTTTTTTATTTCTGGAAATATCCCTTAAGCGAGGATGCAGATTGAGCCGTGGCTATTTCATGGCCAATGACAACATTGCCTTGGGTCCCTTCCAAGCTCTTAGTTTATAATAGTTGATATTAGTTGCCGTAAATTAATCTTGAAAATTTTAATAAACGTGAATTTGATATTAGTTGCCGTAAATTATTTTGTGAAACAAATATAATCAAAAAATTACAAGCAAAAAAAAATCAATTAATGTTTTATTAAAAATATTAAATTATATCTTAAAAATTTAGTTCATTTTACATGCATGTAATACATAATATTATTAATAATACTAGTAATTGTTACCATTTTTGAAAGAAAATATTTTTAAAAAAAATTAACTTGAGATAAATTATATTGCAAAGATGTTGGTTAAAAGAATTCCTATTGAATGAGATGTTTAAATTGCTTAATTATTAAATTTTAACTAACAATTTTTTAAATATAAAATTTGTCTAAGGCCTAAATAATTCTAGACACGGCCCTGCATGCAGATTAATATATAGGTTGACTCAAATGCTAGTTTTAACAAAAGTGCTCATATTTATTTGTTATATATTGCATAAGAAAATACCCTTTTATGACTAATAACATAAATGCTAGTAAATACAGGATGCGTAATAGGTTGACTCAGATGCTAGTTTTACTTTTACATGGTTATGGTAAAATATAATATAATATAGAGAAAATGGGTCATGCACTAACCATAAATTTTTTTTACAAAAGTCATACCATCATAACATATTATATATAATAAGTTTGTTGATTTTTAAATTAATTATCTTAAATTAATTTAAATAATAATTTATAATTGAATGACAGTATAAAATATCAGTGCATATATATAAATTCAAAGATTATTTTTAATCAAGTAAAAGTATTTCTCACACAATAAAAATGTGTTATATTAATAAGAAATAAATATAATTATTAAATAGAAAAATTATAGTGTACAAAAATTATAGTTATATAATGAATTAATCAATTCCACTAATGTCTATAAAAAAATTGCAAAATTTGAAAGGAAGGTGTCCCTAAATCTGCTCATAAGAATCATATATAAATATAATAAATGAATGTGCCTATTCAAATATTTTTAATTGTAAAAATATTTTGAGTTTAATTATTTTAAAAATTACAAAAATAGAAAGTAAAATATTCCATTTAATTTATTTTTTTAAAATGATATCATTATTTGAAAAATAAAATTTAAAAATTATAAAAAAAACATGCATAATAACTAATAAATAAATGCTTGAATTCAAATAAACAAATATTAAATCATTAGTTTCCATTATACTTCCCCCAATACTCAATAATAAAGAAATGAAAAATATATAAATGCACATTAAAAACTCATTATATATTAAGTGACTTGACTTAGTGATGGTACAGCAAAAAAATGTCTTGATAATTGATAAAATTTATTAAATAAAGGAGAAATACAATAATAAAGAATAAAATGTCTAAAGTGTCCCTAATTTGGGGAACTTTTTTTACATTTAATGATAAAAATACTATTTTATTTTAACTTTATTAATTTTTTAAATTAAAAAAATAGTTTTCTTTTTTTTAATATAAAATTGTTATTTAAAAAATAAAATTCATAAATATAACAAATGAATAACAAAATTAAACATCTGTAATTATTTTTATTTTCACTTTAATTATTTTCAAAATTAAAAAATAAAAAGTGAAAACAAAATATTTTTATTTACATTTTGCATCTGATATTTGTATTTCAAAAACTCATAAATAATAAATATAATAAATAAATGAATAAAAACAAAGCGCAAATTTAAATACTTAGTAATAAATCAATCAAACACAATATATGTTTCCTAATTTCAAATTATTATAAATTTAAAAATAATATATTTTATAAAGTGTTAATTAACAATTCAGTGTATATTAAATACTCTAGTAATTAATATAATTTTCAAATAAATAAAAATAAAATGATTAAGAAAGTACTACTTATTACCTAAAACGTCCCTTATTTGATTTTATTTATTTCAAAATTAAAAGTTAGAATAGTGAAAATAAAATTTTTCATTTATTTTCTCTTTGTATATGATATCTCTATTTTAAAAATATATAAATATAATAACTAAATATATAAAAACTAATAAATACCATATTGTTACATCAAGTCAAATCACTTAAAAAGTTTCATCAAAAATAATTATTAGTCATGTTTTTTTTATAAAAATTAGCCATCAACAAAATTATGTAATTCTCACCATTATTATGGTGATAAAAACATAAAAACTACAAAATGAAAACATGAATTCAATTATAAAAATATTAAAATCATTAACATTTATTATTCTTCCTCCAAGACAATGACAAAACTGAAAAATAAAATATTTATAAAAAATACATTAAAAATCCATTATCTATTGAATGATTTAATGATAATAAACCCAAAAAAAAAGTGGTTCTACAATGATGCTTTTGCACTCCATCGTGTTTATCTAAAAAATGATAAACCCGAAAAACTATCATGATAATTAATACAGTACAATTTATTGAATAAATGAGAATGCAATAATTAAGAATAAAATGTTGGTGTCCCTAGTATCATTTTTTTTAACTTAATGATTAAAATAATGTTTTGTTTTTACTATAATCATATTCAAAATTAAAAGAATAAAATCAAAATATTTTTTATTTAACTTTTTAATATAGTAGTAAATTAAAAATAAAATATTAATTGTATAAAATGCGTATTAAAAATAAATATATATTAAATGTCGTAGTAATTAATATAATGTATTAAATAAATAAGAAATAAAATAATTATAAAAAATATCTAAAATACTACTTATTTGAGCGGAAAAAATTAAGCCAAAACCTATTTTCTTTATTGTATAAAAGATAAGTACTTATGTAAGCGTAGGATAAAGTTTATGAAAATAATTTATCATAAGAGAATATACTATACATATATATATGTATATATATATATATATATATATATATATATATATATATATATATATATATATATTAGGTTTTAATTTATAAAATAAATATGATTTATTTCTGCTATTTTTTGTTTATTTTATCTTTTAATTTTACAAAAATATCCAAATCATATCTTAATTTAACAAATTTATTATACTAATATTACTATTATGCTTCACACCAAAAGAAAAGTTACAAATATTATATTCTTGTCATTCAACAATGTGAGAGACTGAGAGTGCGGTATATATAATTGTTGCCCATAATAATGCATGAAAGTTATATTGAGAAGTGAAAAAGATGGCCAAATATGCTTCCAATAATGAAGATAGATATGACGATAATTGATAAAGTAAACAACAGTCATTACCACGGAAGGATTATTATTTAGTGTGTTTCATTATAATTATTGGATAACAAAAAAAATTATTTTAAAATAATTATCATTTTTAACTTTTTAGCGTAACATTTCTATAATTATATTTCTTATAATATGAATGATGGAAACAAAATCTATAAATAAATTAATAATAATATAAAATTAGTTTTATAAAATTATTATTCTCTTTCGTCTCTTTATTATTCTCAACTCGATTTTCTTGAAATAATAGAGAAATTAAAATAAGTCAAGATGATAGGGATTAACCATTCTTCTTCTTGTGTTCTTGCTGAAAGATCTTACCATTTAAGAAGCAAAATGGCCTGTACGTGAGTTGGAGAGAAGGGGTGCTCTCCTAACGTTTGAATGGAAGTCTCAGTAAATGGCAGCAATAATTCTAAGTGTCCTAAGGTAGTGAAATTGAATTTTCCGTGAAAATGCAGAGTATCAATGGCTAGACGGGGTCTCAACTCTTCAACTTTTAGTCTACCAAGAGGCTAAATTCTCTCCACTTACGTCTAAGTTTTCTTTATATGTATAAAACAACAACTTATGATGATAATTAAATATTTTGGAACGGAGGAAGTATCGTTGTGATAATGATGTTGGCTAAGAAAAAAAAAACAAACAGTATAATGATGCAAAACAATTATGATTAAATAAATTAATAAACCAAATGTTTACTTGAAAAAACAATTAATTTAAGATTCAAAATGAAAATTAGATGGAAAAGAAAGAATCAACTAGTGCAAAAAGTAACATTTTATCACGGGATAATTTTTACAATTTTATATGCTATTGACTTTTATGCAGACTCCAATTTTAATGAAAGTAAATTTGCTGGGAACACCCATTGACACTTCGTTTTTATTTTTATTTCAATATGATAATTTTGCATAACTTAATATTTTATTATTTTCCATATTATGTTTAGATATTCAATCTTGAATGAAATAAAATTGACAAAGTCATATGATATGGAATGTGGTGAAGCATGTATACTATTATTTGAATATTTATGGTAGAATAAAAAATAATTTTAATATTTAAGAAGTGAACAAAATTATGCAAAAATTAAGGAAAATATATTATATATTAGTTTTACATTGTCATTCAATCACAAATTACTATATATAATAAATTAGTTGTATTTTACTTTTAAAGTCATATTAACGATAAATTAAGATAATAGTATAAAATTATTTTATATTATTAGTGCATAATCATTAAACTTTAAAAAAAATTATTTTATCTCATATGTCCCAAGTTGAAGAACAAATAAAAATATTTAATAAAATAAAATGAAATATTTTTAATCTATATTGTTTTCACTTTAAATTAATTCATTCATTTTATTCCTTTTTATCAGTCCAAACAGAATATTTTATCAGAATATGTACATTTTTATTAAATTGATTAGGAAGTATAAATTCTCAATTAGATGACCATTAAATTTTCAAAATATTGTGGCACTAATTAATTATTGTAGTTATAGCAGCAAATTTATTTGTTGGACATTGCCCGACTTCACTCTTAACAAATATGAAAAAAAAAATATTTTGACTTTGAAAGTGTTTCCCTGTAATTATTTTAATCGATTTTATCAGTCCAAATAGAATAATTTTATATTTTATCAATGACCTCTTAACTTCTATATCTGAATATATATTCCTAAAGTAGGATGTACACATTTTTTTTACAGCAGGAAGTATACATTCTTAATCACGGGGAAACCATTAAATTTTCAAAATGTAATGGGCACTAATTATTGTAGTTAATTAGCAGAAAATTTATTTGTAGGAGTTTACCCGATTTCCCTCTTCTAACACGTATAAAAAATAATTATAATCTTATCTTTTATCTTTTAAAGTGTTTCTCAATAATAAAAACCATTGACAAGCAAGTAATTCAACACATATCACTTAATAAAGGTCTAGGGTTCAATCTTAAACTTAAACTTAAAATCACAATTAGACGTATCATTTTATCCCAAAATCAACAAATCTAGCATAAGAGAGATGAATCGAGAGTCAAATAAAATTAACAAATACCTCCCGGTTTAAAAATAAAAAAAAGTGTTTCTTAAGTAAATTTAAGATTACCCATTGCCAAATTTCATAAAGATTTTCTTTTGAAAAAAATAGCACTATAGCTTAAAAATACATATTAATTCAAACTAAAAATTTGTCAAACAAAGTTACTTATACGCAATCCCAAAAATATTATTTTATTAAGAAAGTCTAGCTAATTAATTAAATATTATGCATGAGTGATCGTTAACTCACTAGGGTAAATCCAGTTTTGCTCCTCCGAATTTTAAAAATATCATTTTAGTGTTTTAAATTTGAAAAAAAAATATACATTTTTAATCTCGAAAATACTAACGGCATTAATGAAACTGCTTATGTGGCTAACAGAGATCATGTCAACAATTAGCACATGAAATTTAATATGACACGCTAATATAATTAAATATCTTTGAGGTTATGTATTAAAAATAAGATTTGTCAAATGCAATTTCTAAAAAAACTAAACGTGTCTTAAAAATAATTCATGTTGAATAAATAAGTTCTAGTCAAAGAAATACATTATTTAAGATAAAACTTGACTTTAGGTATTTTTATCTTCAGCAATAAATATTTTAAAACAAACCTTACAAATCGTACCTCCTGGCATTGTGATCACATTCAATTGGCTTGCCAAGAATTCTTTGATACGAGTGAAATTGGATTAAATTTTTTTAAGTAAAGTTTTACGTTTTGTAAATGATAAATATGAGGGAAGAATTCAATATAGGTGATCATTTAAGTTTTTTGTTTAGAAAGAATTAGTTATTAATAAAATTGATAAATATTTTATATAATATTTTGGTGTAAGATAATTTTTATTGAGCCGACTGAAATTGCATATCCAAGCCTTACACTTAATATTATTAATTAAGCTAAAATAATCTCTTTACATGTATAAAATGTTAATTAAAAAATGGCATTCAATTGGATTAGTCGATATTTAATCTAAGATATTTAGGTAGTATTTTAATTCAATTATTAAGCCAACACACCGAATAGTTGGGCCAGTTGTCGTCTGCCACGTCTACCATTTGGCCCAAACAACACTATGGCCTATTGCCAAACGAAAGAAGTTTTGTGATTTATTTGGGTAAATTTTTTTAGAAGTAATTTTTTTAAAAAATAAGATAAAAAAGTGAAATAATTTTTTTAATAAGTTAAAATTAACTTTTTATTAGCTAATCATGAATTAATTTTTAATTTTTTCTCATTTTTTAAAAAATTATATGAAAAGCCTTTTATATTTTAACTAATAATTAACTAAGATAACTCATTTTAGTTGACAAGTTCATTTCATTTATTCTTCTTAATTGTTGTCTTCTCTTAAAATGCTCGCATAAAAGTTTATCCAAAGAGGCAATTAGATAATCATCATCTTCACATTTCAGCACTCACCAATTGACCTTGGCCTGAAATCAAACTCTTCTCATCTTTATGAGAACATTTCACAATTACTACTTTTAGGTACGTTCTAATTATTTTTTAAACCCTGCGTGGATTTCACAACTTCTTCCTACAACTTATACAAATAGAAAACTATTTCTTTTTCTTTTTTGTTTTAATTCTGGATGGCTAGTACTGTAGAAAGAAGGGCTAATCATAAAGATAAGGATTAGATTATGTGTCTTTATTATTTTAGATTCGTTGGTCACGATCTGAGTCAATGATCAAATTTAAATTTTTTTAATTCAAATCAGCTGGTGGAATTTCTGAAGATGCTCCAATTTTCATTGGTCAAATAACTTTTTCAGGGATAATCGAATTATTCATTCATTACACACACAAATCAACTTTGAACAATTGAATTTTTATGTGCGCGGAAAACTTAATTAGTACGTGGACTTATGATACATATTAGAATTGGTCAGAGTCAGAGCCTACTGTGTATATATTAAGTTTAATGAAACTCTGCTATTTGTCTACGGCTTTTGTGGTGAAGGTGCTGAGCAGATCAATATCTTTATTAATTACGAAAGTTGACTTCATTAAACACGTCATGTAACAACAGTATTATCTCAATATGATTGTGTCTTGTATGTATATATGCACTTCGTATAATTAACTTTTAAGTCATTTTTGAGGTTATATTTATTAATTAAAATCTTCAATCGCCTTTCAGACGGTATTGAAAATATAGTACTATATATATATTATGAACTCGTATACATATGCTTTAAAGTCACGTGGGATTTTATATTTTAAAATATCCTTTCAAAACTAAAAAACACAACATTATGACAACACAAGCGGTATTTCTTGGAATTTAATTGTCCAAGAAGTTAATAATGAAGCTGATGTTTTGGATAAAGAAGGTTTAGATACTACTAGCAGTTTCCATGTGTTTTGAATATGCTCCCGGATGTATTTCTGATATTTTGATAGCTAAGTGAGCTCACATTTTGTTCTCTGGAGTTTAGTCCTCTTTCATGTACTTCAAAAAAAAAAATTAGAGGATAATATTCCCATTCTCCTTTCTTTTTCAATAATTTTCTGGTATGCATTTTACAACTATTTATAATGCAACTAGTCAAAAGAAAATTCGTTTAACCATCTCAAACTATTTTTTTTTTGCCTTTTCAAGAATATTTAATTTTCTTAATTGCCTATCTCTTTTAATTACTTTTTCTATTTCTATTTTTAAATAAAATCTAATGTAAAAAAAAAAGAATGTCGATAGTTAAAAATAACCTTTTATCATAATCTAAATTTTTCATTGTAAATCTAGAAAAAAGATTATAGGCTTAAATGTTAAATAATCTTTTTGTCTCTCCAAAAATAAGGAGTTTTATTTTAATTCTTTAATTTTACTTTTAATTTAGACCTCGTAGCATATTATTTTATTTTATTTAGTTTTTGTCATTGGTGAATTTTGTTAAGTGTCTAATGATTAACATTGATGATATCATCATTGTGTCATATTAACAAATGATGATGACGTGATGGCATCATCAGAATATATTTAGTCAATAAATGATAATGTTATTGTCATAGTATCATAACAAATTAAAAGAATAAAAAAAAAGGGCATAATTTAAGTGACTAAAAAAAGTGTTATATTTTTAAGGATTAAAAACAAAAACAAAAAGATATTTGCAAGTACTAAAAACAAAAAAAGTTACAAAGATTAAAGTAAATAAGTGTCATATTTATAAAAGGATATTTAAATATTAAATTAACACTTAATTGATAACTTATGATTAATTGTCAATATTCAACAACTATAATTTGACAACTATTGATCATTGATGGATAGCTAATGGTCGACAAAGTAACTTGGTTTTGGAATTAGAGACAAAAGAGGTTTTGGTTATGGAATTTAAGGATACAAATGCAAGATTTAAAGATTGATTAAGTCATTTTCTAGAGAATTAATTGGGGCCTAACACAAATAAACCTAAGGTGACCTACAATCAAGACCAATTTGGAAGAAGTCAAAGCAGGAAGCAAAGCCTACACATGGGATGTAGTTGGAAGCAATTTTTCAAGTCAAATTATCATATTGTCATGGGCTCCTAAAAAAAGTAGTGAGTAGTTAACATATCAAAAACTTGTTGAAGTTGATTATACGATATAAATAGAAAGAGAAAAAAAAATCACAGTATAATCAATATCTTCAATCAAATCAATCCAATTTTTTTTTTTTTCAAGTTTTCTGTCTTTATTTATCAATTAAATTTAACTTAATGCTTAAATATCTTTCTTGCAAATATGACACTTTTTGCTTTAGTAATACATTATTTTGTCTTTAATCCTTGTAAATGTCCTTTTTTTATTTATCCCTGAAAATATTTCAAATTTTCTTTTTATTTTAGTCCCTAATGATGTCATCATGATAACATGACAATTTTAATGAGATCATGATTTGTTGACTAAATATTTTTTATGTCATCATCAAATGATAATGACATCATTTGTTGTCATGGCACAATCATGATGTGCTTATTGTTAGCCAGAGTTAATGGTTAACGAAATCCATTAATCACGTAAACTAAAATAAAATAAAAATGAAATTTTTGGGATTAATTTAAAAAATAACTTTAAAGGACTAAAATTAAAATCACTTATTTTATAGGGACTAAATGAATATTTAAGTTAAATTTATATATCAAAAGATATTCATTATAAGTTTTAGGAAAATTTGTAATTTTAATCTTTCAATAATTTCTAATTCACAATTTTGGTCTCCAAGTTTTTATTTTTACAATTTTGATTCCCTATTTTAAAAAATTTACAATTTTAATTCAAACTTCAATTTTACATACATTTATTTCTATTTTTCTAAATAGATGAGTGAGGATTTATACCTACAAACTTTTTATATATTAGACATGGTCTTACTCTTTAAAAAAAATATTTTTATTTTTTGTTAAGAGTTGTTTAAGGTTGAATTGAGATAACCAAGGATGTTTTTTACTTGAAGGAAATTTGTAAATATACTTCCTATTTTATCCTTTTCAATTCTATGTTTTACACTAAATTCAAGGAGTAAATGCCATTAATTCTTTCTTCCACATTTAACATTTCCAATTATGTATTTGAGAGAAATACTAAAATTTCATCAGTTGTTGTTATCATATGAAGCTTTTCCTTCTAAATTAAGATTGAGATTCATAAAATAAAATAAAACAAAAATACTACTTCTTCGGTCTCAAAAAAAGTGCTGCATTTAAAAAAAAAATATCACAAAATAAGTGTCACATTTAATTTTTCAATATAACATTAATTGCTCTTTTTTATTTATATTCTTAATCAATATCACTTTAGTTTTTTATTTTATTATTAATACTACTCTATTTCATAAAAAAACACTACTTCCGTTTCAAAAAAACTATCATATTTGAAAAAAAAATATTCCAAAATAAATGACGCATTTGATTTTTAATTGTAACATTAATTATTATTTTTCATCGATGCCCTTAATCAATGTTACTTTAGTTTTTTATTCTATTATTAATACTACTTTATTTTATCTATTTAATAAACTTAGTTTTATAAAATACAATTCTTTTTTATGTATTTATTAACTTTTTTTTGTCCGTGTAAAATAATGCATAACGATACTTATTTTAGGATGATGAGAGTAATGAATTTTCTCTTATTGGGAATTAAGTTTTCTGTTTTGGAAGTAGATGTAAAGTGTTGTTTAACACCTCAACGTAAAAATGTATTTATTATCTAACTTGGGAGTATATAAAAATAGAGACAAGGGTATAATTAAAAAAATTAATATCACCTTGAGCTCTAAAAATGACAAATAAATAGAAATAAAATATTTCAAAAATTTGACTGTTAAAAAGAAACGAAAGGAGTAATAAATTATTCTCGCAAAAATTGAATTCATCATTAAATTAGTTTCTTAAAAAAAATATATATGGCATTTACTTTAGTAGTTTTTTTATAAAGACAAGTATAATAAATTTTTATTTTAGATTTTTGAAAACTAATTTAGCAATTTATTTCTTGGATAATTATCACACACATATGCAAAGAATGTTATAAGTTCCTTGTAAGAATTGAGAAACTAATAAATACAAATTTTTATTTGAGTAGAATTAAAAACAGTATTTTTTGAATTTGAGAACTAAAATATAAAAAAAAATATTGGGTGACTAAAAGAACACTAATAAATTTTCTCTTATTTGGAAATTAATTTTACTATTTTGGTAGTAGATGCAAAGTTTTGTTTAATTTCTCAACGTAATAGTATTTATTAGGGTAAATCCTCATTTTTGTCTATGTGTAATTTGAAAATATAAAATTTAGTCTCTGAAAGTGTAAAAAAGTATGATAAATATATTCGGCCGTTAACTTTCATCCGTCATCGTTAATAAAATAGTCTACTTGACAGAGAGAGACAAATTTGTCAATGAAAGATTGTCAACATGACCATCTCCAATTGTCAACATAGGGGCATATTTGTTATATAATATTTTCTTAACTTTTCATTTTTCCACTCCGCTTACAAATGCATCCCTAAAAAATAAAAATACAACATCTAGTCCTCAAAGGTGTAAAAGGTGCGACAAACAAATATATCTGAACGTTAACTTCCATCCGTCACCGTTAATAAAATAGTCAAGATTCGAAAAAGTAAAATATAAGATATATTTATCTTTTATTTATAGTAAATTGTGACTAATTACTATAATTTGAAAAAAAATTGTAATGATTCATACACTGTTATAATATTTATTTGGATAATTTATATTGTGACGGACAAATTATGATTGGTAATTAATATTATCATTATTATTATGTTTATTTTAAATTATGTTTGTCAATATATTTTTTAAGTGATTATTGTAATATTATGTTTGTAACGATAAAAAATGACAAAAATTTATCCTAAAATTATATTTTTATCCTTAGATGAAACAAAATATTTGGTCTAACAAATTAGTTCAATAAAAACATACTGATATTTATTTTCAATAAAAAATTAGGAACATTTTCATCCAATAATTATAACTTATTGATATTTTGGTCTATGAAGCATTCTGACATTTAGGTCCAAAACAAATTATTGACATTTTTCTTCGATAAAAAAAATATTGATATTATTCATCCAACAAAAATGATATCTTGCTGATATTTTCATCCAATCTAGTCAGTATGACCACATTGGTAATTATTTCAGTGACAAATTCATCTTTTTGTGTCACATAAGTTATTTTCATCTTTTAGGAATGTAATTATCAGCGAATTACACATTCAGTTACAAAAGTAACTATTTATCCAATTTATTATCTAACTTGAGAGTATATAAAAATAATTAATCTTCATAAGGGTATAATCGAGAAAAAAATAGAAAATGACACACAAATAAAAAAATATTTTAAAAGTCATTAAATTAGTTTCATTAAAATTATTTGACATTTACTTTAGTATTTTTTTAAAAAATGCAAGTATAATAACATTTTATTTTAGATTTTTGAAAACTAATTTAGTAATATTTTATTTGGATAATTAACACGTATGCAACAAATGTTACAAGTTCCCTTCTTCTAAGAATTTGAGAAACTAGAAAATACAAACTTTCATTTGAGAAGAGAATTAAAAAGAGTATTTTTTGAATTTGAGAAATAAAAGATAAAAAAATTTATTTGGTGACTAAAAAGAACACACTTTCAAGGAAACCCAGAAGAAATCATTTAAGTAGATTTAGGTACATTATTGGCACAGGAAAAATGAATGAACTTTCAATCAATTTCATTTCGGGAAAAAAAAATGGTATATCAATAACAATGAAAGAATAGCTCTTGTTTTTCAGTCTTCACACAACTACTCACCCACCTCCAAAACTATAAGCAAAACCCAATTTAACAAAAGTGTTCTCACAATTTAGCAAAACACAATTTAACTATAAGCAACTTCTGAATTGTGTTCTCAGAAGGAGCTCTTGATGGTCTTGTAACGGTACAGTACCCTCTTCTTCTTGTTTGAAGTGTTCTCTATTGTGAGGACAACTTTCCCTGGTTCACTGTTCATAAAAGTGTTCCTAAGAGGCCATTCTTGTGAACCCATTTTCTTCCCTTTTTGAACAATAACCGTGTAAGAGCCCTCATCAGTTGGAACAAACTCCTCCTTGTAACTCACCTCCCAACCGAGAACAGTCAAATCCCAGCACAAAGAGTTTCCAACCTGTTGAGATGATGCAACAAGTAACAACCTTTTGAGTCCAACACTCTTATTTATAAAGCTTAACAACGAATAGGATTACAAAAATGTAGTTCTTTATATATTTTTGTCATTGTTTTCAAATCAAAATTAAAGTTTTAATTTTGATAATCCACATAAGAAAGGTTTGCAGCATTAAATGTCATTGTTTTCAAATCAAAATTGAAGTTTTAATTTTGATAATCCACATAAGAAAGGTTTGCAGCATTAAATGTTATTATCACTGTAAAACTCCAATTTTGGTCAGAGAACTACACCAAAAACATCTAAGAAATTAGTTGGCACCTCCAATGCAGGAACCTCAATGGTTGCAGTTGATCCAGCCTTGAGAATGAGTTCTGAAACAGCACCATCTTGGGAAGAGAACTCAGAATCATTTTCCCTCTTGAAACCACCATAGTGAAGTGGGATCTCCTCAATTGGAATGTACCTTTTTCATACAAAGAAATTAACATAATTAATCGAATGCTATTGAAATAGCCAATGGACAAAAATGGTTAAATTATGGATGGGATGGAATAACATACTTGGTCAATGTTTCAGTGACCTTGTTAGGACGAGCAACCACAAATTTGCTCTTTGTTCTTTGGGTTAAGAAGGGGGATAAAAGGGCATTGAGAGCATAATACCAGAAAGGAACATTGATGAAAATCTACAATGAAACACAAACACATTTATCAAAATTAGAACATCAAAATAGCATCACATTATATGACCAATTCAGTTTAAACAAACAATCAATTCAAAAAGGAGCATTAAAGGCAAAGAACTTACATTTTTTGCCACCATTTCTGGATAATTGTCCTGCAACATTGCAAGAGTTTGTTTTGTGGCAACCCTAAGCTTTGAAGGACCAGGGGAGTTCTTAAGGTCATTGATTTGAAGCAATGAAGACACACCACCTGGCTTCAAATTGAGCTTCTGAATACCCTTCTCCATCAACTGGCACCTCCACCTCAAGAACTCACTGCGCTTCTCCTCGGTCCCAAAAGTCTTCTGGTAAAGCTCTTCACTTTCAAATGCACCAAAGATGTTGTAGCACACAGGGTGCCCCTCGTGGTCAACACCATTCATGTAAGCAGCAGAGGCCAAGTCAGAGCCAAAATCCTCATCCACAGCAGAATCAATCTTTGATTCCTTCCTCCACTTAAGGGTCTTCTTCAGCATCTCAAATGCATCATTAACTTTAAATTCCCTAGCCCTCAAAAACTTCAACAGAACCACATCAACACCTTCTGCACCTTTGCTTGGCAAAAGAGGCACCCCCCAAAGAGACACATCATTCTCCTCTACGTCAACCTTTTTCTCCTCCTCTTCTTCCTTCTCTTCACCTTCATTTTTCTTCTCTTCATTCTCTAGCAAAGCCTCCTTCTTTGGCTCAAAAAGGGTGTTCCCCAAGATAGCTTCCTCAAGCTTTGACTTGAGTTCACTCAAAGCCTTTCTTTCAAACTCCTTGAGATCAGAAAGGTAGTTGCTTTCTTCCTTGTAAGAAGAGCTTTTCTCCACCATTTTGGGTTTGGATGCTTCCACTGATGACTCTCTTGGTTTCACATTTTCTTCAGCAACCTTCTCCTCTTTCAGGGGCTCAACAGCAACAACAACCTCAGCTGCTTGTGTCTCCTCTTGAGCCATAACCTCAGCAGTCATAGTTACAAACTGAAAACAAAAACAAAAACACAAACAAAAACAAAAACAAAATGAAAACTTGACTTGAGACAAACCAGAACCTTAAAAAGGGGTGTAAACGAATGAAAAGAGCTTTTATCAAGGAAACACGTTACACACAAACCTGAGTTATGAACAGAAAATAGGGAAGAAACTACTAAAAACAGGTGAGTGAGTATCTGAATGTGTTATGTTTGTAAGAGTGATGAGTTGTGACTTGTGAGGGTAATATATAATTTGAAATGTGAGAAAAGGAAAAGGGATGGGGCCCACCAACGGTAACATAAGTGGATCCAACACAGAGGAGCCGTTGGGGATTCTTTTTCCCGAGATGTTGTTTTGTTTTGCTGCTCTGGAAGCCATCAATTTGGGCCCACCACTTTTATAACTAACTATGCTTTTAGGGACAGCAATCACAATCATACTCTTTCTTTACTAGTATTTTTTTTTGTCTCAGGTTATTTCTCTCTCTCTCTGAATATTCAATTTTGTAGAATTTAATTTGTATATGAGATTAATTTTGATATATTATCAATATAAAAAAATTTAACTTATTAATTAAAAGGAAATTATTTTTAAGTCGATTTTCAAAAATATTATAAATATAAATAAACTTATAATGTATAATAATATGTCATTAGATAATATTGTGCAAAACTTTCATACTATTTGAATTCCAGAATTTTTGTGTCTTCATCATCTATATTTTTTTATTGAAAGTAATCATTTTTGTTTGAGCAGGATAGTAATATGGAAAATAAATTTTTCCTCCAAATATTTAATTCAAAATATAACATCAAGTTAGTTGAATCAGACAGTCATCATTGTTATTTGAATCAAGAATTTAACACAAGAAAATGAGTTTATTTTTTCTTATTGCATTTCAGGTTTACTTGTTTGAAGTTCACAATGAATGAAAAGAGTAATTATAAATAATTTTCATGTAACGTTTCAATGTTTTATATTAATTTATTTATATATATTTTTGTGATACAATAAATTTAAAATTAAAAAGTTAACACTTTATTTTAAATTTTCTTTTTAAAGTAAAAACATCTAACTTTATTGAGTTTATGAATACCTATAAAGAAGTTAAAAAAGGAATTTTTAAATAAGGTGTAAAAGTTTTTTAACTAATTCTCTTACTAGCGTTAGTTAAAAAGTTTATTTAAATTGACTGTGGCAATCAAAAGAACGAATCCTTGATTTCCTGGGTGATTTGCAAGAGGTATAAAAGCATAGGCACAAGAGCACACTCACTATGACTGTGAACGTACAAATAGAAATATGCTTGTGTCTACAATTAAAACTGAGTTTATAATGAACAGGTGCTTTAATTGTTGCTTTAGCTTATAATTTATTCCTTTCACCATGTGAAAGTTCGTTCTCTGGTTTGAGCTGAAATGTCACATGTGAGGTGTACTTTCATTTCATGCCTAAATTTAACCTGGAGTGTTGGGAAAAGGACTTTTGATAAATTTGGTATTCCAAATGCTGAAAGAAACAAATGCAAATTAAAAGAAGACAAATAATTTCCCATGTATTTTTAGCAATAATAATAAACACGTACATTAACAAAGAGAAGTTAAAGTAAAAACATAACAATCAAAATTGGTACTTAAATCCGATTATGCATGTGCATGACTTGTTGTCTGTGAAAACCTTCTGATGTAAGTAGAGTTTTGTGCTAGGAGAAGGAGAATTGAGGTAATCTAACTTAGATTGTTAGATCTTTTGTATATGTACACCTTCTGCATGTAGCTTTTGCTGCAATCATATATAATACAACTTTGCCTTTTAAAAAAATAATAAAACCGGCCATGACTAATTAGTTTCCATCTCTTTTAGGCATTTCAAGTCAAATGGCCACTTTTTCTAATCCCTTGGTATAATAATACTAGTGATTAAAAAAACAAATTAAAAACCTCCTGATGCATAAGTTAAACAGGTGAAAAATAGAAAAATTGTCATTAAAAAATTATTATATCAAAATTACAAAAAAAATCACTACATGAGAAAATTTTTATTATTTGCTCTCTTTAATCTATAAACTTGATATATATGATAGGAAAATCATAATATAAATAAACAATAGCCATTTTGCATGGAAATAAAAAGTTAATTGGAGTAATCATATTGTTATGCCCAAAGTTCAGGTATAGGTACTCAATAGGTGAAAGTAAATTATAGACTGTAAATTTCACTCACAATGTAACGTCATGAGTATAAATTTTGAAGGCAAAATTGAGAAGAAAAAAAATTATCTAAATAATCTATGCGGAATACTGATTAAGTCTTTTTTTTTAAATCAGGTCTATGACTAATTCCACGCCTACCAAGAGTTCCCGTTCGTTGTATAATCTTGAAACGTGGTACCTTATGATTAGCAAAAATATTTGCTCCTTAGTTTAACTTGGTCTTTAAGCACTTTGCTTAGTTGGCCAACGACAAACCATAACGTGGTAGATTTGTCCCTGAATGTCACAGATATGGATGGATTCGATTTGTTTGAGAGAACAATATTTTAATATTTCAAGACAAAAATATTTTTAATAGTATTTCACTCTGAATTATTGCACTCCATTTATCAAATTCCAGTTTGGAATCATTCATTCATGTTAGTTTTGGGACATAGTCAACCATGCATCAAAGCTGGAAGGAGCTGTTTTTTTTTTTTTTTCCTTCTTGCTTTTTTCTTCTTTGGCTATGTGAGTTGTGATTTGGTACAAAAAGAAAAGGAAAACAAAAGATTAGATTGTGTTAGGACTTCTGCAGAATCTCTGCAAAAATATGGCAAATATTCGTCTAGACATCAATTAGTTGTTCACTGTGACCTATGTGATTGGACGGTTGGAAATATACGAACAAATATATTAATACATACAAGGATGACTCATTAATATATATATTCCCTCAAATTACGAGTAGCTTATGAGTAACCATATAATGATCAGATTATTTCTCCCTTTTCTCATATTTTGGAGTGCATAGCTACGTACTAACCATTATTGAAGTTAATATATGGACTAAACTTTAAAAGGGGATTTTAATTTCTACTTTTAATAGCGAGCCTACCATTTTGTTCTTAATCTCCATTTTTGTTCTGTTCAAGCAACTATTTCTGATTTATATTAAATTTGATTTGATTCAGTGGATCAAGATTCTAATTATAGCTGAATATTAGATGTATCGTATGCGCACACACAAAAAAAAAAAAAACACAAAACCATACAAAAATACCATGTTCGTGTTGGTCTACAATGGACACCAAAAAAACAGGATTTCTTCCAAGATTAAATAGTTTGAAGTACTTAGTTTTGACTACTGTTTGTTGTAAATGTTATGGTGAAAAATAACCTCTCTCTCTCACACACACAAGTTCAATCGAAAACTAGGTAAGTGGTTTTCTGTTTGACCTACTCAGTGAAAATGATTATTTTGACGTCTAACTATTTTCCTAATCTATGTTGAAAGATTGTTAGAAAGGTTAATAACAATCTTATTGATATAGTAGTGGTGAAACACAACAAAACATGACCAAAACAAGTGGTTGCACCCACAAAATCTTGAACATTTAAGAGAGATTTGGTAGAGTAACAATATAAATAGATAGAATATATTTGCATGAGAAGGGAATCATAGTATTTATAGTTGAGAGCGGTGACAATTGCCAACCCCAACAGATTGATACCAATTAGCAACTGCATCTCAATGTGAAATGCACGAATTAAAGTGTTAGGATGTTATTAATTATTGGTTATAGGATCAACAACCAGAACTGATCCTATTCCTATTGCCTTCTCATAGTACTTGGTGTGACAAACACAATGGAATGTAAAGTGTTTGGAAACTTCTAAAGAGACATTACCTCTTAAATATCATTAGATTGTCCCTTTAATACATGTTTACGTGGAACAGTCAACACACGTTGAGAATTCTGTTTTTCCATAACTGAATTCTTAACAGATTCTTTTTGTCGTTTTTCACTTATTTAGTTATTTAAAAAATATTTTTAATTAGGAAAATTACTTTTTCCTTTATTTTTTTCTCTTATACAATTTAAAATATTCATTTTGATTTTTTAATTGTGAAATTTTACTTAGTGAAGTAATTAAAATTTTAGTTTTAATGTTATTTATGGAGGTGACTTTTCGGGTTTTTTTATATATATTTTTGATGTTTTATAGTTCAAAAATTAGTTAAGTTAGATAGTTTTTATGCAGATGAATCTAATATTATAAGTTTCACACTTTAAATCGGTTTAAAAAAGACTTAAAAAAGGTATCTCAAAACTAAAAAAATATATGTTTTGCACTTTAATAGTTTTCTAATGATTTGTTTTTGTATTTTTTTTTTTACTTGTGAATGAGGTTATTTCGTCCAAATAATATATTATTTGCATTATTTTCATGTCGATGAAGGCAAGGATACAACTTTCATGATATCAATTGATATAAAATAGCTTTAAAATCATGGCCTAAAACTTATAAATATATGCACTCTAAAAGTTTATGAGGTATATTTTTGCATTCTAAATGAGATTATTTGATACCAACAATATTCACTCCCACTATTTTTATGTTGATGAATTGGACGGTATAGCTATGATGACTTAAATTGGTTTAGAAAAACTTATAAATAGATTATCAATGTAATAAGACAAAAGCAATGAAATTACTTGAGTTTTCCTAAATGTCTTCTTCTTTTTGGGAGGTTTCTAATCCTCTAAACCAGAGAGTCTAACATAATTGTCATGTCAAATAAATATGTTAGACCGATGACCTAACGACCTTGTGAGGATCATTTTCATAGAATTAAGTCTACTCCAAAGTCCAATTCTAAATAGAAACATTTTCAAAAGCATCATAGGTCTTACTTGAGGTGGATTCTAAGGTGAAGTACTAATATTCCTCCCTCACCCATGAAGCATTGATTATTACCATTGGATATATTTATAAAATATTCAATGGCTGAGATTAAAGAAGGGTAACTCAATTAACAGGTTTTTAATTTATTTGATTTTGAATTTTTTATAAAATATTTTTATTTTATTTCTTCAACTCATCCTTCCTACCACCACTCTTCTGCTACAAAACCTAAATCCGAAGTAGTCAATTTGATCCCAAATTTAAAATTTGTTTCATCATCTTGTGTTTGCTTCATCATTTTCGCAAGAAACTCAAGAGGATCCGACAAAGAGCTACTCCCTACATGAGATGTTTTGACAAAGGCTCCTAAGTCCTACCATAGTACTGTAAATCATATAGAAAAAAACAAAAAAAACTACCATTAATGGCAACACAGCTTTATCATACAGAAATAAAAACATCAAGCTTGCACTGGATCTCTTCAGTTTCCAGATATAAAGCAAAAATTTCAACACTACAAGTGGTGTTTTAATTCTAGAAATTGCGAAATAAGTAACAATTACAAAAACCAAATTGGAAAATAAAACAAACAATTAAAATTTTAAAAAATTACAACTTTGTTCAGAGCCCACAAACAAGATTCATGTGAAAATCGAAGAACAACACTTTGTGGGCAACGAGGCGAGGAAAACACTGAGCACTGTAGTGGTTCTTCCCATACGGGGTTGCGGACAAGGTTGAGGCGTGGAGGGAGGACCAAATCCTAGATCTAAGGAAAAAAAAAAACGAAAAAGGATGGGAGAAAGAAACCGACGACGGTCAGTTGGTCTCCACGGTGGTCGTGTTGCTTCCCATGCCGGACATTAACGACGGAGAAAGGAGGTTAGGGGTGGTGGTGGTGGGAGTTGCCGGCGAGATCAAAACGGAAGAGAAGAGCACCACAAAGGGAAGGAGATTTAAAAAACAGAAAATAAAAAATAATAATTTTAAAATGATTTTATTTAATTTATAATATTTTTTCTTCCTGATAGGACTGTGATCTTCCCAGTTATATAATTTGGTTCTGAAGTTAACTATGTCCTGATATCTCTTATGGCATTGTCACAATTCTGAAGTGCAATAAAAATTGTAGCTCAAAATTTTAAGCAATCAACAGAGCTTAAATCCAATAATTTTATCAAGCTCTAAAATACCAGCCATTGGTTACTTCTCCAACTTTGTCAGGAAAAATAGGTGGTTGAAGTCCTTCTTTAAACAACTAAAATAAAATAAATAAATAAAACATTCTATTTTATGGAGACCAAAAGTTATTCATACCTATAATTTTTAACTGTTATTTTTATGTAATATGTATGAAGATTTATTACAAATTCAACTACAATTAAATTATTAAACTTTGAACTAATACCTACACTAATTCAACAATTGATCCAATTTTAAAAATATTGGTAGAATATATATTCCAACAACTAAACAAAAGGAGATGATCATTTGGTTACATGACCACGTGCTGCAACGCTAAGGAAAAATAACCATCAACTATCATTAACTCAAAATTACCCAACATACAAAATTAGCAGTGACAATAAGTTCTAAAACTAAAGACCATATACAATTCAAGTAAATCTTCAATCTAGTGTCTGAGATTCTCTGATTTCATAAAATCTATTTTAATTGTCACTCATTTGCAAATTGTCACTCATTTCGATCATTTTACACGTTATCTACTATCATTACGTATAAATAAATAAAAAAAGACTAAAGCAAATAACTTTTATAAAATCAAGAATTAAAATGTGTTTTCCAAAGTCAAGAACTACATGGACTAAAATAGGACTTGCAAAATTGTAAACAGCCTTTAAAAACAATTATAGCTCGTCCAATATAGATCCAAGGGGTTGCAACAAATAGATCTTTCTATATCTATACAAGGATCAAAATGCAGTACTTCAAAACTAAACTAAGATGTAATCCTAACACGTACAAAAGGATGCCTATAGGAAACAAGATCTTCACAGCCCAAGATGTTATCCAGCATTGTTGTTGATCTCGACCTGGCCAGTGACCACTATACAAGCCTACCAAAAAATTATTTGTCTCACTGCTATCTCTTTCTATCAGCTGGTCTGTTGTTATCAGATGGCGTGTACTCACCAGTAACCCTGCCATTTGCCAAAGAAAATCAGTTACCATAGGTTACTTTAAACAAACACTAATAGCCCCGGATTTGTTTTTAGAAATACTAGCAACAGACTCTCTAACATATTCTTTTGAACATACTATCTACTATTAGTTGTAATTTATTGAAAATTACAAATTTTTCCGGGTCTATGTTAGTATTTAATGAACCTCTATCCCAATTTTGTAGTTTTTAATAAATTTAAACCAATGGTAAAGAGTGTACTAGAAAAAAGTGTGTTAGAGGGTTTGTTGCTAGCACTTCTCTTTTTTTTCAAAAAAGTACCAAACAGGAGGAAAATTGCTTGCACAAACAGACCCCCAAACCCCAAGTCAATGAAGTAATTGGATAACACCTTAATCCCAATATGACTTTTTCTAGTTTTCTGAGTGGTTCATTTGAGTACCACAGGATGACTGTGTGAGGGGTTTGTGAGGATAAAATCTTTGCAAGTATTCACAGAAGAAAACCTATGATGAGAGGTGCTGTTTATGTCACGGTGCAAGTGGCGATGACTCACTAGAAACTAGAAAGCATTAACATAGGTGCAAGTGGCGATGACTCACTAGAAACTAGAAAGCATGAACATACTATGAGATTAGAAAAACTGACTTTACACATGATATTCATAATAAGAATGAAGAGATTAAGATAAGTTTCATCATAAACCCTGATCTTTATACTAATAGTTGAATGCGTGTTAGCACAATAATCAGGGCAAAAAATATATTTACCTATTATACAACAATATGGCTTCACCTATTGTCCCTGCAACCTTATTCCGTACCTTTCGAACACAAACCTGAAGCAAGCCAAAGTTAGTATATTTTGTTTAGTATGAAACCAAAATAAGCACAATTATGCTAACACACTCACCTGTACTTGATCAATAGGCCCAGCTTCCGGATCCCGATTACGGTGAATAACAATTCCATTGTCACACTTATTTATGAAGTGTGCACTTCCACTTATATCATAGAGATTGGGAGGACCCCCAACCCAATTATGCAGCTATTAAATGAAGAATATCAGAAAGAGTAAAATGACAAAGGATGAAACCATAGATGTTTGTTACCAACCTGCCTAGGATGCGCTACAAACCAAACATGGCATCCATGATGTTGAGCAAAACGTTTGATTAAGGTAAGCATCTGGCTCACATATTCTGTTTCAGTCCTGCACGTTTTTGCAACAAATAAATTAACATCAATTAGCCATCCATTATCTAGAAAACACTAAAGGCAGCTGGCAACAGAAAGAATAATCAGGGTAACACAGCATGTTCTTGTAGAGAGATTGATTTTAGCACAAATGCAAAACATGAAGCAGTGTTTTCTACAGACCATTATCCCCCCACCCCACTTTTTGTGAAGAAAGGAGCAAATGCATGGTGAAATCGAATACAATCTGTCTAGGTAAGCTTATCCAGAAGTACTTCCAGGTAAAAAAAATAAGAAGAAAAAATTTAAATGAGTTTTTGCATAAGCTCAAATAAACTTATGAACATACTAACTTGTAGAAGCTCTCTCATCTTTTAGAGAAGCTATATGAGAGAGCTTCTACAAATTAGCTTATACATAAGCTAATTTTAATTTATGGAGAAGCTAATTTCATTTTTTTATCTTAAAAGTACTTCTGGATAAGCTTACCCAAACAGACCCATTTGAAAATAAATGTTAGTTATCATAGAATCATAGATAATATATGACGAGATGGAAGCCTCAGATTCCAATCACACAACATTCAGATATATTTCTTGTTCTATAATTTCAAGAGTAATTCACTAATATAAATTCATAGGGGATGAAAGGAATTCTCTAGGCAGTTCCCAGTATTCTAAAGAGTTCAAGTACAACTTAAACAAAAGCAAATCAAAATCCAAGTTTAGAATAAGCTCTTGAGAGAATTACTGGTTAGGAGGCCGTTGATGATCAAGCTCATTGTAAGGATCAATTACAAGTCCACGCACCCCATGCCTTAATACAGCAGCTTTTGCAAGATCAAGAACCCAACTTATATTTGGAAGTGAGTCATCTTCACACCTAGTATCAGCAGCCAAGTAGTCCAAGCACTAAATTTCATCAGTACAAGTTAAATTACTGATTTAAAATACCAATGTAACCAAATGTAGGTATTAGACAGTCTACATAAAAACTGCTAAGGCAATTTTGACATAATTCAAACATAAAGCCAAGATCAAAAGGTTCATGTAAGGATCCCTCGTCATACATTTCTATGAAACCATTTCAGAGGCTTAGAAGAATAAATTAAGGAGAGCTGAAAATTTCTGCATCAACATTGGTACCCAAGGATTAAAATCTCAGTGATTATTTTATGTGCATGCATCATGTATGTTGTGGCCCCCACCTCAAGTACATTGACCCACACAACTATAACCACAATTTAAAACCCCAATACCCAATATTAAGGGAACAAATATTTAAGTTAATGGTAGTATGGTACAACTAAAGAAAAATTCAGTTCTAATATACAAGCAAAATGCAGTGAATTTTATTGCTACAGCCTGCTTCAACTGTGCCACTAATCATAACAAGCATCAAGCTAAAAATGTATGGAAAAGGTGTACAAATGATTGAATACGGTATTCCACAAGTTATAGCAACAAGCTGAGCTACTTGTAATGGACTTACCTTATGAGAGAGAAAGTATCACTTAACCAGAGCTTGCCCTGTTCAAATTCCTCCACACTCATCCGTTCAACACTTTCGCCGTAACTATCATTAGATAAACAAGTCAATTAAGATAATCAAATAAATATGCATAATAACAATCACAATAATATATATATATAATTAGATAAATTTACTTCAAGAGTAACTCTCCTCATCCTCACCATTCATTTTCTTAACATCTAATGGTTCTAATGAGTAACTAAACTTAACCATTAAATTAAAAAAAAATGAATGATGAGAATGGAAAGTAACTCTTTTATAGTTACTCTTGGAGTAACTCGATCCCTCCCCCCCCCAACACACATATATATAAGGAGGGATCAAGTTACTCCACATCCCATTCCCAATCCTTAAATTTTCTTAATCGAATGGTTAAAGCCAAGTTACTCATTATAACCAATAGATTAACAGAAAATAAAGGGTTGTAATGAAGAGTAACTCTTTTCAAGTTACTCTTGGAGTAACATCGCTCCTATATATTGCAATTTTAGCAGGAAGCAAAGGAAAATGATTGTAAAAATTAGAGACGTCATACCACCTGTTTCCAAGTATCTAAGATCAATATTACAAAATGATAGGGAAATTAATAAAGACATCAAGCACAAAATACATTTGAGGTTAAAATTGAGAAAAGCACTATGGGATATTTGTGACTGCAAATTAACTACTAAACTCAAATGAAAGTTTTATCGCACTACAATGCAACTAGTTATACTCTATGGAAGTGAATGTTAGGCATTAAAGGGACAAGAAAAAGTGGGAGTAACAAAAATGAGAATGTTAAAATAGATATATGATAGTACAAGAAAACACAAGATACAAATATATATGTAGAGATATTGATGTGACATCTATAAAGGAAAAGATGGCAGAAAATTGGTTACAAGATGGTCTGGACATATGCAAAGGCTGGATGCACTAGTAAGGAGTGTAGATCACATGGCTTTTAACTTTGTAAAAAGGAGTAGAGGGAGACTAAGGACATAGGAGAAAATTATTGAAAGGGATCTCATGGTAAATAATATGAGAATTTAATTTTTAATTGAGCCTAATGATGTCATGTAATCCATGTAATCAATCTCACCTAGTGGAATAAGGCTATGGTTATTGTAATAAAGCAATAAATAACAAAGGCCTGACAAAAAGATGACCAACAGTATAAATCATAAATATAATATGCAAAGCTCACCGTTCGTTAAAGAAAGGCTTCTTCAAGTGTTTCTCCAAAAGTTTTCGAGCATGTTCTCTAACCTATATATAGGGCAGTAAAAAAAGAATAAGAAAAAATGCAAAACTTCTGACTGGAACGTCAGAGGCAATGATTTAAAAACAGGGATTATTGTCGGCATAGCAAATATGTTACAACCAGACACATAATGGATAAAATTAGAGAAAATGACAGAATTTAGCACAGGTTCAACCAGCAGTAACTTCAGAGAAACAAAACAAAACATATTTTTGACATGGGTCCAACCTGATCTACTATTCCATAATCACTTAAAGTGTGCAAAAAATATCCTGATCAAGGACAGAAAGGCATGATTCTTGTTCCAGTTGCAAATAGCAAATGCAAACATTTTTTGGTGAATAGAAACATAATTTTGAAAGTCATCAATGAACAATCTAACCTTGTTCTCCATAGAACAAAGTGCAAATTTCCAGCCGACAATTTCATTAAGATTGCATAGAAGAGCATCAATCCACTCACTCTTCCCGGAATTAGGAACTCCAGTTACTATGGTCAGTTCTCCTGGTACAACCTGATAAAAGTAATTTAATACAACAATATCAGGATCTACAATTCCATACACAGAAAAAGGGTTGTATTGTTACTATATACCAAGTAACATAAGTTTTGTTAAGAAAAAATTGATGAATAGATAAAATCACAACCTCATGGGAATGTTTTGTCATTTTTTGTTAGCAGATCAAATCACAGATATGAAGCAGTCAAGGGTACATTTAAAAGTATGATATAGAATCACAAACATTAATTTCAAATCAATTAATTATTTCATATAAAATTCCATCAACAACTATTGCAAATGGTGTGCCAAAAATGAGCAAGGAACTGAAAATATGTATCTTACAATTAAAGGACCGATACATGATTCCAATATCCCACTAAATACAAACTCAAAATCATTGTTCTTTTTCACATAATATAATCACAACTCATAACATATTAGACCTTTCCTCTGATGCCTAGTGACATTGAACAGTTTAATAAATCCACTTACCAGTCAGAATACAACAACAGAAAAAACTTAAATATAACAGAATTACGTCATGCTGACATCCTAATTATTTGGTAAGTACACAAAACAATATTCTAAACCAATTCAAACTCTAAAAGAATTGGAATTGAAATTAAAATCAACTGTTTCAATTCCAATTCTAACATCCAGACAGACCCTAATATCTTGGATAGAGATATTCATTAATATCTTGAATTTTTATATTTTAAATTTTTTCTCTTTATTACATGGGTGTTAATCTAGTCACATTAATAGGACAACCTGCATTCAGAGGCTCCCTTATGTTGTTTGATATACTATTATCTGTAAATAAATAAATAAACAAAAAAAACAAATAAACAAAATGTTTATCATATTAAGAAAATATAGCCATGTAATAAACTGTCCTTACATTGTATAAGTCATTCAGATTATTCCACCCGGTTGAGATACCAATGTCATATCCTAAGGTTCGGTGGTAATATGCATCAATCTCATCAAAGTAATCTCTGAAGTTAAACAATCCACGTATTGGATATAATTCTGCATTCTCAATCACTTCCTTGAGTGCATCAGGGCCCAAATACATGAGAACCTGTGAATAAGTTATAAGGTTGCTACAGTTATCAAAGAAGCAGAATTACATACAAACAACTCCGCATGATAAGTGACATACATAAACCAGGCAAGGGGGGACAATTAAGTAGGTGTTTGGAAACACAATAGGAAATAAAAATCTATCAGAAATATATATATGTATATATATAAGCTAATCCAAACAGGTATGCCAATAAAATCAAGCACACTAGACCAACATGAATAGCATACACCAGCCAGTAAAATGTATAATTATAACCTTGAGTTTGCAGTCCTTAGTTTCCAACTTTCCAATCTAGCCTACTAATATAAACATTAACAATAACAAGCCATGTATTGATGAATAATAAATTCACAGACAATGCATGGAAACATGTAGCTGGTTAAGAGTAACCATTACAGTTCTCTCTGTTACATGCATCTTCATTCATAGTTCATTGTCAGTTGACATTATTCAGTGAACCGAAATAAGAGTTGTCTACAGAAAAGTTACAAAAGCATCATTTCTATTCGATATTTTGGGTTTTAATTTTTTAGGGGACACAGTAAGGAAAGTTGCAGGTGAAGGGGGACTTGTGCATGCAAATTGATATCTGACCTCATTTGCATCTTTGCAATTGTCAGACCTCGATTTTCTAGGCCACCTTACCCGCCAACATCTGCAACCACCCAAGAGAGAAAGGTTAAAGAAAATGTGAAACAAGCATGAAAAGAGGAAAACAATCCTCCCATATTTTTTTTTAAAAATGGAAAAAAAATGAATAAACTAAATGCATAGAACAGTGAAAAGAGCTATTCTGTCTTGTCTATCCATGAAGATTTTGAAACAATAACTATCAACATCACATAAAAAGATTTACAGGAACACCCTTTTTTCTTGACAAACAATTCTTTTGAACAAAACATGCAAAAGCAACTAAAAAATAGTTTACCCATACAATATTTTGGCCACTTTCTTGCTTCAAAATTACTCACCCAAATACAATGAATACACAGCACAAACAAAGTAAAATGAAACTACAACCAAAAAATTATTGACATCATCAGCTAATTGAAAGCATAACTGCATGAGATTTTCTCAAATAGATCAATGATTATGAGAATTTATATAGTAATAAAATCAAGACAAAAACATTCTAACTTTTCTTTTCCAATGCGGCGTGCAAGCTCCTCAGCCAAGGCTTGACCAGGTGGATCCCCATCAGTGGCAAGTATAACCCGAGTTGCCTATCAATATAAACATTGAGAAAAAAAAATGAGGAAAGTTTATGGAAGCTGTTTCTTTCTGCACATTCAAAAGAAAGAAATAATAATTAACAAACCTTCTTTAGTTCATCTTTACAGTTCCACAGATACTGATACTTTTTGTCCTAGCTTTACAGAATTAGAAATATGAAAAGAGCATTAGATTACAAATGTAACCACAGTAAAGACCAACAACAGATAAGAAAATGAAAAATTACACAGATAATATTACAGATACATTATACTAAGAATAAAAAAAGACCTTGTCCTGAGGTGGCAACTCTTTTGAGGAGATTGATGGAGGTGCACCATCAGGGACACTGACGCAATTTAAGAAGCCAGCTTCTTCCATTGCCAGCTTGTCCATTTCACCTTCAACCTACAGCGTTAAACGAATATACTAAGCATAAAGCAAAAAACTTTAACCTTCACATAATTTCTACAGAGAACAGAATACATACAATGATTATATCACTGTGTCCCACAATGTCATCCAATCCATAAAAAATCTTTTCAGTATTTGCTTCCTGAAATAAAAGGATATAATCATTATGGGAAAGATGTAATTGTCATAAAATCAGACAAATATAAATATGTACATAAAAACAAATTTGACAACTGACAGAAAACATATGTTAAGATTTAAGATAATATGAAAAAATATCTTCCAGGCTTCCAGCATAATCTAATTATTATGTCAGACATAATATAAAGCCATTCATATGTCTTCATCTAACGATTTAAGCTTTTGGGATAGTTAGTTCATGGCATGGTATCAAAGACTCTATCACAAAATGGTCTAGAGTTTGATCCTTGTTCCCCCCACTAGTAATAAAAAGAATTTCAGCACATGGGAGGTAGAGCTTTGCATTACCCACATGTCAAACCCAAAGGGCTCATGTCAGGGAGCATGTTAGAAATGTAACAAAATCATTCATGTGTCTTCACCTAACATTCGAGGCCTTGGTGATAGCTGGTTGTCATGACGTATACAATGAACACAACAATTTAAAACTAAAGAGGATGAAGGAAAGAAAAAAAGTAGAAGAGAATATGGAAAGCAAAACAATGGCTCTGTACCTATTGGACAGCTAACTAATAACAATGATGATGATGATGAGAGCAGAAAGATAAAGTTGGGAATAATTATCTAGATTTATTTTATTTGATTTGATTGATTATATTTATAACTACATACTATCTATTAATTTAGTAAAAAGACATGCTAATATAATAAGAGAACAAAGAACTTGGATCCTCAGCTATTTCTATGAAGGGTTAACTAAGTTTTTAGTCCTAAACTTTTTCAAAATTTGGTTTTTAATCCCTAAACTTTTGTTTGACTACTCAAGGTCCCTCAACTTTCTTCCATTGAAGTTTTTAGTCCCTAAACTTTTGTTTGACTGGTCAAGGTCCCTAAACTTTTAGAAATTTCAGTTTTTAGTCCTTGAATAAAAGTTTGAACCCATTATTTTTATTTATTTAATGAGATTTCAAGGACTAAAAACTGAATTTTTCAAAAGTTTAGGGACTAAACCTTAATGAAAAAGTTGACAGACAATGACTAGTCAAACATAAAAACCTTAATAGAAAAATAGTTGAAGGACCTTGACCGGTCAAACAAAAGTTTAGGGACTAAAAACCAAATTTTAAAAAACTTCAGGGACTAAAAACTTAGTTAACCCTTCTATGAATAGAAGTCACAAAGGGAGGCACAACCTAACCTACAAAATTGTTTAATGAGATAACCAAGTCTAAGAAAATGTCAGATGAAGGAGGAAAAGCACTTTAGCCCCTGTTTATAAGAACAAAGCAGACATCCAAAATTGTGAAAACAACAAAGAATTAAGCTCACAAGCCACACTCTAAGAGAATTGAATGGAGATTAAGACTAAAGACTCGCATTTCAGAGAAACAGTTTGATTCATAGGGAGGTCAACTATAAATACAATATACCTTTAGTGAAGTTCAACGATACCAGAGAAAACAAAAAAAGATCTACATAGTTTTCATTGACCTGAAAAAAGGCATGATGGGCATAAAGGAAATATCTACTCATCTACAAACTTAATGCCTAGGACTTCCATAAAGGTTATGGCAGTGACTAAGGGTAAGGCAGAAAAAGCAGCAGTTATCTTTTTCTATGGACTTTAGGGAAAAAATCCATGAATCTGACTGTTGGGATACCATTCCACGCACACTGGACGTGTTTAAACATGGAAAATCCAAACATGCTCAGCTCGTGTCTTCTGCAAACTCAAACCCGAAGCTGGACCGAAACCTATTTGACTGAACACCGCCATCTCTGGCGTAGGAGACAACCTCCAGTTAACAACCCATTTCTGGAGAATGAATATCTTTGTTTTCACGAGTAACCTCTCTGTTCCTTGGCCTGTTTCTTTGTTTCAGTCTTTTACTCTAATGCTTTCATCTATTTCCTTCTCCAATCTCTCTATTTGTCTATATCCTCTGAATCTCTCTTTGTTCCTGTTTTATGAGTCTCTCTCTCTATTCCTGTTATATGCATCCCACAGACTAACAATCCCTCATTTCCTCTATGTTCTCTGAATCTCTGTCCACCTCTCTGATCTCTGCTCAGTGGTTCTCACTTTTCTGTTTGCTCTGCAGTTTGTTTAGTATGCATATAAATTATTCTTCATTATTACAGCCACCATGCTTTTGTGGTTCTACAATAGTCCGCATCCACCGTCCATCATTACTAATATTCATCCATAAAGATACAGGAAACTATTGGGAAAACAGAACTAATTTTCTGTTACCAGGCCATAAATTGCTCTCCCATTGTGTTGTGCATCAGTTATGTCTTCACCAACTACCACTAACTGTGAAGCTCTTAATCCAAAAAAGAGAGGGAGAGAGAGGGAGAGAATGTGGAAACAAAGATGGTGGAGGCATTAATCAAAATTACTAGAATCTCCCATATGGCAGTATCTGAATTTAAATACATAAATTGAGGTTACAAGGCCATGAGAGGAAGAGCTCAGTGCACATGCCTATAACTAAAAGGCAACAACACTAATAATCTAAACAAAAAACTTCCATGTTCACGTAATTAGTAGGAGAGATGTTATTTTAATTATGCTCACCAAAATATGGAAAGATGTTTTCCATCTCTGTTGTTTTAACTTTCAATACTAATTAATTCTCAGCATCATCAGTAATTGCTATACCTGCCAAAACATTTTGTTGATGTCTCGATACTTGCAACTAATAAGCCCTCCATTTCGACGATACGGGAATGCAATCACAATCTACCAAACATGTCACAGAAACAGTCAGTAACAGGTCAGTCACTTGTAACAAAAGAGTGGGAATAGAACAGTAGCAGCATTAAGAAAGTAAATGCTTATATATTACCCTTGGAAATAGTTGAACTTTCAAGGTATCATGTTCGTTAAATAAATATCGATGGAAATCCTTGCCTAATTAATCAATAAATGTTGTTGAAAACTGAAAAGTAATATTAAATAGAAAACTGTCATTTTTAAAACTGCTTTTTCAATGAACTAGTAGGTGTAAGTGTAACTGATATCAGTCATATCAAAGTCAAAGTTACTACATATACACCATCGGGTATTTTCTCATAAATGAAACCAAAACCAACCTCAAATGTTTTTTGGATCTCTTTTTCAATTAAAGAAACTAGACAATCATAAGGAATTTTAACGTAGAGGAACTATCATACATGGAAGATACATATTCATATTCAGAATATTATATCCCTAATTCTTTAATCATTTAAAAAAGTACGTAAAATCTGTTCTGTCTTGGTAACAGTACCATCAAACTTACATTGTTTACTAAATGGATCATTATTATCTTAAAATGTAAATATTCTATGTCACTCAAATTAAGCTCATAATTTGGCGGTAAACTGCACCTGATCGTCATATTTTCTCTGCTTGACACCATTTCTCTCCAGAGTCTGTTTTGAAATCAAGCGCTCTGAAAAGTACACAACCAGCTGAAAGAGGGCAAACAAACTCGCATTCACCACATTGATTGGAAATTGAAAAACTAACTATTAGATAAATAAAACATACAAAGCCTGACACATCAGGCATCAATTCTAATCATTAATGGCTTGTTTGTATTTCTGTTTTTAGTGAACAACAACCCACCACTTTGTGTTTGTTACTTTCAATAATTAGTTTCATGCATATACAGAACAAATAGGCCATAACTAAATACAGAAAAGAGAAACAATATGATAAAACAACGACTCTGCTGCCAAGACATAAAGCACTCAATAGCATAGCAGGGACAGAAATTAGCAATAAATATTAGCATATATACAATTGTAATGGGACAGGATCAAATTCAATTGACGCTGAGTGTCAAACTTAGCAAAATTAAACCTTTTAATAACTTTTTACAAACATTAATTTTATAAATCCAACCATAGCATTAAAAGTTCTCATGAAATATATCAAGTCCACAAAATTTTGTACAATTTAAAAACTAGTAGATACTTCTTGCACCACTTCATTTAAACACTAAATGTGTTTTTCACACATTCAGTTTCACATTTTGCTATTATCTCAAATGTGAAAACGTTTCCAACTCTGTTTCTAGCAAAAGGCAATTTTGATGTAGCTTTTAAATTTGGGTCAGGAATACAAACCTCTTTTGATACTTTTGAACAAAAGCTTCCAAACATAAACCACTTCACTTGAAAATAAATTTTAACCAAAATCATTTCACAAAATCATCTAAAATCAAGCAACACTCACCCAAACATACACTAAGCAATGGAGGACAGGATTTTGTCATGAGCAATATCTGCCCCTCAGATTACTAGTATAGCTCACCCAAAAATCATAAAGCCCAGGGACAAAATTACATAAGGTAAAATCTAGTAACCTCATCACAAAGTGGTTCTAGTTCCAATTCCTCCTCTGTAATTTTTCTTATCTTTTTAACCGGGTCTACTTGAGTTCTTGCAGAACTGCTACCAGCAAAGGCCTACAGCAGAAGGTAGAAAAATGAACCAAATACCACATCTGCCTGTGTTAATCAGGACCTGACCTGCTGGAAAATGACAATATCTAACCTGTGTACTGCCTTTCCACCCACACTTTCCACGAAAGCAATTCCATGCAGCAGATCCCCTAAAACTCAAAATTTGCCAAAATTAAAACAAAGTAGATGTCCAATCAGCTATGAAATAGAGTCAAATAAGTTTATGAGAAAAATGATAAATATCATACCCATCTGGTGCAATGTAAAGAGATAAGCTCCTTTCTTCCTGATCGCCACCTAGGCACTAACAAAAAGAATAATATTAATGGTACATCTACCTAATGCAAAAATCACGTTCAAATCCCACTGGGATGTATGAAATGTTGATCCATGTAAGGAGAATGAACTACTCTCACTGCATAGTCCCACTATCCCAGAGCAAAATGGAGATTAAAAACAAACAAGTTAAATACATTGGTTTGAAACACTCTTCAATTCACGCTTTCGGGGATTGTCATTTTTAATAGTATAATCTACTCCCTCAACACAAAAATTAAAGCTTCCCCTTCAAATAATCACCTTATGCCAAACTTCCTATTCCATACCAAAAAATAAAATTTTCACACAGCCCCACACCTGAAACATGATCAATAACAAAGACACTTTTTTTAAGTCTCGAGTGTAACAGCTATTTGGGGACAGACAAGGTCTAACAAAACTGCAAAACTTTCCAAAGCATTAAAACATCACAGTTGAGAAGTCCTACTTTCAAAAAAGCATTCAACTTTGAAGAAAGGCAAAAGACACACCTCTGGACAGAGCAAGTGATTGTACTGCCCTGGCTCACACATTCCAGTTTCCATTCCAATAGCCTCCAACTTCTTTTTCAAAATATTTAACTGAAACTCCACACTCTTCTCCATAGGGCTCTCCAATTGAACTTGGGAAAACAAAACCAGCAACACAAAGAGTTAGCAACTTTACAAACGTTTAAGGTTGTCCTATCCCCAACAGTAAAGGGCACCATACCTGGTCTAGGGATGCTGGCATGAGAGGAACCGTGGTAGCCATTGGTTCTGAGTGGCGATGGAGGGTTCCTTGAAATGGGTTTGGAACAAAACACAGTGAAGAAGGGTCTGTGAGAGGGAAAACGGCGCCTTTGAGAGAAAAACGTGTTTTTGAGGTTTGGGAATGGAGAAGAGTGGAAGAGGGTTTGAGTGTTCATGGTGGTGAGTTTTAAGGAGGTGAACAAGGGAAGTAGAGTGTGGGGATAACGAAGACGCATGCTTCTTTCTTGTTCCTTTATTGCAGAGTTTTTTTGTTTTGCGTGTTTCTCTAACAGGGCTTCATGGTTTCTGACGTCTGTGAGTGGAAGAGTGGCAGAGAGGGTTTGCCGTTTTGGTTTAAGGCTTTAGGTGTTCGTGACTGGATTTGGCTGTATTTAAGGGAAAAGAAATTCCAAATTAGTTGATTTTAATTTATTAGTTTGATTCGGATTCTAAAAAGAAATTGTAAACCAAACTCATAATAAATGGGTGATTTGATTTGAATCATCCGATACTATTGATTAATTTTTTTCTTAAAAAAATAATTTAAAAAAAATTAAAAATAACATAATTTTATTTCCATTTTGACAAAAAAATATGTCATAATACAATATAAACAACATATTTTAATGTTTTACTTAAAAAAATATTTAAATTTTATTGACTTATAAATAACTAAATAATAACATAAATCATAAAAAATAACACATGATTAAATTATGAAACTCCATCTATATATTAATAAATTAAATTATCCAACATCGATCTTAAAATAAATTAAAGAAAAACATTGATCTTAAAGTAACATAATGAAAAGATTCAAAAGAAATTTGAAAAATATATATTTGATACTGAATCAATTAATATTTAATTTTAATTGGTTCTTTAGGTTCAACTCAATAAAAAAAATCCAAACTAATTTAATAAATTTAGTTCCAATTGTGTTAGTCTAATTGATCTAAGTGATTAACACCCCATTTTTTAGTAATGCCTAAAGAGAAAGTCTACGACAAATAATTGGTGTTGTGTGTAGGGTAGGGTAGTAATGAGTTAGACCAAATGATTTTTATTTGATTTTCTGTTGAAAAAAGTTTAGTAGTTAATTTATATAATGATTTGTTGTTTAAAATGGATATGTTTTGGGATTATAATCATATTGAATAATTTGTATAATGATTTGTATTCAATCTAATGTTTTAGTAAACGGAAAAGAGAGAAATTTGATAATTGCGAGCTAGAATGAGTAAACATATTTAAATATTATTGTAGTGACCAAGAATTATTTCCTGTAATTAGAGATTAAAGAATTTTCTATTATTTTAAAAAAATTATTATATAGAGATTTTATCACAGATAATATATTCTTGATATTAAATGCCTCTACACTTGCTTTTTAGCAGTATTTTTTGTGTAATTACTTGATATCTCTTATATTTTTTAACTTTGTTTGTGTCTTATTTAGTTACTTGTTAAATAAATAATCTTGATAGTTTTTTTTCACATAATATACTCTTGATAGTTGACCAATAAAAAATACTCTTCATAGTTGAAAATCTAATTTTCTTGTTTTTTCTTTCGTGATCTTGGTCCTTTTTGTTTATTTTGTAGTGATCCATTCTTGAGAGATGCTTTAGAAATTTTTTCGAAACATCACCATTACATTTGTAGGATTTATTTTTAATGTTGATGAAAATCTTGTGCTAGCTTAAACTTGTCAAAAAAAATTGGTCAACTTAAAGCTAGTTGCCTCTGGGAGCATTTACTATCTTTCTGTACTAGCTTAAGCAAGTCACCTTAAAGGAAAATTAATACTTTCTATGCTAGCTTAAGCCAGTCAATAAATTGTCCATCTTAAGCTAGCTAATCTGATAAGCCCAAGTAGAGAAACTCAATCACTATATAAAGGGGACCATTTTTTTATCTATGAAACTATATAAAGGGGCACCATTTTTTATCTATGAAAATCGAAGACATTATGAGAAAATTTACAACAATTCACACACCTTTGTTTAACTAATTGAACTAGACTCCCTTGACATATAAAAGGGAACCTAAAAACATAAAGAGAGGTTTCCAAATCTTGTAATTATGGAGGCAAAGAGGTCAAAGACATTTGGGTGGTGACTTCCATGCTTATGTATTCATCTTTCCTTGGCTTTCTATTAGTTTCTCTTTTCTATATGACTATGACTAGCTAATTTCATCCTTGTTGGGGTTTGATGTAATTAAATCTCCTATGTGATTCCTACATTATTTTTAATCAATAAAGTATTGTTAGTTTCTTTTCCATACTTGTTGCTTGCTCTTGGTTTGATCATCTGAATGCATAATTCTTTTTATTTGATTGTAGTTGAGAAATTTAATCGAACTACGAACTAAAGAGAAATAACCAACAAATTTTCTGTCTAGGGATAGGATAAAAGTCATTACTTGCCATTAAACCCTCATTAGAATAATTGTTAGGTTGGTGATAACATAGACTTAATTGAACAAGGATAATTAATGATACATAATAGGTTGATTCAACGAATTTAAACTCCAACAATTTTTCACCATTGATATAACCCAATTCATTATGCATACCAGGTGTTCGACAAAATTCCACAATTAACTTTCTTACTTTTAATCTTTTTTAATTTATGCACTTGTTTTTAAATTTAGTCAATTCATCATCCAAACTTTCATAGTCTACCAAATTTAGTGTTAATTACCCAAATATCGCAATGTCTTTGCGTAGGTGACTTTACTCATTACTATTGTTACTTGAGCAATTTGATAAACTAGTTGTTAGAAATTATTTACTTCATTAGAAATTTAGAATGGTAACAATATTAACAATCTACCAGTTTCGTTATAAGATTTACGAATGGAACTTGTCCAAATTAAAGGTTGTTACTTAATTAACCTAAAAATTGGAATCTATTCCAAACTTGCATTACACCAAATATTTCTAATTAGAAGGGCCAAGAATGAATCAATACCTAACAGAAAGCTCATACATAATACATAGTTTACACAAGGAGCATATAATACAAAAGCCATGTATACAAGACTGACATATCCTAAGTAACTCACTAAAGTTATCGGAAAGGTGTCATGTGACCCTTACAGAGGACTTCAGTTTTGGAACCTTGAAGCTGGAAGAGAACAGCTTTGGAGTATCAGAGGTGGGAATAACTGGAGCCTCTTTCCTCTTCATGCTTTTTGTTTTTGTCCCCTGAACATTAAGATTCAGGAAGCAAAAACAAATACGTAACGCATTCTTTTTCTCAATTATAAAACAAAATCAAGAAGTTATATAAATTTAAAACTATCACTCTCAACATGACATACAGGAAGTATCAAGAAGTGATATTGGAGAATACCATCCACACTACTAGAACATGACATAATGATGGGAAGTTTTATATAAATCTAAAATTTCGTATCATATAGCCAATATAAGGCAGCTCAATAAGCAATAAATATGCTAAACTGACTGTATCAGGTTGACAAATTATTGTGGAATGCATGAAGTTGCAAATTTAGAAATGGATTGCTAATAAAGAAGAAAAAAGTATTTGCAGACAACAAAAGACAAATCGTGGTTGGGGGGAACTCATACAATGAGCACACATTTTCAATTGAAATGAATATATTATGTTGTCATACTTTAGTAGAAAATTCTACCATTTGGATTTTGAAAGCAGGCTACCACTAACATACACCATGTTCCAAGAACAAAATCCTGGACTCTAATGATCCATGAAAGCCAACGCCCAACAGTAACCAATGGTACCACCAGCAAAGAACATGAATGATACAAAGCAGACAAAATTAACTAGACAATATAGGAAGATAAGCAATTAGTAAAAGAGCAGGCCATACCGTTTCAGAGGATTTGGCTGGAACCGGTGCATTGGGAGTACATATTTCTTTTTTGGAAGTCATATTTCTTCTACTTCTGTTGCTCTTAACAACTCCTGACTCAGGTGCTTTAGTTCCTTGTGTGCAATGATTTAAAACAGGTGGTGTAACTTGGTTGTTCCTGAACTTTCTTAAAGATTCCAACTCCACTGAAAGTCCAGATATTTCTTTGTTTAATCTTTTTGTCTCAGCTTCCATCTCAGCCATTTTACTTTGTAATTCTGATATTTTACTATCCTTTTCATATTTTTCAGACTGTAGCTGCTCCATGCTAGAAACAAGTACCTTTATCTTTTCATTTGCTTTTTCTACTTCAGCTTCTTTAGTCCTTAATTTATCAGCGTAATCATTCTCCATTATGTTATATTGATTCCACACAAATTTCTTTTCTGCCAAGAGTGCCGTCACCTCCGAATATTTTTCTAAAGCAAGCTTATCATACTCACCTTTTAACCTACTAAATTCATCTTTGATTTCACTGGAATACTTCTCTTTTTCTGCAGTATTATTCCTAGTGGGCTTGTTCCCTCTGTTTGTGCTTCCTTTCTTCTTCAAGTCAGTATCCTTAGATGATGTTCCTTGATCCTGTTAAAAGTGACTGCTCAGCATAATGTAAAGCATAAGAAATAAAAAAAAAAAAAAAAAACTCAACAAATATGCAAGGCTGACAACAAATAACATACTTCTCCATTAGAGGATTTACGAGAAAGGATTTCAAACCATGCTTTAAAATCTGCCAACTCATCCTCTGTATGCTCTGCAATCAAAAGATAAATGAATACAAGTCAATAAATGCAGTTAGAACAATTTCAAATAATAATTCAAACCCCTATATTTGAACAATTGACAAAACCTTCCCTTGAGTATAAAAAATAAAAGATATTGATAATTTAAAGCATCTTATCCAAAAAATGAAACTAAAAAACATCCAGGACCAGGAACTTTCAAAATGGGTTCCCCAATCCATAATTTAACCACCTAAGCAAACCCTTACAGTCATGTAAAGTTACTTACATCAGGGAAATGCAAATAATCCCAATCTAAGTATCATGAACCATGTTACATCCAGGACCTTTTCCAAGATGACAGTAGAAAGTCACCTTATTAGCCATTTCTTCCAGTCACATATTAGATAACATTGTTCGCATTTAAGAAATTATTAATGCAACTCTTCTTCTATGCAAATAATTCCAGTCTGGGGTCAAAGAGAATGCATGTTCTCTAGTGTCCCCCAAAACTCAACTCAGGCACTTGAAATAACAAAAATCTACAACATATCAAGAAACTATCCATAACAAAAAGTTCACTCCAATCTCCTTCCTTGATAGAAAAAACAACAAAACCAACTCTCTACTCCTTGAAGGCAAAACATTCAGGAATAAAACATCAAATTCAGAATCTTACACCAAGAACCAAAACCGAACATTCCCCCCCCCCCTAAAATTAGGACAAAATTAAATTTTTTTACAAGAAATCAAAGAAAAATGACTGACCCAAAATCCATTTTAACATAGCGGCCTCTCTGTGCTTCAAACCCAGCGCAAAATCCGCCTTTGCCACCTCGAGCGACCGTTTCTTCTCCTCAGACGTCAACATCCCATTCATCTACACAAACAGTGGCAATGAAAGCATTAATAAAATAAGTACAAAAAAAACCAACTTTTATTTTAAATTTTAGGGAAACCCTAAAAGAGAGAAAAAGAACAATTACCTGAGAAATTTGATCCTTGTGACATCGAACATCAGAGACCCACCCTTCGTGCTGCATTCGAAGGCGGTCTTCGAGAAACTTGTGGCGGCTCGCGAAGGAGTGAAGCTGGTTCTGCTGACTGCGCACCATCTGAACCAGCGATTTGAAGATGTTGCTCCAGTTTCTGCGTTCCGAAGAAACGACGTCGTTGGAGGGTTCTGCTTTTCTGGAATTGCGCATCGTGAAATTCAGAGAAAAGCGTGAGTGAGTGACTGAGTGAAGAATTTGAATTTGGAAGAAGCGACAAAATTCTGAATAGCGAGAGAATTGCAAGTTGCAACGGTCGAATTTTTCGTCGTTAGAGAGACTCGAAGACAGTGATTTCAAAAACTTGAATGCGTTTGTTTCAGTCTTTCAGATTTCGAATGTAAAATAAAGGATGGTGGGCCATCTTATCCTTTACGACCCGGCCCAATAAGTATTCTCTCACTGAAAGGTGGGTGGGACAAAGGCAGAGTAAACACGTCCGAATATTATTTTTTTTTAAAAAAAAACTTAACCTTTTGTTGCTGTAAATTTTTTATTTTTTTAATTTAATCCTTATAAAAATTTAATTTTTTATTTTACTTTTGTTTCCATCCTTAGTGAATTACTTTGAATGCTTACATTTTTAATAATGATGATATTATCCTTATGTCATGTCAAATGATAATATAATAATTTTATTAACGTTATAAAAAATTTCATGTGAATAAATGATTATATCACAAAAAGTATTATGTCATCGTAATGATATTATTGGAATTAAAAAGTGACATATTTTTAAAGATTAAAATAAATATAAAAATGTCATATATTTTAGGGGATGAAAACAAAAAAAAAATATTTACAAGAACTAAAAATAAAAAAAGTCTAAAGATTAAAAGTAATGAGTGACATGTTACAAAAGGAAAAAATGTTATACACTAATAATATAAAAAAATTTAAATAATCATTTAATCATAATTTAATATATATATATATATATATGATAAATTTATTGTTTTTTAAATTAATAATTGAATGATAGTATAAACATTAAACTCTTAAAATATATATATATATATATATATATATATATATATATATATATATATATATATATATATATATATAAAGTTATGGTGGAAACCTCTACTAGTATTTCAAGTGAGGCTACAAAAGAAATATGTAGTTAATGATTCGTTGGAGATGGAAGTGGATAAAAGTAGTGGTGATGCTGATACAAGTCTCCCTATAAAGATAAATTGTTTTCTAGGGAAGGACCTTTTCCTTTTTCTGTTGATGGACGATGCTTTGGAGTCCCTAAAGAAGAAATTCATGCTCCTATTTCTAAGGTGGTTTTGAAACGATATAAAGAGATTCATATATCAGATGAAGAATTTTAGAATTGGTGTAAGACATAGAAGAGTTCTCTTGTAGTTTTCGTTTTGGGGAAGAAAGTGGCTTTTCGGCTTTTGGAAGCCAAACTCATTAAGGAGTGACCAAAAAGGGCTCTATAAAAAATATTAATGTATCAAGGGATTATTATCAAGTTTTTTTTACTTTTGATGAACACTATAATTTGGCCTTTTCGGAGGGACCATAGATGGTGGCGAATCATTATATTTTAGTGCAAACATGGTAAATCATTATAATGTTGGTAGAAGATTAGCTGCATTATGTGTGGATTCAGATGTCAGAAATTCCAATTGATCCATTCAATTAATGATGATTTTCTTCAAATGGTAGGTTCAACTTTGGGAGTTATGCTTAAGGTGGACTAGGGTTACTACTATACAAGCTTGGGGACAGTTTGCTAGGATTTGGATAGACTCACCATAGCCAAATTTGGGTTTTCTTCTAACTAAAATCTACTTTGCGATTCTTAGTCTTTTCCAAATCCTTAAATCTTTCATATTGGCCGGTCATCAATCTCAGCTATCCATAGTTTAATGCTTAAATATTTTTCTTTTTTAAAATACGTAACTTTTTTGCTTTACTCTTTGTACATTTTTTTTTTTTGTTTTTAGCTACTTCAAATATGTAATTTTCTATTTTATTTTTAGTCTCCACAAATATGTGACCTTTTATTTTAGTTCACACAGTTATGTTACCTTTTGTTTTTAATTTTTGAAAATGTCACTTTATTTTAGTCCATGTAAATATGTTAGTTTTTTATTTATTTTTGTCCCAACAATTATATAACTTTTTATTTGATTAAAATATGTTTTTGGTTCTTATTATATTAATAATGTTTATATTTTGTTTTTGTAAAATAATTTATTCATTTTTCATTCTTATAAAATTATAATGTCACATTTCGAACCTATACGTAACAATTTGTGGAGGTTTTAAATGTGAGATTAAAAACTATTACAAATTGTAAAAAAAAACATCACAAAATGTAAACAAAATACAGAAATTACATTTTTTTAAAAATTTTTTACTCTGTAAATTGTGCCGACCATTTTGTTATTTGTGATAATTTTAATCTTCAAAAATCATCGCATTTGTTTGAATTTATCCGATTATTGATCTGGATCAAAATATGACGTTATAATTTTACAAGAATAGAAATTTTATAGGGACGAAAATCAAATTTTACCAATTTTTTAACCAATTTTTTAAGGATGAAAACAGATTGTATCCTTTTTATTTTGTAGTTTGGACAAATATGTCACATTTTGAATTTAGTCTTTAATGACATTTGTTAACTTGGCAAATCATGATATCATGATGATGTCATCATCATTATGCTTAATGAAATAGATTAACGACAACAACTAAAACAAATAAAAATAATAAAAATTAAAAGTTATTTTTTTATATAATTTTTTTTTCTATTTTTACATCACCTATTAACATCATGCTATATGTTAAATAATAAATTTATAACGAAAAATTATAAAGTTAAAAAAATATTGAATAACTCAACTTCATGTTTTAAAAACAAATAATCAAATTCAGAATCTAAACTTAGCTTGTTTAAATAGATTAATCAAACTCTCAAACAATTTTTTTCAGGTCAAGGCAATGTTAGTATTATACTAATCTTGTTTACACTCATAAGCTCAAATATCACCTTGATTATAATTTAACAAAAAAATTGTTAATCCTGTGGTTATTGTTGTTTGCTCTTTACTTATAATAATCTACTATATATATTAAGTGATATAATTCAGTTGATTAGGTGGAATATTTGAGTTTTTATAAATCTCATAATATTCGTTTTTAAGTGTAAATAAAGTTTGAATAAAAATTATTTTCATCAAGAATTAAATTTGAGTATTACTTAACAATTCAATTGTAACTTTCAGCATATTAATCTTTATACTTAATTGATAACTTGATTTCTTGTTTAAATCCAAATCATAAGTAGTTCAATAAAGAACAACAAATGATGCATGCATTTAAAGATCTAACGAGCTTATATTTTTTTAGCCTGTTTTCTGATTAAACATTTCATGTAACAAATTATTAAAGATTCTTTATAAAAAAAAATTGCATATACTTTAGAGAACCTTGATCTCAACTTGTTTATATCTAAGTTGTGAAGCTTTCCCATGAGTTCTTTTTCATTAACTGATTGATAATATCTTATTTATAGATCACATTAGTAAAATCTAAATTTTCTTAATTTTCTTTTATTATCTCTATAATTACATTCATTGACTTTTTTTTTTACCAATTACATTCATTGACTTATTAACTGTCTTTAGGATTCTCTTTTGTAGTGTCTTTCAATCGATCTATTTCATACTTCATCATTAAAATTACCCCACTCCTAGCTCCTAGCCCTTCCTTTCATACATTAATAACTGATGGATTAAATAAGATAGAATATTTCATCTTAATTATCTTATTTTTCCTTATTTTGCTTATCAAAGAAACACTGAAGAGTTATTTGGTTTGATTTATTTATTTTTATACTTTTAATTATAAAACTATTTATTTTCATTTTGTTTCTTTTTTAAAAAAAGTTTACATAAAAATAGTGAATTTGTTATTATTATGATTATTCATTTCTATTTTCACTGTATATTGTACAAAATAAAAACAAAAAAGCATTTTCTCATACGAAACAACCTGTAGTTACCTATCTCTACATGATGGTTTTTCTCTTATGATGATTGACATTAGAATGGGTAATTAAGTTGACCACTATAATTTTCTAGACAATCAATTCTCTTCTTCTTCCCTCGAGTCGCTCTCTTATTGTTTCAATTAAAATTAATCAATCCTCCATCCTCACCAGCTCCAATAGGGTTAGGACTATCCTTCAACTTTGTCCATGTTGTGCTTGCCAAATAATATCTTATTAATCAAGTTTTTTTTACAACAATTCATGCAATGCGTGGATCTATATGTGTGATTAGAATTTATTAGGTGATCTAGTATCTTATTGTTGAATTATATATAGAGAAGTTTCACTTTTTTCTGTTCTTAATTAGAACTAATTAGAACGAGCAGTAATATCTCTTTAACCTCTTGTTTCTTATACATTCTTGATGAACTCAAGTCTCAAAAGGCAATGTGTAAATGTATATATGTTGGCAAATAAATTTTCTTTTCATTAACTTTGACAAATTCTGTTGAAAAAACATCATAACAAACATGCCATTCAAGTTCAAACCACATACAATATGTATTATTAACAAAATGATAACAAATATGAGAACTGAAGGAGAGGATATATATGTGGCGGAATTTGTAGCAAATATAGCACCCCAAATGTTTATATTTTGTTCTGCTTGACATTTTATGCATACCATCTTATTCAATTTTTTATTTCTTTTGTTTATCATGTTTCTAGCTAGATTAATTCTTGTTTAGAGTTTCAACTATTTCTTAAACTTTTTTTGTTTCTCATACATTCACATAATCACTTAATATTTTTTTGTGTGACTTCAAATTCAGTGCATCAAAGGGCACATAATTTTTTGTTCTCCCTGCTGTAGCAAGTATGGCACAAGTGTCCCTTTTGCTCAATGTTCATCGGGGACAAGCGTTGCCAAGCCATTGAGACCGTGATGGAATCATTGAAAACCGTGTGCTGTAATGCAAAACATGGTTGTAATGCAATTGTGAGGTACAGTGAGAAACGTGAGCATGAGAAGACATGCATCTTTGTACCGTGTTTATGTCCCCAGCCACGTTGCGATTGGATTTCCAATTCCAACGAATTAGGGCAACATTTCAATGTGAAGCATTTCTACAAGAGAATATCATTTAAATACGGAGAGTTTTTTTATGTGTCGCTGAGGCGCGACACCCGACGACTCGTGTTCTTCAAGCTGTAAGTGATGGAAAATTGTTTGTGATCAGCAATGATGAGAGGGAGAAGGAAAATCCATTGATTCTTTTTCATGTTGGGCCTGACTCGTGGATCCCTGAGTTTGATTATGAAGTTAGGGCAAAGTTTTATGGTGCACTTCTATTGCGTTAAACTTTTGTGGAGAGCACTCAAGAACTGAAGTTTGAGTTTTCTTTAGCAACCGTTTTACACATTCCAATTGAGATGTGGTCTTCTTGTAATGGACAGATCAAATTGCAGTTTCTGATTACTACTGTGAGTGGTGCATTTAAGGTTGTTAGTGAACAAAAGAATGAGCTAATAAACGATCCAACACCAAACGGGAGGCCCAAAAGGATCAGGAATCGCCCTGCTGGATTGGACGATTTTTATCCCTAATAGCAACCGATATTCATGAATACTTCACTCATATATATCTATCAAGTGTCAGTCTTTAAAAATGTTTTAAAAATTAATCCAAACAGAAACATAGAAACATTTGTAGACACAGTGGAGTGATTTATAAGGACAATGATCTATAAATTTTATTTTGCTGTTAGTAATGTTGTTAATTTGGAATATTTGGTAATAATTAACAATTATATATTTATTATATTTTATCAATATTTATACATATCTATATCTTGACATGTATTTCACGCATATCATATCCTATATATGTTAGAATAATGGTATCAAATATATGTTCTTTTTTTGTTAGCATATCAGATACTTGTTGTATTGGATACATATATCTTGACACATTATTATGGGGTTTGTTGATTTGCTTTTGGGTTTGTTATTTCCTGCTATGATGGTTTTTCCTTTTGGAAGTTGTTATAAGTAGTGTCATATATATGAAAGGGGATAAGATAAAGAAGAACTATTCCATCGAATTCTAATTCTTTAATTTCTTTCTTTCTTCTGGAGGTATTTCTTGACGTCATATAAGAAAAGGTTCTTTTTGATTTTATCAGCAGGGTCAGTTCTTATCATTCGGTTCCAAGAATCACAGACCGATTGGAAGATGATGCAATTACCAAGTGCTACACATGCACTATGACGAGGGCACATCTAGACCTTAGAGGACTTTAATGTATGCTTGACTTGTTTAATTACTTTGTTATGTTTCTGTTTGAGTGCATGGAGTCTTGTTTATCGATATCGAACAATATGTTGTAATAACTTTGTAAACGGTTAAAATAGACCTTGGCTGATGAATGTGAGGGGTGTTGTTACAAATTTATTTATGTCTATGTTATACAAAATTAGCCGAAAAATTAGTTTAAAGTTGAAAGTTAATTAATTAAATTATGAGTGTTAGATAAAGATAATTGTTAAAGTAGTTGAAAAATATAAAATAACAAAAAATAATAAAATTATGATTTATTTTAAAAAGATAATTAAGAAATTAGATAAATATATTAAAGATAAAAATGAAAAAAATATATAAAAGCTATTAGTATTTTAAAAAATGTTATTTTAAGTAAACATTAAAAGTTACTAAAAAAATTATTTATTTAATAATTACAAAATTTTGACTAATAAAAAAAATTAAAAATTAACTGAAATGTGTTGTTAAATATAATTTATATAATTATTTGTTTTTGTGTGTGTACAACTTTAGGTTTTGAAAAAAAAAAGTCATTTAGTCGTTTGTTTTTTGTTTGAAGAATATTCTCTACTTGTAGAACTTTTTTTTTGTGTGAAAGATGCTTATTCTTGAAAATTATTATTTTTTGTTTCATATAAATAAGAAATAAAAAAAGTTGGCAAGTGTAGTGTTTAAAAATTATTTCCAAAAGTAATATATCATTTTCATTTTTAAAACCAAAAATATCAAATCATATGTTTAAGTTGTTTTGATTTTCTATTTTTAGTTATTTATTTCTTTTTACTATCTAAAAATATTTTTGAAAAATTATTTTCACTAAAAAACAAAAAACACTATCAAATACAAGTTTTTGTATTGGGATCGAATATAGTCCTTGTGGTATTTACCATCCCTAGAGTTTTTTTTTCTTTCTCGTTTATATTTTTATTCTCTTAATTTATTTAAAAGTATTACTAATACTTTTCACTAAAATGCTTAAAAAAATACTTTTCTCTATATGTTTTTTATTCTATTTTTTTCACTATATATATATATATATATATATATATATATTCTAAATAACATTTAAAAAAAATATTACTTGTAAAGTTAAATAATTACATTCATATATTATATGATGTATTCACCTATTTTTTTCTTCTCTTTCTTCTATGTAGATCACCTATCACACATATATCTTCTACAGCACAACACTTAATGGAGGCTAGGGCTCAAGGAGGGTCCACCCATAAGTCATGACTATTTAAAAAAAATAATATTTTGTTCAAATCTAAAATGAAAAAAATATTTTCATCGTGAACTCAACTAGAGCAATTTTAACCCATCCTTATTCCTTGGCCAAAATAGTTTCATCTTGACCTCACTTAGAGTAATTTCAACTAAAGTATTTTTAACTTAACCTCAATCAAATCATTTTTAACGTAGTCTTAATTGATTAAGACATCAACTCGGTCTTAATTAGAGTATCTTCAATTGGATCTTAGCCAAAGTATCTTCATTTTGACCTTAGTTAGAGTATCTTCACTTCGATCATGGCCAGGGCATTTTCAACTCAGCCTAGACCATGACATCTTCAACTCTATCTCCTCTAGGACATCTTTAGTTTGGCCTAGACCAAGGCAATGTTGGCTCAACCTATGTCAGAGAATCTTTAGCTTAACATTGGTCGAGGCAAAATCCTAAAGGACAATTTAATATTTGAAAGAATACAAATTATGATTTAATCCTTGAATATGTCAAAAAATTATAATAATTACATATGACCGTTAAGTTTCTAAGACTATTTTGTCATTAAAATACAATATTCAAGATCAATTTGATATTAAATTATAAATTTTAGGAGTTCATTTGTTATTAAATTATACACAGAACATACTTGTCATACTTTTTTACATATTATAATTTTGTTTATATTTGGTCAAAATTTTTATAGATCATAATTTTATATTTATATTTGGTCAATTTTTGTTTTTTTTTATATTTATATTAAATTGAAAGAGAGTCCATTGAAATTTTTTGATGGGTTAACCTGGCCCAAAGTTGCAAGCCCACATCCACAATCTGGTTCGTTCACTCGCAGCACCACAATCCCTAATTCCACATTTTCCCTTCGTTCACCATTTCACCTCACCAGTTAGCGAAAATTTCAAGTCCAACGACACTCACTTCGTGCAGGTAACGCATGCTTGCTTTCTTACTTTCGTTTTTTTCTTTTCAATCGAAGGAAATGCTCTGTTTCATTAGATAGATGGAGCCGACAAATTCAACTAGCTAATCACCCTCACTATTGTTGTTAAGTGGTTCTTCTCAGCGGCATGAAAAATTCCAATTAATGTACTATCAACTTGAAAATTTGATTTAATCCTCTGAACGAATGGCCTTGCACCCCCCTTTTCTCCTTTGCTGATTGCAGGAGTATCAAATTTATAAAGTGTTTTGTGTTTCGTTCTATTGGCTACCATTAAGTTCTATTTGCTTACTAGCTTTTTCTTTTGTTGGGAGTTGGTTGTGATTCAATTATGGTTCCTGTTTTGTTGTGTGTGAATTGTAAAATATGCATATTTCAGTATCTGGGGCAGAAATATATGAGATGAGCATTTGATGTTTTGATTTGGATTGTAACAAGAGTGTCTTGAGATATTCTACAGGAATATCTGGATTCTAGTTTAGATAGCTTCCCAATTCATTAGCTGATTTTGTGATGTTTATTGGAAGGAAAATGATGAGTAGACACCCAAATGCTAATTGACACTTAGACAGATAAAGAAAGACAAGTTTAGGTATGATAGGTGATAATATGATGTAATAGGAAGAAAGATAGAGAAACGTGGGTGTACTGGGTGTTCACATATCATTGCTGTTATTGAAATTGGAAGTGTTAGAAGTTGATGCTTTATGTGTTTAGCATTTTCTGCCTTCTTTTGTGGTGATCTCTTCTGTTCGAATGGACTTGGGTGAGAATGCGGATGAATATCTTAAGTTGTATTTGTTATCATGTATGTTATATGTCATGTGGTACACAGCTCAACCTTAGCATGTTGGGAATTTGTTTCAGGGGTGGTGCTACTAGTTTGTTGAAAGAGCATCTTTTTTCAACCTCTTGATTTCATGAGTCACTATTTTGATTGAACAAGAGATGAGATTTATGCCCCTTTCCAGATTAATTTTCCGTCTCCCTCGTCATTATACACATGGGCCTTTGCAATCTCGTGCCTTACAGACTGATTCTGTTCTTAAAGATCCTCAGGCTAAGCCAATAAAGTACAAAATTCCTCAATTCTATGATCCCTATGGCCCCAGACCTCCACCCTCAGAAAAAATCGTTCAGCTTGCAGAACAAATTGAAGCACTATCAGAAGAAGAACGTGGTCAAATTATGCCCACTTTGTCAGAAAGATTAAAGCTTCCAAAGTTGCAGCCAATTTCCACAGATGGCATGGACATGGGTACAGAAGGTGGTGGTGCTGCTGGACTGAAGGTTGAGGAGAAAAAGGCAGAGAAAACAGCTTTTGATGTGAAGTTGGAGAAATTTGATGCTGCTGCAAAGATCAAGGTGATTAAGGAGGTAAGAGCATTTACCAACCTAGGATTGAAAGAGGCCAAAGATCTTGTTGAAAAGGTTCCAGTTGTGCTAAAACAAGGAGTCACAAAAGAGGAGGCAAATGAAATAATAGAAAAAATAAAAGCTGCTGGAGGAGTTGCAGTCATGGAGTAGAATTTTGATTGTTGGTTGAGATCACAATTCTTCATTTCCAATATGTTTTTAAGTTGCCATACGCGTGGTGAATGACTGTTGGAAGAAAATTATAAAGGCACGAAGCAGATTTAAGGGTTAATAACCAATTGTTGAATAATCTATTTGAATCAATTTTTTCTTAGTTGAGTTTTCTGGTTAATTACTGTATCACTTAGAACTGCTGTGTTGGTTTGACATTTGTAACACTCGTTTTGCCTATCCTCTGCTCAAATATTTTCTTCCAGAGTGAAATATTTCTGGGATCATAGGGAAAATTACTTTATGGAATTTCTTTTAGTTATTTGAGATTCCTGTGCTTGATATACTAAACTTGGTGGTCTTCTTTGGACTGGTGCCTGGTGGACCTCTTATGAAGTATTGTGCCTCCTTTTATAGATTTATAGTCTATTAATTTAGATGTCATCCTTGTTCTAAAAATCAATGTCTTTTTGCGGTTAGTTCTTAGTTTCTTTAAGGATACAGAACAGTATGATGATTAGAATGGCTGTGACTTCGCCATGCATATTGTGATTAGTATATGAGTCGGTAATAGATGTTTTTAATTAGTCCATCACGTATTGGTTTATAGATGGATTAGATTCATGGTGCAAAATAATCAATTAAATTTTTATGGTAAAGATAAAACAATAGTTGTTTTTACTTTTTTTCATGTTGTCACCATGATTTTGTGGACTAAAATTGATTTTTATGTGTTATCCAAACACTATATGAAATTTGGGTATGACGTGGTGCACAGTCATTTTTATTTTTTTTATTATCATGGTTCTTTCGTATGAACTAATTATCATGGTGCA